>NC_083099.1:39808051-40467562 GCF_949774975.1 Lagenorhynchus albirostris
ACACAAAGAAATCTAACACATTTTTATCTCCTCTAACAAATTTGTATTTCCCCTTTAGTTTGCTATGATTTGTGTGAGTGAAAATTTCGCCTGTTTGCTTCTTAGAGGCTTTGTATATACTGTTGTAAATTACAGTGCTTAAAGCAAGATCCACGCAACTCTTTCTCAGTTAGTGGATGATGCATTTGGACTGACAATCATGTCACTCTGTTGGCTAATTAGCAGAATAACTATTTCCTCTGTGAGCTTTCAAGGAGTTGAAGCCTGATACTGTGTCCCAAAATACTGGTTTTGAGTGCTATTGTCTAAATCTGAAAATTAAGAATTTTTCCTTAGCGCATACCTTCTATTATGACAACCAGAAAAAATTTACACCCCCAACTTACAAATGGAAGCTGAGATGTTATAGAACCTAAAATGTTTTAAGTATGATGGTTTAGAATGCTTAATAGCAGCATTCCGTCAGAGCCAAGCCGTCAAAGCAAATCCAAAAAAACAAACAACAACAACAAAAAAACCCTGTAGATTTAGGTGGCAGAACACTACAAATAAGTAGATTCGAACTAAATGTGAACTAATTTATACATATAAATGTATATATAGAATTCACCTTATTTGACCCCCTTAAATTCTGACTTTATACTCTTTTCCTAGATCAACTAATTTTATGGTGTATTAAGAAAACAAGTGAATTCCACTGGCAAAAATCCTCAGTAGAATTCTGTTCTTTTGGCTTTCTGAAGTGCATATTTTGGTATTGTTAGTGGAAACAATCTGTCTGATTTCAGTTATGCTTATGGTCACCCGTAGTACAAATAGATATAATAATAGATGCAAAGTAGTCTGAGCAAATTATAATATTTTAATACCGCTATGTTATGTGGTATTCTGATCAGTGTAACTAATTAATAACATAATAGTGCTTATAAAACACTGTGGTGCTATACATTATAAGTGTGGCCTTTATTATCAACCAACACAGTGAATATATGTTGCGATAGTTATTAGTCTAATTCCATTAATTCAGATCTTTATCGGTTGAAAACGGATGACACTGATGTGATAACCACAGATACTGAAATTGCTAGGTGATTAATTGTTATGAAAAAATATATAATATGAATGCTTGCCCTAGTAACTGTTTCCTCTGTAAGCTTTCAAGGAGTTGAAGCCTGATAATGTGTTCCAAAATACTGGCTTTAAGTGCTCAAAGAAACTTTAATACTTCAGAACCCCTCATTTACATGATGTCAATTGATATTTCTAATGGTGTCGCTCTTTTTTGTTTCATTAAATTAGTTCTAAACATCTTTTAAAAGAATTTAAAAATATTTAGGTAACTATAGGTACTGAAAGTTATATTGTAATTCTTTTGAAAATATTTTTTCATTTAGACATTCACTAAGTCAAACTGACCCTGCACATAGCCTGTGATATAGAGTAACCTTTTCCATTTTAGTACCTGAGAATTGTTAAAAAAAAAAAGCACAACCCTCCAATCATAGCTGTTTTAATTAGCATCTTTTTAAACGTATCATTATAACTAGAATATAAACTTTAGGATTGTAGAGGATTTAGTTAGTATCCACAGTGCCTAACATGTAGTAGATACACAGTTTCTTAATTATTTTACAACTGAATGAATGGACGAATGAATGACCAGTTTACCCTTCCTTCTTTTAAATCCATGCTTAAATAACTTAACTTGAGCTTGCCGTTGATTCCAAATAACATCATTGAAAGTATAACCCAACCTTGTTATGTCTTTTCGCTAAGATAGGACCTCACTCATTAGACTGTTTCTCTAAAGAGTTACAACCATTCAAAAAGAAATCAGTGAATTTCAAAATACTATCAACATTTGCTAGTATGGATTTATCAAGTCTTTACCTGAGCTCACTGAATTTTCTGTGCATCCAAAAAACATAGGAAAATTATTACCACAAATGTTGAAGAAAAATTCTACTGGTAAAACAACCTATATGACACTAATTTTGAAGGATAAAAGGTGTGTTTCATTAAATAGGTTTCTTTTGCCTATATTTTGTGGGTGAAAACAAATTACTAGCCAGATTCTTTGTTGCTATTGTTTGCTTCCAGAATTTTTTTCTTATAAGTTGTCTAAATACTTGAATCCTATCAAATTAAACTTCCCTGAAAATGATTAATGTATAAGCTACATTTATTTTATTTCATATTAGTCTAGCTGCAAATTGAAACCTGAGATACATCTGTATGTGTATGTGTATATATTTCGGCATCTGAAAGAATAATAATCCTTTATTTTTAACCTATAAGCCACTAGAAATTCAGTCTATTACATCATTTATACAATTCGTCTCTTAATTTCTCAGCATGCTGATATGCAGCACAGGGTTGAAAGCATTGTTAAAATGTAGATAAATGTTATCTGCCCAGCTCTCTCTATCCATTCTCTGTCATCTCAAAAAAGCTATTGTATTAGCATAGCAAGATCTGTGCCTTGCAAATACATTCTGACTATTGTGCAGTCCTTTTCTTTGAGTGTTCTTAAATCAATATAATTACGTTTGCCAGTATTGTATCCAAGATAAAAGTCAGGCTACTCACCAAAACTTGTCCAGAGTAACCATTTTGCCTTCCACTCTTGAAGCAGTGATACCCCATTTAGAGTGCCCTTCATGGTCCTTACACAGCTCAGTTGATTGTCCACCTATTGAATATCACTATACATTTGCATGGACCCTCTTTTTTGAACCATTTACTCTCCAACTCTTTCCATTTTAGCTGAATTATATAAAGGTTACATTATTTCATAAAAGTTAGCAATATTTAAAGTTTGGGTTTATAGTTTCCTTCTTTAAAAATAAGCATTTTTTTCTAACTGTATTATATTTTAGAAAAATTAAATCTTTCAGTTCTGTTTTCCTTTTTATTCTTTGTCCTAATAAATGCTTGACTTTGACTTTCCCTTTTTCTCTGTATGTATTTGAAAATGTTCTGACTATATATAATTAAAAATTATTTCAACTTTTCTCCTTTTGATTTCTTTCTGTATTATTGAATGCTTTAGCATAACTGCTTAGGTTTTCTGTATTCTATTTTATGTTTAATATAGTATGCATTTAAGTGTTCTAATTATGTTTTAAATTGACTTATAAGCATTATTGTCTTTCTTTGCATTTTGACTTCTCTCTAATATGAATTTCACATTTGTGGCATAAGTATAGTGGTTTTTAAATTCTTTTCCCCCTTGTGTTTATTCAGAATAGCCCTACCCATTGGTTAGTTTTCTGCTTCAAATATTGTTGTTTCCAAAAGCGTTAGGCAACCTATTCTAAATTATTCCTGGAAATGGTGGACAGTGACAATACGAACACAATATTAGGTGATTCAAGTGAAGACTTAGATTTTGTTTAAGTTGAAATCCATCAACCCTTTTGCCACATCTGCTTGACAAGAAGTAAGAGATTAGCCTTAATTTCATGTTTTCTGTTATTGTTAATCCTTTGGCAAAGCTGGGGGTAAAAAGTACTAGTAACTGAAAAGAAAAAAGGAGGTGCCAGGCAATGTTCTAAGTACTTTACCTGTTTTAACTCTCTTAATCCTCATGAATTCTGAGGTTTGTGCTGTTATTATCCCTGTAGTGTAGGGAGGATAGGAAACTAAGGCATAAAAACTTGCTCTATGGCTAATAAGTAGTGAAGGCAGTACACAGACCCAGGAGTATGACTCCAGTACACATTCCCCCTATTTAAATAGCCTGGATAAATCACAACCCTACGATCAGTGTTCAAATATAATATGATTTAAATCCCTCTTCCTCTGTCCTTTGCCTTCCTCTCTGGATCTCACCCTCTAGCTCTTATGTACTTGTTTACTGTTTTTTGTGTGTACTCAGATAGATCTGTACCCATTTTATATTGCCTCACTTGTGTTTCTGGGACCCCAGAAGGTGAGATACTTGTCAGAGGCACAGTTTGCCAAGGTGTCCATGTCCTTTTCCCATAATCTCTATCTGCTTTTCTCCCCAGTGACTGGCTGGTCTGTGTAAAACACTCACTTGTCAAGTCCACACCATCCTTCAGAGCCTGGGTCAGAGCCAAATCTACCCTTTCTCAGAGGTCCTGGCTCTCCCATGCTTTGAGGTCCCTAGCATAAAGCACACTTGGCACCACGTCCTACCACACCCAGAGAGAGAACTGTTCTAATCCCTCTTTCCCTCCACTGTGGCTCCTGCCTAAGACCAGAGAAGAAGATGAATATTTGGGGTTCTGAGGCATCATTTATTCCTTCTGGACGCCCTTTATAAGAAGATTAGAATGAAGTTAGAAGGGTAAATTTAACAGGCGCAGGGGTATCACTTAGGAGTCAGTGTTTATTTGGCATGTTGCCATAAGCAGGTTAGGTAGAAATAAGGATTGTCCTTTCTTGCCCTCTCCTGAATTGGCTACGCATTGTAATACACAGTATGACTTCCTTCTTAGGTTTAAACATTTGAGTTTACCCCCTTCCCCTCTTTGTCTTTCTTTATTAGATAGTTCCATTCCAAGATTTTAAATACCCTTTTAGGAAATTTGTGTTCCCATGTATCAGATTTAATAATTCTACATCTGTCATATTGTAGTATTTTTTATGTATCTGTATAGTCCTTTAACACATTAGCTCTAATGTTAGAGAGCTGCTTTCTTTAAGAGGAGAATTAATCTGCTTAGCTAAGATGCATTGCTTTATTCCATATTTTTTCCTCGAGTTCTTATTTAGTCAAAAATTACTCAAGAACAAACACTCAGTTATTTAGCCTAGCCATCTGTCTTATTCCCTTCAGCAGTGATTTGTCCTTTATAGTTCCCTTGATTCCATGTCTGCAAGAACTTGATTGTTAAATATTTTAACCTTTCTTTTGTATATAGTTTTATACAAAACTATATTTATATATATTTATAATATAGTGCCATATTATAGCATCAGCTATCCTCAGTTTTGACGCTTCCAGTAAATATGTGCTAATTCATTTTTAACTTTTTAACAAAGCAAAGGATCCTTCCTAATAGCTCACTAATAATGTTTGTGCTTCATATGTACTCAACTGTACTCTATATGGACTTGGAAGCTGATTTAGATCACATTTTACTTATTTTCAGTAAGGTGTTCGTGTATATGAATGCAGATACACGGATATCTATTTAACCATTTTTAGACCTCCAGGGACTGACCATCATGTATTTGCTTACCATTTTAAATATTTTCTGTGTTCTACACACACACAAATTTCAAGACCAGCTCAGAGCTACAGCTTTCTTTTCAATCAGCTATTTGTAATATAAATTAAACATGAGAAAGCTGACATACATATTGAATTCTCACAGGATTGTGCAATCCTGGAAGTAACCTAGGGGAGCCATTGCAATATATGGAGTCAATTGTACTCTAGTGGAAATAGCCCTATCCTTTTGTAGCTGAAGTAAGAGAATGAAGTTCAGAGTCCCAGCCCTGCCATTTACTGGCTCTGTGACTAAGTCCCTTAACTTCACTGTGACTCTAAAGTGAGAAAGATGATAAAATCTATCTAGAATTGTTATAAATAGAAATGCATAAAGTATTTAAAAATCATTTCACAACTACACAGTAGTGTATAAATATAAATTTTTATTATTCAGAATTGCAATACAAGGAGTATCTTTCTTTTATCATTCATTCCTTTGATAGCTTTTATCAATTTAAAAAATATACCGACCATCTGGTGCATGCTGGGTACTGTTTAAGCCATATGAAGAGAGCAGTGAAAAAGGAAATCGAGGCCCCTGCATTCAAAGAGCTTACATTGTAGAGGGGGAAGACAGAAAATAAATATGAGAGCAGTGAAATACAGTAAATTCAAATGGGGTATTGTTTTCTCATCCTCTGTATGATCTTAAGTGGTCACTTTAAACCCAGTTTCCCAATCTGTTAATAAGGGTGATAATAATCTATCTACCACCTAAGGAGGTGGTTGTGATACACTAGATATGAAACCATTTTATAAACTTTATAAAATAATTAATTTTATAATTAAATTAATAATAAATTAATAAATAAAATAATTAATTAATAAAAAATAAATAATTAAATTAATAATAAAAGTGATCCGTAGGTGAAAAAGGAAATCACAGTGGAAAATATAAGACCACATATCAAGATTTATGGGATAAAGATGATTTGGTAGGACTAGCTTATTTGAACTCACCCTCCTTCTGAGAAGAGAGAGAAAATCTGGTCAAAATATTAAAACACATGTTTGAAGGCATGAGAGAGTTACAAATGTGGTGGGGAAGTATGGGTCCCAGTTCAAAGAAAATAAGGTGAGCTCAACAGTTGGAGCCACTTTTCCCCTAGAGATGATTCCAGTAGTGGAATCTATCTGCCAATTCTTAAAAAGGTCACTGAAAGGCTAAGAATCTGGGCAGAGCTTTTAAGAGCCTCATGGAGCTACAGGGACAAAAATCTAGAGTTCAGGGCCAGTCAAGGAAGGGAAGACCTGATAAAAACCGCCAGGCTTTTGGTTGGGATCTTAATAGGTTAGTCCCTGAAAGTAAGGATGAACCAGAAATAGACAAGCACCCAAGGGGGCTGAAGCCCAGTTTTGAATCATCTCAATTCCTGACTGAATTAAGATGATTCAAGATTGCTAGTGCCCCTACATCATCAAAAAATCTACAAACAATAAATGCTGGAGAGGGTGTGGAGAAAAAGGAACCCTCTTGCACTGTTGGTGGGAATGTAAATTGATACAGCCACTATGGAGAACAGTATGGAGGTTCCTCAAAAAACTAAAAATAGAATTACCATATGACCCAGCAATCCCACTACTGTGCATATACCCAGAGAAAACCATAATTCAAAAAGACACATGCACCCCAGTGTTCATTGCAGCACTATTTACAATAGCCAGATCATGGAAGCAACCTAAATGTCCATCGACAGACAAATGGATGAAAAAGATGTGGTTCATATACACAGTGGAATATTACTCAGCCATAAAAAGGAATGAAATTGGGTCATTTTTAGAGACGTGGATGGACCTAGAGACTGTCACACAGTGTGAAATAAGTCAGAAAGAGAAAAACAAATATCGTATATTAACGCATATATGTGGAATCTAGAAAAATGGTACAGATGAACCGGTTTGCAAGGCAGAAATAAAGGCACAGATGTAGAGAACAAACATATGGACACCAAGGGGGAATGGAGAGGGGTGGGATGAATTGGGAGATTGGGATTGACATATATACACTAATATGTATAAAATAGAAAACATGAAAACCTGCTGTATAGCACAGGGAATTCTGCTTCACTTCACTGTACAGTAGAAACTAACACAACATTGTAAAACAGCTATACCCCAATTTAAAAAAAAAAGATTGCTAGTGCCCCTAGCCAATTACCAAAGCAGATATAAATCTTTTCTGGAAGAAGGGAGCATTATCCTAAGCCTCAAATTATCTTTGCAATTGTTCCTGTATGATATCCATTAAGAATAACCAGGCATATGAGAAAACAAGATGAAGAACAATGAGGACAAAACAAGAGGACAACAGAAAAAACAGTCAGTAGGGACAGATTCATAGCAGATCAAGATTATGGGGTTGTTAGATGCAGATTTTAATATTACTCTGCTTAATATGTTCATGGAAATAAAAGACAATACTAAGAATTTCAGGTGAGAAATGGAAACAAAAAAATTTAAAAGAAAGTATTGAACTGAAAAATACATTAACTGGGGCTTCCCTGGTGGCACAGTGGTTGGGAGTCCGCCTGCCGATGCAGGGGACCTGGGTTCGTGCCCCCGTCTGGAAGGATCCCACATGCCGCGGAGCGGCTGGGCCCGTGAGCCATGGCCACTGGGCCTGCGCATCTGGAGCCTGTGCTCCGCAATGGGAGAGGCCACAACAGTGAGAGGCCCACGTACCGAAAAAAAAAAAAAAAAACATTAACTGAAATCAAGAACTTAATGAGGGCTTAAGTTTCAACAAGGCAGAGCAGAAAAAAAGAATTAGAGAGCTGGAAGATAGATTAGAAGAAAGCATCTTGAATGAAGCACTGAAAAACAACAGAATGGAAAGTACAGGAAGGAGAAAGAAACAGAGGTAATATGTGTTATGTAAGAATTAGTCCTACTACATTTCAATTCAATATAAAATTTTACCTATTTTTATCTTCATAGCATCTTAAATATTTTAGATTAAAAATGAGATTCTCTATTGTGTTCTTTCTTAACATAAAAAATATCTAATAAAGCTCCTCTATAAAATTAATTAAAAATTTGGCCTAACAGTAAAATTTTCTTTATTGAGATACAGATTGACATGTAACATAGTATAAGGTTAAGGTGTACAATGTGTTGATTTGATATATTGAAATATGATTACCATCGTAGCATTATCTAACACCTCACATAATTATTATTTTTTTGTAGTGAGAACAATTAAAAACTAGTCTCTTAGCAGCTTTTAAGTTTATAAAAAAGCATTGTTGATTATAATCACTATGCTGTTTATTATGTCTCCAGAACTTATCTACAAGCTGCAAGTTTGTATCCTTAAATAACACCTCTCCAATTCCTCAACCCCAGCCCCTGGTAACCACCATTCTACTCTGTTTTTAATGAGTTTGGCTTTTTTGGATTTCACATATAAGTGATATCAGACAGTATTTGTCTTTTTCTGTTTGACTCATCTCAGTATAATGACCTCAGGGTCCATCCATATTGTCACAAATGGCAGGATTTCCTTCTTTCTCATGGCTGAATAATATTCCATTGCATACATATATAAACCACATCTTCTTTATCCATTCATTTGTTGACAGGCACTTAGGTTGTTTCCATATCTTGGCTATAGCTAATAATACGTCAGTAAAAATGGAAATGAAGATATCTTTTCAATGCCCTGTTTTCATTTCCTTTGGATATGCACTCAGAAGTGGGATTTCTGGATCATATAGTAGTTTTATTTTTAATTTTTTGAAGAACCTCCTTACTGTTTTCCATAGTGGCTGTACCAATTTACATTCCCACCGCCAGAGCACAAGCATTCTCTTTTCTCCACATCCTTGTCAGCACTTACCTCTTGTGCTCTTGATGATAGCCATTCTGACAGGTGTGAGGTGATATCTCAATGTGGTTTTGGTTTTCATTTCCTTAATGATTAGTGATGTTGATGATGTTCATGTACCTGTTGGCTATTTGGGTGTCTTCTTTGGAAGAATGCCTGTTGAGTTCCTCCACTCATTTTTTTTTATTGAGTTACATGAGTTCCTTATTTATATATATTGGATATTAACCCCTATTCAGTATATGGTTTGCAGATATTTTCTCCCATTCTGTAGGTTGCCTTTTCGTTTTGTTGATTGTTTCTTTTGCCGTGCAGAAGCTTTTTAGTTTGTTATATTCCCTCTTTATACTTGCTTTTGTTATTTGTGTTTTTGGTGTGTATCCAAAAAGTCATTGCCACGACTGTATAAATTTGTCGTATATATTTATGACTGTTATATCTTCTTGATGAATTGACCCCTTTGTCATTATATAATGTCCTTCTTTGTTGCTTGTTACTGTTTTTGGCTTAAAGTATTTTATCTGATATAAGTACAGCTACTCCTGCTTCCCTCTGGTTTTCATTTGCATGGAATATCTTTTTCCATCCCTTCACTGTGAGCCTGTGTGTGTCCTTAGATCTGAAGTGAGTCTCTTGTAGACAGTGTATAGTTGGATCTTGTTTTTTTAATCCAGCCAGCCACTCTGTGCTTTTTAATTGGTGAATTCAATCCATTTACATTTAGAGTAATTATTGATATGGACAGACTTACTAATGCCATCTTATTAGTTGTTCTCTGGCAGTTTTGTGGTTGCAGTGTTTCTTTTTCCCTCTGTGATTTTCCCTGGTGGTTTTCTCTGTTTCCCCTTTCTTTATCTTTTATGAATCTACCTAGTTTTTTGCTTCGTGGTCACTATGAGGCTTATATAAAACACCTTATAGATAAAACAATCCACTTTAAGCTGATAGCAACTTAACATTGATCACATACAAAAGCTTCACCCTCTTCCTCCCCTCATATTTTTGATGTCACGATGTACCTTTTTATATTGTGTATTTTTTAACAAGTTATAGTAGCTATAGTTATTTTTAATACTCATTTCCTTTAACCTTTATAATATAGTTAAGTGTTTAATACACCACCCTATTACAAACTTAGGGTTTCCAAAATCTCACTATTTACCTTTACCAGTGTGTTGAATACATTCATATGTTTTCATGTCACTAATTAACATCCTTTTTTTTCATCTTGAAAAACTCCTTTCAGCATTTCTTGCAAGGCAGATCTAGTTGTGATAACTTCCTTAGCTTTTGTTTGTATAAGCAAGTCTTTATTTCTCCTTCACATCTGAAGCATAAACTTTGCTCTATAGAGTATTCTTGACTGGCAGGGGTTTTTTTCTTCAACACCTTGAATATGGCATTCTACTCTTTCCTGGCCTATAGGGTGTCTGCTGAGAAATCTGCTGGTAGCCTGATGGGAGGTTCCTTTGTAGGTTATAATTTTTTTTTTTCCTCCTCTCTGGCTGCCTTCAGAATTCTCTTTATCTTTGATTTTGACAATTCATTACATTGTGTTTTGGAGAAAGTCTTTTTGTATGGATAAGAGGGTAATCTGTTAGCTTCATAAATATGAATGTCTTAGTCTCCCCCCAGGTTTGGGGAGTTCTCAGCTATTATTTCTTTAAATAAACTTTCTGCCCTCTTCTTCCTCTGGAACCCTAATTATTCTAATATTTGTACATTTGATCGAGTTCCATAGATCACGTAGGCTTTCTTTGCTCTTTTTCATTCTGTTTCCTTTGTTCTCCAACAGCTGTTATTTCAAAGTTCCTCACCTCTAGCTCACTTATTTTATCTTCTGCTTGGTCTGCTGTGATATAGATGCTCTCTTGTTTTTTTGTTGTTGTTCCATTTCGCTCATTGAATTCTTCAGCTCCAGAATTTCTGCTTAGTTCTTTTTTTATGATTTGTGTCTCTTTACGTTTATCATTTGTTCATGTATTATTTTCTGATTTTGTTGAATTGTCTTCGTTTTCATGTAGCTTGTTGAGTTCTTTCAAAACAACTTTTTTGAATTCTATATCAGCTAGATCACGAAATTCCAATGAGTTCAGTTATTGGAGGATTATTTTTATCTTTTGGTGATATGTGTCATTGATTTTTCACATTCCTTATAGTTTTGCATTACTGCTTTTGCATTTGAAGTAGCAGACACCTCCTGAAATCTTTACTAGTTGCCTTCAGGTGGCATATACTGTTTTTTGGTCCTATTATATCTGAAATTTTCTCTGACCTTGTATGGATACACCTGCTCCACACTTCTTGCTCTCTCTTGTGGTAGAATCCTTAAGCTTTTATATCTTCTCTGGTTCTTACAATTCACCAGACTGACTGCTGGAAACTTCTCTTTTGTTTTCCAAAGGTGGCGCTACAGCTCATGTTTGTGGTTTCTTCCTTGTCCACAGACCCTGGTCTGCTTTTCTGAGAGCATTCCATTTACCAAGTGTGCTGTACACTTGGGAGCGCACACAAGGAGCTAGCTGCAGAGTTGGAGGAGGTGTGGGTTTAGCACTTGTAGCATTGGGGGTACCCATAGGCCCAGTGGGGGGATCCTCAGGTGAGGTTCTCCCACATGCCCATGGGCAGACTTCCCCCTGAAGTCCTGAGGCAGTCACCCATAACTGCATCCCTGTAATGCTTTGTGACATTCTTATCTTCCTCTTTCCTGATATTCTCCCTCCACTGTGTCATGGAGTTCCTACCTTAGTACTCTGGGTGCTGCTGATGAGAAACAGGTTTCTCCAGGGTTTCCCCAGCAGCATCCCACACAGCTGTGGATGCCAAGCACTCACTCACTGCTTTCCCTTTCCCCAAGAGAAGTCACTGCTGGTTCAGCAGTGCAGTGCTGCCTTGAGGGAGGGATAGCACTGGCAAAGTTCCTCTTTCTGTCTCCAGTGCATCCAAACTCTTTTGTTGTTGTTTCAACAGCATGCTGAAATCTCCCCTCTCCATGGGTTTCTGCTCAAGTACAGGTTTTCCCAGGCCATGGCCGAGAGGGGTTATGGTAGGTTCTGCAGCTTCTTTTGGTTTCACAGCCCATACTGAGGTCTGTCTGCTTATTACCAGATGCACAGGTGGGCAAGACTCATCCCAGGCCCTTTGGCCTGTGGTGCTGGATCCCTCAACTCCCATTAAGGTGCGTTTATTCATGGATAGATGCCTAATTCAGTTGTACAAAAAGAAGGACAAAATGGAAAGGCATCTTACACTGCTGATGTCACTCCTTGGCCTAATAGTAAAACATAATCCCAAGGCTAAATAGTGAAATAGTGGATAACATTTTCAGTGACAGTTATTTTGATGAGTTTTTCTCTAAATAATGAGAAAAATACCCAAAAGTGTGTAGGTCACAGTTATTACTTGGTAAATTACAACTTTCTTTTTTATTTTAAAAGTTTCTGCGAATCACCATTGTGCATCAGTTTCATTGTATGAAGGGTAATGATATCACAAAAATAAGTGATTTTATCCACCTGTTCCTTCTGATAGTTATTATCTGACAGATTTAGCTTCTTTTTAAGGCCAGTTCTTGGCCATGATAGTAGCACGTTAGCTACACAAAAGAAGGTGTTGTCTATTTACTAAACCAGGAAGACCTGCACCCAATTGATCTAAAAACTATATCATGTTTTGTAGGTATTAGTTTATGTTTTTAATTAATTTTTATTGGAGTGTAGTTGATTTACAGTGTTGTGTTAGTTCCTGCTGTACAGCAAGAGAATCAGTTACATACCTATATATATTAACTTAAAATAAGGCCAAGAATTATAATTTTACAATATTTACATTTAAAAATCAATGTGAATTGGTAAAGCCACTATGGAGAACAGTATGGAGGTTCCTTAAAAAACTACAAATAGAACTACCATATGACCCAGCAATCCCACTACTGGGCATATACCCTGAGAAAACCATAATTCAAAAAGAGTCATGGGGCTTCCCTGGTAGCGCAGTGGTTGAGAGTCCGCCTGCCGATGCAGGGGACACGGGTTCGTGCCCCAGTCCGGGAAGATCCCACATGCCGCAGAGCATCTGGGCCCATGAGCCATGGCTGCTGAGCCTGCGCATCCGGAGCCTGTGCTTCGCAACGGGAGAGGCCACAATAGTGAGAGGTCCGCATACCGCAAAAAACAAACAAACAAAAAGAGTCATGTACCAAAATGTTCATTGCAGCTCTATTTACAATAGGCCGGAGATGGAAACAACCTAAGTGTCCATCATCGGATGAATGGATAAAGAAGATGTGGCACATATATACAATGGAATATTACTCAGCCATAAAAAGAAACGAAACTGAGCTATTTGTAATGAGGTGGATAGACCTAGAGTCTGTCATACAGAGTGAAGTAAGTCAGAAAGAGAGAGACAAATACCGCATGCTAACACATATATATGGAATTTAAGAAAAAAAATGTCATGAAGAACCTAGGGGTAAGACAGGAATAAAGACACAGACCTACTAGAGAATGGACTTGAGGATATGGGGAGGGGGAAGGGTAAGCTGTGACAAAGCGAGAGAGAGGCATGGACATATATACACTACCAAACGTAAGGTAGATAGCTAGTGGGAAGCAGCCGCTTAGCACAGGGAGATCAGCTCGGTGCTTTGTGACCGCCTGGAGGGGTGGGATAGGGAGGGTGGGAGGGAGGGAGACGCAAGAGGGAAGAGCTATGGGAACATATGTATATGTATCACTGATTCACTTTGTTATAAAGCAGAAACTAACACACCATTGTAAAGCAATTATACTCCAATAAAGATGTAAAAAAAATTTTTTAAAAAATAAAACAAAAAATCAATCTTTCAAAAGTCCATGCCTATATCTTCTAATTTTAGAAGTGCCACTACAAGATTGACTTTAAAGAAAACCATGCTGCAAGAATTATTCCTGTGGTGATACATGATTTCTGTCGATGGAATCAGAAGCTGAAGATGGATCAATTAATACTGTGCAGTCTTATACTACACTGTCTTCTCAGGGAAATGAAACAGTATGGCAAAGATCTATAAATGATTATAAATATAAACCTGCTTTTACACTAGGTTTGAAAGATCTTCACTTTATTGAGGAGAAAACTGATGTTTACTTGAATAAGCTGGCAGCATTATCTACATGTCAAGTTATCTTACATTTAATTTTTAGTAGAAATAAGAAGATATGTCTGTTTGCTAAAGATCAAACATAAGCCAGTGTTCACATCAGGAAGACAAATTAGCAAGTGCATGAATCAGGTTGTATTTATGTAAGATAAGGATGATGATGGGTTAGCCTAAATAAGAACTCTGCCTTGATTATAGTATTAGCATTTGGAAATAGTAATTACCTGTTAACAGAAAGCAGACGAAATGCAGATAATTTTTGCAATTTATAATTGTTGATATTAGTAAGGCTCAAGTCTTTCTCTTTTTTTTGGCTGCGCCGAGCGGTATGTGAGATCTTAGTTCCCCTACCAGGGATCAAACCCATGCCCCCTGCAGTGGAAGCTCAGAGTCCTAACCACTGAACTGCCAGGGAATTCCCTCAAGTCTTATTAATAACTTTAACGATGTCAGAATATGTTTACTATAGCAAATTATTTGCTCTAATAAAAGAAATATGGCCAAAATCCAATTAGAGTGTGTAAATGTTTATCTCCTACAACATATCTTATAATCTACTTTTTGGCCATAAGATGTATGGCAATAACATATTCAGAGGTAAATATTTTAAGGACATTAAATTATTGATTACACATTAATCAATATGTATAATAAATAATGAAGTCAGACCTAGTTTCTAAATAGAATATTTTATCCCCCAAACATTTTATTTCCCAAAACATACTTTTAGGCTTACTGGCAGACTAACAAGCTTTAATCCTGCTCTTAGAGGTTCAGAATGGCTATCCAAGAATAATTCTGTTACCAAAAAGTTTTACAGAAAATCAGCCTTATTTCTTTGTGCTACTAGAAATTTACTTATGAGACAATTTTTACTGTAATTGACCTTTTTTGAAAATATATATGTTTATTTTATTTTTCTGGGATTAATAAGACTATGTCCTTTATTTCTAAAACCATGTTACTAACTAATAGGGGAAAATTAGAGGATTAATGTAACATATAAAAATGTTTTCTAAATTACACCTGTTACTTGATGTAAAATTAAGAAATGGAGAATATTGTTCAAAGAAAATAGTCTATGTAAACCCTGATTATTTGTGCAAGTTTAGTATGATTAGATAACTAACCACCATTTTAGAATAGAAAAAGCTGAATTTGTTTATACAAAAGCATAATCTGGCCAATTCCGGATATTTCTACCTTACTATAAAATATTATTAATCCAGGATGATCAGCAAGACCCAATGGAAATCAGCTCTGATGTCAAGAAAAAAAGAATTTTTCTGTCAAACTGGATATTAGGCATTGCATAGAGCAAGTAGGGTTGAAGTAGAACCAAAATTTAGAGGAGAATTGAAGTTCAAGAAGCTCATGTCATAAGAATCAGAATCCTAGACTGGAAAGCCAAGCAGAGGCTAAGGCAGAGGATTTACACAATGTCAGACTAGAGCCAGGGCTTAAAAGTTATGAGGCCATGGAACAAGACTATACATCTGAGGGAGATACATGGAATGCTAGTGCAAGCCCCCAAGAGGCAGTGGGTTACCAAGTCTTTTGCTTTCTGAGTCAAAGGACTCTTTCTGTACATTCTGCTTCATTCAGAACTAGTTTCAGGGTATTGCCCTGAAAGGCAAGTCAGCATTGTGCTCAATTGTTGGGTGACTCAGACCCTCCAAGGCTATAAGAGAGTGCTACAAAGACATTGGGAATGGTAGAAATTATTGGGGTAAGAGTAAAGGAGGGGATTCAGTCATCTTGTTGAATCCTATCCAACTGATGTAGCTATTATTGCTTGTAATTGGAATCAAGCCTTGCTGTAGTGCTGCTGACCAAGGCAGAGTAAGCACCATAGTAATAATGTATATGATTATTAGTCTTCAGAGCCAAAGAAATTTCAGGAAAATACCACATCGGAGTTGTTTACGTGAAAAGACAAAACTACTTGTTTATGTAAACAAAGAATAAGAAATCCACTCTGCAAACCATCATTAAGCACCAAAATATAGATCATGAAAAGGAAAACTTTTGTGTGACAGTAACATTCTAGGTATCCCAAACAATTTTTATTGTATTTACTTCTACCCAGTCTTTGTTTCTACCTACCATACTCATAGATGATTTTTTAAGTCAAGTTGATTTTTAAATCCAGGTTGTTTTATAATTCCTGGCTTCCTATTCATTATCTTTTTGAGAACATTAAGGCAGAAATACCACTGAGCAGCATTTACTCTGAGGCTTGAAAATAATGTCTTCTCTTTCTAAAACAACCTGAAATAGCCTCTTGTTAGAAAAAAAAATCTACCTTCTGTATCCTTTTAGCTTCTCTCTAGAGCATGACCTGTCCAGCTTTTTTATTTTTTTACATACAACACACAGTAAGAAATATATTATACTTTTAACCTAATATACATATGCATAAGTACACATAACTGAAAAAAAATTTTACACAAAATACTTAATCCACTCAGATATTTTCTTTTTTTCCTAATAGAATTGCAACGTCAAACACGACAAAACAAAAATCACCCACTAATGGGTCATGATTCTCAATTTGAAAGGCGTTGCTCTGGGATAGGTTTCTCCTACATTTCTTCCTTACCCAAATCACTCTCATACCTTAACTATAAAAGCCTGAGAATATGTTCTGCTTTTGCCTATGATTATAGTTAAACTGAAAATAGTAAATTACTGCACACATTGTTGGCATTTTTCTTAAGGCAGATTTTTAAGGTAAATCAATATGTTGTAATAATATAAAATGAAATTAAGCCATTCAAAATTAGAAGCAACTAGATTTCTTAAATTGGCATCCTGTATGAACTCAATAAATAATTCTTAACTGATTACGGATCATTTCCCTATAAGTATCTGTGAGTGTCTAGAGGACATTGTGTGTTCTTACTTAGGATATAATTATCTGTTAAGTTTCTAGTTAATGTAAAATTTACAGCTTACAAGTGGAATATTATATATGTAGGTGATATATTTCTTCACATCTTTAGATAAAGTTTATTAAGTTAAGTCTGAAGTACCTTCCCCTTTAGCACTGTTTTCCAGCACAGATCACTAACCACTAATGGAATTCATGTTAATGTGAAATTGATAACTGAGCCAAATCTGACTTCATGATGATTTAGATTATAAACTTGAATCCAAGTTATGGAAATGGCCTGAACTCATCTAATTATGTGTCAGAAGCCAATTAACATTCAATTATTTCTGTGCATGCAGCTCTTTTAATTTATGAATAAAATTTAACTATAAAATTATCTCAAAAATGAAAATCCAGATCTGGAACAAGTAAACTTTTGAAAAGAAAGAAAATAGAAAAGATGGGGTTTTCTTCCTAGCCAGATTGTTTAAATTGTATGTCCTCTGAAGTAAAAATGATGTTTTAATTTTAGGAGAGTAAGTGAT
This sequence comes from Lagenorhynchus albirostris, assembly GCF_949774975.1. Lineage (NCBI taxonomy): Eukaryota > Metazoa > Chordata > Mammalia > Artiodactyla > Delphinidae > Lagenorhynchus > Lagenorhynchus albirostris. Next base: position 39,825,686 of record NC_083099.1, read on the forward strand.
AGTAAGTCACACAGTTAAGTTGGTGAAGCCAGTATTTGAGTATAGAGTATAGTTCTAATACCAGAACCCAGGAGCTTAACTACTGTGCTATATAATCTTCCACTGTGCTATCCTATGATGGTACCTTTTTTGAAAGGGATTTTATTCTGTTACCTCCCTTCCCCCAAAATAGTTTACATTCATGTATCTTTTGGGGATGGGAAACATTAAGCTAACAAAATTTAAATTGCCAGATTTTAATTTGTGTTAATTTTTTTTTAATTAGGGGATTGATATTACTACTTAGAATCTATTTTGAAATCCTTTTCTTGAGACTTCGTGTACTGCATTTTGTTTTGCCTAGAGGCATCGTTTTAAATGTAATTACATTTTTAATAATAATAGTATGAACCTATTTTTCAGAAACTGTGAGCAATATATAAAGTATAGAGAAGGAAATAAATACACATAATCCTACCACCAAGAGAAAGAATTTAGGCTAAAATTTTGGTGTATCCTCCTAATGTATGTTTGATTGTTTATAATGTTGAGCTCATACAGCATGTACAGTGTTAGTTTAATGTATCAACTATGTATTGTAAAAAATAAGAGGAGAGAGATCTCACTGTGCAGAGGACGCCACGTTCTGTAGGCCTCGAAATTTTTACGTAGTACAAAGTTGCCAGTGGAGTATAATAAGCACACCTTACCCTGCCTCCCATTCCACAAATCCATCTCACTCTTTTCAGCCCCCAGATATATACAGTTTTGTGTGCTGCACTTTTCACTAGTTATGTAGTTATTTTCTCATGCTATTAAGAGCTCTTTGAAAACATTTTAATGGTTGTATAATCTGTATTTATAGATATGCTGTGACTTAAGAATTTCTCTATTTGGGGATGTTTAGATTTTTAGAATATTTTGTCAAGAGATACATACTCAGTAACATGAAGCAGTCCAGGTGTGGGAGCATAGTGCTAGACCCATATAAGTACTTGCTACCAGTACTATGTATGTGGAAAGTCATTCCATTTGTTTATAAAGAGCTTCTCTGTGCAATCTTTAAAGAATGTGTATTTCCAGAGCTATAAACCATGATGAAAAGAGGGACAATTTAGGCCAGAGAGGGAATAATAATAGTAGCCCTTTCTTTTATTTGCACAGTATTTTATGATTTTCAGTGAACTTTCACAAGTGTATGTTATTTAACTTACTCTTCTCAATCCGCAAGGAAGGAAGTATTAATCACATTTTGTAATTGAGAAATTGTATTAGTATGAACTCCAAAAAAGAAATTTTCCTAATGGACAATAGTTGCTTCTGTACAAGCTTCAATAACTGACTCTCCGATAGTAGAGGATTCTTTGCTTATTTGTTTGTTTAGTTAATGGAACAGAGTGAAAATATTACCCTAAAGTTGGATCTACTCAGGGTTGAAATTTAATGCTTTTCAGTATTTTAACAACCATCAAATTTCCCATTCTAACTTCTTTTGTACTTCCAGAAACGTTTAGAATATCCTTTAGATATGTTACAGAGAAAACAGGCTATTTTCCCAAAGTAGTATTAATTCAGAACACAAATTCAGTACAGTCACATTTTTTTAACTGATTCATATTTTTGTCAAGAAAACATTAGGTCTATGCTTTAATAAATGACAATCTATTTCTAAAATTAGATTTTCTTTAGGAATCCTTCACTAGAATATGTATAATGTTTCTTGGCTTCCTTCAGCCTATTGATGTGAACTGAAGTTTGGAGAAACTTTCTGATTTGCTCTTAGTTCTTCCTAGTCAATTTATATACTCCAGGCAAGGTAAAGCACTCAAAGAAAGGCTCATATATAATCAGCAAGCATCAGAATTGATGTTGTTCATCTGAAAATTGAACTGTCTGTACTGAAAAAACAGCTTAAAAAAAGAGAATTCATTTGTACACCCACAAACTGCAGTTGTGGGAGTCAGCTAGTTAATCCTTAGGAAAAATAGCTCATCTGAGTGGTTATCCCCATTTTAATTTTTTCGTAAAAAGATAAATCAATGCTTTATTTTGCAGCCTTAATGCAAATTTAAACTACAATGAGATACCACTTCACATGCACTAAGATGGCTATAATCAAAAAGATAGACAATAACAAGTATTGTTGTTGGTAATATGGAGAACCTTGAGAGAATGTAAAACATTGCTTATGAGAAGATAAAATAGTACAGACACTTTGGAAAACAGTTTGATGGTTTCTTAAAAAGTTAAACATAAATTTACCATATCACTCAGCACTTTCACTCATGGAGATGTTTAACCCTAGGGAAACGAAACATGTCTATATAAAAAATAGTACACAAATATTCATAGCAGTATTATTCACAATAGCCAAAAAGTAGAAACATTTCAAATATCCATCAACTAGTAAATGGATAAACAAGATGTAGAACATCCTTCTAATGGAATGCTATTTAGTAATAAAAAGGGAATAAACAACTGATACATGTTACAACATGAACACAAGGGACTACATATTGTATGATTCCATTTCTATGAAATGGAAATTTTTTCCTCTAGAAAGGTAAATGCCCAGACATTATTCTGGGAGATAGGAACAGGAAATGTTTAGTAACTTAAATTCAGTTGGACATCTTCCTGTGTTCAAAAAAAAAAAGGAAACTCTTTCCTTCTTTAGGGCTTCACCTATGTTGTTCTCTATACCAGGAAAGCTAGAAAGTTCTCCCTCTTTTTACCTGGCTAATATATGCCAATACTCAGGTATCAGCTTAAATGTTGTATCTTCAGAGGAACTGTATTCTTACCTCACAATTTAATCAAGCCTCATTGTGACACTATCTTCTAGCACCCCTTGCTGTCTTTTCATAGTATTTATCACAACTGTAAATAATTCAACAAGTGCTTATTGAGCCAGACACTATTCTAGTGTCGGCTACAGGAGAAAACGAAGCATGGAGCACATTCTAGTGGGGAAAGACAGATAATGAACAAATAAGCAAATATGTAATACATGAAGAGATAAGTGGTAGGGAGTACAGTAGAACATGGTGAGAGAGAGGTTGGGGGAGGGATGTCATTACCTATATAGTATCTTCAGGAAAGTTCTATAATAAGATGACATTTCAGCAGAATGAATGAAGTTGAGTTTGAGTCTTGAATGAAGAATATACACACCCTTCAATGTTAGTACTTTCTTGGTTTCCTCTTTTTCTTGATAAATCCCAGTCCTGTAAATCAGTATTCTTCAATTTTTGAATGATTTGATGTTGTATCTGATAATTCTTCAAAATAAGAGATACAGAAAATGTAAATAGGGGCTTCCCTGGTGGCGCAGTGGTTGAGAGTCCGCCTGCCGATGCAGGGGACACGGGTTCGTGCCCCAGTCCGGGAGGATCCCACATGCCACGGAGCGGCTGGGCCCGTGAGCCATGGCCACTGAGCCTGCGCGTCCGGAGCCTGTGCTCTGCAACAGGAGAGGCCACAGCAGTGAGAGGCCCGCGTACCGCAAAAAAAAAAAAAAAAAAGAAGAAAATGCAAATAATTTAGTTAATCTCCTACCAATTAACATTTGTGAATTTGTCCTACATAGCATCTTACTACTCCAACCACTTTGGCAAGTTAAAAAATAGCATTTTCTCCAAAATGGCAGAATCATTTTACGTTGTTACCAAATTCTATCCCACATCTGAAAAAACAAAACAGTGGTAATTTCTTTTGTAGAGATGGCAAGGAGTAAGAAAAGAGCCTAATTTACTAAAACTAGAAAAATAAACTTTTAGGCATAGTGAAATTGAGACTTTCTTAAACATCATACAAAAACACGATTCTGACTACTCCCCTTCTCTTCCTCCCAGATTCTTATCAATCTACTCGTTTTGATGTTCATCTTTTATATCTGTAGAGAGGCATATGTTACCTATCAAGAGTTATTTTTTATTGGTAAGGACATTCTTTCATATCTTCAGAGATAGACTATCACTTTTATAACCTCTCCCTCCCTTACCCTCAGAATTTGGATAAATTTCTGAAGTAGACAAGAAAAGCTGGTTGGTAGAAATGATTGTGAATCAGAAATCTGGTCTCCTTTGTCCTAGAAACTCCTTTCTTTTCTTTTCACTTTTAATATGTAAAATCCTCAGTAATGTTTTGTCATTCAGATGTTTTCTGAAACAAATATATTTAGGGAAAGAGGTTGAAAATGGAGAATGCTGTTCTTTTCATTATTTAATATGCAGAAGGTTGAGACTAAAGATCAGTGGGGAAATTAAGCAGAAGAAACTTGTTAACAAAAAGAAAACAAATTTATGGAAGATACAAGCAATCATATGGCATTTTATCATTTATGCATCCTCATTTTTGGAATTTACTAATTATAATAGATTTTGTAAATCCATTGAATTAATGAGATCGTAAAAAACAAATGATACAAGCAGTTGCCTTCTGAGCACAATCATAAGAATATCCTTGAGAGCTTTTTAAGTACAGTGTGTGGATTCCCAAGCCTCACCCCAGATCAAAAGAATCAGGACAAGCCCAGTGTTGTTATTTAATCAACCAACACCAAGCCATAGATTCGCACCTTTGAACCACTGTTCTAAACCATTCACTTTGTAGCTAATAATAGGAGATGGTACATTATATTTTTTGCCAATGAGATTGGTTTTAATGCATCCAAGTTATTGTTGTCTCCTTCAATGGAGTCAGTTTTCAAGGCATACAATGGACTAAGCCTTGTGACCTTATAACATTGCCCAATTTTGTTTTTGCTTTTGCCTTACTGAAAAGTTTAACCAAGCTTGATACCCCACATAGTTCACCAGATATGATTTCAATACTGACAGAAATATAATCCAGCCTCCAAGGATTGAGTGACAACATGTAGATTATTCAAAAGATTGCATGGCGGGCTATGAAAATCGTATTGGGGGTGTATGGTAGGCTGTGAAAATCCAAGTGTTAAAGCAGTGTCTGCATCGTCGATGGAAAACACTTATACATTCTGGTTTGTTTTTTAAAAATCATTCACACTATTTTAAGTCTCATCTCCTCAACTGAATTATAATACCTTGAATGCAGAAACCATGTGTCTCACACTTCTTTGTAATCTCAGTGCTTGCACAGTACCTTACTCAGAATAGTCACTCCTAGCACTTGATGATAATATTTCCCCACTAACGATGTCTCTGCACAGAACTAATGAGCCTTTTCCTGTTACATTTTGTGATGAACAACACAGACTTGTTAGGGCAGTCATGTTTGTGATGCTGCCAGTAGTTCTAAAGTGATCCAACACACCCGTAACATTGGTCTTATTACTAACAGATTGTGAGCCAATAGGAAAGCATCAAGTACTATTCTAGAAATCTTGATTACCCCTCATTTTCTCTTCATTTTTGAAATTACAGATCTTGCTTTCAAGCTTTCAGTGTTTTTATTCAGAAGAATATTTTCCCTAGCAAAAGTCAAGGGTAACTGTTCAGCAGCTTCAAGTCCATCTTTCACATGTATTCAGTGTTCACATTTGGAACCAGGCAGGATTCTCATAGCATGCAAAACTACAAGGGGAAGAAAGGAATAGAAGTCATACAAACAGGAAATGAGAGTTTTTTCCCTAAAAATTAAATTTCTCCATCTGTTAGTATACTGGATGTAGTAAAATCCTAGCTATAATTTAAGGAAATCTGTATTAATTTAAAATTTTTGAAATCATTTATTTTGGATGGATAGAGATATATCATAAATTAATATACCAAATTATTTTGGATTTCTTTCAAAAGAATAAAAAAGCCGTAAAGTTGAGAAGGTCAACCAACTGTACATTTCAAAATGTTTTATTCTTTCTCTGGACTTATTAATTTAGCCTTCAATTAGCATAGCCATTTAATTAATCTATAATTTAATGTATTTAAAGTAAAAAAGATATTTTACAGAACTTCCTTTCATGTATTGAAATGCCTATTGAGATATTTGGGAAAAAAATTTTATATTGATTTGAAAGTTCTCTGAATTAGAAATGTTTATTTTTCTAATTTTTATATTATAGTCTCTTATAATTATAGGCAAATTATAAACAACATAGCCTGTTTATCAGTAATTGACATTTGGGCATAACTGCAGTGTACGGAAACCATATTCAGTTTGTGCATTTTACGTGAATTTGTTTATGAACTATTTTACCCTGGAAGGTGACAATCACAAAAACTATAAATGCATACGTATTGTTTTGTTTTGGTTTTGTTTTTGTTTCTTGACAAACATTACCTTAATTTCACTTCCACAAAATAAAATTTTAGAAACTCGCTTTGATTGTATTTAAAATCTGTGACTAAGTGCAGAGCCTTATTATGCCTTTAAACATGGTTTAATTCATTACTATGAAGTGACTATCCAGGGGTCTTTTAATCTGCATAATCCAGAGCATATTATCACAGGTATGTTTAAGTCGGAATTCTGTGAATCTCTGGGGAAATGGACTACAGACCCTTGAAACTGCTAATTTAAATCTAATTCAACAGAATTAAGATTTTCAAAGAAAAATCTAGAAGGAAGGACAGTTCTGAGCCCTTAGAAATACCCTGCAGAAACAGAAAACCTCCTTGCTATTTGAGGAAGGAGGTGTTTGAGCTCTTTTCTCGTAGGGTGGTTTGTGGACTGCTAGAAAGCAGTGTCATATTGTCCTCTGACTCAGCCCCAGAGAAAGTTTTCACAATTTCCTTCATCATCATAGATTGCTCTTTCTTGACATATATCTAAATCATGTTAGGTATTAGGTAAAGCTGCTTTATTCTTTCCTACCAACTCCCTGATCCTCATCAGGCTAGAATAGGTGATCCTGCTGTATGCAATCCTGGTATACCTGTACTGCTCCATTCACATAGCAAAACACTAAGACAAATCATAGGCACTTATTCAAAACTTGCTCATTGAATAAATAAACTTTAATGATTTTGTAGTCCAGTCCTCCCATCTCACACATTGGGAAATTGAGTCGCAAATGGTTAAGTTATTTGCACAAATCACGCAAGAGAACAGAACTAAATCACACGGTTGGGAAAAGTCTGTGAGTTTGGAACTCAGGTTGGTCAACAGCATTGAAGGTTTTTTGTTTTTGTTTTTTCCTTACCCGTATCAGCTGCACTGAAGTTGACAGTCCCTAAAAGAGGTAGGGCAAAGCAGCCCACAGCGCTACTATGTCATGAACTAAATACAGGAATCAAGCAAAAGTAATAAGGAAAAAAAACCCTATTGATATTTTAAATGTGAATCTGTATACAAATGTTGAAAGCTTCTTGAAAGTATGGACATGTCCTGTTTTTCTTTCTATACTCCCTTCCATTTTGTAATTGGATCAACGCCCCGATTTTTACATTTTAATAATAGTAACAATAATAATAATAATGTTTGTTCCGCTAGGATGTGAGCCACAAGAGAGCAGAGACCATGCCTGTGTTTTGGCTTTGGTATGCCCAGCACCCAGCACAGGGCAATTAGTATAATAATTAAAGATGATGACTCCCCAAGGAATTCCAAAAACTCAAAGAGTAAAGAGTTCATTTAAAAAAAGTGACATTGGATCTTATCAGTCTAGAAGGTCAGCTTAATGAAGTCCTTTAGTGTTTTTATTTCCTATTTATTGTCTAAATAAGCTTGTATTTGTCCTCTGTTTTATTTAATAAATTAATAAAGAATTAATGCATTCTTTTTCAATAGTGAATTAACAAATTACTGTGTTAAAATTCACACTGATGAAGAGAAAGCTGTCACTCAGTAGAAGGAAAAACAAATAGATCAATATAGTTGCAGAGGATCTTATCCAAAAAAATAATTTAAACAAAAGATTGAAAACTATAAAATCATATCTGCATATTTTCATGTGATTAGTAAGTCTACTAATCTTTGTTCTACCTGTGTAACATAAACCTTAATCCAGCAAGTATTATTCTTTAATTCAATTTTATATGTTACTTTTATAATCAAATCCATGAAGTTATAAAGACATTGAGTTTTCAACTTCTAGTTTTCCATTTAATTATTCTTATCCAGCATTGAGAAGCAGCAGTTCTCCTAAAACAGCTCTTGGATTTTTCAACAGATGGAAGTTTATCTTATATCAAAACAAAGCTTCTGTTTCAGTGTAGTCCTGCCTAAAGGCAGGAGAATGGACTAGAAGACTTCTTAAAGTCCCCTCCATATCCCTATATTTTATTTGTGAATTTCACTGCTTTTTAGTGAGCTAAAATAGATGGAGCCTACAGTTCCCATAAAGGAAGATAGAAATTACATACTTTGCTCATCAACTATCATGCTTTGTTAAGTCATTTTCACCTTTATTATTGAAAAGTCAGGGTTTAGGAATATAATAAACAAATGTAATACTTTAAATAAACTTACTGTTTCTCAGTCCTTTAGAAAAAAGTTCTTATTTCTTCACTTTACGGTTAGACCGTTCCTACATTATTTTTATTGTAATTGTATTGCCAAATCAGGTGTGAGATTAGATGTTGGATGTTACGTGTAATCTGCACAGAAATCAAATTATTTAACCTCTAAGCCCACAATACCCCCTCCTGCTGGTTTGCTGTTAAATATTCAGTATTTTCTTGTCATGAATACAAATGGAGGACAAATTAGAATCTACAGACAGCTGACCTGAGTTTCAGATTAGAGACTGGGGGGGTTTGTGCTGTTTTAAATGTTTTAATTATCATAGTCCCAGTAGCCAGTTGAAGGACACACATAAAATCATTTTTTTAACAAAACAAAAAGCTTCATCTTTCTTTTTCTTCTTAATATGAATGTTTGAGTGTGATTACATTTGCACTTCCATTGGAACTATGCTAATTTGCTGCAGTAAATTAGTTCTATTAGTAGTAATAATTTTTTAAATCACTAAACATTTACAGTAATATTTTCAGTGGGCATGTGTTTTCCTTGTAGATAAGATGATATATACTCCTCATTTTATTTCAGACAATAGATGTGTGTTTACTTTTAAAGCCTAAATTAGACAACAGGTCTAGCAGTTCACATTCAATGTGGTGAAAATATATAGAAATAATGGACCAATTTAGACGTGATAACATGTATTTGCACCAGTAAAGCATAGAGAACCCAAGTAAAATGAGCTAGAAAGATCATTCTTGGAATTTAAAATATTTAATGTTTTATAGTTTGAGATTTATTTTTAAGTATTGCTGTTTAATTGAAAACATTTACAATTTAGAGTTGAAAAGCTATGAAGTAAGTAGAATGTTGTATTGCCTGATGAAATAAAATGTTTATGGGCGTTTACATAGCAAAGAAATATACTTTTAATCTTTAAAAAGAAATTTAAGGGTTTTTTTATTTTAAAAGTAACTTTACATTAATATTTATTCCCAAGAATATATTATTCTGATGTCTACAGTCTTGAATTTGCATTTTTTGTTTCTCGTATATGTTTGTGTAATGTTGCTTTGATTAGTTACGGCTGACTGGGAAGCAGTGAAACATTTTTATATACTCTTGGGAAATAAATTTGGCAGAAAATCAGCATGAGTAGATTTAATTATCACTCTGAGACCTTTTCCTTTTCTAGTTTAGTGATCCTGAAACTCCATGTGTCTCAGTGAAATCTGTGTGGACACTAAGCTTCGCTTCCCAATTTGTTCCTCCACGCAATGATAAGCCAGGCAATTACTGGTTTATTGATTTTTCATCATGGTAAATTTAAAGTTGATTTTTTCCTGAAAAGGCAGGGGTGATTAAGTGTTTCCCCTCGGTTTAGTATAAGAGAGCTATGTGGCAGAATCTAATATCCTGAGGTCAACCTCTGCAGGCAGATAATACGGTGTCTTGGCCACGTGTTAAAGAGAGAAATCAGGGCTACAAATGTGATAGGATATATGTGGAGACAGTTTAATTTGCTCCATTTATATGAACAAGTCATGTGGCACATGCTTGGAAAACATCATTTTGAATGGGCTTAGAAGTGAGGCCCACGTGGGCGGAAAGAATGAGTGAGTACAAACAAGAATGATGTTATTGGCTATTAAGGGAATTCCACTATCATTTTTAAATGAAAATAAGTAAACCATTGGTATATAAAATGTTCACAATATAGAGTGAAATCCACATATACCATTATGAAGATTTTTCTGGTCTGTGAAATGTAAAAATAAATAGCCTGTCATGTAAGAGAATCATGATTAAGCTATGCATACTAGTTTAAACAATACATAGTACATTCTAATCTCTTCAGGCAGTTCTCTAGCAGCAGCATATTTTTGTGCTTTTCAATGGTAGAAAATTTTTAATCAAATACTAAATGCTTGATTCTAAAATAATTTACAAAATTCTTTAACAATATTTGGGAAAATATTAGTTCATAGAAGTTATTAATTACTAGTTGTAAATAGGAGTATAGATAAATAAATAGACATTATTGTGGGAAGTTTTAAATCTGAGAATGGCAAGAAAGCTCGTCAGTAACTGGATTGAATATTTACCATAATTCTTATGTAAAGTGGAAGTGTTCTAGTTTTAGCTTTTCCACTTATAGCAAGCAAATATATTCACTAGAATATAAAATAGAAGATGCAGTTCTCTATGTGATATTATTTCTTAATCTAGTATTTGAAAGCTAAATATTTTACCAAAATGTTGAACAAGTTTAACCCAGTCCTAAATCTACAGAGCCCATTTTTCAACTAGTTTTATTATTTTGCAGTATGATTCCTCAATATTTATTCGTTACCAATCCATGCTATTATACATATACTTTATCAATATGATTCACAAAGATTCTAATTGTGTTCCCCTGATAACCTAAGAATGAAGATTGTTGGCTGCTTCATGTATCTTGTTTACTAAAAAGTCCACTTGGTTGTGTATCAATCATTACCTGAAGTTAATTGTAGATTGTACTTTTGGCAAATAACTGAAGTAATTCCTCATCTTTAATATTCAAATGCTTTTATTTCTAAAAATGGTGAACATTTAAATCTCTTTGAAACAATGGTGTTAAAGGCAAATATTTTATTATGTACATTAAGCCAAGCTTAGTTCTGATTCTAGTATATCTTTTAAAATCTTCCACAAAGGATATAATATAAATATATTAAGATCATGAATAGCATTTGTTCTCTCACTAAGCACCAATGCAACATACGACACCAGAGCTCTGCTTCTGATTGTGTCCTTTCCTGTGGATTAAAACTCACATGGCTAGAAATAGATTGCACTTTCCAATCAGGAACCCCTTTTCCACTTACTTCATTAGTGTATGAACTCTGAAGTTTTGTGGGTTTTGTTTTTTCTCTCATCTGACAGTAACTATCTGGCTACTTTTTGAAATTGGTGAATCTACCACCTCAAAGTTACATTTAGAAAGATTTGTGAATTAATTTTAGTCATGTGGTAGATTTACACGAGCTTATCATTTTCCAATACAGGTTGACTCTTGTAAATTAGATGGACATGATTTTCACTAACCTGAAGATTTGTGTGTGTGTGTGTGTGTGTGTGTGTGTGTGTGTGTGGTACACGGGCCTCTCACTGTTGTGGCCTCTGCCGCTGCGGAGCACAGGCTCCGGACGCGCAGGCCCAGCGGCCATGGCTCACGGGCCCAGCCGCTCCGTGGCATGTGGGATCCTCCCGGACCGGGGCACGAACCCGCATCCCCTGCATCAGCAGGCGGACTCCCAACTGCTGCACCATCAGGGAAGCCCTAACCTGAAGATTTCATTTAAAGACAGTTTCCTATAAAACAATAAAAATTACAAGAAAAAATTTTAACTTCAATAAAAAAAAAGTTTTCTACCTGGGTTGGTGTGAAGTCCACATGTATGTAAAATATCCATACATTACTTAAATGAACTTAAGACATAATCTTAAAAGCTTAATTTTAAGCATCAGAGAAAAAATTAATTATTCTTTCATCAAATGAAAACTTGACTGTTTGTCAGCCATACTGATTGTTATCTCTTCAGATATTAAGCAGTGCTGTACCACATCCTCATCCCTTCCCCAGAACCATTACAAGTATTTTTGGACTAAGAAAATGGAAATATATTAACTTTCTTTAAATGTCCTTCTCTCTGCTAGCCTTCAAGTAAACGTTAGTTGATTTTCTAATGACTAATTGATAAGTCACATTCTCAGGTTCCTTTACCTGACTTCGTGTTGACTTAGCAGCAGTGACCTCTTAACAGTAAGTGGTTGTTTAAATGGAGAGGTCAGTATGGAAACTGGATCACTGCCTTTTTGTTTCATTTATATTCTTCCATTAGCAAAACCCCAAATCTGTTTCAAGAACCATGTTTAATGGAAGGGCTCTAAAGAGAAATAAGGCAAGGTTCTTCCTCTAAAAAGGTTTGCATGTGCATAAATAAGTATAAAACAAAGTAGAAATAAGCTTCAGTAAAGAAATAACAGGTAGACTGCCTATGAGAAGTGGGGAGATTACTTGCAGCTGAGAGAACTGGGGAATGCCTTGAGGAGATTGCTTACATTTTTCAAATCTGTCAGTATGAAGAAACCTGGAGTAAACATGCAGGTGGTGGAGGAGGTGAGAGAACAGTTTTTGAGTTTACACCAAGTGCTTTTACCAGTGCTGGTACCTGAACATAGGTTACCTGGTTTCAGCCCCACAAAAACCCTATGAATTATGTATTTTCATTTTATAAATAAGGAAACATGACAATTTAAGTGACTTATTCAAGGTCATACAACTAGTAAATAGCAACTAGCTGGAATTTGAAAATTCATATCCTAACTTTATATTCAGAGCTCTTTTTACTGTTATAGCCAACCAGCCTACCTAGCAATTGGACCTTGATCTTGACTTCCACAGCAACATGCTCTAAACAGTACCAGTGCTTCCCAAGCCGGGCATACACCAGATTCACCTGAGGGTAGTTTTTAAAATATTTAGATTCCAAACACTTTATATTTTTCTGAATTTTGAGGAAGTCAACCCAAGAGCCTATATATTTTCTTAAAGTTTCTCAAGTGATTCTGATTTTTAACCAGCACTGCTGCACAGACAAGCATTTGGAAACAACAGCTCTATGCAGTTGAACTAACTAGTTACAATCATGATTTACCACATACAAGGATAGATATATAGTCATGTGTTCATACTTAATCATATTTCTTTTATTATTTATTTATTTTTGGCTGCGTTGGGTCTTCGTTGCTGTGCATGAGCTTTCTTTAGTTGCGGCGAGTGGGGGCTACTCTTTGTTGCGGTGAGCGGGCTTCTCATTGCGGTGGCTTCTCTTGTTGCGGAGCACAGGCTTTAGGCACGCAGGCTACATTAGTTGTGGCACGTGGGCTCAGTAGTTGTGGCTCGCGGGCTCTAGAGCTCAGGCTCAGTAGTTGTGGTGCACGGGCTTAGTTGCTCCATGGCATGTGGGATCTTCCCAGGCCAGGGCTCGAACCCATGTCCCTTGCATTGGCAGGCAGATTCTTAACCACTGCACCACCAGGGAAGCCCTTAATCATATTTCTTTTTAACTGGTCACTGATTATTTAAATATTCAATGGTACAATTTTGAAAGTGCCAAATTTTCCAAGTTTTTAAAAATTTCCAACAAAACTTGCCGAATGAGTGTCAGTTATTTGGAAGAAAACTCTAGAGACAATAGAGGAGCACCCTCTTAAGAAAGGCTGCCTCACAAATACCCCGATGGCAAAGAGAATATTATTGTAAGCAAAAATGTAGACACCTACAACCCTAAGTTGAAAGATTCAGAAAAGTTGTATTTTGAATGTGGAAAACTTTTAGGAACACCCTAGCCAATTTGTTTCTCTTCCTTTATCTTTTTATGTATGTGCAAGAGTGATATGTAATTTTTAAAAATCTGTTTTCAGTCTAAAATAGCTCTTTTAATAAGTGGAAATAAAAACTTCTAAGTTATAAGAAAGCATAGTGGAAAGCATAGTTGGACAGCTTTTTCATTCTTACTGATGTGTAAGAGAATTGTGTACTGTAATCAATGACATCTTAGATTGGATGAAATATGAAATTAGTACCTGTATCACATTTTATTGTACTTTTATCATTTAATTTCTCTGTTGTGACCTGCCGTGGTCAGCTCAGCAGTACTTTGTGATGATGACTAACAAGAGGATATTTCTCAACCTGTGCTGAGCATATTGGAAATTTTTGACATTAAAGAGGAGGTGCTTAAATATGAGATGTTAGAGTATATTAAGATGTTATTAGAAACTTCAGTAACTCTAGCAAAGTGTCTGTTACAGAAATAAAATTCCCTGATAATTTTTAAAATAAAATTAATTTTCTTTTTGACAGGTGAAAGAGGCCATTCCCACATTAACCACTACTGCTAAATGAGTAGTTTGTTTCTAACTAAGTTAAGCCAGGAGATGAGTCTCTTTGTTTAACACTTCTTAAAGTAAAAGTTAACATCCTACCTTTATCTAATTGCTATCAAAGACATTAGCCTATTTGGCTCTAGCCTGATTCAATTGCATGAGGTCATGCTGCCTAGCTGTAATAACTTAAAGTGCTTCACTTGGTGATAAGAAAATATATTAAAATGCTCTCAGGTTCATTAGTCATTGCCTAAGGTCATGCTTTATGGTCAGTCCATTTACTAAAGTTAGTTGTAATAGCACTGACCCAAACTTACATTTTTAAGTCTTTCGATACAAGAAACATATTAAATTTTAAGAAATGATGTTTGTATTTTAATCCACTTAAAGAAAAGTTATTTATTTTCATTTTTACCACTTGTAGAGGAGCTGGAAATATATTTAATAATATCTTGTCACTAAAGTATACTTAAAACCTTTAACAACAATAACAACAAAACACTGCTATAAAAATGAGAGACTTTGATTTAATTTCATTTTTACTATGATTTGAAGTTCTTCTCTATACTTTCATAAATAACCAAATGAGAGCAGGTCCCTCCAAGTCCACCCTTTGTGTCCCTCATGAGCATGTGTTGCTTCATTAGGCTGGCTCAACCACCTGGTGTAGAATCTTTGGTCTCAGGAGACTCTCTCAACATCTGGCATTAGCCGTGATCTTCGTATATGTATGCTTAATCTTTTTATTGACATTTTATAAGAAAAAATAATGTGGGACAAATTAGGAAGATGTATAGAACAATATAAAGTAAAGCTATAGTGGATCTAATATGCCATAGTATATTTATAGTATATATATAGGAAAAACAAACCAGTAAATAGAAGATCAGTATGTAAAGTTAATTTATTTTAGAACTTAGCATGATATATGTGATATAAAAGATATTTATTTTATGTGGGATATTGTTTGTTGAGTTATTAATCTAGGGTCAAACTCCATTCATCCTTAAAAAAAGTTATGTATTTCAATCTACTATTAAACTATTGTAGTTTTTTAGTATCATTTTTAATAGATTTAAAAAATTAAGATGATTTCATGGTGAAACAGGAAGAGACTGGCATCTTATTAACTTTCTGAAAGATAATGTAGTTTCTGAACTAGGGAATATTGAGATAATGTATGAAAGTGAGTGTTTTCTTATCACAGAAAAACCAAAGAACATTGTCCATTGCGCCCTGAAAAAAAAGTAAAAGGACTTAACTAGTTACAATGAAAACGAAAGTGCTATGGCTTGTTTTTAATAGAAAACCTATTTCTTTATTACCTTAAAAAATTTTAATAAATATAACAACAGAGAACAACAAATGCTCTATGTTATCACTTATATGTGGAATCTAAAAAATAAACAAACAAATGCATATAACAAAACAGAAAAGAACTCACAAATATAGAGAGCAAACTAGTGGTTACCAGTGGGGAGAGGGAAGGTCAAAGGGGTGAGATAGGGGTATGAGATTAAGAAACACAAACTGCTATGTATAAAATAAATAAGCAACAAGATTATAGTGTACAGCACAGGAAAATATAGCCATTATTTTGTAGTAACTTTAAATGGAGTTTAATCTGTAAAGATATTGAATCACTATGTTGTACACCTGAAGCTAATACAATATTATAAATCAACTATATACTTCAATAAAAAACATTTTTTAAATAATAAAAAAACTGAAATTATTTTTAGTATATTTTCAAAATTATGCTATGTATTTAAAATGAGGCAAAACAGGCACCTTGTGCAGAAAATAAAAGCAGCTTGTAGTGATGTGAAGTGTTCTTTTGTTTGTGTATTTATAGATATAGTCATCCTTTGTAATAGTATTTAATATTTTTATTAGAAGCAAATGAAGAATGAATTATCAAATAAGGTATAGTTGTCATTTGTAACTATTTAATTTAGGTAAAGTAGACATTAGACTCCAAAATGTATGTAGTTCCTTATGGTATGGGACAATGTTGAGATCACACGTAATAGATCTGTAGGTGAATGGAGAGAAATTTCTGCCTGGAGCCCAAGAGATGGAGACTGACTCTGATCTTAATCTGCTGACCTGTTGAGTGATCTTGATTAGTGGTCATATTATACATGTACAGCTAAGATTGTGAAGATTGTGCAGCTATTAAACGCATTGCATTTTTAACTTAATGGGACAAAGATTAACAGCAGCATTGAGCACTAATTTAATATAACAGATTCACTAAGTGTAATTTTAGCAGTTGAAGACAAACCTCTCTAATAATTGGGGTGGGGGGATTGGAGACATCATTTATTATTCTGATACTTAAGTGAGGTCAGTACATTAAATTATATGAAACTTTTGTTTTTCAATTATTATCTTTTGCTGCCCTATTTTGAGGTCAACTGAAACTGGTAATTTTATCATGGTTTTCTCAGTAATGTGATTTGTATAATAGATATCTCATTTCCTGTCGTCCACTAGGAGATGGACCAGAAGAAAGAACTCTAAAAGAAATAAAATAATAGCTATAACAGCACTTTTACTGAAAACTTCTTTGCCCATTAAAGACTTTTTTTTTTAATTTGGTAAATTTAAAATTGAGAAGTGTTCTTAGTGGAGGTACCTAATTAAGTAGATGTATAATACCCTATTTGTGGGGTAACTTAAACTGGCTTTCACAGCCACGTAATTCAGTTAATTTCAGAATTATCCAGGATTATTGGAATGCCAAGCTTTTTCTTTTGGGTTTTGTTTTCTTTGCTCTTTAGATCCCAAATGAGGAACATTAAGGATTTCAATATAATTGACATTGTTAAAATTGTATGTTTTTAACTGATTAGCAACTGCAATGGGACTTTAACTTAAAAGTTTGGGGCTTCCCTGGTGGCACAGTGGTTGAGAGTTCGCCTGCCGATGTAGGGGACGCAGGTTCGTGCCCCGGTTCGGGAAGATCCCACATGCCGTGGAGCGGCTGGGCCCGTGGGTCATGGCCGCTGAGCCTGTGCGTCTGGAGCCTGTGCTCCGCAACAGGAGAGGCCACAACAGTGAGAGGCCCGCGTACCGCAAAAAAAAAAAAAAAAGAGTTTAGATTGATTTGGTTAACCCCTTTGAGTATATAACAATTTACTGTTATTAGACAATACTGTCATCTTTCATTGTCAAATTATATGCCAAAATAATGAAAGTGAAGGTAACTCAGTGTAATTTTCACGTATGATCACAGAACATACCAACAGTGAAAACCTTTAGTGCTTTTGACACCTGGTGGTATGGGTTGGAACATTCTGAATAGAATGTTCTTATGATCTTTATCCAGGAGTTTTGCCTTCTTTGTAGAATACAAAAATAAGCGTGCTATTTTGATGTGTTGAAGAGAATTTTTCATATCTCAGTAGTATTTGTTTATGAATTCTTTTCCAAAACTTCTCAGTTGTGTTTATTTAATATAAGCCTTTCCTAGTAGTGTTAAGTGATAACTTAAGACAGTTTTTGAAGTTATAATGTATTTTCAGTCAAATAGTACTCTCATTCTGAAATTGGACAATTTTGAACAAATCTAGCCAAAGCTACTCTTGGGCGGTTTTCATTACCAAATGCTCTCTAGATAGCTGCAGATGGTATAGGAAATTGATCTGTGTTCTGCTTCAGGACATACTCCAGAAGCAGGCTGTGGGGAAGGAGGGGGGAGAGTGCTCACTTGTTATTTTCCCTTCCTTTTTTTCCTATAAATAAACTGCCAGTAAATTCTCATTAAATGACTTCCTATTCTCAGATACTTTTCCAGTTAACATTTTATTTCTTCTTCCAAGTGCCATTTTGTTTCATCTCTTTACCATTAGAAATAAGTCACAAAATGATAGCGCTGGGAGAAATCTTAAAGATATCTAGTTCAACTGTCTCATTGCTGTCTTACTTTATAACTAAGAATTCATTTTTCCCCATCTCCTTAACCCCCCGCCCCAACTCAACAGAAATGTGCAGTGGCAAAGGGGAAAAAGCAAAACTAGGTCAAGGGGCGGAAGGTGTTTCAGAGAATATGGTTTAGAGAAAGAGGCTCTAAATGTCACCTTCCTTGAAAGACTGGCCATTTCTAACAGCAAAACTCATTCTGG
Source organism: Lagenorhynchus albirostris (assembly GCF_949774975.1). Taxonomy (NCBI): domain Eukaryota; kingdom Metazoa; phylum Chordata; class Mammalia; order Artiodactyla; family Delphinidae; genus Lagenorhynchus; species Lagenorhynchus albirostris. The sequence continues at coordinate 39,844,114 of NC_083099.1, forward strand.
AGGGACAAGCCTTACTGCAGCAACAGACAGAAAGAAGCAGTCTAGTATTTTATGTTAATTCACTCTGCTTAGTGGTTCCTGACCTGACTCTGGGGTTTTACAACAGTGTACACCTTCATTTATCTTCAACAGAGTTGGGGAATTCTGGGAAGCAGATTGAAGTAACATAAGACTTGTTAAATCCCTTTCAACAAATGCTACACGAAGCCTTAATCATCACCTACTGAGCCAAAGCAGTAGGTCATTGTTCACAACTAAGCAATTGCTGAGTGAGTACCTTGCATTGTAGGTGCCAATAAACTTTCATTCTCCCAACCCAGGAGGAGAAGCCTTTGAAGCAGTTTTAGTCAAGTCCTGTATTCATGTTTTGAGGTTTGGACTTCTGTTTTCTGATGGGGCTGGAGGGTGGTGGTGAAAAGGGAAAGAGAAGTCTGAGCAGAGAATATAGGAAATATCTTTTGTCCCATACCTCATTTTAAAGAGATGCTCCATACATGGGTCAAACTAGAGAAAATTGATTTTTTTGATCTAACTAGTGAAGTCATCAAGAAAGATTTTAGACTGAAATGAAAATCATACCTGAGGTGGCACAAATAAAGGGGAGGGGGGGCTTGTTTAAAAGGTTTAGCAATGGAACTCTTGAAATTATTTTATTATTTCAATATTATCATATTCTCCCTTATCTTGAATGCAGTTAGGGAAAAATTAAAATATTTTGTATTCTCAGGGCTTACTCAGCAAACAGGGAAGCAAGATGGCCCAATCAGGGCAAATAAACCTACAATGTGCCAAGCACTGTGCCTTATCTGTGTTCTCTCATTTAGTTCTATGTTCACAAGAATCTGCTAAGGGAGATAACAATTTACAGATAAGGAAACTGAGTCTTGGAAAGGTTGAATAATTTTCCTATAGTCACGATACTAATATGTGAAGAACCAGGATTCAGACTCAGTTTATATATCCCAAACCCTTGATTTTTTTATATGTTGTCTCAGGACCCATTAAAAAAAAAAAAAAGAATGAACTTGGCTCTAAGCAACAACAGTTAACAAAGTAGAATATTTCTCTTGTCACAAAACCCACTAGTCATTAAATCAACAGAACACCTTCCTAGGTACAAACAGACATTTCTAAGATCCTTCCCCTCAAAAAGCTTCCAGCTTTGAAATTTAATTCTGTGAGTGCCTTTAAAGGTATATACATAATCTTTATCACATTATGTGTATTTTCTTCATATAAAGGAGTATCTCCAGTGTGAATTATTCATGCAACATTTGGTTCCTGATTATGCACACACTGCCCTCAGTCACTCAGAAGCTCAGGTAATGGAAATGTGTTTTAATGACAGCTTAAATCAGAGGTCAGCACACTACAGCCAACCTGCCAAATCCAGCCCACCACCTGGTTTTGTAAATAAAGTACAGTAGGAACAAACGCCATACTCATTGTTTACATATTGTCTGTGACTGCTTTGTCCTACAACAACAGAATCTAGTAGTTATGACAGAGATATATGGCCTGCAAAGCCTAGCATATTGGAGTTTAGACCTTTGTAGAAAATGTTTGCTGACCCCTGACTTGAATCAACAGCATGAGAAAGTAATTTTAATACCAAAATATAATTACAAATATAATTATACACACACATATATACTATCTCCACACATATATATGTTATAAAGACAAAGTATACAGAAAAGAAAAATTATCTGGGAATTAGTTTTTTTGTGGTATCTATGCCCCTATTTCACCCCTTACCTAAACTTCTTTGTCCTGGATATTAAATATTAGTATCATATTCCTCATAATATGTATCTAGAGGTACAATTGGGACTTAAACTTTGTTTCCTGAGTAGTTATTCTTCCTTTGAATAAGAACTTAGGTTTGATTTTTAAGTATTTGTCATACTTTTGCGTACTTGAGAAAGGTTTCTATTTGAACACATCAGTGGTTCTCGAACGTTAGTGTGCCTCGAAATCACCTGGAAATTTATAGCACCATCCCCAGAGTTTCTGATTCAGTAGTTCTGAGATGGGCACTGATTACTGCATTTCTAAAATATTTCCAGGTGAAACTGATGCTTTGGCCTTGGCGACCACACTTTGAAAACCACTGGAATAAACCTTGAAGATGGTTATAGGGTAACAGGAACCCATGAAAGCATTCGTGAGATAGCCTGAGTCTTCAGAAAATTTACCACCCTTTGCCAGAGAGGGTCTACGGCCTTAAGAGGATTTGTTAAGTAGGAATGAAAAAGCAGAATACAAAATAGAATATATACTGTAAAATTAGTAATGGTATAATCAACAAATGTAAGGTGATATGCAGTGAAAAAGTTGTGTTAAGAGTGGAAGGATGAAAGCTTCTTTGCCATTTTATTTTGCTACACTTGCTTTCTGGCCTTTCTACTTACTGACTGAGTGACTGGCCATATTATTTAATCACACTGACTTCAGTTCTTCATGTAAAAATGAAGAAAACAATGTATCTGACAGGAATTTTGAAAGGACTAACTATATGAAAGCACTTAGTAAAGTTTATCCAAGTGTTAGCTGGAGGCTATGGAACTTCAAAATCTTGATTCTGGAATGAAATAGAGACTATATTTATTAGGAAATGATCCCATCTTTAGGATAAAAGAAACCTTTAAAATTTGTTAGAGGAAAAAGTTATCAACACTGACTTCACTGTTATTAAGTGTATTAGATTCATTTGTTAGGTATTTCATTTATATTCTGAGATTTGGCCTTCAAATTTCCACTAATTTGAACTGTTTAGATTTTTGAGGTTTTCATTTGTCAAAATTGTTAGCTCTTGGGTATTACTAACATAAATATTGATATGTAGCTTTGGCCTGTTAGCTATCAATGGAAATCAGAAAATCAGTAAACATAATAGCTGTTCATTACATAGTTGATGCATTTGCAGGACTATGTTGAGTACTGTCAGTGAGTAATCAGTTCAGTCAAAATCTATTACCAGATCACTGCCAGAAGTTTCTTGTAATATACTGTTTTATTTATGACTTTATATAGCTACCACAGCACTTTTTTATATTGCAGTCTTTTGTCTTGTGGGATTCATACTGCTTATAATTTGTGGTCTTTCCACCCAATTGGAAACACCTCCCACCTAGGAGGTATTGTTCCTAGATTAGCCCTCTCAGTATAAACAGGACTCCAGCTCTCAGGTCGGCTTGCACCCTAGGATTAATTTCATCTGGTCCATTCACTCAGCCAGCTTACGTTGACTGAATCCCTCCTATGTTCTAAGTACTGTGTGGGGACATATATCTGGGCTCTTTTGTAGTATATCAGCTAGTGGGGGAGAAAACGTATAAAGCAATAATATAAGGAGAATAAAATAAATGCCATGTTGGGGGTTCAAAGAAATAATTAACGTTCATCAGTAGGGATTTGGGAAGGCTTCATAGGGAGTGGCATTTGAGCCAAATTTTGCAAAAGTAAAATTCACTTTGTGAAGCCTAGGTGATAGACCTTCAAGACTGAGGGAAGAACTTGAAAAGAAGTATTGCATGCTATAGAAGCTTGTAGGAATCAGACTTTTATAGGTCAAGGAAGGATTTCTGGAGAAGGTAAATTCCGAGCTGAGAGTTAAAGAACAAATAAGATGAAAGGGGGAAAGGATAGAGGTGTTCCAGGTAGAGGACACAGCGTTTGCAAAACCTAGAAACAAGAAAACATGGTTTCTCAAATAGTTGAGAACAGAATGAAACTTAGCATGGCCAAAACAAAGTGATGCCTGTAGGGAAATGGTGTGCTCCAGGTATGGAGGCCTTATCATGCAGAGATTTACAAAGAAAAACCCTCCAGAAATTTGTTAGGGCAAGAGGTTTACCTACAGAGCATATTTTTTTTAGGTGATACTACGAATGTCTGTTGTTCTAAAGCAGACATTTTATGGTCTTGAAAGTCCATAAAAGAGTAATGTTGCTTGTTGAAAGTAGATGTCCTTTTTTGTATATAAAATAAAATGTGACACTTCTTGCTTTGTAGCAGGATTAGGATTGTTCTCTATTTAGGAAAAAAAGTTGTGGGGGGAGGGAGACTTCAAGAATGCTGAGTTTCTAAATTTTAACCAAAAACTTGTGATAAGAATTCTTATAATATCTCAGTTTTTAATCCAGGACATTAAGGATTGGTTTTTTGTTTGTTTTTTAATACGAGTCTTTCAGTGAGGAGTATTAAATTGGTTTGGACTTTATGTCTGAGATGTTTCGCCAACTTTAAAACTCTGATAACCGGGCTTCCCTGGTAGCACAGTGGTTGAGAGTCCGCCTGCCGATGCAGGGGGCGTGGGTTTGTGCCCTGGTCCAGGAGGATCCAGCATGCCGCGGAGCGGCTGGGCCTGTGAGCCATGGCCGCTGGGCCTGCGCGTCCGGAGCCTGTGCTCCGCGGCGGGAGAGGCCACAGCGGTGGGAGGCCCGCGTACCGCAAAAACAAGAACAAAAACAAAACCCTGATAACCAAGCTATACATGACCCAACCATCTGACACCCTGTCATAAGGTCAAAAATCTTTCCTTTCTCTCCCCATCCTATTTATTTTCCTTCTCCTCTCTTTCTCATCTTCTTCTTTTTATTTCTCCTTCCTGTTTTTCCATGCCTTTTTTGTCTTTGTCACATTTGCCCCCTCACCCTCTCTCTTTCTGTATCTGTTTCTCTCCACCCCTCACTTTTCTTCCTCAGCTCTCTACAACATATAGCTAAAGTCTGTGTTATATTTGTTATACTAAATAAATGTCATTTTGTTTCCCTCTTCTTTTAAAATACATATAAATGGGATATTTTACATTTCTCTTTAAATATGTTCTGTTTTCATATATGTAAATATATATGATTTGCTTACTTATATATTGTATTTTTTTCCCACTATGGATCAGTGACATTTAACTGAAAAAGATTAATCTTTCCTCATTGACTATACACAACAGGCCAGAAGGAAGCTGTTAGGGGTCATCTTCAGTTGCTACCAGTGTCTGCAGCTGCTTGTAGCACAGGTTTGGTTAGAATATTTCCCTGGGGTCCCTATGACATAAAAGATATGAAATTAATCTGGGAAGGCTTCATGGAGGAAGCCTTCCCAGATTAATTCCATTCTCGATGGAATTCTTCGAAGCACAAATTTTTTTCATTTTGATGAAGCACAGTTTATCTACTTTATTTTATGTTGCTTATGCTTTTGGTGTCGTGTCTAAAACGACTTTGCCTACCGCAAGGTCTCAAAGGTTTACTACTATATTTTCTTCTAAGACTTTTATAGTTTTAGGTCTAACATTCTCTGTGATCCATTTGGAGTTCATTTTTGTGTACGGTGTGAGGAAAGGGTTCAGCTTTCTTCTTTTGCATGTGGGTATCCAGTTATCCCAGCCCCATTTGTTAATCTATTCACTTTTAAACTATTTTTTTAAGGATGAAATACATTCAGAAGTATTTATAGCATATATGAAAGTACAAAAATAACAATAATACAGACACCTGCACTCATCTCCCAACTTGAGATGCAAACAATGAAAACCCCTTCTGCAGTGTTCTCAAATCTTACCTGTCCTGAATTTTGTGCTTGTTATTCTCTTGCTTCTCTGTATGGTTTCACCACATTTGTGTGTATTCCCAATAATGTAACATTTAGTTTCAGATGCTTTTTAACGTTTTATAAATGAAAAAACAGTGTATGATTTTTTTATGACTTGCTTTCTTTTTCTATTCAACATTATGATATACATCCATAGTAATGCCTATAGTTGTGGTTTATTCATTTCACGGTTGTAAACTATTCTATTTTCTGAATATATCAAAATTTATTCATTCTCCTCTTGATGGACACTCGGGTTGTTTCAGATTTTTTGCTATTACAAACATTGATGATGTAAACATTCTAGTACCCCTCTCCTGGTACACATATTGCAGAAATTTCTCTAGGGTATATATGCCTAGGAATAGAATTGCTGAGATATAAGGAAGACATGTCTTCCACTCTACCAGAGAGTGCCAAATTGTTTGCAGAGTGGTTGGTGCCAGTCTTTACTCACACAAGTATTTCATAACATTTCTGGTTGCTTCACATCCTGGCCATACTTGATATTTCCAATCTTTCTCATTGTTGCCAATGTGTGGTTTTATTGTCACAATGTGGTTACTATAAAATGGCATCTGATCTTGGTGTGAATGAGCATTTCCAAGATTACTAATGGAGTTGAGTATTATCTTCTCATGTGTTTATTGGTTTGGTGTTTCTTCATCTGTGACATGCTTATTCAAGCTTTTAATGCCTTTTTCTATTGGTTTTATCTTTTACTAATTCTTGGTCAATTAATCTATGTTGCAGATATCTTCTCTCTCAATAGATCTTAATTTTTATATATTCGAACTTACCAGTCCTTTCTTTTATGTTTTGTATTTTTTATGCCCTGTTTCAGAAATTCTTCCTTAATTCAAGGACATAAGCATATTCTCCTAAATATTCTTCTAAAAATTTTATCTTTCATGGTTAAATCTTTAAGTCACCTGGAACTGATTTTTGTATATGGTGCACTATAGGGATCCATTTTTTTTCGTATAGGTAACTGTTTATCCCAATATCATTTACTCAGTACTCCTTTTTCCCTACTAAACTGCAATGCCAGCTCCTTCATCAACCAGGTTTCCCAATATGTGTAGACCATTTCTGTCCTCTCTGTCCTATTGTATTGGTCAATTTTATTTATCCCTGTACTAATAGAGCATGTATTAGTTAGTTACTAGCTTTATAATAAGTCTTGACATCTGATAAGACGTCACCAACCTCATTTTTCTTCTATGTGAATATTTTGGTTATTTTTAATCTTTAGTTTTCTGAATAAATTTGAGAATTTTTTGAGATTCACTAAATAGAAGAGTAAATAGACTGACCAATTGATATCCTGGGATTTTTACTGAAATTACATTGACTCTGTAGATTGATTTGGTAAGAAATGATATCTTTATGATATTGTGTCTTCTTATCCTTTAACATGGTATAGCTCTTCATACTTACGAAGGTCTTCTTTAGTGTCTGTTAATAAACTTTTACAATTTTCTTACTAACGAACTAGCACATAATTTGTTGGATTTATTTGTAGATGAGTTACATTTTTATGCTATTAAAATATTATTTTTTAATTACATTTTCTTCTCATGGCTGATATATACAAATGCAGTTGACTTAAATATTGATTTGGTACCTAACAAATTATCTGTAGATACTTTTGGGGTTTCTATATAGACAATAATATTATCTAATAATAGTGACTTTTTTGTTTCTTCCTTTCCATTTGTTATATCATGTGATTCTTTTTAAAATCTTACTGCACTGACTAGGACCACCAATACCTAATAGAAGTGGTGATAGCTAGCTAGCATCGTTATCCTGTTTGTGGGCATAAAAATATTCTTTTTACAAATACCATATGCTAATGCATATATATGGAATCTAAAAAAACAGTACTTATGAACCTAGTGGCAGGGCAGGAATAAAGACGCAGACATAGAGAACGGACTTGAGGACACAGCGGGGGAAGGAGAAACTGGGACGAAGTGAGAGAGTAGCACTGCCATGTATACACTACCAAATGTAAAATGGATGGCTAGCGGGAAGCTGCTGCATAGCAAAGGGAGATCAGCTTGATGCTTTGTGAAGATCTAGAGGGGTAGGATAGGGAAGGTGGGAGGGAGGCTCAAGAGGGCGGGGTATGGGGATATATGTATATGTATAGCTGATTCACTTTGTTGTACAGCAGAAACTAACACAACACTGTAAAGCAATTACACTCCAATAAAGATATAAAAAAAGATTTTTTAATAAAAATAAACTAATTAAAAATTTTAAAATATATATTCTTTTTAAACATTATACCATTAAGTGTATTTGCCTTACCTTTTTCATTTTGGTTTAGTTTGTGGGACAGGGGTACATTCTCTTTTTAGGTCAGAGATGTTTCCTTCCTTTCCTAGTTTGTTTTTAATCTCAAATAAATGTTGCACTTTGTCAAAGAATTTAGGTTTTTAGTTTAGTTTTTCTCCTTTAATCAGACGATGTTATGAATTACATTAACATATCTTCTAAAGTTGAACCAAATCTACGGTCCTAGGACTCATCCAACATGATTTTGATGTATTATCTTTTTTTAACATTCCTTGATTTAATCTGTTCATATATTAAATTATACATATACATGTATATATATTTGTGTACAAATAGATGTGTGTGTATTTTCCCTCTTACCCTTTTTGCATCTGCATTCATGACCTGCTTCTACAGCTTCTCCATTTTTGTACTATTCTTGACTGTTTTTGATAGCACGTTTGTACTAGCCTATAAAATGAGTTAGGAAGTCAGTTTGTATAACATCAGAATTATCTTTTCCTTGAAGTCTTGGTAGAATTTTTATGTAAAACCTTCTGAACCTAGTGTTTATAAAAAAAATTTTCACAAATGATTCGATTTCTCTATGAGTAGAGGACTTACTAAGACTATAAACTTCTTTTTGGTCTTTGTGGATTCCTTACTTCATGTAATCTCAGCCATACCTTTAATTTAATTTTTTTAAAAATATTTTATCTAGCATTATTTGTTCTTGTGTTCAGCACAGGTATCATTTAGAGAATATTATCCTCCATATTCTAGGAAACAGAAATCTTCATTTAAGTGTCACTCCTCTTCAGTGTGACTTACCACGTCACTCCATTAAAACTGCTTTTTTCAAAATCACCAATAATACTGTCTAATTTGCCAAATCTAGTGGAATTTTTCTTATCACATTCAACCTTGCAGCAGCATTCAGTGCAACTCACCACACTTCTTCTTGAAACATCCCTTTTTTCACTTAAAATACGGCATGATACTTACCTGATTTTGCTGCCAGCCCTGGCCAGCCCTTCCTTCTACCCAGTCTGCAAGTGTTTGTATTCACTAGAACTCAGTTCTTTTCTATCTCTTTTCTCCTTGAGTGAATTTATCATTTTCCACTGGAGTAAATGCCTTGTATATCCTTATTACTTCAAAGTTTATATCTTCAGCCCAGACTTTCTCTTTTGAACTCCAGACTTAGAGACTTTCTTTTTAAAACCTACAAGCATCTCAAAGTCATCATCTTTAAAACTGAACTCTTAATTCCACGCCCAAGTCTTCTTTGTCTTAGTAAATAACACTACTGTTTATCTAGTTACTTGATCCAGAAACTTGAAAATCAGCTTGATTCTTCTCTTTGCCTCACTCTGTACAAAATTAGTGTCTATTCTTTATTTAAAATATGTCCCCATCTTATGTCACCCCTGATCTGCGTAGTCATCATCTCTTGCCTAGATCCCTGTAACAGCCTCACAATTAACTGGTTTCTCTACACTCTCTTGATGTGCTAGAGAATGACCATTGGCTACTTTAGACTGAGTGCTATGGGAAGGCCTCCTTGAGCTGGCATTTAAACTAAATCTGAACAAAAAGCAACTTGCCGTGCAAAGATCATTCTAGGTGGAGGGAACAGCTTCTCTAAAGATCCTAAGGGGGAAGCAAGTTTAGAATGCTTAAGAATGCCAATGTGGCTAGGACAAGCGTTAGAGATTTGGTTGAAGAGTTTAGCAGGGGGCTTCCCTGGTGGCGCAGTGGTTGGGGGTCCGCCTGCCGATGCAGGGGACACGGGTTCGTGTCCCGATCCGTGAAAATCCCACATGCCGCGGAGCAGCTGGGCCCGTGAGCCATGGCCACTGAGCCTGCGCGTCCGGAGCCTGTGCTCCGCAACAGGAGGGGCCACAACAGTGAAAGGCCCGCGTACCAAAAAAAAAAAAAAGAGTTTAGCAGGATCCAGATTACGTAGGATTTTGTCACTAAGAGTATGGAGTTTGAATTTTATTCTAAAAGAGACAGGAGCTAATGGAAAGGGATAGTTTAAATTTAGGGGGTAAGAGAGAAAAATCAAGGTCTGGAGTTTGGTAATGATGTTAGGACCTAAAAATTTGAGGGTCATAAGCATACAGATGGTATTTAGAGCTATGGGTCACCTAGAGAGAGAAAAAAAGAGAAGAAAAATGGGCCTAGTCTGAGCACTGGGGCACCCTAACATTTAGAGGGGCCTGTATAGGAAAATGAGGAATTGTGACCAGTGGGGAGAAAGAAAACCTTGAGTGTAAGGTGTCATGGAACCCAAATAAAAAAGTTTCAAGAATAAGGGAGTTGTCACCTCTGTTGAGTAATGGGTCAGAAAAGAAATAGAAATAGAATTCTGCTCCTATAAAGGTCATCACTTAGTAGTTTCCAGGACAATGAAAAGCTAGCTTTTATGGGGCTTCCCTGGTGGCGCAGTGGATGCAGGAGACATGGGTTCGTGCCCCAGTCCGGGAAGATCCCACATGCTGCGGAGCGGCTAGGCCCGTGAGCCATGGGCGCTGGGCCTGCGCGTCCAGAGCCTGTGCTCCACAACGGGAGAGGTCACAACAGTGAGAGGCCCGCGTACTGCAAAGGAAAAAAAAAAAAAAAAAGCTAGCTTTTAAGTACTCTGTAGAAATTCTTGAGAGCAATAAATAAGTATCTACCATTTTCCAAAGAGAGAGAGGGAGTCTTCAAGGAGCTTCCCTCCCCAATAAAGGAATGCCACATTCTTTAGCAATAGTAACCTGTGTTCAGCTCATCATTCAACAAATACCTGCTAGAGTCTTTGGGAATGCTTAGTATGACCCCAACACTTTTCTTGTTAGACTTTCAAACATCATTCACGCTCTTTGGCACATTGCTACTTTATAGCAAAATTTCAGTATGGTTGATAACCTTTTGGACCAGATCCGATTCTCTTAGAGCTTAAAGCTTTGCAGTATCTCTGACTGGACAGTCACAGAGAAATAAATATATTCTCCCTCGCAGTCAGCATATGAAGGAACAAGTAAACTTGTTTTACAAGAAAACTTCCAGTCAGTCATCACTTCTGAACAAAGACTTTTTGCCATGAGTAATTATCATTTAAGGTAGTAACTGGCTTTACGAATGTGTTTACTAAACAAGATTTTTAGAAAGACAGCAGGGAGACATTGAAATTTATCTTTTAAATCCATTTTCTGCCTATTTCAGTAAAATGGCTTTCTGACGTGTTAGACAGTAATTGCTTCCGGGTACTTGTTTTACTGTCTGGCTAATCACTGTCTCATTGCTTCTGGATTATTGACCTCCTATATCCATCTGGCTGCCAGGATCAAGCCCTGAGTCAGCCTGTAAAAACTCTTCTTGAAATGTTTTAAATTAATTGTGGATTTGCAGTGGTTTCATTTTCAAAGGTTTATTTTTAGTGCTGATATTATGATATCCATTTTGTGATTATTAAGTGAATTCAAGCAGGCCTGGAAGTGTTTATGTGTGTATGTATTTGTGTGTATATATAAAATTTATATTTTATTTTTATTTATTTATTTTTAACATCTCTATTGGAGTATAATTGCTTTATAATGGTGTGTTAGTTTCTGCTTTGTAACAAAGTGAATCAGCTATATATATACATGTATCCCCATATCTCCTCCCTCTTGCATCTCCCTCCCACCCTCCCTATCCCACCCCTCTAGGTGGTCACAAAGCACCGAGCTGATCTCCCTGTGCTATGTGGCTGCTTCCCACTAGCTATCTGTTTTACATTTGGTAGTGTATATATGTCCATGCCACTCTTTCACTTCGTCCCAGCTTACCTTTCCCCCTCCCGGTGTCCTCAGGTCCATTCTGTACATCTGCATCTTTATTCCTGTCCTGCCCCTAGGTTCTTCAGAACCATTTTTTCTTTTTATTTTTAGATTCTACATATATGTGTTAGCATACGGTATTTGTTTTTCTCTTTCTGACTTAACTTTACTCTGTATGACAGACTCTAGGTCCATCCACCTCACTACAAATAACTCAATTTCGTTTCTTTTTATGGCTGAGTAATATTCCATTGTATATATGTGCCACATCTTCTTTATCCATTCATCTGTCAAGGACACTTAGGTTGCTTCCATGCCCTGGCTATTGTAAATAGAGCTGCAATGAACATTGTGGTACATGACTGTTTTTGAATTATGGTTTTCTCAGGGTATATGCCCAGTAGTGGGATTGCTGGGTCGTATGGTAGTTCTATTTTTAGTTTTTTAAGGAACCTCCATACTGCTCTCCATAGTGGCTGTATCAATTTACATTCCCACCAACAGCGCAAGAGGGTCCCCTTTTCACCACACCCTCTCCAGCATTTATTGTTTGTAGATTTTTTGATGATGGCCATTCTGACTGGTGTGAGGTGACACCTCATTGTAGTTTTGATTTGCATTTCACTAATGATTAGTGATGTTGAGCATCCTTTCATGTGTTTGTTGGCAATCTGTATATCTTCTTTGGAGAAATGTCTATTTAGGTCTCTGCCCATTTTTGGATTGGGTTATTTGTTTTTTTGATATTGAGCTGCATGTGCTGCTTGTATATTTTGGGGATTAATCCTTTGTCAGTTGCTTTGTTTGCAAATATTTTCTCCCGTTCTTCCCAGTAAGTTTTATTTCATTAATCTTTATGCCACATATGCACCCTTTCTCTAGCTAGTGGGTGACCAGAACGTAACAACTTGAGAACAAAGGCAAAAGCATTACTGGGGTTATACAAAGAAGAGAGTTGCAGATTTTTTTTTTTAGCTCCTCTGCACCTAGGAGTGAGCATAACCAATGCTTTTGGGGGACTATAGGAGGGTATATCTTTCCACTTTCTCTGATGGAGGACTGAGTGGATACGCTGTCTCTGGCTTCAGTATTCATTTATGGAAAATTTGTCTTATTTTACTGTCATCCTCTAATAAACTGATGCATTCACTTTGCAAAATAAAAGACTATGGAGTTATTATATGCACTTATAAACACACTTTTGGGTAGATGGTTCTTCTGATCTTCCATTACTCTTCATTTTCGTCTCATTAATTTTCAGGTTTCAACACAAGTTTTTTAAAATAAGGATTTAAACATAAAACAGTAACCCTAGATAAAGAACTAAGGGATTTTGATATTTTGTAGATATTCTTTCTGTTTTTAGTAGTTTTTTGACCCTTACAAGTATGTATATTAGTCACTATTAATATTCTTATTTTCTCTAATTTGTTATAAAAACATAACTTTACTACAATGATGCAGTACTTTTTAATCATAAGAAACTGTAAGAATATCTTTATATTAAACCCAAAATACAGTATGAATATGAGATCTTATTTTTATATTAACGTCTGTATTTTGTAATGTATGTGGTATGTGTGTGTATTTATTTACTTTAGGTACATTTTACATTTATATGTTCACACAGATTTTATATAGAGACAAAAAAAACAACAGGCATAGCATTTGGGTGTTCATGGATGTTCGTTATATACATATATATATATATATATATGTATGTATGTATATATACGTGTATACACACACACACATATATATATATGTTATTGGGGATGCAAAGATATAAAAGATAGAAGAACCTAGTAATTGCCTTTAAGATCAGAGTACAAAGCATTAGTTTGGATTTTACAAGGCCAGCCAGCAACAAAAGAGCAGTAATTTATGAGCTCAGCGTAAAAGAATAGCATAATTGCATTAAAAATTAATGCTAATGAACACTAAAATGGGGAAGGTGGTTATGATGAAAGTTTGTATTCATCTTCTCTGGTTTGAATGATGGCTAGTGGCTTGATTAATGGCTTAATTTCTATCAATTAGCGGGGAAAAATCTCCTGTGAGACAAGGGTAAATTGAGCATTGAATTACATATCTTGCTTTTGTGTGCTAAGAAAAAAGAGCTGCGTGTCTCTGATATTAGCCACAGTGACAAATGTGGTGTGCCCTGCGATGTCTGCATTAGCTCTCCTGACAGGCGAGTTGTGTGTGGTTATGGGGTGTTTGGAGATGGCTGGCAGACAGCATTCACTTCAAGTTCCTTAGAAACATACAACTCTTCCATCTACAGAATTTTAATTAAAGAGTCAATAAGAATTCTGGAATTAAAATGGATAACAGATAGCAACTTCAGAGTCTGTATTCTCTGTTAATCCAGTATACTTCAAATTATATTCCTTTCTTCTATCCTGTTAAAATAAGAAAACTTCCAGTATCTTTAGCTTTGTTGGAATTATTACTTACCACTATTGAAAGTGGATTTGACTACCCATGTTTATTACATTTGAGAGAAGCATAAGGCAATAGTCTATGTAGTTCGTCTGCATAGTGGTTGTTTGTTTAGCCAAATTCTCAGAAACCATTCTAGTTTTTTGTAGCAACAATTGATGCACAATAAATAAGAACAGCTCTAAAGTAGTAATTTACCATTCAGGTTGTCTTCAGGCTTAAATGAAAGAATGATAGGTTTTCTAAAAACTTTATTTATTTTATTCATTAATAAAGGTTTTCAGAATGTGACATATATAATTCTTTAAAAATTTAATCGAGTATGAAAGATTCCAAAAATATACATCTGTAATCTAGCTCAAGATAACGCCAGAAAACCAAGACAATATATATGGCATCTCCTCCAGAAATAAAGCTATGTTGTATTTAACTGAATGTATAAGCATTAAAATGCAGAATAAGAACAATACCAAGAACATTTATTATTCTAGTAAATGGGTAAGAAGGAAGAAAAATACATGTTTCTTGTCAGGAGTGGGTAAAGAATTTATTTGACTAAGAAATAATGACTGGATCACAATTCAGGGATTGGATCCCATTTCTTCCACCAACTAGCCCAGTGACCTTGGCCAAGTTACTTAGCCTCAGTTTCTCATCTGTACAATGAAAATAATAATAGTACTATCTCTTATGGTTATGACAGTTAAAAGAGGTAATCCATGTGAAGTGCTTAGCACTCAGTGCCATAAATGTAAGATTCTGTTACTGCCGTGATTACCGCTTCTGCTACCATAACAGCTCATCTGGCCTTTTTAACAACCATTTAAAAGAAAAATTAGCCTCTATGACCTTCCTCACTAGAAAGGCATCCCAGATATTGATGATCAAATATACATCTGTTTTAAAACATGATTTCTACCACATGACTACCATTTTAGGGAGTGTGTGGTTGTAGACATCAATTAGGATTCTATATGGCCAGAAGTTGAGGTTTATATACCAACTTTTTAGCCAACTTCCGTGTCTCAGTACAATTACTAAATCAGCCCTCTAGTCCTGTTACTAGTAATAGCTCTCAGTTACTAAGTGTTCTTAATGCTTCCTCAGCCCTGTGCTGAACACAAGTGTCATCTCCCAGATTTTCATGACTTGTTCCTTCACATGATTCTTCTTTCTGCTGAAATCACCACGTCAGGAGTTCTTTCCTTGTTACCCCATCTGAGATAGCCCCCCTTTCTCCTTTGTAGCCCTCTACCCTGCTCTATTTTCCTTGGTATTATATTGTTTATTACATGTTTATTATTCGCTTCTTCCATTGAAACATAAGCTCCATGAGGGGAGAAAGAAACTCTTGTCTCTAAACCCTGGTATGCAGAACAATGCCTGAGTGTGCTCAAATATTTGGAAGTAGGAAAGGAGAGAGAAAGGGAAGGAAGAAAGGAGGGAGGCAACCTCTCAACCATCCTATGATGTTTCACCTATTATCCCCATACCACAGAGGAGAGAACTGAGACCACCACAACGCACTTGCCCAAGGTCACAAAGCTATTAAGTAGAAGAGACTGTTCAATCCAGATAGTCTGAACCCAGAGCTGTTAAAACTAACCACTTAGAGACATTTAATTTCTTAAAGTTACAAAACCTTTTATAATTTGACATTTCTCCCCCATAATGTTTTTTTAATGGCTATTTTAATGCCCCTTAATTTTTAAGTTTTCAACAAATGTTTATTGACTGCTTACTAAATAATAGAGTATGCTATACTAACTCCTGGAGTTGACACAGAAGGGTATGTCCCCTCTGCCTGGGGAAATGAAGCTTTTGCTCATGAAGAAATTAATATCAGTGGGAGTTAACATATGCTGAGAGCCAAATGAATTATAGAAGAGGCCCCTTTTCTCAGAGGTGGCAAGGGAAGTGACAGGGAGGATTCAGAAAAGGTAAGAGCATTCTAGGTGAGAGGAACTAAATGAGGTGGAATTTGTGTGGATTTTCAGTATGGATTTTGTTTTTCATAAAACCTAGTCTGATGCTCAATTCACTTGCACTTATTAAAATGTTTATCAGAAATTCTTCACTGGTTCAGTCACATTAAATTTATTCTTATTACTTAATTTGACATGGAAAGCAGTTTGTTATGAGTCTGTCTTGGACCCCATCCAAGGGGGGGGTTGTTATTAGAGACACTCCAGGAGCCTCACTGACATATATAACTTGGTACTGTATCATAAGCTTCCAGAAGGCTGATAGACAAGCCACATTCTACTTAAGAAGTTTTCTCATCTTTCACGTTATTTCTGGATATCAGTTCTGGAAATTGGTGCCCAGGGATATGAGATTATGAACAACCTTAAAATGTTACGGTTGGATGGCTTTCTAATATATGTTTTATATGTTTTAATGAAAGAAACTTATTTAAAATACACTGTTTTGAACTGTTTTGAAGAGAAAGCAGTGGCTATATTTCATTAAAATTTGTGTTCATGAGGAGTTGCTTTAACTTTAGAATTCCAAGTGAGCTTTATGGTATGTTTTATTTGTCTACAGATTTTATTGAACAGCCATCTCCATTTACTTATTTATTGAATAGCCAGTTTGTTATTGTTTGCTTTTTTTCTTTCGTTCTTGCAAAGCACTTGAAAGTGCTTTATTTTTCAAGGACTTTGTCTTCAGTGTCTATATTGTACCATAAAAGGAAATTTTGCAGATATTTCCATTCTTGACTAAAATTTGAATCCATTTAAACTGAAAATAAGATCTTCTCTTATATTATTCATGTATTTGTAGCAGTAGTATTAGTATATAAATTTTTTTTCCCCTTGGGAGAGAAAAGTAGCATAAGTAACTCAATAACTATGAAGCCAACCAACCCAAACTCTTTGTAATATAAAATGCATTTTAACTTTGGGGAAATTCATAAATTATTAATATTCAAAAGTAGTCATTTGGAGATGAGATTTTAATGTGTAAGGTACCTTTCATGAAACTCATGTTGCTTAGCCCATTACATTTTGGGTAATAGTGCCATCTGCTGTTCTCTGCCTAGCATTGCTGCCAGTTTAGACAGGTTGGCTTGTTGGTAATCTGCAAATGGTGTACATATTTAAATTTTGCCTTTTCAAATAAAAGGTTTATACTGGACCTTGTCATCTTTATCTACTAATCTTAAATTTGTGTACCTTTTGCTAACACAGAAAATTCTGTAAATGTGTCATGTGAAATTGTCAAATATAACTCAAAGTAGCAGGTGAACCTAATTTTTATAACATCAACAGTAACTAATAAAATATTTGATTTTAATTTTTAATCACAAAAAGAACAAAATAATTGTCCATGCAGTGAGTTATTGACTTTTTTAGTCTGTAGTGACTTAGCTTTCTGACTCCATTATTTTCTCTTTTATTATGAAATATGAAATATTCTACGGACATCTTGCAAGCAACCTATGGAAGTCATTTTGTTTACCAATAATGTGTTTATCAAAAAGCATCAAGTGCAAATAGATATGTTTACTTCATGTTTACCATGTTAATGTTTAGAAACATACTGTAATTTTTTTAAAAATTAATTTATTTATTTTTGGCTGCGCATGGGCTTTCCCTAGTTGCAGTGAGCGGGGGCCACTCTTCATTGCAGTGCATGGGCTTCTCATTGTGGTGCATGGGCTTCTCATTGTGGTGTCTTCCCCTTTTGCGGAGCATGGGGTCCAGGTGTGCGGGCTTCAGTAGTTGTGGCTCTCGGGCACAGGCTCAGTAGTTGTGGTGCACGGGCTTAGTTGCTCCACGGCATGTGGGATCCTCCTAGACCAGGTCTCGAACCCGTGTCCCCTGCACTAGCAGGCGGATTCCTAACCACTGCACCACCAGGGAAGCCCCAGAAACATCCTGTAATTTTTATTCTCCCAGTAACTTTATCACTTGTTTTCATTTTTACCTCATGGCTGATGAATACAGGATACTTTGTATGCTAGGCATTCATGCCAAGCATATAAACAATAACTAGGGGACTTCCCTGTTGGCGCAGTGGTTAAGACTCTGCACTCCCAATGCAGGGGGCCTGGTTTGATCCCTGGTCAGGGAACTAGATCCCACATGCATGCCGCAACTAAGAGTTCGCATACCACAACTGAGGAGCCCACATGCCGCAACTAAGGAGCCAGCAAGCCCCAACTAAGAAGTCTGCCTGCCACAAATAAGACCAGACGCAACCAAATAAATAAATAAATGTTTAAAAAATATATATATATAAACAATAACTAGTTTTAATTCACATTCTTCCCAGTCTTAAAATTGGTACAGAATTTTTAAATGACAAATTGGCATGTTAAACTTAAGAGCCTGAATGTAAAACAGTTTACTATAGGGACTTCCCTGGTGGTCCAGTGGTGGTTAAGACTCTGCGCTCCCAATGCAGAGGGCCTGGGTTCAATCCCTGGTCAGGGAACTAGATCCCGCATGACGCAACTAAGAGCCTGCCTGCCACAACTAAAAGATCCCGCATGCCACAATGAAGATCCTGTACGCGGCAATGAAGATCCTGCATGCCACAACGAAGACCAGGCGCAGCCAAACAAACAAATAATAAATAAATATTTTTAAAAATAAAATAAAAATAAAACAATTTACTATATATTATTGATGTGTTTTATTCTGCTTCCCAAAATGACAGGGTTATACTTAAGACATAGATTTGTGGACATTGATCTTAGAATTTTGAGTATGAAGCAGTTTAAAACATTTTTTATGCCTGTTTTCAGACAGCATGGAGCTGAGCTATTTATAAGGCTAAAAATGAAATCTCCCATGCATCTTTCAAATTTTAATTTATAATCTACAAGCAATAAATGCTGGAGAGGGTGTGGAGAAACGGGAACCCTCTTGCACTGTTGGTGCGAATGTAAATTGATACAGCCACTCTGGAGAACAGTATGGAGGATCCTTAAAAAACTAAAAATAGAACTACCATATGACCCAGCAATCCCACTACTGGGCATATACCCTGAGAAAACCATAATTCAAAAAGAGACATGTACCACAGTGTTCATTGCAGCACTATTTTCAGTAGCCAGGACATGGAAGCAACCTAAGTGTCCATTGACAAATGAATGGATAAAGATGTGGCACATATATTCAATGAAATATTACTCAGCCATGAAAAGAAATGAAATTGAGTTATTTGTAGTGAGGTGGATGGACCTAGAGTCTGTCATACAGAGTGAAGTAAGTCAGAAAGAGAAAAACAAATACCGCATGCTAACATACATATATGGAATCTAAAAAAAAGAAAAATGGTTCTGATGAACCTAGGGGCAGGACAGGAATAAAGACGCAGACATAGAGAATGGACTTGAGGACACGGGGAGGGGGAAGGGTAAGCTGGGACGAAGTGAAAGAGTAGCATTGACATATATACACTACCAAATGTAAAATAGTTAGCTAGTGGGAGGCGGCCACATAGCACAGGGAGATCAGTTCGGTGCTTTGTGACCACCTAAAAGGGTGGGATAGGGAGGTTGGGAGGGAGACACAAGAGGGAGGGGATATGGGGATATATGTATACATATAGCTGATTCACTTCGTTATACAGCAGAAATTAACACAGCATTGTAAAGCAATTATACTCCAATAAAGATGTTAAAGAAATTTAATTTGTATATCACTCTCTTACTCTTTAATTTCAATATCACATTCTTTAATTTAAATATCACCAGTAAAATGGTTCCCACATTGAAAGGTAAAAGCTATGTTGGTTTATTTTCATATTGTAAGTCAAGCAGACAGGCTTTCCCCTATCTGCCCTGTCACTTTGTTAGTCCTGAAGTGATCTTTAAAGAAACACAAAGATAATGTTCTGTTTTTCCTCTAATCTTTCTCCTTCCTTCCTTTACAGTTTCTCCAGTGCTATTTTGTTAAATATACTGGCCCTTTGGCCAGCTTCTGTGATAACACTTTTATTTGTATTAGGAGCTGGTTGTATGCCCATATTTAAAGCTACAAACACTGCAAGCTTTAGACATCAAGTACTGTTTGTGAGCTCACCTCTGACATTTAATACTAATGATGTGCTTTGTAAATCCAAATGAGGGAATATGTTAGAGAAAAAATCCGAGGGGTCAAACAGTTGATACATATGAGACATCATCCTGAAGTCAGAAATATTGTTTTTGGTTGGGAACTAATGATTGTGAAATAATTGTGAAACTAACACCTACACAAACAAATGTGTTTTCATGTTGACCAGTTAAAGTTGAATCACTTGGAATGGTATCTAATATGATTTTTCTCTGCTATATTAATGCCATTATACATGTAACTAGTAAAAATATTATCCTCTGGTACGGCACATGTTAATAAGTTAGCTGGGCAAAGAGTCTTCTCTCATTTCACATGCTCAGTTAGTACATTGCATAATTAAAAGGAGCTTTTATTCTAAAGCATGTGGAACTATTTGCTCTTCCATGACACTCTGACAGTGTTTGCTTTTTATATAGGAAAATATATTCTTCCAAAGATGTGAGTGTTGGCTGTGACAGCTGTTACTTCCAAACATTCCATGCAGGATTCCTCACCTGAGAAAAGACTGGTTACAGCTGTCAGGGACACATCTCAGAAGCACTGTCTTTCTTTTAAATAAACTGGAACTTGCATAAGACTATATGCTTATAATTTGTGATTGGCCAAAACTTGAAGCAGAGATTTTTCATAAAATGTTAATTTTTATTGAATGTGTTAGACCAGATTTCATACTGTCTATATCATTTAACCTTTTCAACTTAGTATGTAAAAATTACTTTGATGCAAATAACTCTACCTTGTTAAACCAGTTATTACAGATTTTTTAAAATAAATTCAGTTATTATTCATACAGGCTAAAACCCCAGCATTTTTAGATGCCTTAGCTGAGTATTCAGTGGCTCCTAATTCAGGTGTGTGTTCGTTTCAGCTTAGACCAAGAGTTTAAACAGTAAGGTTGTGAACCATAATGTTGCATTTTTCTTGCCCAGCTAGCATGTGAAAAAAAAATACAAAAGTATGAAATGATACATGCCTGTGGCTATTTATTAAAGCACTAACTGTAAAAACAAAGGACTGGAAACAACTCAGATGACCATCAACAGGGCATTGGTAGGAAAAAACTATCATAAAACCATAAAATAGGTTACTGTATAGCTGTAGCATAAAATGAGGAAGTCTCTATACTGGAAAACATAGTGTTAAAAGTGAGAGAAGTAATATACATAGGAATGTATAGTATGCTAATTTTGTGTAAGAAAGAAGAGAATATGTATACTTATATTTTCAGAAATAAGCAATGGAAGGATAAAAATCAAAACCTAATAAAAAATGGTTACCTATGGATTGGGGGAATGGGATAGGAAAGGAAACCTAGACTTCTCTGAATGATGTTGTTTTAATTTTGACTTTGAAAGCATGTAAGTGTTTTATGCAATTAAAAAACAAATATTAATTATGAAAACAGTAGAGCAAAACAAGATTTTAAAAAAAAACTGAAACAAATGAACCTAACTATATATCAAGTTGGTAGCATAATCACATGGAGAATCATTTCAAGTGACTTTAGAGTATAGTGTTTTGACAGTTCATCAGTGGAATAAATCCTAAGATCAAAAAGAGCCATAAAGAAATTTTAAACTATTAATTCATCTTGTTAATAGTAACATTTGTCTTACTATTTTGAAACTAATATATATTCAACTCACATATTAGGAAAAACAACTAAGTACTTTTGATCACATCATTAAGGCCTATTATTCTTAGAATAAGAGAAAAGATATACAAATATAACTCACATTCGATTTTCTTTTCTAAAAGTATGTATTTCCTACCCCACCCACTGAAAAAGCTGAGAAGCGGTGACAATCAAGTAACAACAAACACCCCTACTGCTCAGGTTACTGTCTTTAAGTATCATTCCCCACTAAAAGGAATCCAGGCCCTTTGGAGAAATGGCTGATTTCAAGTCTGAGACAGGAACTGTACAGGATGAACCTGGGACATCTTATCACACTTTAACAAAAGAGATCATATCAAAAGGATGCAGGGACCAACATGAAGAGGCTCCCACTACCCAAAGGTAGAATCAAAATATGAAAATGACTACGACGGACTGAAGTACATTACATATATAAATATTCATGAGCTCATAATGGTCATCTTTGGACCAAAATTGATAAATTAAGGGAAAGAATTAAATATTTATTCTGCCTTTTCCTCTAGACTATATTTCACAGTTACAAAGTAGTCGATGAAGGAAGTTCTTCGAATCACAGCTAATAAATGCAGGACAAATAATAGAATTAGAAAAAAATGACCATTTTGCAATGTCTAATAAAATA
This sequence comes from Lagenorhynchus albirostris, assembly GCF_949774975.1. NCBI lineage: Eukaryota > Metazoa > Chordata > Mammalia > Artiodactyla > Delphinidae > Lagenorhynchus > Lagenorhynchus albirostris. The sequence goes on from NC_083099.1 coordinate 39,866,605, forward strand.
ATGGAGCTAAGCAACAAACATTGTCTGCTAAAACCATGAAGTGAAAGGTTGGTGGAGAACTAGGGTCAGGCTGACATCACCTTGGACACACTGATCAATCTTAACATCATTAGAAGTGGGAGAAGCACATCCTGACATGATGTTAATAGGAATTACATAGCACCACCTGTGATGTGTTCTTTACCAAAAGAAATTGAACCTGAATCTTATCCCTGTCTAGGTCTAACTGCTGGTTTACACAAAATATGAAGGACAGAAGAACATGTTAATTGACACCATGAGAATAAAATCAGCAAAATCCAGAATGTAGAAAATTGTAAAGGCTAAATGATCCATTTTCTTCAATAAATAAATGACAATGAAAGGAAGGGATGGTGGACCGTATGTGATTAAAAGGAATTTGTCGACTAAGTGTAATGTGTGGACCTTGTTTGGATCCTCTTTCAGACAAACCAACTGTAAAAAAAGCACTTGGACAATCAATGAAAATTAAACATGGATTATATAAGATGATATTAAGGAATTATTACTGATAACGTTGGGTTTAAAGATGGTATTGTAGTTATGTTGCTAGTTTGTTTTGTTTTTTTAAGCCCTTATCTGAGATGTCTAAAAAAATATTTAGGGGTAACATGGCATTATGTCTGGGATTTACTTTTAAATACTCCAGGTCCACCCCCCAAAATTGAAGTGGCCATGGATAGATTAAATAAGAATAACAGAAAGTTAATGATTACAGAAGCTGAGTGATGGGTGCAGATGGATTCATTGTGCTCTTATTCCTTTTTCCTTTTATGTATTTCCATAGTAAAATTGGAAAAAAAATGTAAAGTCCTCCTTACAGATTAGCACAGATTAGCTTGGATCGTTTTAGCAGTACCTTCTCAGCAATGTTTTAGGTTTTAGGTGAGAGTCTTAGTGGATAGGAATGTTATCTTTGTGGGTCTCCAGGGGGGGCAAAAAGTTTCTATTATAACTTAACCATAATGTCTTTTTTTTTTCCATCCAGTTAAATTTCATAAGTCATAAAATTACTTCATAGAAAAAACATTGCTTAGGTATAGTGTTGATAACAAGCTGACAAACCAGAATACACTGACATAATACCCTCTTTTTTAGACCAAGCCACCCTGGTAGAACAAGTAAAAAGAGTCAAAGAAATTGAAGCCATTGAAAGTGATTCTTTTGTTCAGCAAACATTCAGATCAAGTAAAGAAGTCAAAAAGGTAAGTTTTCATCAAGGCATTATGAATAAGCCTTTAGATTCCAACTAAAGGGATGTTTTATTAATGGATTTTACTTAAATGTAAGTGCTTCTTCTTCTAATAGATGAAGGAGGTTGAGAGTGTATCAGCATGTTATTGAGAGAGAGAATGAATCAGTGAGAATCAGTTCAAGTTTAACTTGTTAAAAAAAAACTGTGAAAATGTATCTGATGCCATTTTTATTTTAAAATTCACCAAGAAGGCAAAGTATAAGATGTCAACATACAGTTCTATAACAATAATACACATTTCATGAACGTACACAGTTTTCTTTTCAAATGTATACATCTACTTTTTGAATTGACATTGCTAGAGAAAAGTTAGAAAAGAACTTTAACAATAAAATTATTACCCAAATAGTAACATATATTTACACTCTTTGCCCATATGGGTATCACTTATTCAACTCTAATAAAAGGAGCTTTGATTGGCATTTTATTTCTGTTGAATATTTCATGTATTCTTTCAGTCATCGTCAGGGCTGCTTTTTGGAATTTGTGTTCCTTTAGTTGGAAAAAGCTGTCTACTGTGAAATACATGTATTCTTCAATATCATACACCTAATGAAGACATGGTATAGCTATCACTTATTCAAAAATACTCTATATCTGTAGATATATTAATGACTGTATAGTATTCTACTGATGAATGTATCATAATTTTTTTTCTCTGATAGATATTTTAGTAGTTGTAAGTTTGGAGGTGTTGCATACATGTTTGTGAATATCCATTATTATCACCTTAGATAAAATTTTCAAAATGGAGTTGTTAAAGGTTAATATTGTTTATTTTCATACCTGTTCCCAAAGTCATTCACCCAAAATATTGTATCGATTCAAATTCCACCTCGAAATGCAGGGAGATATCTGTCTCTCACACCCTGGTTAACACAAGTCTTATCAGACTTTTTCATGTTTAATGACCTGATAGGTAAAAATTGACCTTTTGTTGTTCCATTAGCATTTCTTTTGTTATTAATGAGATGGACACCTTTTCAATTACCATATGTATTTTAAAATAATTCATTATGGGGACATGAATTGAGCATGTGCAGGATGCCAGGATGCACTAGACAGCCTTGGTTAATCCATGGTCCTTGCCCTGTTATTTTGCTGATTTCATTTGAATATTTTGTAGTTTGCCACCACAACTCCTGAAAAAAAGGAGCTGTGAAATGGACATTCACAAATATAGTTGCCCATTTTATTAAATATCTTACTCGTACTTATTAAGAAGTCCTAAAAGAATTGTAATTTGTTTTGAAGTTTACTTGCATAGTATTTGTTTTCTGGAGTTCACCTTGACTTCCCAGTTCTCACTGCACACACTTAAGATAACCTAGCATTTTCTTTCTGTGGAAATATTTATTCCTCTATGTTAATACACTAGGTTTTCTTCTAAACAACTTTTTCCCATTTGGTATTAATTATTAATATAGTAAATTTATTTTTAATTCCATTCCTCTCCTCCAAGATACTAAGAGTTCTTCCAGTAACTAGTAAAATTGGCAGTGAGTAAGGAAATTGATCTAAAGCCCGCTTAATATAGCGGAAAGAGCATGGGCTCTGGACTCAAGGAGATCTGAGTTTGAATATTAACTTTCACACTTCCTAACATGATTGATGATCTCGAGAAAACCTCTCAACCTCTTTCCAAGCCTCAGTTTCCAAATTCATAAAACAGAGCTAATAAGTCCTACTTTTTAGAGTAACCAAGGGTTAAATATAATGATTATCAAATATGTAACATGGTTCTTGATCCATAAAATGTTTGTTTTAAAATTATATACTCTAGCATCTAAATTATTTGATATCTAAGTATATTCTATAAACTAAGTATGGTGCTTGAAAACTTCTACTACTATAAGCATTCAGACTGTCTGAAGTATAAACCATACCACATTTACATTTCTCTAATATGCCCCTTACTTTCCCTGAGTCTCCATGCTCACCAGTAAGACAGACCCCTTGCTGAGAAACACAGAAATTCTTTAGATATCTGGTTGCACCTTAAAAGATTTTTTAAATGTAATAATATCCATATATTTGAATTCCAAGGTTAGTCATTTTTTTACCTTGTTTATATTCTCTAGAAAAGTTTTAAAATATTATTTCTTATAGTTATTAATCTTAAGATAACTGATTAAATCCAAGAAAAAAACTCTTCTTCCCATATCTATAACAAAACCCTATATATAGTTAAATGGGCTTCCCTTGGGAGCAGTTTAAAGGAATTTCACCTACATCTCTCATCAAAGGGACCACCATTATTAATTATTTTAATAATTAGTTTTTGTTTGCTTTAGTTTTTAGTGCTGAGTTGGAATTTACTCAGCTTCAATGTAGCTTTTCTTGTACTTCCAACTTAGATGCCACCATTAAGGATTGAGAGGTCTAGGATGGAACAGGAGGCTCTTCGTTTTGTAAGCAACCTTCATAAATTTGTGTGAGGGAAACCCACCTTCTGTTTCAACTATCTTTCAAAAAGAGGTTCCCCTTAACAGTAATTCATAGAAAGAAATAAAATCAATCAAAATCAATCTGGAAAGCCTAGAACCAGCTAGTTCTTGGTTGGATAAGTATGACAGAGAAGCAGAAGCAGCCTAGAAATGTTAATCCAGCACTGTGAATTGAGCCCCTTAGAAATACATTTAGTTAAAATATTTTACCAACATTTTTGTTTCTTTCCTCTAAAATTCAAACCAAATTGCAATAAATCTTGCATTTAGCCATTAGGAAGCAGTGGTCAAAAGCATGAGATGTAGACTCAGATCTGGAACCACACTTTGATTCTGCCGTTTACTGGTCATATGTCCTTAAACTACATAATAGTCTCATTAAACCTTGGCTCTCGTCCCTTAAAATGGGGATAATACCCGTAGCAGAGGTTTTTATAAGGATGAGCAAGATACTTTACATAAAACAATTAACCAAGTACCTGACGTATCGTAAGTGCTCAAGAAATGAAAGCTGTCACTACTCCTCCTCTTCCTGCTGCTGCTACCAAGGGCTGTATTTGTCTGTGGCTTCCTTCAGAGGGATTGTAGATACAAGGATTCCTGTTTTGGTTGGGCCAGAGACTGTTTTATGTAATTTTTTATGGTCTATAGATCCTAAAATGCTCCTTATTTGAGGCTTGGTGACCAAGCAAATTAAAAATTACTTTACACAGTAACTTTCTAGTTTCATGTATAGACATAAGCTTTGAACCAATTTGTTTCAACACAGCCATTTGGAAATGTTAAAGCAGTAAGCAAATGATGTAAAACAGTGTTGTATCATAGCCCCACTTTTGTATATATTTAATGTAAAATAACTAAAATAATGATGACTACCATTAATACTAGACATTTAACATTTATAATTTAACTAATATCCTAATAACCCTTAATTATAGCTGAGATTCAGCAAATTTCATAACCCATGGTCAAACTGCTAATAAATGATGGAAAGCGGCAGCCAAACCAAATTTGTCCAACTCCAGAACTAATCAATCTCTCATAATTGTGAACTCAATGCATATTCCCTGTTGAAATATAAAGAATATGCTAAAAGGCCACAGAAGATGGCATTTACCTTGGTGAATGCACAGTAGTATAAGATATTAGCCATCCAACACTAGACTTACATTAGTCATCGCGTTTCAAAACGATCAGAAGAGCAGTGATGGGCCAACAAAGAATAAATTCGCACTGGACTGTAATATAAAACAGAGGGCCAATTTATTAGTTTAGAAAGTGGTATCCCTTTCCAGTTTCTAAAATGTCTGTGTCTACAGTATAAGGTAAGGATTCAGGATGCCCAAGAAGATGAATTATTTATCAGGAGATGACTTAGCAAAGTAAATTATCTAGAGGACCATTTCATCCAGGTCATGGGCAGATGTGATGGGCTATTCCTGTTGCATAGCAAAGACTAACTCTCTTGAGGACTAAATTATGAACCAAGTTTCAACATCCTTCTCTCCTGGACAGTGCTACATGCATTGGTATAAAGTTTGTAATATCTCTGAAAAAGGCTTTTCTGTAACTAGTGACCCCTTCTGTTGGTAGGTTCTTTAGCTGTGTTAACTCCACTAATTTAGCTAGGGAACTATTACCAGAAAAGTGGCTGTTACCAATGACATGCTAGACAGTTTGTCTCCTGCAACACATATTGATTTAACTAGTTTTACTTTGTGCAATCATATTTTTCTGGTGTGAGTAGAAAGATGATCTGATAGTTCCTGCTGTATCATCAACTTAAGGAACCAATCTTGTTTTCAGACTGCTCTCCCAAATAAGCTTATTACCACTTATTCAATCCAAAAATTGTTGTATTTGGCAGATATCCGCCTATGTTCAAAAAGAGGGTAAATAACTCTAAGCAGCATGGTCATTTGTTCTTTCATACTTTTAAGTACGTGTTAAAACAAGTTTTTCCAAACTGAACCAGCAGGTGGCAGTGCTACTCAAAGCCAGATGTTTGATAGTAGCCATGCTAAGGGTTTTTTAATAGTCAAATTTTCTCTAACAGCTTTCCTCACTTAAATAAAGAAGCAATTGATGGTTTTCCTCACACGTTTTTTAAATTACACGTTATTAAATAATAACTTCTACACTCTGATCCTAACCCCTGAGAACTTTACCTCTTGTGCATATAAGCACTTTTCAAAGAAAACTTTAATGTACTGTGTAGGTAAAAACAAAATGAGATTACTTGGTTTCTGTAATAGAATGTTATCTCTGCCACCTGCACATGTGCGATCCACATGTTTGGCAACTAGAATAACAGCACTTCACAATTTTTCGAGGTAGTTCCATATGGACAGCCAGTCTCCTAGCTGAACCCTATCAAAGCATGGCCTAGATATGCAGAATGGCATGCTCTTACATTCCCTGCATGGCAAGATAGAGTACCAAAAAATTATGTCCTGGACCTCACTGGACTAACATACTTCCCACTTTCCCCTGTGCAGAATATTGGGCTTTACTGTTACATGTCTTCAGTTTTATAAAGGGTCAGTGTAATATCACTTAGGGCTATGAGTCTTCTATGACCACTATGTTGGAGACATAGAAAAGTTTGGGATCTGGGGAAAAAAATATTGGCTCCAAAATATAAGAAGAAAACTGCCAAATCATATTTACCAAATATTTCTTTAAACAGCTCTATGTAACTTGTTACAATTTGTGATTATGTATATATTTTGGTATTTGTTAGAGATCTGTCATCCCATTAGCAAAATGTAATCTCCAGTTTGGACAGGGAACATATCTTCTTTTTTTTTTAATTAATTAATTTTATTTTTAGTTGCATTGGATCTTCGTTGCACACAGGCTTTCTCTAGTTGCGGTGAGCAAGGGCTACTCTTCGTTGCGGTGTACAGGCTTCTCACTGTGGTGGCTTCTCTTGTTGCAGAGCATGGGCTCTAAGTACGCGGGCTTCAGTAGTTGTGGCACGCGGGCTCAGTAGTTGTGGCTCGCGGGCTTCAGAGCACAGGCTCAGTATTTGTGGCCCACAGGCTTAGTTGCTCCGTGGCATGTGGGATCTTCCCCAACCAGGGCTCGAACCCGTGTCCTGGACAAGGAACATATCTTCTTATTCTCCCTCGTGTACCCAGTGCTTAGCAATTAGTAGTGCTTACTAAATACTGGTTAAATAGATGGATCTCCAACTCTGAGATAAATTACTCTAATAAAGGATCAACTAATTCATGCATATTTCATTTTCTAGATGTTTTCCCCAGTGACCTCTGTTTTGCACTTCATTCAGAGAAGTGGATGTTCAGAAGTAAAAAAGTCAAAAGAAAATGGAAATTGAAAAACTGTATGTGTAGAACCAATAGGGGTAGAAAAAAAGGCTAAGTAGGAATTTAGATATGTGAAATGTATGTACTTTTGCAATAGTATAGACTCATAAGTACCAACTTCTTAAGAAAAATATGCTGATTGTAAGAAATAACATTTTCACAGTGTTTTTGTATTTGTTTGCTTACTTTAGGAATAGTTGTTTCTTATTCAATAACCTAGGGCCATTTTGTAGTTAGTATCATCTCAAAGGAGGCCAATTGAGCAGTTATTATTCAAAATCAGAAATATTATTAAAGCAACATTTTAATTGTATATTGTTATCCAATTAATAGCATGTGTTTCATGTTTCAGTCAGTGGAACTTAGTGAAGTGAAGCATGCAGCTGCAACATCAGGACCAGCATCAGTAGTGGCTGACCCACCGAGTAATGAAAAAGAAATAGACCCTAGCAGCATCCCCACTGCTATCAAGTACCAAGATGACAATTCTCTGGCCCATCCAAATGTAAGATCCTTAAACCTTAAGAATGTCAGTTTAAGTCTAGTTGACTGAAGTTAATTCAAACTCTTGTCCTTTTGGGCTGGTGACAAGAAGACCACTGGAGGAAATGGATCCACATGTTCCTATTTGCTAAAAACAGGCAGCTCACCCCCAGCCTTTAGAGCTGTTACATGTATTTGAAGCTGGTTTGGACCAACTCATGTTACCTGACTTCTAGGAGATTCTTTCTATGGGAAAGAAAAATGGGCAAAAAGAAGTTTTGTTTTATTTTTATTCTGGCACTAAAAGATCTAATTCTGGCTCTGCTCCAGTTGGCTCATGGACTGTGAGCATGTCATTAACACCACGTCGTGCTATCTTCTGTGAATTAGTGTCATACCACTGTGTCTTCAGAAAGATTGTAGGAAATAAACTTTACAAAATGAAATGTAAAATTGCTAACCAATGATTTTGATATTAGTCCTTTTACTCTAAAACTTTCTGAGCATTATTCCAAATAGATGATCTTCAGTTAAGAGGTCATCAAGATTTAAATAGTGTCCAAATCTTGTGCTGAAGGATGTATTCTATACAAGTGATTTATAAGGTCAAATCTAAGTTATTGGCAGACAATAACATTTTCTCTTCTTTTTTCTTTTTTTATTTCAGTTATTTATTGAGAAAGCTGATGCTGAAGAAAAGTGGTTCAAGAGATTAATTGCCCTCCGACAGGAAAGGCTAATGGGCAGTCCTGTGGCCTAAAGTTATGTTCATCTGGTTGAATTAACAGTAACATTGGAAATTTAGGTTTTTAAATCCCAGTATTAACTCTTAAAAATAAGATAGCTTATTATATAAAAAGGTAACCTCATTTCATTCTTTTCTCATGTAGGCTTGAATATTTGTTGAGTTGAACTTAATCAGATATTGTGAATATTAAAACTAGTGTAAAGTTTAAGAATGCATGAAAATGTCATACTGTTAATAAAGCTAATCCTGAACATATTGGTATTAAGGCAAATGGTACACAGGAGTGTTTCTGAGTACAATTTGAAAAATATCAAGTTGCCATTTAAAGACACAATTTTGACTAGTCATGCACATAAAAGAGTCGAAGTATATGCTATAAATATGAGATTTTATCTTCCACGTATTATAAAACCATATTTGAATCTTTTATTTCACCTTATTGAAAAATTTTAGGCACAACAAAAAGCACTGTAAACAACCTAAGCAGTATGAACCATGTTACTTTTAGAGGAATAATACATTTAGTAAAAAGAACTACTTGAAAATTAAATAAACTGATGGTTTATTTGCTTAGAGATCAGCTTTTACTAGGTGATCCTTTGAAACATGTTAGCAGGTCCCAGCTCATTCTTTTAAAAATTACATGTTCATGCTAGACCTAAGCAGTTGGCCAAATACTCATGATGGGGAATTGTTTCTGAGAAAACTGGTAAGAGCTCTCACTTCAGTGTTACTTAACCAACTGCTATACCCTGCAGAGGAAGCCAGCTAATTGTAGTTTTGATAAGGCTATCTGTCATCGTAGAATACCTTTCTCTGGTAGCTGAATGAAAATCAACTATGCATTCCATACTGAACAGGCCAGAGATAAGGACTTTTAGGCCTGCCTTACAAACTGCCTTCAGCAGCTGACATGAGTTATTTCCCTTTTCTATTTTGTTCTGCTCGAATTTGTATCTATGAAGACTGTAGCCCAGAACACAAGATAAGCATGAAAAGTTCTTGGGCTAAGATTACCAATATATAGGACATTTTGATGCCATCTTTTTATATTTCTGAAACTACTAAAGTTGTAATCCCTGTTAAAAATGAAAAATATAAAGAACGTAAAATCAGTTGCAAAAGGGATGGAAAATAGACTGATGACCAAATACTTGTTTTTATACAAACATGTTTTCATATTCTAAATATATCCTAGTGGGCTTTTTTTCCTTAGCTATAAGTGGAAGTGCCCAGTATGAACTCAGGTGTGTGTGGTTTTCAACATACACAAAGTTTTAGTGATTTTTAAAAGGGATTACTCGTACTGAATAATTTTATATTTCCTTTATTACATAACTTATAAATAGTAAAAGGACTATCACCCTTTGGGGAATTCTATTTTAGTGGTCTAGGCAAGAATATGTGTTGTCATTTGGGCCACTAGTGATTCTCCAGAGAAGCTAGACTAGGCATTTTTTCTCAGTGTGCCTGATGTTCCTCATTTATAACATAGTGAAAATATTATGATCCACTTTAATTATATTTCACACCAGAGTTTCTCTTTGGCAAGTACCCCAAATACAGATGCTTGAACTGCAATAGATTTATATTTTAAAGCTAAATTTCTCATAGAGATAGAGAATCAAGTTATTTTTTTAATTAACTAAACTTTAGTCCCTGCTAAACCTCAATGACTATTCCCCTTCTTCCTGATTTCCAATGTGATTCATTTTAATATATTATTAACTTTGTTTGCCTGCATCCTGTTGAAGACTACAATATTACCACATAAGCCAAATCAAATTTAATGAGAAAGACTTCATAGACCACTATCAAACATATCACCAAACTCACGGTAGGCGATCCATGCGGGCCTTCTTTAATATCCTAATATAATGACTCTATAAAACAGAACAGTCCCTTTCATGTCAGTTGACTAGTGGCAACAGTTTGGACTTACATGAGACCTCAGAGTGTTTTTTGAAACATTGACTTCACACAAAATGATGAGTACTAATAATACAAGTTTTCATTTCTGAACAAGTGCATTTTCAGGGAAAATGGAATAAGAACTTTTTTTTTCTGGCACTCCCTAATTACGAGGAGGCAGATACCTAAGAATATGAGCACAGAACACGCTGAGTCTTTCACCTACTTCATTTCAGCATCCCAGCAGGTGAAATGAGGATACTAATAGCCTATCTGCCTATTTTGATTTTTCAGTAAAATAACACAAAAGAAAGCCCGTGGTAGAAAAGTGTACTGTTTATGCCAAGGGAACATTTTGGCATGGTAGCCCATCTTAACGGAAATATGGAACAAATAGTCGCATGGGTAATTATTTGAAAAACTACACTGCAACTTCAGTGTACTCCTTATGTATGTGTTTGAACTGCCATGGCCAATAGACCCCAGCTTTGTCCCCAGATTTCTCTGATGTCCCTCCCTGCCAAGACCACAAGAAACCCTGATTGCTCTGCAGTTAGTGACCTACTCTCTGCTTACTGGGGGATCTCAGGGCTTCTTCCATCAGATTTACCCACTTACTCGTTAACGTTTTTTTGACTACCTAGTTTGTGCTAGGCAGAGTAAGGGTAGTTGGGTATACATAGGTGAATCCAGTGGGGATCCTGCCCTCAAGAGGCTTAGTTATGAAGCCCAGACATGTATATGACATAAGAGATATAATACTTAGTGGCAGAGGAGAGGACATGGTTGCAAAAAAGAGAGAGATTACTGCAAGTGAGAAAATTAAGGAAGCCTTTGGAGCCACAGGAACTCACAGCTATCCACTTCCACCTTCCTGGTAGCTGCTGTAGGGGTCTGGGAACTGTTGCACTTCCAACCCAAGGAAGAGTCCCCCTTGTGAAAGACCCAAGTGGCCCTGCCCTCTCGATCCTATTAAAATCCAAGCAAAATTTTAGGTTCCTGGTCGCCCTCTGGCTTTCTCTGATCATTTCTTCCTTTTGGTGGAGAATCAGCTGAATAAGCTGATTTGGCCACTATCATCAGTCTTGTATCACCACCACTTGTCAGCCAAGATGACTTGAGTGAGACGTGTAATGGTAGCTGAAGGAGACTTTCAGTACTTCTAAGAAAGGATTGCATCTGCCAGTAAGGCCTTGCACAGAAGTGGGGACAACGGTGTGTTCCCTAATCCCCTGTTTTTCCATTGTGTGCTATTACAGAAAGCATTGTTTTAGAATGAAAAGACACAGTTCATTTCCTTGTGGTTGGGTCTGTCTCCAAATTTTCCTTTGATTTGGGTATCAAGTGAAAATCTTGGTATCAAGTGAGTAACTAAGGTAGTAACAAAAGCTAGAAATGAAACAAGACACGGGACATTTTTGGTCACTAAACTATGGATGAATTGATCTGGAATTCTTACACCCATGTTACTCCTTCCTTGCCCCCCTTTTCCTACCCCCAAATTCCTCATGAGTATGACAGAAGAGGTCTTGAACCAGCTCCTGGCCATTACTCAGTGGATACAGTGCTTGAATTATTCAGAAAATGTTTAAATGCCATCCTTTAAATGTAAGCCCTACTTATTACTCTTTGGAACTCCTTTATGGAATAATGGAAAAGCGAGTCATCTTGATAAGAAAATATCTGAGTCTTTACAGAAGAACAAGGATAAAAATGGAGGTAAGAAAGAACTCTTTGTGAATTCTCTAATCATCTTCACCTTTTTTCATAGAGATGGGTGTTGATCAGTATATTCTATTTGGTGGGTTCTTTCCCAAATGAAAGAAAATGCTCTGTCATCATGTATTTCCAAGTTATTTTTGCTATTATTGTATCCCCAGAATCTAGTCCATGCCTGACACAAGAAGTCTCTCAATAAATATTTGTCAATGAAGGAAAAATGAATTTGCTCATCTTAAATGGGCAGTCTGTTTAGCAGTATGGCTATTTAAAATACTCAAGCTATTTGGAGCCAGTGCAAAAACAAATAGGTGTCTAGGTATGTACCCAAAAGAATTGAAAGCATGGTCTTAAAGAGGTATTTGTACACCCATGTTCATAGCAGCATTATTCGTAATAGCCAAAACAGGGAAGCAACTCAAGTGTCCATGGATGGATGAAGTAAAATGCAGTGTGTGTGTATATATATATATATATATATATACACACACAATGGAATATTACTCCGCCTTAAAGAGGAAGGAACATGTATGAACCTTGAGGACATTATGCAAAGTGAAATAATCCAGTCACAAAAAGACAGACGCTATATGATTTACGTAGAAGAGGTACTTAGAGTAATTAAAATCATAAAGGGGGAAAGTATAAAGGTGGTTGCCAGGGCCTGGGGTGAGGAGAAGTGGGTTTATTGCTTAATGGGAATAGAGTTTCAGTTTTATAAGATGAAAAGAGTTATGGGGATGGATGGTGGTGATGGTTGTACAACGGCGTGACTATGTTTAATACCACTGAACTGTACACCTAAAAATGGTTGAGGTGGTAACTGTGTATATTTTACCACAATTTTAAAATCTATTTAAAAAATACTAAATAAAAAAAATAGATGAGTTTTGTGACCAGATTAGTTTGGTTTCTGTGATTTGTGTCTCCACACGTCTCTGAGCTGACAAAGGCCTTTGGAATTCCTGGGGAATATAGAGTACACCGGTCTTCTCTATTACATTAGCGACTAACAACAGTGGGGCTAGAGTTTAAGCAAGGATCTTACTAGTCTTCACTTGCCTAGACTTTCTTTCTGGGCCAATTTTTATATTATATAAATAATATTTTAAATGATGTAGATGTGGTCATTCAAGGTCCACCCACCGGCTTCTGTGACTGCTCTCCTTGCAAATGATAGGTCAGTTTTAAAGAAGTAAAGTCTACCAATATAGTAAGACAACACTTTTAACTCAACAATGTACCATTTTATTTTTAGGTCTTGAGAAGGAATGGCAAAATGATCCTGCTGCAGTGCTAGGAGAGAATGATGAACTGAACTGACCCTCTCTTCTTCACATCTTGTAACATGGTACTCAGGCTTAAATCCCAGTGTACAAAACCTAGTATAGTGCAGGCTCCCTTCATAATCTTTTAAAAGATGAACTGCTAAAATCCCATGTCTTGAATAAAATCCGTAACTACAGTTTATCTACCTGTTCGTGTTCCATGAAAATATCACAAGCTTAAAATGGAATTGAAAACAAATAATTGAGAAATAAATAAATGTTTACCACATACCAGCACAATGGTTTGAATGCCTATGTTAAAGATTGGGTAGACTTTTTAAACAAATTCTGTAACTGGATTATTTATATAGCCCCATTGTAGCTTTTCTTCTTCCTCTTTCTGCCATAGTAAATCTAAATGACCTGGAGAAGATAACTCATAACTCATTTATTAATAGTTTGAAAAAATACTTTTTTCAGAACGCTTTGTATTTGAATCAGCCGCAGTGTTACTACATGCAGGGAAAATGAGGAGTCATCCAATATTATAATCTCCCATAAATATACTTTCTCCATGTTTGAAATAGTTCATTTCAAAAAAAATTTTATACCTACCATAGAGCATAATTAGCAGCCCAGTCCCTGTGTTATGTAATAGCTGTTCCATCTAAAACACTTAAACTTCAGGAAGTAAACCATTTTCACATTAACATTTGTTCCCCTAAGAGCACACTTGTGTTTCCAAGGTCATGTGGGCCGTTTTCAGCAAAGGTGCTCAGAGACTTTTAACTCACTTTTTTTACAATTAATAAGAGAAAGTGACAAGTGACTGGTAAATAGGTTAGTATTCGACACAGTCTAGAAAATATCAGAGACTCAGTTTCTGTTTGGGATTCTTAATTTGAAGTTCCAATTTCTAAATATGTTTATCTTGCTATACTAACTGCAATATAATTCCCAAAAGGCATTGTTCAATTAATTTCTAAATCCCTTTGAAAGGCGTTTACACAGACCTTAGAGAGCTTTGAAAGGGTTACAAAACTCATCAAAGAGTTCTTATTTTTTGAAAAACCTATTTTAGAATTTACCACAATCGATGACAAAAGTCTCTGTCTTTTCACTAACAAAGACAGCATAGATTTGAAATGTATTTTTGCTTTCGGAGTTTAAAAAATAATATAATGTTTAAATGTCGATGGGGGATTTGAATATTGGATTCTAGTTCAAATGTGAAATTTGTAAGTTAAATATCAATGGCCACCACTTTACTAAACTAATTCTCTTTCTGATAAGTACTTCCAAACTTTCTCAATATTCATTTATATATTTTTTCTATAAATTATATAATTTATGCAAGCTAGCAAATGGCCACATATAATTTATTAAATTTGCTCATTTGCTAGAAAAAGTGTACACAAAATGAGAGTTATATCATGAATTAAGCTTTTTCTTAAGTGATATCTTTCACATTTTGTGATTTGGGTTTTTTTCTTTTTTCTCATTGAAAAATACTAACAAAACACAAAAAGGAAGGTCATCCATGTGGAACCAGTTTTTGAATGTAAACATTATCTGTCCCTCTTAGTCGGCTGCTGCGTTGTCTGTTGCCTCTGGTGACCATTATTAACAGTCATCCCGGCCTTTCCCTCTGCTTGAACAAATACGGCTCTGTTGAGATATTGACACATGGGCTCTCTTTTCAGACCATGAAAACAGATTTGTCTCCAGTTAATTTTTTTCCCGGATCGTATTCCTTAGATAACTTTCCTGAGCAGTACATCTATATGCCTCATTGTTTTTAATGGCTGCGTAGATCCCTAAAAGTGGAATCGCTAGGACATAGGGTATGTACCTTTCACATTTTAACTAGTAAATAACAGCAACAATAAGTTAACTTTCAAATTGGATGATTTCATGCAAACTAAGATTATCTTCAAATCACTCAAGAACTAAAAAGTCATTTTATAATGAGAGGACATTATATATAGCTAGTTCTCGCCATCATCCATCAGAATCATTCTTCAGTCTTTTGTTCTCTGCAGTGTCCCAGGAGGCTGACCTTTACAGACTATATCACCCAGTTTCCCTTGCCCTCTGGCTTCTGGTTGGGTTCGGCCAATAGTAGGCACTAGCAGGAAATCACAGGAAGGAGGAGAGAGAATTGGGTCTCTGTACCCCTGCTGTTTCAGTTGTGGTTGCTTTCCTAAGTGTGGCTAGCCCCTCTCTCAAGGATACAGTTCCCACCATGTTATAGTAACAGCTCCCTCCTCCTGCCTTCTGACCTGGAGGCTGGGGCAGTTTCCGGTAGCTGTTAGTCCCTGATTGGCTTCCTTAACCCTGCTCACATCTCTGTATATATTGCCTTCGTTAAACTCTTTTGAGTATGTCATTTGTTTCCTGCTGGGACCAAAGCAGATAAAATTATCTGCAAGGGCAGTGTATCAATTAGGATTAATTATAGCAATTAGTTTTGGCTTGGTAAACAATGACAACAGTAACAACAAACAGTGGCTTAAGTAAGAAAAACGTTTATTTCTCTCTCAAATGAAAGACATTTAAAGGCAGGTATGGTGGCTTCACATGTGAGGAACCCTGACTCTTGCTCTAACATCCTCATTAGGTAGGTGGCTTCCACCATGTGATTCAGTCCGGCTCTAGCCATCGTACTCACATCCCACTGCCCACCTTCCGGGCAGTGTGAAGGATGTACTTACTCCTTTCCTCTTAAGAAGACTCAGAAGTTAAAATTAAAGGAAACTTGGAAGTTTGTATGTCATCCCTTAGAACTTAGTCACCTGACTACTCTCCTGTTGCAAGAGAGATTAGGAAATGTATTTCAGCTTGTCAGAGCAGAAAATAGCCTGATAATTATGAATCTTACTATTTCCTTTAAAAATATAGAAGATCCTAAAGAAACCTGGCTACACAGCACATCTGCCCATTCAAATTTTTGCTAATTCAGAAAATAGTTCCATCAAATGCTGCTGGGTGGCATACTCCCGTTTCCAGCTCTCCAAAGGCCGCTTGACAAGCATCCTTTTCATGAAGTTACAGTAAGCTGTGACAGCAGTAGCTTTATGTACAAACATTTCAAACATGAAGTGAGTGAGTGGCATTTGGACCCTGAGAATCCCTAATCACCATTGCTCCTCAGTTCTCTATTCCAGGCCAGTACTCATCGGCTAAGAGTAGTTCTCGGAGCCTGAATGTATCCCATTTAGAGAGGTCTGGCATGAATGTTTCAGCTTGACTCCGTGTCAAAATGGTATGATGTCTTGAGGTGAGGGCCCAGGGGAAAGGAGGCACCAAATCATCCATTTAACTCATGTGCCTAATCACCTCCTTTTCCATTTAAGTAGTTTCCATGTCTAGTCAACTTTTTCTCCTTGAAGGGAAAAAAAGAACCTTTCGTTCATCTTATCTTGTAAGCACATGGAAAATGCTCAATTCAATTCTCATTCTACATTTACCAGCCAACCTTTGATCAATGATTTCTGTCTCCACCAGCAGGATCTTCCTGTCAACAAATATTTGAACTTACTAAAAAATTGAATTAACCAGGTGTGTGATCTCTTGTGAGTGAAGCAATAAATACGAATTTTTTCAGCCTGCTCTCACTCCCAAAGAGCCAAGCAAAACCATCTAAGGTAAACGAGAGGCGTAGTCTGATTCTCTCTGTCTTAGGAAGAAAGGTTGAAAAGGAGGCTCCCAGTGCTTCAACTCTTCCCCAGCCAATGTATCAAAGTCGTAGATCAGCTAGAAATTAGGGGCAGGAGTCCCAACTAGTAATAGAGGTGCATTTGCCTGGAGCGTGCCCTTGCTTATATTTCTGGCAACCAGGTGAGCCATCCGGAAGGGGCAGGGAAATAGATGAGAACCTCAACACTAACATGTAAGCCACAGGTAACAATATGTAGTTAAGTATTTATTACCCACTGTGATGGCTTTAAAACATGTCTGCAAATTCTTTGACACTTCTCCCATTGAGGGGGCAGGGAGGGGTCTATATCCCCTTCCGTGAATCTGGGTCAATCTTGGTGACTTGCTTTTAACCAACAGAACACACCAGAAGTGACACAGCATAACTTCCAAGACTAGTTCAGGAAAGGCTTATGCCTAATTCTCTTGGGATACTCACCCCAGAACCCTGAGCTGTCATACAAAATGCCAATTACTTAAGGGCTGCCGTGTTGTGAGAAAACCCAGGCAATATGGAGAGTCCTCATGTTGGTGTCCTGGCTGACAGTTCCAGCTGAGGTTCCAGCCAACAACCAGCATGTGAGTGCAGACTCCTGCAGCCACAGTCCCCCTAGCTGAGGCCCTTCAGATAAGCCATCTTCATTTCCCGGTCTAAATTCCTTACCCACAGCATCTATGAATGTAATAAAATGGCACCTCCATACCACAAAGTTTTGAGGTGGTTTGTTACACCGCAAGAGTAACCAACCCTATTGAGTCACTGAAAACCTGGTTGAACCACATACTGATAAACACTGATGTTTATATGGAGGTCTGCTGAAAGCTGGGTGATTGCCACTGTTAGCAGAGACTGCATGGCATGGTGGTATGAAGTGAGCTATAGAGTTAAACCTAAGCCTAAACCCCCTAAGCCTCTGTTCCATGATCTAGTAAACAGGAATAGTAATTCCTATCTTGCAGAGTTTGTATGTGGGTTAGAGCTGATGTGTGTACAACACTCAAAAAGTACAGTGCCTAGCAAAGAACCAGAATCAATTAAACAAATAGTTAAGAATAGCAGTGCTGTAATTTTCTGATTTTATACTCCCTACCATTTCACTTAGATTGAAGCTTTATGCTCTTGTGAGTAATCTTATTTCATAAAGCCGACTTGCCATATACAGCTCAGTTGGACAGACAGATCTATAAGAGTATTTGGGTTAAATGATAAATATAATTAGAAAATGAGAGTACCATGTAAAAACAAATACTGGGTTATTTAGTGCCTTTAGCTAGAAATCGGCTTGTCCTACAAGCTGACTGCCATGAGTAAGACTGAATAAGCCATAATCATCAAAATGACTGAGAATTAAGAAAGAAAATTAATTCGCAAAGGTAATCGCTATAGATCTCATTAGTTCAGGAATAACCTACCTTAGGACTTTAATTAAAAATAGTATTTATTCCAGATAAATGAGTGCTGGCAGGTTTCTGCAGAATCCATAATCTTGGTTATGCTAAATCTTCTTATATTAAGGCAGACATCATTAATCTCATTTGAGATGCCCTCCTGTCTGACAGCCCTTACAGCACTGGGGCTATTTCTTGCAGCAGCCTTTTTATCTTCACAAAAGAGTTATAACTCATGCAGATACCTAATGTAAAAAGGTCTAGGCAATTAGAGACATCACTCTGAGATCTACACTGGCATTTTCTCATGTTAGAAAGCTTCTCATAATGAGTTTGTTCTCAAATGGAGGCCAATATCTCAACACCACCATTAAATTAATGGTGGTTATTTTATTATTTTATTTAGTTATTTATTTCTCCCTTCCATTCTTTGTTCCGGAGAAGCATCAGGTATTTTATAATAATTCAAAGACTATGAGCAGATAAAAGAGAAATCCTAACAAGTCAGTGAAGAAAATAGGGCCAGGGAGAGAATGAGAGTAGAAAAGGCAGGAAGAAGTTGGAATGAGGTTAATATCCTAAACACATGCTGTAAAAGTTCTGTAAAATTATATAACTTTCAAGCTTGCCAGCTGATTGTTGGCTTATATTCCAAGTTTTATGTAATGATTAATTCTGAAAAATTTGTTCCCTGCCTATTCTGATTAGTTACTAATGGATGCATGCACTGGGTTGAATGGCATCCCCCCAAAATTAATGTCCACCTGCAACCTGTGAATATGACCTTATTTGGAAGTAGGGTCCTTGCAGATGTAATCAAGTTAAGATGAGGTCATACTGGATTAGGGTGGGCCCTAAATCCAGTGACTGGCATCCTTATAAGGAGAGGGAAATTTGGATTCAGAAACACACAGGGGAGCAGCCCACTTGATGATGGGGGCAGAGACTGGAGAGATATGGGGACAAGCCAAGGAGTGAGGCAAGGAAAGAATTCTTCCCCAGAGACTTCAGAGCCAGCACGGCCCTGCCGACAGCTTGACTTCTAACCTCCAGAACTGTGAGAGAGTAAATTGCTGTTGTTTAAGCCACCCACCCAGATACTCTGTTATGACAGCTCCAAGAAACTAATACAACCCTTAAACATTTTTCTTTGTAAGAACCCGGAGTACATGCCCAGTATGGAAATAAGGATTCGAAGGGAAAAAAATTAAGTAAAAGAAATAAAATTCCAAAAATGTTGCCTAGTAAGCTTTTTGTTTAAAATGTATAGCTCTCCTATACATTCTGGCTAGTGACAAAACAAGTAGCAAGTAAACAAGTAACAAATATTAAGAGGGGGAAAAAGCTCTTGGAAGCATCCAATCACATTTAGTTTAACAGATTGCTTTTATATGGATAAATGGGCTTTTGATACTTTATTGCATACACTATGAAAGTCTGATTTTTCCCAAAGCTATACAGGGACCGCTGACCCACTCTCTGGCACAGAGGAGACTAGCTGTTTCATTTACCTCCAATTGAGGGAGGGCCTAACCTAGAGTTAGAGTCAAAAACCACAAGTACTTCAACTTACAAAACTGGGATGCAAGCATTTTAGAGCACAGGCAAGATTATCTCAGGTCTACTTTAAGACAACAGAATTAGAAAGGTAATATAATACCCCAAACTGATAAACTTGTGCTAAATGTTTGCACACCAGATGAAAAACATTAGTTTGTAATCTAAATATCCTGCAGAAATGAAACTACTGCTTTATGGTGCCAGTATTTTAAGATATGGACAGCCAGTGATGTGGCAACTGGCATCCACTCATGAAGGCCTTCAGCTGGGAGTCCGGGCACTTCTCAGCTCTCACAACACAGGCCTTGCTGTCCGCGCAGCTTTGAGCTATGCTCAGAAGGCAGTACGTGGATGCTACTGGGCTCAAGTATCCTTTCCTGCCATGACAACTCAAGCTCGAAGTAACTAGATCACAGACTCGAAGCCTGCGGGCCAGATTCAGCCCACAGCCTTGTTTTGTTTGGCCTTCTAGGGTATCTTGTTCTTAATTAATTGCTAACTGTAAAAAATTGGAAGATTTCTTGTGACGTTCCATACTACCAGTGGGCATGAATTTCTGCAGGGCAGTCATCTGGAGCTGAGTAGCAGTTCCCCGCTTTGCTGGAGACAAGCCCCCTCCAGTGCCCACTGTCACGCCCTTCCAGGCACCCATGGCCATACAGCACAGGGATAAGAGTGTGGGTTCCCAGCCAGACTCCCAGGGTTCTCCTGGATGTGTGACCTTGAACACATGATTGCTCTCCTCTGACCATTAGCTTCCTCTCATGTAAAATGGGTGTAATAATAGTGTCTATCTCATTAGATTGTTTTTGGGATTAAGAGAGTTAAAACATGTAAAACACTTAGAGTGGTGCCTGGCACACAGTGGAAACAATAAATGTTTGTTCTTATTCTCCTTATCATCTTACCTATTCCACTTCTCTCACTTTCATTACTTACCTGGCCCTTATTGATGTTTGTGTTTTTGACTATGGCTCCAGGCAAAGCCCCATCCTCAGTTGAAGATAAAGGAGACAGCTAGTCTCCTGTGTGCTAGACAGCAAGGCAGCAGGGGTTATACCAGTGCATCGATCAAGAGCCCAGATTCTACAGCCAGACAACCTGGCTCCCAGTCCCAACTCTACTACTTCCTAGCAATATGCTCTTACACATATTAACTCTCTAAAGCCTGTTTACTTACTTCTATAAAAGAATAATGGAACTGTTGTGAATTAAAGTGCCTAGCACATAGTAGGTTTTAGCTTTTATCATTAAGAACATGCAGCAGACCACACAGCATTCTCCTGCCCACCAGCAACCCCAGGCCTGGCCCACCTCAGTTTCTCCCAACAGCCTCCAGTGCCATTCCATAGTATGAGCCCTGCTGGAGGCTGTATCCCAAGGGAGATTCCAGGTCTGAGGGTGATAAATGAATTAGGAAGAAACCAGCTGTAGCTTGGAGCTACTTATGATTAACTCCCTGTCACCCCTTTATCTTGTTATGCCCAAGTATATACCCCAGATAGCATTAGAACTTGCATGTGGCCTTGAAATTAAAAACAACTCTTCTAAGATGGAAGCAAATTTTTTCTAACACTTCAAATAGTAAAAGCATCGAAGCATATGACCAGGATGAAGGCATTCAAGTTCTTAAAGTTTTCCAATATAATTCCCTCAAGCCCTGGACAGCCTTCTCATATGATTGCCTTCACAGTGGGACATCCACCCACAGCTTGAATTCTCTCCAAATCTTATCAAAGGTTTAAAAATAACTTTTAAAATAATGCTTTAGACAGTCACATTAAACAGTTCCTGAGAACAGATGACCTCAACGGTGTTTCTTAAAGAATGCTACCTACTATTCAACTTGTTTTAGGCTTCGTGATTCTAAACTTTTTCAATTTTTTAAAGACGCAACAAAGTGTTCCTTCTATTTTAGACACAAAAGAAATATAGACAGTTGCAAACATCAAAGAGTTGACTCAATAGAAAAATCCTCCTTATGAAATTATTGTCTGTAGAAAGCTTTCCGAATTTCAATGAAAATAAAGATGAAAAAACAGCTGAATGTTAAATTGATTTTAAAAATTAAGTCATGGGAATTCCCTGGCAGTCCAGTGGTTAGGATTCAGCACTTTCACTGCCGGGCCCGGGTTCAATCCCTGGTCAGGGAACTAAGATCCTGTAAGCTGCACGGCACAGCCAAAAAAAAAAAAAATTAAGTCATGTACAAGAATGGTCATAGCAGCTCTAGTCAAACGCAAAAAAAAAAAAAAAGAAAAGAAAGGAACAATCCAAAAATCTATCAACAGTAGATGGGTAAATTACTTGTGGTAAATTCATACAATAAAATATTACACAGCAATGAAAAATAATAAACTACTGCTACATGCAATAATATGAGTGAATTTTGCAAACATAATGTTAAGCAAAAGAAGCAAATCTCAGAATACTAGTTACTTTTGAGAGAGATGATCTGGGAGGGACCACGAGGGAATTTTCTGGGGTATTTGAAATGCTTTGTATCTTCAACTGGGTGGTGTCTACATAGGTTTATTCATATGTAAAATTTTATTGAGCTGTACATTTACAATTAGTGGACTTTACCATATTTAAATTACACCTCAATTAAAAAGTAAGTTAGAAAACTTATTAGTCTTCGGGTGTGGATTTCCATAACTACACATGGCTCTGTTATGGTCTCTGTGGAAAGTTTGTCACTTAAAAAAAAATTAATATAACATATTTCTACTTGACATTGTCATTCAGATTCCTTGTCTTTGGAGTAATAGGCTTCATTTTATTCATTAAATAACATTTTTGCTACTGTTTGTTTTTAAAGAAAATTCAAAACACAGGCCAAAGTTTTGATGTACTTAAACCAAACAAGCTATGCCAAAGTTTGGACAATCTTGGCAGCTTCACATATATGCCGTTTCACTCCATCAGGTTCTTTTTCGTTATGAGAACTACCTAGGGGTGTAGTGAGAGGAAAATGTCCTTGAAGTGGCCCCATCCGGATCAGAATCCCTCTTCTACCAGTCTCCAGCTAGAGGACCTTGGCAAATCACTCCACCTCCCTGAATCTGTGTTCTCATCTGCAGAATGGAGATGGTGCCTCCCTCACAGGGTTACTGAGCGAATTAGCATAAAATTTGTAAAACTTTTGGTAGACAATTTTTAGGTGGAAACTGTTAGTCAATGGAAGTGAGCCCTTAGCTAAGACTATATTTTAAAAAGAACATGGCACGTGCTTCAAAATATCAAAGATTTACATCTAAGAGATGTGGGAAAGGCCAAAATTTTGCCCATATTTAACAGCAGTATAATCCATGGGTCAGCCCTGACCCTACAGTGAGCCTTCACTCCCTCCCCAGTGTTTTTCTGTCCTCTCTGGCCTTCCATCACTAGGACAGAACATTCCTCTGCTTCTCTCCTACAAACTTCCTTTTTGCCACCTGAACATTAGGACCCGAGCCCAGGGACTAAAGCCTCGGATTCTGCCCCCAAGGGGCTGCCTAAAGCACCTTTCAGCAGAGGCAGATCTCTTGTTACCAATACCTCAAAGGTGACATTTTCTCAATGTTTTTCTAAATAAAATATGACAATTACAATTTGTGCAAAATAACGTGTCCACAGAGAAAATGAGCTATAACCGTAAACACCACTGGAAAAGTGTGCTGCTTATTCGTGGCGTGCTGTGAACAAAACTCCTGGCTCTCACCTCAGCAACAGACACCAAAAAGGAGGACTTAGCGTTGAAATTTTTTCTCTGTGAAGTCAAATTTGCTTTGAAGGTTTACTTCACCGGAGGAAAAACTTGCTTTAGAGAGTATGATTCTCAAGGGAGAAGAATGCTATTGACATTTAGGACAAGACGGGTCTTCATCGTGCCAGACTGTGCCACACATCGTGAGACGCTTAGTGTCCTGACTCCACCCAGCGAGTGGAACAAAGATGCCTTCAGGGATGCAGCACAGCTGGCAACTAACTCCACCTTGGCATTGTCTCCCTGGGAGAGAAGGAAGGGTCACCCCCAATAGAATGGGAACACAGAATACAAATCAAGTTCAGCTACAGGAAAATAAAATTACATTTCTTGCTCATGAATTTGTGGATGAGCTGGGTACATTAACTTCTGACAAGTAGAAAGAATTCATGCTTGGGAGGGGGCTACCGTAATCAAGTGTGAAACACCTAAGGGGGCACCAGTCATACCGTACACATTGTAGATTTATAAATTTACTAAACAATTGTCCCATTAATGGAAGTATCTTGAGAGGGAGGCAACTGTTCCTAATTTGAACAATGATGCTGTAGGGACCAGAGGTGGCCCCAACAGGGACTTTGAACACCTTGGACCTATGCTTTTATTATATGTCTTTTATCACTATGTATGATTTCCCATCTTTCATAAAAATATAATGCAAACTTGTAAGAGGGCTGGTAAGACGGCTAGTTGAAAAGAGAATAAACACTAAAAAGAAAATGAATCATACCTTTTAGAAAAATTGGATTTGTGATACAACTTTTAATTTTTAAAAATTTGAAAGAAAGAAAGATCATGGGGTTAAGACAGATGTCCCCAAATGATCTCAGGTCATGAGCCCTTAGTGCCTCAGTAATATATTCACTGTGCCCCCTAGGTCTGAAGAAATACTCAGTAGTTGGTTCTGTTTATTACCAACAACTTAAGTCCAAACAACTTAAATATGTATGTCCTAGAAACTCAGTAGCCTTCTTAAAAATTACATACATTGAAAGAAAAAAATTTTTATATCATTCTTAAATAATCACACTGACAGATGTGTGCCACTCTAGCATGGCTTAACTTCTCAAACTTCGGGAACAGATTGAGCTTTGCCATCGACATTTCCTTTTCCACACCGATTTTCACAAGGTACTTCCTTGTCATCATGGTAATTTCTCAAAACCTAGCTTTCCAAAGCTATGACATCACCTTAAGGAATGTAGCACAGTATTGAAATATGTGAACTATCTCAAGCCAGTAGATTCACAACATCTGACAGATGTCAAGTTTCTGTTTCCTTTGAAGTTTTTTAATTAAAAAAATTTTTTTTTAATTTTTGGCTACTCTGGGTCTTCATTGCTGCATGCAGGCTTTCTCTAGTTGTGGTGAGCAGGGGCTACCCTTCATTGTGGTGCACTGGCTTCTTATTTGCAGAAGCTTCTCTTGTTGTGGAGCATGGGCTCTAGGCGCACAGGGTTCAGTAGTTGAGGCGCATGGGCTCAGTAGTTGTGGCTCGCGGACTCTAGAGTGAGGGCTCAGTAGTTGTGGTGCACGGGCTTAGTTGCTCCATGGCATGTGGGATCTTCCCATACCTGGGATCGAACCCTTGTCCCCTGCATTGACAGGCAGATTCTTAACCACTGGACCACCAGGGAAGTCCTCCTTCAAATTTTTAAATGTCGCATGGCACCCCCTGTGAATTTGCTGTAACTCTCCTGCAGCATCTCTGTGCACTGTTTAAGACAAACGGATTAAGACAGTGAAACGCTAAACACATTGAAATTAACTGTAGTAAAGATACTTATCATGGCCTAGCACCCGTGGCTCTGCAGAGCTAGAATTAAGTCTGAAAGTCCAGCACTCAAGAACCTGTTTACTTCTTCTTGGGCACTTGAGATAATGTCTTCAAAAGCATTTTGAAAATTCTGGAGTGCTGTAACAATAATACTTGCCGAATTAGCTGATAAAAGAGCTGTCTGCTAGAATGTAAGATCCAAGAGGCCAGGGAGTTGTGAATCCTCAATGCCTAGAATAGTGCTCGGGATATAGCTATTTTTAAATAAATAGTTGATGAATTAATAGATGAAAGAAAAGAGGGCACACTGACATTTCAAACTCTTGGTATTTTTAATAGAGTTGTAGCGTTGTCGTGGGTTTCATGCTTTTCTTTGTATTCTCTCAACTTGGTCAGTGACTTTCCAAGTGAAACCTAAGTTGTAGTGTGGTTAGAGATTACTGTGTGTCTTGGCGTGTTTCTCCTTGGGTTTATCCTGCCTGGGACTCTCTGCACTTCCTGGACTTGGGTGGCTATTTCCTTTCCCATTTTAGGGAAGTTTTCGACTATAATCTCTTCAAATATTTTCTCGGGTCCTTTCTCTCTCTCTTCTCCTTCTGGGACCCCTATAATGCGAATGTTGTTGCGTTTGATGTTGTCCCAGAGGTCTCTTAGGCTGTCTTCATTTCTTTTCATTCTTTTTTCTTTATTCTGTTCTGCAGCAGTGAATTCCACCACTCTGTCTTCCAGGTCACTTATCCGTTCTTCTGCCTCAGTTATTCTGCTATTGATTCCTTCTAGTGTATTTTTCATTTCAGTTATTGTATTGTTCATCTCTGTTTGTTTGTTCTTTAATTCTTCTCTTTGTTCTTTAATTCTTCTAGGTCTTTGTTAAACATTTCTTGCATCTTCTGGATCTCTGCCTACATTCTTTTTCTGAGGTCTTGGATCATCTTCACTGTCATTATTCTGAATTCTTTTTCTGGAAAGTTGCCTATCTCCACTTCATTTAGTTGTTTTTCTGGGTTTTATATTGTTTCTTCATCTGGTACATAGTCCTTGCCTTTCCATTTTGTCTATCTTTCTGTGAATGTGGTTTTTGTTCCACAGGCTGCAGAATTGTAGTTATTCTTGCTTCTCTAGAGATTATACATGTAAAAGTGTCTAGTACTTAGAGATACTCAGTAAATGATTAATTTTTTATAGGGAGATAAAGCAGGGTGGTGGCAAGAATACTAGCTTTGGAATAGGGCTAATTTGGATTTGAATTGACTGGATAATCACCAGATTTCTCTGTGTCTCAGGTTTTCCATATATAATATGGAGATAAATATCTTAGTACAGCAGTCCTCAACCTTTTTGGCACCAGGGACTGGTTTTGTGGAAGGCAATTTTTCCAGGGATGGAGGGTGGGGAATAGTTCAGGCGGTAATGCGAGCGATGGGAGCAATGGGGAGCAGCAGATGAAGCTTTGCTTGCTCACCCGCCGCTCACCTCCTGCTGTGTGGCCCGGTTCCTAACAGGCCGCGGACTAGTACCGGTCCACGGCCCAGGGGTTGGGGACCTCTGTCTTAGTATACAGAGTTGTTGTAAGGATTAAATGAGAAAATGTATACAAAGCACTTAATACAATGCCTGGAACATAAGAAGTACAAACAGGAGCTATTATCCTTATAGGTAATTTTCACTTTACTTGACTTATCTCATTCCTCTGAAGGTAAGTTTCAGGACCTATGAATAGACAGTGCATTATATACACCAGGCACATGCTACCTCAGGGCCTTTGCACTGGCCTGGAATGCTCTTCCAATACATGTCCACTTCCTTCCAGTGAGCCTGCTCAAATTCACCTTCACGATGAGGCCTACACAGAATTCCCTGTTTATAACTACACACCTCCATCCCCCTTACCCTGCTTGGTTTTTTCCCCTAACACCTATCACCTTTTAACATACTACTTTCTATGTTATTTATTTTCATTCTGCCCTCACCAGAATATACACTCCAGGAGGACAGGGATTTTTGTCTGTTTTGTTCACCAACAACTCAGTGTCTAGATCAATCACTGACAGAGGGTAGGCACTCAGTAGATATTTGTACAATTGAATTGAATTGATTTTAATATATTCCCACTGAATTTTATACTGTTTAATTTGGGTCCATTTTTTAGTTTGTCAGCATAATTTTGAGAAATAATAACTTGCTTTCATCCTGCATCTTTAAGTGTGGCCCATCACCCACATTGGTGTAAGTAGCCCCCACCAGGGAAAACTCCAGGCACCCCACCCAGTTCAATTACTGGCTGTGTGAACTTTGGCAATTTTCTTAGCCTCTCTGTGTCTTGGTTGCATTACCTATAAACAGAGATAAAAAACCATTGCTACTCCATAAAAATCTTGTGAGGATTTAATGAGTTAATACACAGGAAGTGCCTATAACAGTGCCTGGCACACATTCAGTAAATATGAGCTCTTGTTTTTCTATCTACAGCCAAGTCCAAGACCTTCTCCCCTTAGTCCTGCTCTGCATCTCTATTTTCCCCTCCTCTGGTATTCATCCTCTGCCAACCCACCTCGTCTTTCACCTCCTCCCTCTTTACCTATCTGATCTGAAACTGATGAGGTCTCTTTAGCTTCAACTGTCCTTTTTCCTCTACTAACTATTTTTTAAGCATTGGCCATTAGGCCCAAACTGTTTTTAGAAGCTCCAGGTAACTCCCTGACTAACCTGTGCCTGGACTAAAGTTTTCATGTTTTAACAGTGCAATTCTAAGAAAAATCCCAATGGGAACAAGAGGGAAAAACTTCTCACAAGTTGCTTTATTTGACCTTAATCCAGAACTATTTTAATCCTATCATTTATCACAAATAACTTACCCCATTTCATTTAAGTATTTTTTGGTTTGTTTTTTTTTTTTAAAGCGTCCTTAACATCTTGTGTTGTATTATTTTAAAGAGAAAATAATTTCAGGTCTTCTAAAACTATTTTTTTTTTTTGCCTTGAAACTAGTCAAGAAGATCCCTAATATGTATATGCTCTCTGAACTTCATTCTGAGGCTGGGGAAGAAAATATCCTCTTCCCCGGAAGGGCTATACTATCTCAACTTGGGCTGTGAAGGCTGCCCAACCTCATGTCACCAGTCTCGGGAAAGGGGGGCTGCCAGAGAACTTGGCTAAAGGTGGGGAGGTAAAAGGTCCAAAGGATTAAATTTCTGGCTCCCAAAATAACCCTGAGTACTCCTGCCACCTCCAAATCAGGCCCTGCACGCTTCTTCACTCTGGCAGAGTGCCACTTCTCTGGCCCAATCCCAGGAGGCCCTGTGGAGCCATGGATAACACTCTCTCTCCACATGACAGCCCTCTAGAGAGGCTGGGGAGCCCACTTAATTAAGGATGGACATGCAAGGTGCATTTTCTCTCTTCTTAGACTCAATTGTTCTTCTCTTTCTTTAATGTTCTTTCTTTCTTCTTCTCCACCTTTCTCTAGGCTCCTGCAAGTTCTCAGGACAGTGTTTTCCAAAGCTCAATAGTATGAGAACCACTGTCATGATGCCCTCCCCCCTCCCCCCAACATATCCAAATCCCACCTGTACTGTTTCCTTAAATTAGCTCACTTTTTCACTTAGTGTTTAAAGACTAGTTACTGCTTTAAATTTAAAACCAGTTTCACTTGCCATAAACAGAAGGCTCAGATATAAATACAATTAAAACAAAAATATACAGTAATGGAATTTTAGTTGGCTACGGCTGCTTGCTGCAGGCCTTGTGCCTGAGTCCTCCTCTGTTAAGGAATGCTGGAGAAGGTGTTAAAGACATACCAGCATCAAAGTGAGACTTGCTTCTTGAAAGAGGGACTGGAAAGAGGATGGAAGAGAGCAAAATTCTCATCTTATTTTTAAAGAACATGTCTACGTAAAACTTAAGCATTTCCCACTTTGGGAAACACTGCTTTCAGTTCAGGCTCACAAAAGGCAAAGATTGTTTGTTGAAATCTGATAGGCCTCATCCCATTTCCCTCAAGTACTGGGTACACTATTTACTAACTGTACTCAAAAACTTTTTGCATATCTTTTCTTATTATTTGTTCACAGTGTCCGACCAACCACCACAGAGCATTTCGGATATAGGACTCTGCTGTGGATCACAAAATGTGGCCGGTGAATGGGTCTTTGGACGCCATTTGGCCTAAATCTTGACCCATCTCCATTTTCCCGAAAAGAGACTTGGGGTTCGAGGCCGAGGGGGATTTGCCCAAGGTCACACAAGGGGTAGACTGATTTCTGTGTTCCTGCAGCCCAGAGAACAAGCTATCTTGTGCTACCCGAGGCTTCACGATGGGTTGCCTGGCCGGCGCGTGGCCAGACTTCCAGTCTCCTGTGTTGATGGCGGTTGCCATGGCAGTGGCACATTGTTTTCCCGCCTCATCTTGGTGACGTTATGGGACCAGCGTTCAATGGGAAAGCAGCTCCGCGTCAAGCACCGCCTTTCCCGACGGGCACTGCCTTAGCGACAGGGAGACAAGCGTCGACAGTGCTGGACCGGCTGGCTCGGGTCGCGGCCGCGGCGTTACATCGTTTTCCAATCTGTCCGCAAACGCCGCCGCCCGAGACAGAGCCAGGATGTTCGGGATGCTGAGCAGCAGCTTTGAGGATGATCCCTTCTTCTCGTGAGTGTCGGCGGGCCGGGAGCCGGCGGTCGCGCGGGAACTCGGGGATCTTGAACGGAGCTATCTTAAGGGGAAAGAGTCAGTTAAAACTCAAGAGGGCGAGAGGGAATTCGAGTGACTCCAGGAGGCAGCTTGAGGGAGAGGAAGACTTGGGGGGCGTGAGAGGGAACGGAGAAGATTTAGGGGCGTGTGAGGGAGAGGAGAGGAGGATTTCGGGACGTGAGAAGGAGGGGAGAGAAATTTGCCGGGCGTGAGGTGGGGGGATTCCCCGCCCAACAAACCCGTGTGCCGGCTGCTTTCAACTTGGCCAGACTTCGGATACTTCCCGCCCCGCAACCCCTGTGCTTCTGGTGTTGGGAGTCCCGTCTTCGCAGCCGCAGAGGCTTTGCAGGTGACGACGGTAACTGCCCTCTCGGTGGAACTTCTGCAGAGAATTATACTTACAGGACCCTTTCCACACCTGCTTCTATTCCAAATGAGGGGCAGGGAATGTTTAATAAGTCTTCAAAAAAGGAAACTTTTTTTTTAAAGAAGTATTTTCCATAATACGTGCTTATAAGAGCACTTGGAGAGTTTTGCTGTCTTTCCCTGGAAGTGGCTGGAAATTGCCAAGTGCCCTGTTTGTTTCCTTTGCTTGCTTTGTTACAAAGCTAGCCTTGTTTGGAGAGAGACTCCTCTTTCTGTCAAAAGTACAAATAGGACAGGGAAGCAGAGAGAGGTGCACTGAACACCTCAGGTAAACAAGTGCCAACCCAGTGAATGGTTCCAAGTGAAATAATATGATGCCTTAAGACGAAGGCATCCAGAAATTAGTTGTTTCATTATGATCTAATTTTCTGGGTTTTGCTGTGTCTTGTTTTTTCTTTAGTTCTTCCTTTGTCGATTATATAAAAGTAATAACACAATCTAGTGATCCCTAAAACAGGAAGATTTGTGTTACTTTTTTACCCAAGTGTTTTGTCAGTTTGAATTTTGACTTGCTGTCCTAATTTATTTTGATCACTTAAATTCTCTATCTGTGCAACTTGGGGACCATCTTTTTAAAAAGTTAAAATGTTAACAGTTTACTACATCGATTTTTTTGTTTGTTTTTAAAGAAAAATATTATATTGGCTTAAATGTATTAGTACTATATTAAAACCAAATAACATAAAAGTAATAACTGAAAGAAAATTAACAGTAGAAATATGAAATGATAAATTTAGAAAAAGTTAAATGATTAATATTTTATTCTAAAGATTATTCATTATAATTAAGGGGTGTATGGACTCTAGCAAATTTATCATGCTGTTTTAACTTGTTTAGGAGCAGTTGGGACGCTTATGACCAGTGTCATTTTAACACATTTCAAATTTTGGATTATGATTTGCTCTTTTAAAAGCCTCTGAGAGTAGGGACTAAATATATCCATAGATTAGTTGAGCTGTTGAAGTGGCTCTTATGTAATTGTGACATCAGTACAATGGGCGACAGTTAAGAAGATTATGGCAGACAACTTTTGAGTTGTATTGTCTTTGATTATATCAAAAGAGCAATGAACTAAACTAAGCCATGAATGTATAATTAGTACCTTCTTTAAAACGTCTAGCAAAAGTGTAATTTAAACTCTTGGGTGACGCTTTCTGAGCAAAGGCAATGAACCCAAGAGTCAGGGTCAGAAATAGTAACAGACCACAAATAGTAGGCATACATCAAAGAACACTCTTCCCATGGGCTTAGGATGGATAGGACCATCAGTTACATGTCAGTAGGTTTTTCAGTCATCATTTTCTGTAGCCTTCTTCAAATGTAGGCAGCCATATCATAGAAATCTGGGATAAAATTAATTAACTTTATAAAACTGACTTATAATTTCTTTGCTCCACAATTAACAATATAGAGAATAAACATAATTAGGGGAGACAAGGGAGAAAGAGAATGTGAGTTTATATTTATTTCAAGTAATGTGTCATTTGACCCACCCCTTTTACCCGAACCCCAAACAAAATGAGAATCCACTACTTAATACAAGTCAAGCATAAGGAATTGATAAAGGTGACAGACTCCTTATTAAATCATCCACTGACCTTAAGGAACACAGAAGAGTTCCATGCCCACCATCTTTTATATAAATATTATCCCTATTGCTAACATTATGTGTCTGGTCATTGGGTTCACTAGTGGCTATTTTAATGTCTGACATGTAGAAAGTATTCAAGAGATATTGTTTAATGACAATCTGGCGTCTTTTACTCTGTCTAGTAGTTAATGTGGTATTTAGTTGATTGCTGGATTGCTGAAAGTAGTTACAGGTGGTCCCCAATTTACGATGGTTCCACTTAAGAGTTTTCAACTTTACCGTGGTGAGAAAACAATACACATTCAGTAGAAACCATACTTTGAATTTTGAATTTCAGTCTTTTCCCGGGCTAGCGACATGTGGTACAATACTGTGATGAGGTAGGCAGTGGCAGGGGCAGTGAGCCTCAGCTCTGTCAGCCACACGATCACGAGAGTGAATAACCCATCACTGACAACCATTCTGTTTTTCACTTTTAGTACAGTATTCAGTAAATTACACGAGATATTCAATACTTTATTATAAAGTAGGCTTTGTGTTAGTTTTGCCCAACTGCAGGCTAACGTAAGTGTTCTGAGCACGTTTAAGGTACACTAGGCTAAGCTATGATGTTTGGTAGATTAGATGTATTAAATGCATTTTCGACTTACGGTTATTTTCACCTTACGATGGGTTTATCATCACAAGTAGAGGAAGATCTGTATTTGCATTCAACAGGTGCCATTGTCGATGTTGGCACTTTCTAATTTAAATACTACCATTTTCTAAATAATTCATTAGTTCAGAATCAGGGATATTAATAATAAGCACACTCTACTAATTTACTAATTAAAAGTGGGCAGACAAAAAGTATATACTTCTTGGATATAAAATTAGAATTATTAAATAAATTAGGACTAGTAAAATACAGTGTCAAATTGTCAAACACTTTAGAGATTTGAGTAAAAAACAAAATCTAGTTTTGAATTCAAATATATTCATTTTTAATGGTTTCCTTCCTATAATAGCACATATTAAATGTTTCATCAGAAAATTAAAGAGAAACTTTAAAAGTGATATTTTAAAGTTTGTTGTTTTATTATATATTTGGGACATTTTTGGTGTCATAATATGTTTCAGAGCTGAAGTTATTTCAGTGAAAATTGCCTCACAGTATACATTCACATATACCTTTTTAAACAAATAATACTTGTAATTTGGTTAAAAACACAAAGGCTAAAAGCTAGCACTTCCTGGCATGCAGTTTTCTCTCAAGAATACTACTTTCTCTTCCCGTTTGCATTTTCTTAAGAATAGAAATATGCAAGTATGGACAGAAAAATTAATTTGAGAATAAAATGATTTTGGCATCTATCCTACACCCTAAAAAACATTGATTATTAAATGTAAAAGTTTACATATATTTAGTACAATCTAGAAACTTCTGCTTTGTACAGAAACATGAACTTCGAATCTTCTGAGCTACGGAAATGAAATTCTGATTGTGCAAGTCTACAAAGAATAGCTGTGTTACTACTTATCAGCTATTAGACATTAAACAGCCTTTAATAAGGTAAATCAGCCTTATTTTTCATAGTAAATTGTTAGCATTTCTTTAAGCCACCCAAACTCTTCATGTGGGCACCATATTGTGATGACCAGTCTTTGGTTAGAGAAGCCCTGCATATATTCTTAGGATGTTACTTTTTCTATCTCCTCGCTCTCATCAGGGGCTAAAATTTACATATCTATAATCTCTATTTTTAATTTTTAAAAATTTATTTATTTTGCACTTTGGAGGTAGTCAGAGGACACTGCTTTGACCTATTTACTGAGTTGAAAGTGAGTGTGTTACACATACAAGACAGGCATTGACTGATATTTTCTTGATTGAGAATATTGCCACGGCAGAAAATAAAACAAAATCACCTTATTAAATAAGCTAGACTGTTCGGGGCATTCTTTGGCTGGTTAAGTACGAACCATTGAGTTAGGAGCCAAGGAGCACAACATGATTATGACATAGTCAAAGAATGCCATTTGGTACCATCTGATCATATCATAATGCTTAGTTCTATCAGTGACTTTGTAAGCATTCACACAGAAGTAGGGGAGTACCTACAGGATGGGAAGGAGCCATAGTCATTCCTACATCTCTTACAATATCAAAGCCTTCTGCCACACCATCATTTTAAACTGTGCTTCTAAACAGTAGGCAAATAAAATTGCCTATGGAAATGTAATTCATTCTTCAGGTATTTCTTAGTTTTCTACTATATGCCCAGCCCCATGGACTTTGTTGTAAATTTGTAGAAGTCATGGTCCATGCCCTAAAAGATTCTCTTACGAAGGTTGTATGCATTATTTCTAGTGTTGAAAATATATCATCTGATCTATTTTCTTTATGGACCCATACACCTTACTGAGACTGAAACATTTTTTTGTGATCAACGACCCATAGCAATCTGCTTATGCCACTACCATGTATAGTGGAAGGAAGGAATTTCCCTTGATGAATGGGACTGCCGTATCAGTTATCTAAGACCCTTGTGTAATAAAGAATAGTGTACTGCTTTTTTACTTAGAAGCACAAATATCTATATTCTTGTACAGGCCAGTAAAATTGTAATATTCTGGTAAAAAATATATATTACATGTATATACAATATAAATATTTTATATACATATATATATATATATATATATATATACAACATATATATATTTGAGAGAATCTTAAAGAAAAAAAACTTATTCTGAAGTGAAACATTACCAGCCCTTAAAAAAAAACACTTTTATGTTGAGGTTATCCCAAGAGACCCAGAATCAATCTAGGAGTTAAGATTTTTTTGTCGGGGGAGGGGGCAACAATTTTTCCTAGCTTCTGATAAGCAAATATAACGGAGTAGAAAACATATGTTTGGTGCTAAATTTCGTTCTGTTTGATTGTGGTTTGTCTCAGCAATGCTGAAAGTAGTAGTATGGCCATTATAATAGTATACGTAAATTTTTCCTCATTTAAATGAAAATGCATTCTCATGGAAAATCTGAAGACTATAGAAAATTTGGTAAAGGAAATCATGCAACTCAAGATTTTAGCTACTATCATTATTTTGGTGTATTTCGTTTCTATTTTCCATATATGAATTTTTTTCTCCAAAATTGGAACCAAACTTTATGGTTCTAAATATACTGTTTTGGCTTCCCGGGTGGTGCAGTGGTTAAGAATCTGCCTGCCAATGCAGGGGACATGGGTTCGAGCCCTGGTAGGGGAAGCTCCCACATGCCGCGGAGCAACTAAGCCCCTGCGCCACAACTACTGAGCCTGCGCACCTAGAGCCCGTGCTCCGCAACAAGAGAAGCCACCGCAGTGAGAAGCCTGCGCACCGCAACAAAGAGTAGCCCCTGCTTACCGCAACTAGAGAAAGCCCGCGCAGCAACAAAGACCCAATGTAGCCAAAAATAAATAAATAAATTTATAAAAATAAATATACTGTGCTTTTCCTCAACATATACCATAAGCATTTCCCTAGTCTTTAGGTATTCTTTAAAGCATGAATTTAGTGGATGCAAAATACTGCATCCTGTGGATGTACAAAGAATATTTTTCATATACATCTTTAACCACATTTCAAGTTATTACTTTAGACCAGTTTATGTACACAGTATGACCAGTTTATAGGGTATTAGCTTTGTAAAGTGTCATCATATTTCTAGTTTATTTTCCTAGAAGAATAAAACATTAATTTTCTTTCTTTTTTAAAAAATATTTATTTATTTATTTGGCGGCACCGGGTCTTAGTTGCAGCACGTGGGATCTTTGTTATGGCCTGCGGGATCTTTTGTTGCGGCATGTGGAATCTTTAGTTGCTGCATGTGGGATCTAGTTCCCCGACCAGGAATCGAACCTGGGCCCCCTGCATTGGGAGTGTGGAGTCTTAACCGCTGGACCACCAAGGGAAGTCCCTAAAACATTAATTTTCAAAAGAGAACAATATGAATATGTAGAAAAATGTAAAAACTCTTCCTACCTGAGAAAACAAACTCTATTAGATTAATTTTTAAAATATTAAAATAACTTCTTGC
This sequence comes from Lagenorhynchus albirostris, assembly GCF_949774975.1. Lineage (NCBI taxonomy): Eukaryota > Metazoa > Chordata > Mammalia > Artiodactyla > Delphinidae > Lagenorhynchus > Lagenorhynchus albirostris. Next base: position 39,902,731 of record NC_083099.1, read on the forward strand.
TACCACAAGAGATTTTGCCTTTGTTAAAAAAGAAAAAAATTCAAGCTTGAACAGGAGAAATCTTAAAGTCCTATTTCCAAGCAGCTGCTGTTTTGGGTAGACATGAGTTGAACTCACTTCAGGGTCCAGCCAGGTTTCTTCCTGAATGGTTCAGACAGGTGCAAAAGCCAGACTGTGAGCCACTTTTGTCTTAATGCTTTTTCCAACAAGCAGCCTTTTGTTCATGTCAATAAAAAAATTAAGATTTTTTTAGCATTTGCTCTATGTATAAATATACCTACTCCTATTTAAATAAAGAGAAACCTGGGCAACATTTTAAATGAGCCACATTTAGTTGCTGCATTTTTAACCCAATTATAATGCAATCAGAAAAATAAATCTTACTGAATGTTATGTTTCTATAGGAAGATAATAGCTATTTAATACTCATTTATTCACTGAGCAAAACTAGTATTCCCTGAAGTATCTTTCTTCATGCAGTTGAATGTCATCCACGTATCTAAAGGGAAAGTTGACTGGTTTTCTTAAGTAACTACATATTAATTAGAATGAATATTTTAATCTTCATACTTGTACCCATATTCTAAGCTCTAAAAGTCCAGTGAGTATAGAGATCTCAGCAAAAGGACTCTCTTTTGACTCATCCATTTTAAAAACATCAGATGGTATGAAATTCTTTAACTCTACATAGTTCTATTTCTTTTTTATTCTTTAAAGATTTTTATGAAACATTTTGAATATATACTACAAAAGTGTAACAGTATAACAATACTGCATACCCCGCACCCAGAATTTCAAAATTTACACCTGCTTTATCCATCTCTATCACTGCTGCTGTCTCCAAAGCGTTTTGGGTATTTTTAAATAAATTTATTTATTTATTTTTGGCTGCATTGGGTCTTCGTTGCGGTGTGCGGGCTTCTCATTGCAGTGGCTTCTCTTGTTGTGGAGCACGGGCTCTAGGCGTGCGGGCTTCAGTGGTTCTGGCACGTGGGCTCAGTAGTTGTGGCTCGCGGGCTCCAAAGAACAGGCTCAGTAGTTGTGGTGCATGGGCTTAGATGCTCCACGGCATGTGGGATCCTCCCGGACCAGGGCTCAAACCCATGTCCCTTGCATTGTCAGGAGGATTCTTAACCATTGCACCACCAGGGAAGTCCCCAAAGTGTTTTAAACCAAATTCCAGACTTCTTGTCATCTTATTCATATGTATTTCTAAATACATCTCTGAAAAATACTGTTGTATTCTTACATCACCACAATGCCATATTTACATCTAACAAAATTAAAAATAATTCCAATTTCTTGGTATCATCTGGCATTGAATATCATCTAGATATGAAATACTTAGGAACAGTCTGGTTTTTAAGGTTAAAAACTAGAAATTATTTCTTAGACAACTCATTTATTTGTCTTAGAACTACTTGAAACTCTGTCTCTTTAAGTAAAAAGTAGGGAGATACATACACCAAATTCTGATTCCTTAATTGTAAACTAACTTTTGATCTTCACGTCTTGATTTGGGAAACTTGATTTTGAGAAACTGTTTCTGCCCTCTATTCTCATTGTGTGCCATTGATCCACTTAATTTTTAAATTGTCACAACTTCCGCATGGTACTAGTTGCCTATACTTCTGCTAAAATAGTGATTCTCAAACTTTTAACAGGTGGCAGGTCTAGGAATAGTAGTCTGTTAAATTTTCCGTGCCCATCGCTCCTATTAATAAGACAAAAATCCAAAACTAAAAATTCTGTAAGAATTCATGGGAAAATTATTTATGATATTTTTCTTCATTGTGTGTATAATATCTTTACTTGATTATTCGTAATATGTTAGAGTCTGTTTTTAGTTGGAAAGAATGAAATATGAATAATCTCTAAATAAACCTAATGCTCTAGTGTCTTCAGTTTATCCTATTTCCTAAATGAATTTAGTACAAGTACATTTCTGTAGTTAATACTGAACGTTCAACTAAAGAAACTCTTCATTCTCAGAGATTCGGTTACTAATTTGTTTAAGAACAGTTTAATTTTTGGACTCCTGTTGAAATTTTTGTGTTCTGTTGCACTAAGAGCATCCTCAACCTGCACACACTGGAGAGCACTTTCCTTTTATGACTTTGCATAAAGATTGTCAGCAGGAAGGAGGCTGGAAAGTAGTCAGGGCAATGTCCGCAAGTGGATTGGTGTGTAAAGGACAAGGGAGTGACAGTAGGAGAACAAATGAAGAAGTAAGAGTACCGACATGTTACAGTTTTTTAGAATATGGATCAATCATCCAGACCAGCAGTGGTCCTAATGCAGGGGTGGTTGAAAATTATCGTTTCGGTCAGGTATGCAGAGGACCTGCTATTTGTCATTCATAAATATCTTTCTTTCTCTACTTAACCAGTTTCCTTTAAAACAATTGATACTGCACAAGAGTAAACAGATCTGTAGAACAAAACAGTCAGGAAACACTCTCATAAACAGCCTCCCTATTAGATATATTTAGAGAATACTTTTTTTATTTTTTATTTTTTTATTTTATTTATTTATTTTTTTGCAGTACACGGGCCTCTCACTGTTGTGGCCTCTCCCGTTGCGGAGCGCAGGCTCCGGACGTGCAGACTCAGCGGCCATGGCTCACGAGCCCGGCCGCTCCGCGGCATGTGGGATCTTCCCGGACGGGGGCATGAGCGACTCTCAACCACTGCGCCACCAGGGAAGCCCTCATCTTTTTATTTTTTATTTTAATACTTCGTAATATCATCACATGTACCTGGGAAATGGCACTGCTTTCTGAGTAGAAGACTATAATTGCTGGAAATCCTTTATACAACTTAAAAACACTCACCTTTACACCAGTTATTGTAGAATCAATTTAATCATTTGAAACATTCGACATAAATTTCTACATTCAATTTTCAGAAATTATGTTCAAGTCGAATTAAGGCAATAAGACTTCAGAACTACACAATATTTTTTGGAGTAAAGTTCTGTCTTAGCATATAATTAAAACTAATGCCTAACTGAAAACAGATGGGAAATATTAATGTATTGAAGCAAAAAACTTAGTAACATCTTACCATGAATACCAAAATTTGACAAGCTTTAGGGTTTTCACAGAAATAAATTGGTGTACTTTATTTTACAGCATTTTAGTGGGAGTAGAACTTTTGTAGAACTTTTTTCCCATTTCAATTTTCCATGTGTACACATGCACTGTAAGACTTTAAAAAATGAGGAAAATCTCTTAAAATTTAATAACATCCAACATCCAGCAATTAATACCTTATTTTATAAAGTATCAAGGTGCTTTACATTTTCAAAAATGTGTTTTTGGAATGTGTAAAACATGCTTGTGGCAAAAACTCAAAAAGGTACAGAAGAGTACATAATTAAAAGACCCCTCCTCACAACAAAACAAATATAGTTAACACTAAACTGTACATTTAAAAATGGGAAAACTCATTGAGCTGTACAGTTGTGATTGATCTGTGCACTTTTCTATATGTGCTATTCTTCAATAAAATAATTTAAGACAAAAAAAGACCCTCCCACCTTTGGCCCTCAAACATCTAGCCACCCTTTCAGAATGCAACCACTATGACCAGTTTGCTGCATAGCCTCCTAGGGATATATTCTATACATTTATAAGCATATGTACATGAATTTTTTAAATATAAATGGAGGTATACTACATATCTTGCTAATCCTTCTATATCAATACATAAATATCTGCCTTGCACTTTTAAAGGTGGCATTACATTCCATCTGAATGCTTTTAAAGTGCTGAAAAGTCTTCAATGGCTCTTTTCCTATCCTTTTTTGGTTATTGTTCCATCAGTCAGTCCAGAAACATCTGTGGGCCAGATAATTTTGTACAGTAGAGAGAGCAAGAGAGATGTGTCCCCTTTCCTCAAGAAGCTTCTAATTGGGCAGAAAAGACAAATAATATTTTCTGTATGATATTCTATTTTCAAATGTCTTTGTTTTATAAAGAGGACTAAAACAAATAGCAAGACTTTATTTTTAACTTAAATTAAAAAAAATTTCCCCTTGACTCCCTATAATGGTAACCTATGCCTTCCCTTCAAGGGAAAGAAAAGAAAGTAGAGAAAAATATTGAGGAGTACATAAAAGAAGGATAATAAAATAGTTGAAACAGTCAGTACTGTTCAGACATGCTGCAATGGGATTAAGGCTGACGAAAATAAAAGGAGTAAACCTTCCCACCTACGTTGATATTGTGGAAAATGAAATTTAGTCTAGCAACTTGAAGCAGAAAATGATTTATTACAGGGCATTAGATGGCTTAGAGAATCACTGTGATGGCTGAAGAAACAGACTAGGTTAAACTTTCAGGAATGACCCTCAAAGTCCCATCACATCCAGACCACTGGGGAAGCAACTGCCACTTCCCAAGTTAGGAATCACTAAATTGGGAAGCTGCTGCTACTCCTAACTCCAAAGCCATTGTGTACCTGCTAGCAACCATATCAGCGAAATGGATTTCACTTCCTGTCCCCCAATACCCATAAAGCTCTAGTGATGAGGCACTCTGAGTTGCTAATACTGCTACAGAAAAACTACATAGCTCTGTGATCATGTTTACCAACAAACAGAATTAATAGTACATACAGACTCTCCCACATCTCTACCTTCCAGTTATCCATTGTCCATAATTGGCAGAACCTAAATCCAGAATCTTAGCTGCAGGGGGGTCTAGGAAATTAAATTTTACCTTTTGAGCTTCTGCAGTATAAAAATGCACATTGAAAGGAAGTTGAAATGATTGAATGCCAATCTGTCTTTTATATCCTCTTCCCCTTCCTCCAATTTGTAGCTCCCTTCCAACCCCAACGTCTTTTTCTCCTTTGTGTTGCTATTTTAAAGCAGGTAAGTGAAAATAACTATACATGATGGGGAGGATTAAAGTCTACAGTCACGCTACGCTCCCCTCATTTCCTTTTTAGGGGGATAAATTATTGCTCCCAAGGTACTCCTTTGCTGTTCTGTGTCTCAGGAACGAAGGAAAAAGAAAATTATAAGATCTAGAGATCTGCTGTATAACATTGTGCCTGTAGTTAACAATACTGTATTGTACACTTAAAATTTTCTTAGAAGGGTAGGTTTCATAGGAAATGTTCTTACCACAGTAAAAATAAAAGAAAATCGTAAAAAGCTAGAGAAGCTAATTTGATAGAAGAAAGAGAGAGTAGTCTATTAGGCCTTGGATTGAAAGGGTTTGGGGAGGAGGTTAAAACAGGAAATCTCAAATACTGAACCAAACTGTAGGACTAAGCACACATTCCAGCTTCTCCCTCCTAATTCAGATCTATAAACTCACTTAAAAGACTTTTAACCACTCATGTCCCTGCATCCATTTATTTCTTTATCTTGTTCAAAATATGTAAATAACTGCAAACATTTGAGGAAAACTAACATCACAAAAGACAGAAGCTACACTAACCAAACAGAAGAACCAACATTTAAGGAAACAAAACTAATGAAACAAAAAAGACTATAGAATGTGAGATTAATATCTTCAGGAGACCTTCATTTCTAGCATAGCCAAGAAAGCTCCAGTTGTACCAACCCTCCTTCAGATAACAGTATAATGCCAGAATAAAACACAAAAACAACTTTCTGTAGAAGGTACTGGAAAATGACCAAAATCAGACATACACTGGAGGTGACTCAACAGTTGGAAGAAGGGAAAGCAATGGTAGCCTATGGGTAAGCTTGATCTGTGCTATGTAGGGGTGGCTAAAACTCTGATAGAAGACTTGAAACTGTCTGGCTAAGAACCAGGCTCAAAGTTCAGTGCAGCCACAGTCACAGGAAAATGAGGAGTGAAGTCCCAAAAGGGGAGAGAATCAGAGAGGGTGATCTCTAAGAGCTGTTAATAAATTCTGCACAAGTCTCCATTGGAGCCTTACACCTGTATATGCGGGAGAGACATAAAGCAGTTCAGCCAAGGATAAAAACAATGTTGAGAATTGAGCTGCCACTCAAGAGACAGAATATTAATATTAAGGCCAGCCAGAATAACTGCCTGCTTAAAACAACAGCAACCCACACTACTCCTGAGTGTAACAGATATATAACTCCCAAACATAATAGCCACAATTTACAGATACAATCCAAAATTACTTGACAAAAAAAAAAAAAAAACAGGAAAATGCGACCCCTTCTCCAGAGAAAAGATAATCAATAGAGATTGATCCCAAACTGATCCAGATGTTGGAATTAACCAAGAAGGATTTTAAAACAATTATTATAATTTTACTCAATGATATAAAGGAAAATATGTTTACAATGAATGAAAAGATACGAAATCTCAGTGGAGAAAGAGAAGTTATAAAACAAAAACAACCAAATAGAAATTCTAGAAGTAAAAAATGCAGTATTTTTAGGAAAAAAATTCACTGGATGGGCATAAAGATGGCCAACAGGTACATGAAAAGATGTTCAACATCCCACTAATCACCAGAGAAATGCAAGTCAAAACCACAATGAGATATCACCTCACGTTCGTCAGAATGGCTGTCATTAAAAAGCTCACAAATAACAAATGTTGGCAAGGATATGGAGTAAAGGGAACCCTAGTACACTGTCAGTGGGAATGTAAATTTTTGTAGCCACTGTGGAAAACACTACAAAGTTTTGTCAAAAAAAACTAAAAATAGAACTATCATATGATCCAGCAATTCTACTCCTGGGTATATATCCAAAGAAAATGAAAACACTAATTTGAAAAGATACATGTACACCAGTGTTCATAGCAGCATTATTTATAATAGTTAAGACATGGAAGAAACCCAAGTGTCCATCAACAGATGAATGAATAAAGATGATGTGGTATATGTATAATGGAATAGTACTCAGCCATAAAAAAGAATTAAATTTTGCCATTTGCAACAATATGAATGGACCTGGAGGGTATTATGCTTAGTGAAATAAGTCAGACATAGAAAGACAAATACTGTATGTTATCATTATATGTGGAATCTAAAAAATAAACAAATGAAAGACTATCACAAAACAGAAACTGACTCACGGATATAGAGAACAAACTAGTGGTTATCAGTGGGGAGAGGGCACAGGGGAGGGGCAAGAGAGGCGGGGAGAGGGGATTAAGAGGTACAAACTACTATGTGTAAAATAAATAAGCCTCAAGGATGTATTGGACAACACGGGGAATATAGCCAGTATTTTATAATCACTTGAAATGGAGTATAATCTATAAATATATTGAATCATTATGTTGTATACCTGAAACTAATATAATACTGTAAATCAACTGTACTTCAGTAAACACAGACTTATTTGGATAGAAATGGGCAAATGTTCAATAATTGCTTTATCATTGTAATTTATACTCTGAGTACTTCAAAAAGTATTACAACTTCCTGGCCAATAAGTTGAAATTGATTTTAGCCCTCCAAATTTCAGGGCTCTATACCCACTGCCTGGCACAGGGCCTTCTACATAGGTATTCAGTATATATTTGTTAAATAAATGGAGACCATTTGCATCAAAACAAGCAGAAATTGAACTACAGTCCCTGATAAAGTGGTTGAAGAGGACAGATTATAGTGTTTATTCATTTGAGGTCCTTGGAACATCTGCATTAGGGTTACTTGAAATGCTTGCTGAAATGCAGATTACTGGGCCATGCTCCAGATATACTGAATCAAAAATCCCTGGGCGTATGTCTCAGGAATCTGCATTTTAATGGGTACCTCTGGTGACTTTTAAGCATGGTCAAGTTAAAAGAAATAATGCACAGAGGGCAGGGAAAAGAAGACCAGGTAAAGCCCAGAGGAAGTATGTCTTTAGGGGGCAGTGCTTTTCAGCATTTTAACATCATTTACAATTAGAGAATATTTGCAAAGCACCTTGGAGTACAAAGGAGGAGAGACTGATAGAAGCTGGAAGTAACCAGCGCCAGGGACTTTGGCAGGTTCAGGCCCCACCTGGCTGCCACAAGGATGAGGTATCAACATTTTGACACATCAGTAATCTATCTGTGACACTAAAGAAGCTCCATCAAGGGAAAGGAGAATTTAAAGGAGAAATTTATCAAACAAGGCTGAGAACAGTGCATTGCCCCCAGAGTTCCAGATGCTGTGGAGAATTCAAGGACTAGGGATGACCTTTGGGTTTCAGTAATTGGAAGGTTAAGGGAATCATTGGCGTTTTATTGCAGAGGTGAAGGGAAGGAAAAGGCATTTGTAAAGAAATAAAGGGAATGAGCTACAAGGAAGTAAAGGACACAAGTATAGATGACTATTGGAAGATTTTAAGTGCTAAAAGAAAGGAGACAGTAGCTGGAAAAGTATCAGGAAAGGGTTTGGGGGAGGGGGAGGCAAGGTATAACAGAAGCCTTTCTTTGGTACTTTAAGAACAGAAGGTAGTTTGCGTTGGCATGGATTTCATAAATTACTTTAAAAAAATTGTAATTATTTAGTTGTCTAATAAAGGACCTCAAAAGTCCCCTTGAATTATAACAAGAAATAATAGTTACAAATCAGGCCATTAGTCAGAGAGAATGCTGCCATTGGGGTGGATACTTCTTCAAGAGCTGGTGCTTTCAGAGCTGATGTCTTTTGGCTTGTCCTAATTCAGGTTCAAGTTCTTTAATCGATTGTCTTCATCATCAGTCATAGAAATTCCCTTCAGCACACTAGTGCCAGGTTAATCACAAGCTGTATTTTATAGCTTTTCAATCTTCTAAGACTATTTTATGCAGACTGACAGGAACAATTGGAAATTGCTTTAAATAAAGTGATTTTAGGAATGTATTTGTGGTAGACAGAATAATGCCCCCCTAAAGATGCCCATGTCCCAATCCCCCAAAACTGTGAATATGTCATTTTGCATTGCAGGGGGAAATTAAGGTTATAGTTGGAATTAACTCTGTTAATCAGCTAACCTTAAAATAGGAGAATAACCTGGATTATCCAGGCAGGCTCGATTTAATCACAAGAATCTTTTAAATATGGAAGCCTCAGGGAGAGATTTGAAGATGCTATGCTGCAGGTTTTGAAAATGGGGAAAGGAGCCATAAGCCAGGGAACACGAGCAGTCTCTAGAAACTAGAAAAAGGCAACTGATTTTCCCCTGCAGCCTCCAGAAGCAATACAGCCCTGCCAACACAATGATTCTAGCCAATTCTGGGCTTCTAACTTCCAGAACTGTAAGAAAATTAATTTGTGTTGTTTTAAGTCACTAAATTTGTGGTGATTTGTTACAGAAGCAATAGTAAACTAATATAATATCTAAGTTTTAAAATCTTAATTTTAAAACATAGAGTCTCACTTCTCTGTCAGACCAGAAGTTCCTCCAGACCAGTAATCAACCTTTATGCTTGATGCACAATATACAAAATAAACATTTGTTGAACTTGAACCTGTATATCATATTGTCTAGCCACCATTTCTTGGGAGAGTTGCTTACTGTTCTTAAATAAAGTTTCCACTCACCTGGGAGCATGCTACATAGAGAAGCATTTCCGATGCAGTCAGTACCTGTAGTTCTGAACTTCTTCCTTAGTGACTTTTGATTGACTCTTATTTATTAAATATGAGCATTGAGAACCATAGCTATGTTATGAATACCATAAAAGATACAACATTATTTTTTAAAAAACAGGGGGTTTTTTTGTCTTAATGTTATGGAGTTGTGAGGGTTCTTTATATATTCTAGACATCAGGCTTTTATTATATATGTCTTGTAACTACTTTTTCCCCCAATCTTGGACTTGCCTTTTCATTTTCTTAGCATCAGCTTACTGAGCCACACAGCCAGGATCCTTTGTTAGGTCTTCAGTTTTCACCAGACTATGACCTTTGCATGGAAATTTTATTTCTGACTTAGTTTTCTACCTCTGCCTTTCATCTTTAACTAACTCCAACTCCTATGACATTTTACATATCTCCATAAGCGTCTTTTGTTTTTAGAAGATGAGGAATAAATAGAATACAAGTTCCGTGCCTTCTTGTACCTCAGTTTCAACTGCTCTGGAGTAAGACCACCTATCTAAGAAACCTATCTAAGAAACACCACCCTCAATTGAGGTTTGTTTTATGCCATAGAAGCTTATATATATATTCATACCATCCCAAACATAGTCTCAAAACTTGGTGAAAATCTATAAAACATTTTCTCATGATGCAGAAACAGACCTACTTATTTTTATAGATTTGTATTCATTTCCTTCCCAGTCATTAGATGAAACTACCAAAATTAACAGAATAAGGGCAGTTTTAAATGTGTTATACACTGCTCTTTGGGATGTAATATGTATTAGTTATCTATTGCAGCTTAAAACAAACATTGATTATGTCATAACTTCTGTTGGTTAGGAATCTAGGAGCAGCTTAGTGGTTCCAACTCGGGCCCTGTTAGGCTGCAATCAAGTTGTGAGTCAGGGCTGTCGTCATCTTAAGGCTTGACTGACGGAGAATATACTTCCAAGTTCCTTCACGTGGCTGTTGGCTGGTCTCCGAAGCCCGCCCCTAAGCTCACTCATGTGGGCCTCCCCAGGGCTGCCTCGTGGCGTGGCAGCTGCTTCCCGCAGAGTGAGCATCGTGCTGAGAGGCCTCACAAGCAGGAGCCACGGTCTTTTTAAAAACCTAACTTTGGAATTGGCATCCCGTCACTTATATTCTATTAGAAGCAAGTCTGTAAGTCCAGCCATACTTAAGGGGAGGAAGGGTTTACATGAGGGCATGAATACCAGGGAGTGGTGATCATTGGGGCCATCTTAGAAGCTGGGTACCACACAGGTAAATTAGTGAGTTCATTGGTTTATCAGAGACTAGATAAGCAAGTTTATAATATACCTAACTGAAATTAAGTTCAGTAATATTAGAACATTTTGTAAAAAAAAAAAAAAAAACTACAAATAAATCTCCCATGTTAGACGATGTAAAATAAAAATGGAAGCCTTTTAAATTTAAGACAGGAAATTTAGAAGGGATGGTAGAATAATCAACACAATTTACTCTTTTATACGATACTCCCCTCAGATTTCAGATTGTCCACTTCTGACTATTACAATTCTTCCCTTCATGTTTTAAATTCTACTTATGCCTCATCTTCTAAAAATAAAAGATGCTTATGGAGATACGTAAAATGTCATAGGAGGTGGAGTTAGTTAAAGATGAAAGGCAGAGGTAGAAAACTAAGTCAGAAATAAAATGTCCATGCAAAGGTCATAGTCTGATGAAAACTGAAGACCTAACAAAGGATCCTGGCTGTGTGGCTCAGTAAGCTGATGCTAAGAAAATGAAAAGGCAAGTCCAAGATTGGGGGAAAAGTATTTACAAGACATATATAATAAAAGCCTGATGTCTAGAATATATAAAGAACTCTTACAACTCCATAACATTCAGACAAAAAAAAACCTGTTTTTTAAAAAATAATGTTGTATCTTTTATGGTATTCATAACATAGCTATAGTTCTCAATGCTCATATTTAATAAATAAGAGTTAAAAAATAAACAAGCCAGCATTCTTTATTAGCTCTCACTAGAATGTATGTAGACTGCCCAAAGTGGCCTCTACCTAGTAGCAATATTTTTCAGTCCTTTTTTGCCATTTCCTTTAGTGCTGGCTTAAGCTATCTGAGATGTGTTACTTTGTGTTTATCAATTTCATACAATGACATAAATAAAGGTATATTTTTACTATTATACATAAGTGAATTATGGTAGGTAACAAACAGAACAGGTTTTGTATTCATGAATAGTGGGTCTTTATGAGATAATTCTATTCTCCTAAACTCTTCTTTTGTCTCTTTAACAAGCATATTAGCCCAAAATCATTCTTTGTAGTATTAAGCTGCCTACTTATTATTTAAATTCCAACACTTACTCTTACATGATTATATGTATTTTCAACAGTGATTCTTTTATGGCACACCAAGAAAGTATGCGACAGATGATGAGAAATTTTTCTGAACCTTTTGGAAGAGACCTGTTCAGCATCTCTGATGGCAGAGGAAGAGCTCGTAACCATACGGGACATGAGGATGGAGAAAATTCCTTGACTGTAAGTTCTTTATTTTAAAGTTAGTAAAGAAAAGTATTACAGAAGAATATATCTCTGACAATAGGATATGACTAATATTTATGTTATAGAAATAACTTATGTAAAAGGAGGGACCAGTTGGAAAGCTGAGTTCTTTAACAATGAATGGTTAATTGTATAGAATTCCACTGTGCTACTAAAACTTTTAGCACCATAAAGTTATATATTACAAGCCAAACTTAAAACATTGTTTTCCATATGTATATAGTTTTTTCCTCACCTCATCATTTACTCCCATGTCTTACATTAGAACAGGCAAGGAAATATCATTGCATACAACACTTTTTTTTCCCACTTTAAAATAAAAAATGATAGTATAATGCTTTATCTCTATTGGACCAGGAAAAACCAGTCTTCTGCATGGCTACCTTGGACCTTCAAAACTGAGATTAACTTTTAATTGTATTCAAAAGCCTTGCAAAACTACAATATATATTCAGAAGTCTTGTCTGAGAGCAAAACTAAAAGGTTACAAACATACTCAACTCAAAAAAAAAAAAAACCAGGATATTTATATACCTTAAGTATCTTCTTTTCTGCTTATTTCTATTGCTTCTTCAGCCTCAGGAATGGCAGTTCTAGAACAACAAATCCACAGGAGTTTCTTTCTAAAAGATAAATCTCTGCAATAGAAATGTAGATATTTGGAACTCAGTAAACATTTTGAATTGGTCAGTTGGGAAACTTCCCGAATCTTCCAGGAAAACATTTTCGTATTTTCTATTTGCAGTGGTCTTAAATAGAGCAAAATGTTTCAAATACTCCTAAGACGTTTGATGGATAACATTGCATTTGCCATTTAAATGAAAGTAATCTTCACCTTCTTTTTCACATACATATTATTCCAATATATATATTAATTACATTCCAGTTATTTTTTAAATTAGTTAATGTGGTATCATTATATATATTTTTTACTGTTAGGGCTATAAATTTCCATAAAAGTTGAAAATTAAGGTCAAAGGAAAAAATTGTCAAAGAGAGCAGAAAAATCAAATATGACATTCTGAAATTTTATCTTTCACATGAGCATTGAAGCATTTTATATATCTGCTATAACCACAGCAAAGAAAGAGTAGGGCTGTACATAGTGCTTTGTATTTACGTGCATAAATGAGCTACTCGTAGCCTTTGTAGAAAAAGAAGTGACAATTTTATTCCCTTGTAAGCATAGAAAGGAGATCTGTTTATAATTCAGCTATAAAGTTCTTATTAAGGATGCCTAAGCTGTAACTCTGCTGGTCATCCATTGGAAGTAGAAGTAAATGTTTCTTTCCTGGGTACTTGTGCTTAAAACATCTGAATGTTTAATGAGCTGGAATAAGAAATATATGTAACCAAATAGATAAATTTCTGTGAAACTGTAGCTTATACGATTCATAATTTAGAACTATTTGTATTTTAGCTTGCCTCATAGTTACCTTGCCAGTGTGGCTTGAAATCAAGTTTTGGGGAACCAAAAACACCCACACAGCTGAAGTAATATGGTTGCATAAATGTGATGATTGAATAAGGAAAGTCAAGCAGGAAAACAACTCTGAATATAAAGGAAGGCCAAGAACAACATTTGAATGAAAAACTAAAATAGTTGCTACCTTGTCTGGTTTATAGTGACATAAATTAACTTTTGTGTAAGATTGTTAATCATAGATGTAGGCTAAAGTCTGTAGCATTATCCAATAGAACATTCTGGATGATGCAAATGTTCTAAATCTGCCCTGTTCAGTGTGGTTAGCCACATATGGCTGTCGAGCACTTGAAATGTGCCTAGTGCTACTGAATTTTTAATTAAATTCTAATTATTTTAAAACTAATTTTAAATAGCCACACGTGGCTATTGGCTACCTTAATGGAGAGCATGATGAAATTCAAATAGACTGGAAAGCTTTTAGCTTTTTTTTAAACCAATGCTGAGTAAAGTACACTAATCACCTATATGTGAACCTATCGTCTTATGTTTTAATTTAATAAAAATCTCTTTAAACATTTTCCCAAGAAAAACTGCAGTACTCATCTACCTATTAAATAAAAAGTAAATGGTAATTTTTACTATATCAGATTTAGACAAAACCATTTCATAAAACTTTGAGTTTTATAACTTTTTATATAGTCAATACTGCTAGGTAGTATTTAGTTGCCTCTCCCATCTAAAATCAAGTAGTATACATTCTTCTTCAGTTACATTGTATTGTATCAACTGTCTTAGAAAGCTAACACCAGTGGGGTTTTTTCTTGTTCAAACTATGAAAACTCTTTGCCAACCAAGAGTACTGAGCACTGTCCTAGGGCAGTTGAAGGGCAGTAGTAATTTTTAAATATAGGAATTTCATCCAGTTTTACAAGGAACATTCAGCTTCTCTTTTAGCCAAAACACTTTTTCTTTCCCGGTACATTATAATTTGTACTGGTGAGATATGGCTCACCTTTTTTTCCCTAGGGTGTGATACATTTGACATATTTATGTCTCAGTATGAAAGAGTTATGTAATAGCAAAACTAAATAAATTAATTAAAAGAAAACAAAAACAAACAAACAACAGTAGCAACAGAAGGCCTGTATCCTAACTTGACTTTTCTAAGTCAGTGTCTCATAACTAGATGTGAAAGTAGAAACAGAAGTTAGAAATTGACTGCAGAAGATGAAAAAGATGGCTACCTAGTTTGAAAAGAGCACAGTGAAGAAAACAGTAGACTTTTTGAGCATGCTGGCTGTTCTATTTGAACTTTTATTAACAGTTTACACAAACTTTTTATTCTCTTTTTATGAAGTTATAAATTTTAAAATGAGTATTTTGATTAAGTAGCAAGCCATATGCTGATGCTTTTAAGCATAGTGGATGAAAATTTATATTTCAAATAGACACTTGATAACTTTTTTCTTATTTTTGGCCCATTTCTTGACGTTTGTCATCTTTAACAGCCCTATTAGGAAGGAAAACAGAGACACCTACAGAAGTAGAAGAAGCATCAGCTTTGCCGTTTTCCTGTGTTTGTACTATTAGCAGTTTCTTCAGTTCATGATTTCTTTATTGGGATACTTTTAAGCCAGTTGTCCATTTTGAGAGGATTGGTTTGTTTAAAACTATAATTTAATCTGTAAATTTATTTAATTAGGCAGTTTATAATTCAAGATATGACATGTGACCATTTGACAATTAGATTGAGAGATGGTGCCAGAGTCAATGTAAAATCTGTTTTTCTTTTCAGTAAAAAGAAACAGAAAGAGGAGTTTTACTGGTACATCAATACACTTTGGAGATTACTGTTCTACATATACAGTATAAGTATATATCAACTGATATAACTTATAAAATTGAATATAAACACAGTTTTCTCTAGTTTTTTGGTCATAACTTACACAGGGAGAAAATTATCACAGAATAATGGTAAAACTTTATATATACCTTTTACCAAGAAATTCAAAATTTATTTTCAACATTTAAAACTTCCAAGTAATGAAAGTTTTTAATTTGTATACGAATCTAAAAATTTATTTTCATTCATCTGTACCTATTGAGAAATATAATTTATGAACTATTAATTTTGATTATTCTATTATACTTATACTTTTGATTATTCTATTATACTTATACTTTTGATTATTCTATTATACTTATACTTTTTCCTATCGAAGACTCCAAATATCTTTAAATATCTATGTGTGATCCTTTCTGAAGTACATATTACTTATTCCATAAATTAGTTCTTAGGAGGTATTCATTAAATTTTTGGCCGAATATCTCTACTAATTTTTTGAAATGTTATTAATTTAGATACTTTTGATTTTTAACAAGTTAAAGGAAAGATTAACTGATTTTTTAAAAAAATATGGAATAGTTGAACAAAGGAAAGATGATATAATCTTAATCATTGTACCTTATATGTTAATTTTGGTGTGAATTTGCATTTCCTTTGAGAAATGTTTGTCTCAATCCATAGCAAATACTTTCTCTTTCAACTGCCTTTAACAAATACTAGAGTAGTCTTATTTAAGAGTGATATATGGTCTCTCTATTTGCCTGCCAGGATCCTGTCAGGCTCTACAATGAATAATAAGCAGATAGCTTTAAAAATCTATGTTGAATTCTTTTTGATTAAAAGGTTCTGTAATTTGGTTAGCTCTGAACTATGTGATTATGCAGTGCATTTCTCTCTTTTTCAGAGATTGTTATATAATAAATATCATAACCAAAATTAATTGGAGTTTTTTTCTAGGTGATGAGTTCTCTTGTGCCTTTTGGCAGTTTTGGTAGTATGGTTCATATCATAAGACACAAACCATTTGAGCAATATTTTCTGACAAATATTTATTTTTCATTAACTCAAGCAAACTGAATTGGCATGCCCAATTTCATAATGGCTTTTTAGCATTTATTACTGAAAACTTGTGTCATGTGTTAAATTTATCTTAGAGTGTTTAGGCCTGTGTTTTGTGAAGTAAGTAATACCAACATAATAAAATCAGTTTTCCAAAAGAAAAAGTACATTTTAGTTGATGACTACTCACTTGATTTGCAAAAGGGATCCCCACAGTTGTGTTTAAAAGTTGGAAACTTCCCCAAGCTTATGAAGACTTTTCAAAAGGTGAAAACCCACCAAACTGTAGATAGACAAGCACATCTGGAAAAGCTCAGATTGGCCGCTTTCTCTAGGACTCTATTGCCAATTCATTCATGCGTTTCCTTTCCCATGTTCAAGCATGGCTACTCTGCAACCAGCTTTGCTCCCACCCCTGTTTCTCCGGGCCTTTGGTCCTGTTTTCTGTGGCTCTAGCTTCTAACACATTAAAGGCAATCTGAGGAGTAACAGAAAATAGCATCACCTTGGAACATTTCCTATGGATGCACCTATGCTCTCATGAAAAAGTTTTTTTATTCTCCTGTGCTAGACTTCAGCCATTTCTCTCCTTAAAGTTTGACATATAACATTTGTCCTTCCTGACCAGAGTTTTTAGTGGGACAAGTGATGAAGGAAAAAAGAAAACAGCTATAGCACAGAGTTATCAGTAAAAATGATCAGGAAGTTCAGCATGCTGTGGGAGCACAGGCAGAAAAAAGCCTATAGCCCAGACCTTTTGGGATGGTGGAGTGGAGGTCAACTAGAGAACACTGCCTGAACCTTAAGGATTAATAGGAGTTAGCCAGGAAAATCTGGGAGGGGAGAAGACGAGTGCTCAACACAGAGGAAACAGCATGTGCAGAAACCTAGAGGCTAGGGAGCCCAAAGGTGTTTAGGGTCATTTGGCCCTAGGATGTGAGTTGGAGAGTGTGTATAGATGAGGATGGAGAGGTAACCAGGGCGACTTCTTTTGGCCCTGGTAAGGATTGTGGACATTATCTTAAGAGCAGGGGGAGCAATTGATGAATTTTCATCAAAACAGTAGTAGAATCAGGTTCTCATTTTTTTTTTTTTTTTTTTTTGCGGTACGCGGGCCTCTCTCACTGTTGCGGCCTCTCCCGTTGTGGAGCACAGGCTCCAGATGCGCAGGCTCAACGACCATGGCTGTCGGGCCCAGCCGCTCCGTGGCATGTGGGATCTTTCCGGACCGGGGCACAAACCCGTGTCCCCTGCATTGGCAGGCGGACTCTCAACCACTGCGCCACCAGGGAAGCCCCCAGTTCTCATTTTTTAAAGATCATTGTGCCTGCAGGGAGGAGAGAGGTTAGAAGGGATCACAGTGGAGACAGGGAGACTAGGAGGCTGATCAAGTATTCTGGGAAGTATTAGTGATAGCTTCTACTCAGGTAATAGCTGTGGTGATAAGGAGAAATAATCTCCTTTGAGAAAGAGTTAAATAGGTGAATGGATAGAACTTGTTGATAACTTGGGTTGATGGATCAGTAGAGAGGGAGAAGGAAAGTATTATGCTTATTTTTGTGGCATGAGGAATTAGGTAGATGGGAATGCCACTGAGCTAGGAACAGAGAGCATTGATGCAGTGCAGGTATGAGGGCAGGGGTGTTCAGAAAGGTCATTTCAATTCTGGGTGTTTTGCATTTGAGGCATCTGTGGGCTGTCCAGGTGGGATTTATCTGGTAAACAGTTGGATATATGGGTTTGAGCTGAGCTAATTAGTTAACTAATTAGAGATAATTAGTTCCTTCATTCAGCAAATATTTATTGAGCCCTCCTATGTGCCAGGAGTTGTTTTTAAAGTATTGGGAATTAGTAGTGGGTAAGACAGAGAATATAGCCCTGCCTTCACAGAGATTATTTTTACAGAGTGGGAAGACAGACAATAAACAACAAAATAATTTCAGATCGTCAAAGTAGTCTGAAGGAGATGGAGTAATGATATAGTGACAGGTGGATGTGAGGCAGAGATTAGTTTAGACGGGTGGGCTTCTTAAGGAGGTGATACTTGAATGATTAGAAGAAACTATACTGAGAGTCAGGAGAAAACATTCTAGGCAGAGAAGAGCAGCTGTACAGAGTTCCTGAAGGCCTCAAAAGCCCACTGGAATCTCCGCTCTAATTTGTAGCTCCACTTTTTTGTCAAGGCGTTGGGCCACCCCATAGCAAGTACAGATACATCTTTTGATGGCTGATTTGATAGTGAATTGAGAAGAGACAGAATATACCCCAAACATCGGATCTTTTTCTCCTCCTCCTCCTCCTCTCCTTCCTTAGGCCAGCCCTTCTGTCTCTCTTGAATTGTTCTCTCTTATACAGCCTTGATTCTCAACCTAATGTTGAAGCAAAAAATTCACAACATTTCCTGAATTGTGTTGAATCTCTGAAATGCAGATTAATTCTACTGTAGTCCTTTGCATCCTAAAGATGTATCAGTAACTCCTAAACGTGTCATTGTTGTTCCCTACTGTGCTAAGTGCAGATTCTAAAAAGGAATTTGCTTTTTTCATCTATTTTCTATTGTAACTAGCAATAAAAACCCAGTAGAAGGCAGAGACATAAACAGGCCTTTGATGATTCTTTACTGAGTCCCAGCTTGGCACAAAGCAAAAGAATATCCAGAAGGGCTGAAATACCAGCATTGAATAACAGTGCCTTACAGGATTCAAAACACTCCTCCTGCTTGAGCAGGGGAGTTCCTTGAACTAAACACTCCTTATAATAGTAGATGATGCTTTGGGTGACACACTAGAATATGTGCTTCACTTTTTGATTCCTGCTGATTGTTCCAGTGATAAAACTTAAAATCAATAGCAGATCTTTCTAGAGCAGAGTTTTGCAGCCTTGACACCACTACTTTCACGTTGGGCTGGATAATTCTTGTTCTGGGGAGCTGTCCTATGCTTTGTAGGATGTTTAGCAGAATCCCTTGCCTCTACCGCTAGATGCCAGTCATATACCCTCCCCAGCTGTGACAAACAAAAATGAGTATAATTATTGCCAAATGTCCCCCTGGGATCAAAATCACTCCTGGCTAAGAAACTACTGTTCTGGAGGAATTCTTAACTGTTCTTCTAAAGGAGCATACCTCTGGAGGCATCAGGCTCCCCAGCTTCAAACTATACTACAAAGCTACAATAATCAAGATAGTATGGTACTGGCACAAAAACAGAAATATAGATCAATGGTACAGGATAGAAAGCCCAGAGGTAAACCCATGCACATATGGTCACCTAATTTATGACAAAGAAGGCAAGAACATACAAAGGAGAAAAGACAGTCTCTTCAATAAGTGGTGCTGGGAAAACTGGACAGCTACATGTAAAAGAATGAAATTAGAACATTCCCTAACACCATACACAAAAATAAACTTCAAATGGATTAAAGACCTAAATGTAAGACCAAACACTATAAAACTCTCAGAGGAAAACTTAGGAAAACACAAACCATATATGTGGTTTGACATAAACCACAGCAAGGTCTCTTCTGACCCACCTCCTAGAGTAATGAAAATAAAAACAAAAATAAACAAATGGTACCTAATTAAACGTAAAAGCTTTTGCACAGCAAAGGAAACCATAAACAAGACCAAAAGACAACCCTCAGAATGGGAGAAAATATTTGCAAATGAAACAACAAAGGATTAATCTCCAAAATATACAAACAGCTCATGGAACTCCATATCAAAAAACAAACAATCCAATTAAAAAATGGGCAGAAGACCTAAATAGACATTTCACCAAAGAAGACATACAGATGGCCAAGAGGCACATGAAAAGTTGCTCAACATCACCTAATTATTAGAGAAATGCAAATCAAAACTGCAATGAGGTATCACCTCACACTGATCAGAATAGCCATTATCAAAAAATCTAGAAACAATAAATGCTGGAAAGGGTGTGGTGAAAAGGGAACCCTCCTGCACTGTTGGTGGGAATGTAAATTGATACAACCACTATGGAGAACAGTATGGAGGTTCCTTAAAAAACTAAAAATAGAACTCTCATATGACCCAGCAATCCCACTACTGGGCATATACCCTGAGAAAACCATAATTCAAAAAGAGACATGTACCACAACGTTCATTGCAGTACTATTTACAATAGCCAGGACATGGAAGCAACCTAAACGTCCATCGATAGGTGAATGGATAAAGAAGATGTGGCACATATATACAATGGAATATTACTCAGCCATAAAAAGAAACAAAATTGAGTTACTTGTAGTGAGGTGGATGGACCTAGAGTCTGTCATACAGAGTGAAGTCACAAAGGGAAAAACAAATACCGTATGCTAACACATATATATGGAATCTAAAAAAAAAATAATAGTACTGATGAACCTAGTGGCAGGGCAGGAATAAAGACATAGACATAGAGAATGGACTTGAGGACACGAGGTGGGAGGGGGAAGCTGGAGCGAAGTGAGAGTAGCATCGACATTTGTACACTACCAAATGTAAAATACATAGCTAGTGCGAAGCAGCAGCATAGCACAGGGAGATAAGCTCAGTGCTTTGCAATGACCTAGAGGGGTGGGATAGGGAGGGTGGGAGGGAAGCTCAAGAGGGAGGGGTATGGGGATATATGTATGCATGTGGCTGATTCGCTTTGTTGTGCAGCAGAAACTAACACAGTATTGTGAAACAATTATACTCCAATAAAGGTCTATTAAAATAAATAAATTACTTAAATAAATAAAGGAGCATACCTCATGCTTCAAGTGTATGCCCTACTGAGCTGGCAGTGGTGGGCAGCAAATCCAAGGACTGTTAGTGGAATCAACCTATATCACTTGGGTCCAAGTCTGATGGAAAGGAGGACTGATTACTCCAGAGGCAGCTTCTATCACCCATGTTGGACTGCTGGAAGGAACACTGTCATCTTATACTTGGGTTTTATTTATTTGCCTGGTAGGATATCCAGAAGGAAGAAGGAAAAATTGGAAGACTAGTCTATGCTAGAGCTGTCCCACAGCCAAGGATACACCACTCAGTATTTAAATTTTAACCAGATTATGTTATGAGCAAGTTGAATTTTATGTGTGTGTGTATTTATGTGTTCTTGCATGTATATATGTGTGGATATATACACATGTATGTATGCATGTATTTATAGTGTTACAACTCCCTAACCATTTGTATGTTGGCTGTTTAGGATTTTGTGTATGCTTCAAATTCTTCTTTAACAAATCACTTTCATTATATAGTCCTTAAATTATCTTTGCCTGGTCGATCACTGCATGAGACCCCACAGCAAAAATCAAAAAAAACAAATTTCAGCTGTTTTGGGAATGTTGATTTTGCTTCCTTTGTGTTGTGCTTATAGTTAATAACATACTTCCTAATATCCTATAGCGTACAGATGTCAACCCTTTTCAGGCAATGGACCGAATGATGTTAAATATGCGAAACAGCATGCAGGAATTACAAAGAAACTTTGTAAGTACTAAAGGACTGATGAGAATGTTATTTTCAGTTATTGGTATCCTATATTATAGTGGCTTTCAACCTTTTTCTAACCATGGTCCACAGTGATTGAAAAATATATCTTACATCATGACAGTACTTGTGTACTGTATATATTTTACACCTGAAATAAAAATTTCATGAGAAAATAATCATACTGTTTACAGCATGTGCTGATATTTTCTATTTTACTTCATATTTTAAAAATCCTGGTCACAGCCTACCAAAATGATCTCAGAACCTGCAAGTTTGAAAAGCAGCGTTAATTAAACTTTCAAAATAAAAGCATTCAACTTCAAAAACATTTATTCTGCTGAAGATCACTATTGTAAATGAATGTTTTATATGAATTTAGATTTTTTTATTATGTATAACTTGTCTACTTAAAAAGATTTGTAGCATCTAAGAAATTAAGTTTTAGTGTTAAAAAATAACTCTGAAAATAGAAATTTCAGGAATGATGTTTAGGCACTGGATTAGATTCATACAGTCCAAACACTTATAAACTAGTACTAATACTCTTACTTTTCTACTCATGATATTAATCAAAATAACTTGATTCAGTATGAAGACCACCCATATTATTTTAGTCATCCAGTTTGAAATCTAAGGATCATTTCAGAATGTCCAAATCTAGGACATTATTAATGATTTTAGAAATGTAGCAGTTGGTACCCACAGAAGGTATAAAACTTCTTGGCATATGGCTAATTGGCTCAACATTGGCAAAATTGCACACAAAAGTCAACCACTGACTGTAAAAGTATTACATGCTTCAGGGCACGGCATCTATAAATTTAAGCCACAAGTCTTTGACCTCAAAGATTTGAGGATTTCTGAATGAATCACTTGTCATTTATTATTCCTTACAAGGAGAGTGTGAATTGGTACCTAAAATGGAAGGAGGTTAGGGCCTTCATGGGGGTACCATTTGGACATCATACTGATCATATATACTATCTTTAGTAGAACTTCTAGCTAGTGTTGTTACTTTATTTGAATCCTCTGACATTATTTCTTCGTATTTGACTGAACTCACTGGATTTACAATTTATATGTACCTCTAGGGTAACCTTTCAACGGATCCAAATGGACATTCGTTTAGTTCTTCCTCAGTTATGACTTATTCCAAAGTAGGAGATGAACCACCAAAGGTTTTCCAGGCCTCAACTCAAACCCGCAGGGCTCCAGGAGGAGTAAGTATTTTCTTGGAACTTTATAAAGTTGTGGAATCATAGATCACCTATATCAAATTTTAACTATTAAAATTTGACCTGGTACTGGTCAGGGGAAGGGATGGGGGGAGAAAACACAGGTCAGTGTGAAAAGCAATAAAACTAACTGTATTTATGTATTTATTTTGAGGCATTCTTTGTCTCCCCCACCTACCTCCATCCCTGCCCCAGGTGCCTTTTTTCATGTTAATATCCATGGATGTTTATTAGCTTTACATGTTGACAAAGTAAGTAGACACTATAAGAAGTCTTTGTTTCATGAAATAAATGTCTACTTTTAGTTTCTATTTGAAGTAGATGAATTTTTTAACTCATAAAATATTTCAAGTATACAGAAAGGACATAGAGAATAATATAAGTACCCCATACTCCTTCAATCCAGTTTAGTCAAATCATTAACACTTTTCTCTATTTAAGTTGTCTCTTGTTTTGCTTCCTTTTTAAGCAAAGATGTTACAGATTCAGTTAAAGCTTCCAATATACTCCTCCCTCCTCCTCCTTTTCCCTTTCTCCGTCCCCCAAAGACAACCATTTTCTTATACAGGCATACCTCGTTTTATTGGGCTTCACTTTATTGCACTTCACAGATAAATTGTGTTTTTAACAAACTAAAGGTTGTGGCAACCCTGTGTTGTCAGATGATAGCAATTTTTAGCAATACAGTGTTATTAAATTAAGGTATGTACATTGCATTTTTAGACATAATGCTACTGCACACTTAATAACTACAGTATAGTGTAAACATAACTTTTATGTGTACTGAGAAACCAAAAGAATCATGTGACTCACTTTATTGCAATATTCCCTTCATTGTGGTGGTCCAGAACAGATCCCGCAGTATCTCTAAGGTATGCCTGTACCTGGAATTTATCATTTTCATGCATGCTTTTATAATTTTATTACTTATGTATGCTTCATATACAATACAGTGAATTATTTTACAGGTTTCTAAACTTTGTATAAATGGTTTCATACTGTACGTGTCCTCTGCAGCTTGACTTTGCTCAGTAATTGCTTCTGAGATTTATTCAAGTTGATATGTGTAGCTCTGGTTTCTTATTTTAACTTCTATATAAATGTCTAAAATGTGAATATACCACAGTTTGTTTTGTTTTGTTTTGTTTTGTTTGCGGTACGCGGGCCTCTCACTGTTGTGGCCTCTCCTGTTGCGGACCGGCTCCGGACGCGCAGGCTCAGCGGCCATGGCTCACGGGCCTAGCCGCTCCGCGGCATGTGGGATCCTCCCGGATCGGGGCACGAACCCGTTTCCCCTGCATCAGCAGGCGGACTCCCAACGACTGCGCCACCAGGGAAGCCCTACACCACAGTTTTTTAACCTATTTTTCTATTGATAGATATTTAGGTGTTTATAATTTTTCACCTATTCATCTTTATACCTGTCTCCTCGTGCAAAAGGGCTAGGAATGCTATTGTTGGATCGGAGGAGATGTGTGTCTTCATCCTTACCTAGAAATCACCAAGTTATTATCACACAGTGATTGAGACAATTAGCTCCCACAGACTTTGGTATGAGTTCCCATTTCTCCACTTCCTTGTTAGTACTTATAGTAAAGAAAATTTGGGTTTGCCTGTCTAATGGGTGACTTAAATGAAAATAGAATATATAAGTCATTTCACGAGTGCTGAATAATTAGTTGCCCTTTCTTGTAGGAATGCTAGTATGTACTCCCATCTATTAATTGTCAAGGACAGTGTTGAAGGCACTAAGTTTAATATAATTAAGTTATTCTTTGTTTTAATAGTTATATTCGTTCTGTTTGTCCTAGACATTTTAATTGTAAGCAGTTCAGGAAATATCAGAGAACTATTACCATAATTTTACTACAAGTTGGTAGTGGAACTGAGTACCCATTATTTTTAGAGCAGTAGATTTATATTCTTACCTCTATAGGTAAACAGGTTCTGAGGAGTTTATAGTCTATATTTATTTAAATAATAACTAATTTTTATTTTCATCATTTTCACAGGTAAAGGAAACTAGGAGAGCACTGAGAGATTCTGAGAGTGGACTAGAAAAAATGGCTGTTGGTCATCACCTCCATGACCGAGCTCATGTCATTAAAAAGTCAAAGAACAAGAAGACTGGAGATGAAGAGGTCAATCAAGAGTTCATCAATATGAATGAAAGTAAGTTATCAGAGAAAATAGCATTCTTCCTCTCAAAGTTAAAATAGCAGCTGTACCCATAGAACTTGGTGGATATTTTTTATAGAAACATTTTATATGATGTTGTTTCAGACAGTTTATGAATTGTAAATGTAGAGAATACGTTATCAAAGTAGTAATAAAATTGTGGTTTCAGTGTTTCATTGTAGATCTGTTTTTTATAGTGATTTTTGTTAATGTTGAGTATCATTTATTTTTTTGTTTTATACTTGGAAAATGGAATCTTTTGAATTGTTTTTTAGTAAGACTATCAGTAGGAAATCGAGTTTTTACTTATTTCTGATATCAAAGAAGTACATTCGAAAAGTATAAAAAAGTATAAAGGAAATTAAAATTATTCATAACTCCAACCCCAAATAACTACTGTTAACGTTTTAGTGTATTTCTTCCTAATAGTTTTATGTATTGATATATATAAACATACAATCACACATACTGTTTTTCAAAATTTGTATTTTACTACCTATATAGTTTATATTGTGCTTATTTTAATTCCCCACTATAATTGTGAACAGTCACCTATGATGTTACTTTTCAGAAACATCCTAGATGGTTACCTAAAAGTTTTATCATGAATTGGCCATAATTTATTTCAACTATTCTGTATTGTGGGGCACTTAGGCTTTTGTATAGATAAGATTTAAATTTCTGGTGTTGTTAGATAATAAATCACATATATATCAAGCAAATCTTTCCACTTCTTAGATTTTATATTCATTCTTCAACTCATTTAAGACTTCCTAACTTTTTTCATTATAGTTTTTAAGCTGTATTCATTTCCTGTTTTTAGAAAGTATTTTGAATAAAAATGTTTTATCATAGTAAAGGGTTTAAATTATATGATTTTAGAAATTCTCTTGGAGCTGGATAAAATTATTCTTATGCAATGAGATGGAAGCCACAACATCTTAACCTCTCTTTAATTTTAACCTTCGTAATTTGGCCATATTTAAATATATACAGAGTACTTCACAATAATGAACATACTGAAGAAAATTTTAGTAAAGTAACACATTATTATAAAGGCAATCTGAAAGAACACGTATTATCATTTACTTATTGTTATTATGGAATTTAGATTACCTACTTCATAACAACATGAACTGTCAGATGAGTAACCTGTCTCAGGAAATTGAAAAAGAAGCTTGTGAGGCCAAACTGAGGACAGGAAGTGCTAGGCACAGGAGGAGTGTCCTCCCAGTAAGAGGAAGAGTAGCATCACCATGAGATGACCCGGGAAGAAAGCCTGTTAGTGTCGCTGGGTCATGGGGTCCATTGGATAAGTAATGTGATATCCAGGCAGGTGTGTGAAAAACCAGATCATCCATAAGCAAATTATCAACAGGAATAGGAGAGGAACAAAGAGAAAAGGAAATACTACTCTGAGTCCAAGACCTTTTTATTTGAAGCAGTTTCCTGCTTCTACTTTAAGGTTAGGCTGATGGAAACACCAGGCTAGAGTGAAATGTGTGGGGAGCAAGGCAATTACTGACAGCTGATACCTTAATACTTACCACTTTATTTTGATATTGGATGTAGGTGATGCTCATGCTTTTGATGATGAGTGGCAAAATGAGGTTCTGAAGTACCAACCAAGGGGACAATGGCACAATCTAGAAAACTCTAGGATGCGAAACATTGGTCATGAGAATTCAGGATCCCGAGAACTTAAAAGAAGGTAAAAGTTATTTCTAAACTAAGCTGTGTTTTTTAAAGACAATTTAGAAGAGAAGTTATGTAATTTTACCTCTGTTATCGGGAAGTTTTGATTAACATCCAAGTTGTTTGTATCAATAATATCTTTTGTGAAAGATGTAATAACTTTATATTATTTCTGAGTATTCCAACACAAATTTAAATTTGTATCTGAAAACCAATAGTATTTTAGGATTATATGACTAGTACCTTACTAGCAAATTATGCTTTAGACAATGGGGCTAAAATCCTCCTAAGGTAGAGCAATATACTATAATGCAGTTATTCTTGTGAAACAGATTTTCATCTGGATAGAGTAGGAGTCATACATTTTGTACCAGGTAAAGATACTGGTGTTTAGGGATATGGTAAGGAGAGAGGAACTGTAGCTAAAAGGCTGAACAAAAGTTCCCTAACAAGTCAAAATTGAGCATTTAATGGTAAAAAGATTTTTAGACCCTTGTATAATATGTAACAGTATCTGTATTAGATATCAAATATTTTGGAAGAGTTTTGCAAAAACTTTAGCCTCCTTTGGAATTACCGTTTGGAATAGCTGCGAAATATGAACGTGCTAATACCACACTTTTATAGAGATTATAGAAATTTTGACACATTTAGTATATATTCTAGAGTTACAATTTTATTTGATACTCTGGGGGAACAATTGAAAACACTACCTAAATCCTATTGAAAATTAGACTTGAGAGAGAGAGGGCTCAGCAGGCCTGAAAACAGAAATCTGTTCTAGGCTCTAAGAGAGTGGAGAATTGCTGCAGAAGGTGGAAGCCTTCCCAGAACCAGCGGTCGACAAGTGGGTACCAAGTAAATTAGAAGACTTGTGCAGAATTTCATGTGCTAGCTAGCATCTTTTATTTTAAAATACTTGTTTAGGAATTTAGAGCCCCAATGTTTTCTTTAGAAATCTTGCTCTCATATTAATTTTAGATAATATTTGTCTCACTTTGAAAAGCTTATTGATAAAAACCTAACAGTGCTAAGTTTGACTATGAAATCCAGGTCCTAGTTAGAGAAAAGCATGCTCTTTATAGATGATCTATAAATTTATGGCCTATCAGTGGCATTTTCTGTAAACCAGCACTGTCCAATAGAACTTTCTGAAATGATTTTTTGCAATGACGAAAATGTTATGCATCTGTACTGTCCAATATGGTAGCCAGTAGCCCCACGTGGCTAGTGAATCACACTTGAAATGTAAACAATGCAGCTGAGGAACTGAATTTTTAATTTTTATTTTATTTTAATTAATTTAAATGTAAACGATGTGGCTAGTGGCTACCATGTTGGACAGCATGGTTCAACGGTAAACAGTTAAATCTATCTCAGGAAAGCAGCTGTTGCTTTCTTAAATGTTAAGTGAAATAGTCTGCCATATGTTTTTCAAAGCTATTAAGGAACCTTTAAGATAAAACTCACCTTAAATTACAGTGGTCTGTATCATGTTTGTATTGATTTTTTTAATGACCATTTTAAAAATGGTATTAATGTTCACATGTATATTTCTCAGGGAGAAACTGCATCAAAGTCCAGCCATTGAACGTGGAAGAAGATCAAATGTTTATGTGGATAAACTCAACATCAAAGGATCACCTATGAAAATCAACAAAAAATAAATAGCATTGCACTTGATTTGTTTAGTTTTGGTTGTTTGAACAGAGAAAGTAATGGTGCTGAGTAATACACCTAAGACCAATTGCTTGTTATTAAATCAATACTGTGTTCTTAGCAACTTTCTTCTGAATTTTCTTGGAAGTGCTAGCTTTATATTGTCCCTACTTTAGGAATAAAACTTTAATGTTCAATAGTGCAAGCTGTTAAACATTCTATGACACTCTTTAAAACATAACACATGCTGATTTTGCTTTCACAATTATTTTCCTATTGGCTATGTATTCCCCTATACATTCAAGATTGAATGTACAGCTAGCTGTTCTATCATATAAAATTAGTTAAAAGAATAAACTGTAAAAAAATAGTCTCAATTTTACTAACACTATAATAGGGTGATGTTTACAAAGGTTAAAATTATTTAGCTCAAATTTTATAATGTGTTATGTAGCCAGCTAGCTTAAAGAATTTTTTTTTTTTTTGCTGTATGTGGGCCTCTCACTGTTGTGGCCTCTCCCGTTGCGGAGCACAGCCTCTGGACACGCAGGCTCAGCGGCCATGGCTCACGGGCCCAGCCGCTTCGCCGCATGTGGGATCTTCCTGGACCGGGGCACAAACCCGTGTCCCCTGCATCGGCAGGCAGACTCTCAACCACTGTGCCACCAGGGAAGCCCAAGAATTTTTTTAAATAAAGCAAAACTATACTAGTACTCTTTTACAAAAAATTAGTTATTGTTTTGATAAAGAACATAAAGAATAATCAAATAGTTCCTTTTCAAAGAGATTTTAAATTGTTAATATACATGAATTTTCTTATCGTTTCTTTATACAGTGTATTCTTTTTTTGTTCTGTGTTACATTTTCAACATTCGACAGACTTTATATTGACCTTTCTCTTTAACATCTTAAGGTAGCATATTTCTGTTCTCCTTTCTCACAGACAGCTTAATCTATCTCCACGGTTAACATTCTAAAGTTGCAGTGTCCTTGGAGAAACTCTGCTCGGCCTTTTTGTGACATTTAGAAAAATGCATTTGGTATTCTGCAAACCTGAATGATTGATTGTCTCAAAATTTCTTAGACAGGTGAAGTGTGTTTGAGCAAGGTACTTAATAATTCAATTGTTCCCTTTTTAAGTATACTATTTAAAAATTCAGCTCTTGGGTTTTTTTCATTCTAGAATGCGAGCATTAATCTGTTTTTATAAAGTTAGGCATGAAGTTTGTGAGAATATATAATCTTAACTTTTAAGTTTTTGTTGTTTCAAGGGGGGGAAAAACAGAATCGATTATCACCCTATATAATCCTAATATCTTCCCTTTTAAATTTTGGAAGTAGAATTGTGTGATTGTGCTTATACTCATCTAATTTTCTATATCATATCCTGTTAATTTTACTAGTCAGTGTTTCATGCCTTTAATTAGTCACTAAAATAAGATGCATATGTGTCAATTCATTTTTATAATGGGAAGCAATTGAGCAAGTATTAAAGATGTTAAAATTTTCCTCTTATGGATAATTTAGTATACTGGGAAGTTATCATAAGGCATCCATTTGAAATAACACTTCTGCATAAATTCCCTAGACAGAGCAAAATCCCGGTAGACACTGTAATTATTCTCCTTTTGCCTAAATTATTACACTGAAGTTAACTTGAATCATTATATTCAAATATGAAAACACATTTTAATAAATAATTGTACTTAAAACAGTATAACTTCTATGCATCATATAACAGAGAATTCATTGATGCTTTTTTCATCTCAATTTGTTTACTGTAGAAATCAAATTAAAATTGAATTAGATATATATTTCCTCCTATGCCACAGTGCTTCCTAAGGGGCCACTTACAAAATATGTGACATCTGGAGATTAAGTGTTAATTCTTTATGTTCACACGATGCTGAAATTAACTTTTTTCAGATTTTATTTTTATCTTCATTCTGAAGTCAACTAGTATAAAAAAGAAGGCTCGCCATAGCTTGTAGTTCACATGTTATTTTTTCTTTATTGACAACCACTGATCTTTCTGGAACGCTGGGTCCTTGGGGAATGTAAGGATATTAACTATTTTGTGAATGTGGCCTTGACAATAAGTCCAAGTTGAAAACTTAGGCTCCTTGCTACTTTAGTGATTTTCCTGGTAACTTTCAGTCTCAGTGATAGGTTTTCATTATTTATCTTTAGGACTTCATTATCTTTTATTGTTACAGGGCAGTGGCAGGAGCACATTGGTATCAGATGGTGCCCTACGTGTGGCAATGTGATGGTGTTTGGAGGTGGGGCCTTTGGGAGGTGATTAGGTTATGAGAGTGGAGCCCTCATGAATGGGATTAATGCCTTTGTAAAAGGGACCCTAGAGAGCTCCTCCACCCTTTCTGCCTTGTGCCCACACAGTGAGAAGTTGGCTGCCTATGAACCAGGATGTGGGACACACCAGACACTGAATCTCCTGGAACCTTGATCTTGATCCCACCTTGCAGATCTATGAGAAATAAACTTCTGTTGTTTACAAGTCACCCCATCTATGGTATTTTTGTTATAGCTGCCTGAATGGACTAAGGCAATGGTCTTAGGCTAGTCGGGCTCGGGCAATTTGGAGATTCTACTGAGGTTTGACCTAGACCCTTACTGCAGTGAATCAGGACCTTCACTGAATTGATCTTTATTCTTATAAAGATAAGATATAAAAGTTATAACATATACCTGGCAAAGTTATGGCAAAGTTATAAAATGACTATGAATTAATAGAATGTGTAACTGCTTTGAATGATATAATGTATGTGTATTTTGCCACTTTAAAACCTAACAGAAGTAATCTATAATGTGTACCCATATAAAAATTTAGCTAGACAGTTCTTGGCCTTTTGTCCTCTAGTTTCCTCTGTGGAGAAAACAAGTTTATTACTTTGGTTAAAAGTGGTGATTAATAAAAATAATTAAGAATATACTTGGTATAATAATTACAGAAAAATATGAATATATATATACACACACAGAGGACAATGAGTATGAATTTTTACTTCAGGAAACTTAGTTTGTTAAAGTGGTAATTTCAAAAAGTAATTTCAAAAGTAACAGATACACTTTTTTTTTTTTTTTTCGGTACGCGGGCCTCTCACTGTTGTGGCCTCTTCCGTTACGGAGCACAGGCTCCAGACGCGCAGGCTCAGCGGCGATGGCTCACGGGCCCAGCTGCTCCGCGGCATGTGGGATCTTCCCGGACTGGGGCACGAACCCGTGTCCCCTGCATCGGCAGGCGGACTCTCAACCACTGCGCCACCAGGGAAGCCCCAGATACACTTTTTTATTTAACATAATTATATCTTAAAATTAAAGTAAAACCTTAATGTTATTACTATTTACATAATTATTATTTAATTTACATATTTTAAACAAATACACAGGCTTATAAAGACTAAATTTTTGAAAGCCTACAAATAAAAAAGTTTACTTAAAAGTATTCAACATTAATGGATTGATTCATCAAAGTAAATCCTTTACTAAAAATTAATACATGGATGATATACAAAAAATAAGTACAAAATTCATCATTGAATCTCTGGTTTTTCTTTCCTTGTATCCTGTAATTTACTCTGATTTCCATTTATTTGATCTTATTCATTTAACAAATATTTATTGAGCACCTAGCACAGCAGGGGGTACATCAATTAACAAAACCAAATCACTGTCCTTGTGGAACTTACATTCTCATTGGGAGAGTCAGACAACAGACAGCTATATAAAATGTCTGGGTGTATCTAAGAAGAGCTCTGAAGGAAAATGAAGCAGTGCAGGAACATAGGGAAGAGCTTGCTGTTTTAGAAGAGTTGGTCAGGGAACACCTCACTGATAGAGGATATTTGAACAGAGAGAAGAAGGTAAGGGAAAGAGCCATGCTGGTATCCAGAGGAGAGCACAGGCTCTGGTCATGTGAGGATCAGCAAGGAGGCCAATGTGTCTGGAGGAAAATGAGCAAGTGACGTAGAGTTACACTGGTGTGGCTGCTCAAGCAAGACCTTGTAATGTAGGTGCTTATTCTGAAGGTTAATTTTTTTTAATTTATTTAAATTTTTAAGGTCATTAAAAATTTCAGATTAAAAAAATTAGTTATGAAAAATTTCAAGCCTACACAAAAGTAGAGATGACAGCAACAGTGAATTCACTAGTTGAGTGATTTCAGTAGAAAAATGACATGGCCAGGCTTAAAAGGATCCCTTTAGTTACTGTGCTGGGAATAGACTGAGCAGTCGCAGGGCAGAAGCAGTAAGGTCAGTTGGGCTATTACAGTAATTCCCTCGAGATAGCAGCGCTTTGAGAGGTGGAGAGAAGCTGCCGATTCTGGATCTATTTTTGAACGTAGTTCCCATAGCATATGCTGACAGACTAGACCAGCAGAGTCAAAGAGTGGTTCAAAGTGACATTTTTGGTCTGGGCAACTCGAAGAACGGAGTTTCCATTTACCGGATGAAGACTGCAGAAGAAGGTTTTGGTGGAAGATCATTAGCTCCTTTTTGGACATATTAAGTTCGAGATGCCTCTAAGAGATCCAAGTGGAATCCTCAAGGATGCTGTCTTCTATATGGACTGGACATATAATGTTTAACATAGAACAAAGGTGGAACATTTTGAAAGGAGAAAAAGCACTGGTAGATAGTTCATTATTTTTCCACGTTCTTTACAGGTCATCCTATAGATCAATTATTTTTTCATATTTCTGTAGTAGCATAGATAACAATTTTGCATTTTTTTAACGTAAATTCTATTATAAACGTCTCTGCACTCTGCTGTATGGGGAAAACAACCACGTTTAAAGGCTGCATCTTTCTGGTAGCGTGCCAAAACCCTGATTAGCTCCGCAAAGTGACTGCACTTCCTCTTCCTAGTCGGCAGAGGGCATCCTGGCAGCGGAGGGTGCTGCTCGGCTCTGAGAACCGGAAGCTTCTCCCTCTCTCTTTTTTTTCTCCCCGCCCTCTCATCCTTCGCACGTGAAGTTCTCTTCCGGCACTGGTTGCCGGCGTGCCTGTGAACGCCGGTAGTAGTGGTGCTGGTTGCCGGGGAGAGCCGGAGCTGCGGGAACTTCGCGTCTGTTCTGCGCTAGCCATGAGGCTGCTGGGAACCGCCGCCGCCGCCGCCGCCGCCGCCGCGGCTGTGGAGAGCCGGCCGCTCCCGCGGGTCCCCGCCGCCCTGTGCTGGCAATGGAAGCAGGTAGTGGAGTCCGGCAGGGCGACACCGCACCACGGACTGTCCCCGGGACCTTGCGGTGTGTCCGGAGCCAGGGAGGAAGTGACACTCCTACCCACCCTGGCACCTCCTTACTGACAGCTCCGAATGTGAGCTGTCGACCTCAGCGCTGAAAAGCCCCTCGGTATCTGCACAGCTGCTGGTTATTAATGAGCAGCGTCTCGGTGCGCTGGGAGGTTCGGCGCCTCCGATTTACGGTTAAGCCTCTTATTTTTGGTATAACTTAGAGAGGAGAGGTGATTGGAGTGAAGGTCGAGACAACCTTCACTCGAGAAAAATTAGTGTGTCCAGGGCTTCTGACTCGTTATGCCGTGCTCTTTTCATTACAGAGTGTCGTTGGCCTGACTGATCCCTCTTTCAGCTGACCCTGGGTTGTTTGATTTGGAGCCCGACCCTCCCAGTACCTTTCTTTGGTTCTGTGTCTGCCTTTTGTGCGGGGCGCGGGGAGCGCAGAGTGGACTAGGATTAGGTAGGAGTTGAGCCTTTCCTGTCATGCAAACCTCCTTTGCTTTGCTCGCTGATATCCGTGGGATTTAATCAACCAAGTGCCGATCACCCAGATTCCATTTTACCCAGGTTTTCCAAGTTCTTCCCTTTTCCCAGAAGTGGCTGCAGTGCATTTTGGATGGGCAAAGTCCTATATAGAGAGATTTATATGGTGTCTTGTTTCCATAAATGCAGGATTCCCCATCACCACCAGAGTAAAATAAAGTTGTTGTTGTTGTTTTAATGTTACTAATTGTTTGGGGGTGGAAAGGAATTGGAGACCTTTTGTGGGCTGCCTTGAAGCTATTGGCACCACTGCATAGAGCATATAAGTCCTCAAACGTCCTTGCTAGCTGTGAACTACAGTAAGGAGGAAGGGGAAAAAAAAGTAAAATTTAGAGTAAAAACTATATTACCTTTTAAAGTAGTTGTTGGGAGCAGTTTTTCTGATTTTATCAGCCCCAGTGTATATTTTCAAACTTGTGCCATCCGGTAAAAGTATCTGTTCCCTTTTATTTATTTAATTAATTAATTTGAATATATCTTTTCTGACTTATTTATTTATTTTTAAGAGTATGTCTTTTCTGTTCTCTCTTGCAGCCTCTTCTTTGGTTACAGGAGTTTCAGGTTGAGACATTCCTTCTTTTGCCTTTTCAGACAATCATATATGACGTTTTGTGTCCATTGAGATTTCTTGGAGGAAAGATGTCCACTAAACCCTTTCTAATTGTCCACTGTTTTTTCATGAAAAGTGCATTGAATTGAGCTCTCTTATTTTTTCAGGCTAACTGGAAGATTTGCCGATGGTGTTCATCAGGGGTGATACCTAATGAAAAGATACGAAATATTGGAATCTCAGCTCACATTGATTCTGGGAAAACTACATTAACAGAACGAGTGCTTTACTACACTGGCAGAATTGCAAAAATGCATGAGGTATGTGGTTCATGGTTGATGCCATTAGTTTGACCCTGGTTTTAATTGTTTTATAAGGATTTAAGAAACTTTACAAACCTGAAGGATTAAAAGAATGGTAACAGTGGATCTTTAATCAGAGTCACAAAATGGATAGATCAGGTTGGCTTGAAATGTTGCTCTGAGGAATCTTTCTAGAGACCATCACTGTGGGTATGCTGAGTAGGCTGTTTTTTAAGAATGTTAAGTCAGTATGATGTACCCTTAAGCAGCCATTAAAATAATGTTTACATACTTTTAAATGTTATGGAGAGATGTTTATAATGTTAAGTGGAAAAAGGGTTTAAAATGAGTTTAATAGTTTAAAAATACATATGTCAGGAAAGAATTATTTTAGAAAATCTTGAAACTCTCCTGAAGACATTACATGTTATTGACTAATTCCACTCTCCACTTAAAAATGTTACTTCAGATGAAGATCATCTCATTAAATCACAGACTTTAAAAGCTGAATTCTTCCCACCCAGACCTCAAAGTCCACAAGAAACACAGCAGGGAAAAATCTCTTCTCTGCATATCTGCTCACAGACTAACACAGGGCTGGTGGGCAGGAACAGTGCAGAGGGAGCAAGGATGGCTCTAAGACCAGGTAATGCTCAGTGGTAGCAGCTGCTAAAAATGGCAATGAAAAAAGGGTTAGGGTTAATAGAGGGCAAAACCTGTAATCAATTTTCTACTCCATGAGATGATATGGTTTGACAATTAGGTTTCTCTGAAAATTGCATCAGTTAACTATCTGTGTTCTGGTTCCATCTGTGAAGATTTCTTTCCTTGGAATGCAGGGACAGAGAAATCTGAATTGCTGTGCTTGTGTTTAGGTAAAAGGTAAAGATGGAGTTGGTGCTGTCATGGATTCCATGGAACTAGAAAGACAAAGAGGAATCACTATTCAGTCAGCGGCCACCTATACCATGTGGAAAGATGTCAATATCAACATTATAGATACTCCTGGTGAGCTAAGTTCTTGGTTTTATGGCAGCTTGTTTTGGCAGTGGCATATTTAGTTCTTTACCGTGATCTAGCTCATTTTTGAGTATAAAATAATACTCAAAAGTGTGACTGTGAATTCCCTATTAGAGAAATCTGACTTGGGACCTAGAATACTTCATCTTTAAGTGGTTTCTTTGAAAAATAGTGCAAAGAAATTGTGAATAGGAATGTTCTTGCCTTTTACATGTTGCAGCTGATTCCAAAGATGCCCATGCCCTAGTATCTTTTGAAGTGATTTTGTTGAGCCCCTGAACCTTATGGTAAGTGAACAGTATTGGTGGTTTAAGGAGTTCATATTTTATTTAGAAGACATACGTAATGATCAGAGATAGAAGAACTTTTACTTGTACATGTTGTAAAAATTCATACTGCTTTTTAAGACCCCGACACAGTTCTCTGTCTCATTTAGGGCACGTGGACTTCACAATAGAAGTTGAAAGAGCCCTGAGGGTGCTGGATGGCGCCATCCTTGTTCTGTGCGCCGTTGGAGGGGTGCAGTGCCAGACCATGACTGTTAATCGTCAGATGAAGCGCTACAGTGTTCCATTTCTAACTTTCATTAACAAACTCGACCGAATGGGCTCCAACCCAGCCCGGGCCCTGCAGCAAATGAGGTACTGAACCTTAGAACAGAGCGGGGGTGATGATCCGGATAACAAGCCTCACATCCAGAGACAGTTAACTCAGTGTCATTAAGCTTTATCCCCTTAAATTTTTTTTCCTTTTTAAAATTCATCTATGTGTATGACTTACAGTAAATGGAACACTAAGGTCCGTAGTTTGGTTTGTGATGTGATTTCATCAACTCCTTTCTCTGTAAAATGGAAGAAATATGACTTAAATTTTAGGGAGATTGAAGGTGAATTCAGAAAACCATCTGGCAATTTGTAGTGTTTTGCTCTAATTAGAGAAGTTATAATCTAGGGTAGATTCTAAAAGTACTGTGCATTTATTTAGACAAAGCTAGAGGATTATCTTCAATTTTAACCTTCATTTGAGGAATTTTAATTAATGACTTAAATTAGTACGCTATATTCTCTTGCTTTTATTTGTTAACATATTTGTTAAGACAACAGCAATACTTCCTTTCTGAATCGGACATAACCCAGTGGTATTGATACGATTTTACATTTTGCACAATACTACGTGTTTCACACAGCCTTTGAAAAGAGTCGGAGTTTCACTTTTCACCTTTTGTAGATCTGTAAATGTAGCGGTAGAGTTCCTACCCAAGTTTCACATGGCAGAGCTGACGGATGTAGGCAGTAAGGTTTGTGGTAGTGGAGAGACTAAGAGTGATGTGTCTGATGACAAAAGATACCGTGTTGAGGAACTTTAACTGACAGTATTGCTGTGTGCTCTCTGATGGAAGTGATGTTTTCGAGAACATGAGAGTGAAATATTTCTTTATTGGGCATTTGTAATACTTTCTTGGGATAACGAAACGTTTTCACTTTTTTTTCTAATTATATTTTACTTGTGGTTGGCAATAGATGGTCTCTTTGCACCAAGTCTTTTCCTGAATTCCAGGCAGATTCTCTTTCAGCATTTATTTGACTACTTTGGTTCTTTCTTTGCACCACTCCCTTTTACCTGTTACCTCATTCTGTAGCTCCCATTAAACAGATCTTGAAACTTCTGAATCTGGCCTCTGTGTCTTAACTTTTCTACCATACTTTCTCATACTTTCTGTCTCCTAATTTCTCACTGGGTTATGAGAGAATTTTTGAGGTCAGTCTTCCAACTCACTAATCTGGTATTCATCTGCATCCCTTCTGTTATTTAGCCTGTTTTTTGTTCTTTTTAATCCCAGCAGTTATGTAGTTAATTTCTATAAACTTTCCCTTTTATTGTGACATCTTTATTAATAGAGGTAATTCCTTTTTAGATCTGTACATTTTATTTTCTTCTAGTAACTTTCTCCTTGGAGGTTAGTACCATTTTTTGAGCTCCCACCTCTCTTGCAAGCTATTGATTTCCTTCAGATATTTGGTGGTTCTTAGTTATCTATCCATAGTTATAGATGGGTACCTAGAATCTAGAGCATAGTTAGCTAGAGCATATTTCTACTTGAGTGTAAATCCCTGCCAGTGAGTGTGATTTCTCTTCGGTGGTTGTGCCTGATTGAGGGTCCAGGCCGATGATGAGTGTCTGACTTTAATACCCACTCTAAGGGTTTTCCCCCTAAGGAACTTCCTTTTCAGATAGCTATACTCAGCTTCACTAGAGTCAGCTGATCCGAGAATGAGATGTGGGTACAATTATCCCACTATGCTTTAATTTCCTGGCCAACCACTCAATGACCTGTTTTCCCCTCTTCTGTTTCTGATCCAGGGTATTCTGGGGATCTGATGGGAAAATACGTATCTTACAGTTCTTTTTGTTGCCCGAATAGGGTTGAGGCTTCCTGAGCACAGTGAGTTTGGCTGTCAGTCTGTTCCCAAATGCTTTTGTATCCTCCGCTCTGACCTGCTGGTCACTTCCACAGATTTACCATTGATTTCTTTTTATATTTGTTTTGTCATTTCAAAGGGATTTGGGGAGAAAAAAAGGGATAAACATGTATTTTTATTTTTCAGGTCTAAACTAAGTCATAATGCAGCATTTGTGCAATTACCCATTGGTTTGGAGGGTGATTTTAAAGGTATTATAGATCTTATTGAGGAACGAGCCATCTACTTTGATGGAGACTTTGGGTAAGTGTTAAAAATATACTATTCTATTAAAATCTTATATTTTAAAAAGTATCAAAGAGAAGGAAAAGGATGAGTGCTTTAAATATAAACTTCTTTTTGAAATGTGGCTGGAAGAATATCCTCTAAGATGATTTTGTTTTAATGCTTTTAAACCTAGTTACTTCCCATTTTGCTTACTATTCATTCCAAGGGAGAGTATGTTACTCTTTGGATGATATATTTATATCGCATTATGCTATACATGGTGTGGTGAAAGGAGACCTTCAGCTTGGGCTAATGATGTAATATCTCTTTTTCTACTTGTTCATGCATTCATCCATGTATTCTTTCATTCTGTAGACTTTTCTGGAACAGCTACTACGTTCTGGGTATTATTATAAAAACTGGGAAGAAAATAGGGATCATAAATATTTCCTCTACCTACTTCATGGGATTACAAAAATAAAAAGATTAATATATAAAAGAAGTTAAAACTTGTATACCTGTGGTTTAGGCAATACAAAAAGCAAATTGGTAACTTTTGAAATGGTTTTGGTCTGTCAACCAACTTTTGAAGAGACCTTTGCACACAAAGCATTGTAACTGCGCAGTGGTTATCAAACCATGGCATTCAGAAAAGTCACCTAGAGAGCTTATTAAAACACAAATCTCTGGATTCACGTTCAGAGATTCTAATTCAGTAGCTGTAGGGTGGGCCTGGAGTTTGCATTTCTGCAAAGCTCCCAAGTGGTGCTGATGTTTCAGGTCTGCAGACCACAGTTTGAATGGCACTATTCTAGACAATTTGGGGAGTCATAAATGAACCTTTGTTCTGAAGCGTGGGCCCAGTAGCCTGGCAGTTCTCTCCACAGGTCCTTTATTAGGGGTTTCCTTTTTCTGCTATGGAACTGAGATTGCTGGTCTGGCAGGTGGGTGAAAGGCATTGTGATCAGTTAACTATATAGAATTTATCCTTATCGACCGTCTTGTAGGTAGGGAAAAAGATCAAGCCTATTCAGTGGACAAGGCATTTCTCACTCTTACTTTTTGTTTGACAACTAAGTAATGACAACAAAGTTTCTCTCTCACTCCTTAGAATGTAAGGGACAAGGATTTTTATCAGGTTTATTTGCTGCTGTGTACCCAGCCCTAGAACTGTCTGGTACAAAATAGAGACTCAAAAAAGATTTTTAAGTAAATGAATAAATCTGCTTCCTCAGAATTACCAGGGCACACGTTTCTGCGTACTGAAGCAGAGGCTTTTAAACATTGTTGTACATCAGAACCACGGGCCTCTCACTGTTGTGGCCTCTCCCGTTGCGGAGCACAGGCTCCGGACACGCAGGCTCAGTGGCCATGGCTCAAGGGCCTAGCCGCTCCGCAGCATGTGGGATCTTCCCGGACCGGGTCACGAACCCATGTCCCCTGCATCGGCAGGCAGACTCTCAACCACTGCGCCGCCAGGGAAGCCCAGGTGGAACTTCTTAACATACCTGCCCCCTTTCCCAGCCCTAGACCACTGGGTATGTACATTTTGAAAGGAAGATTCTGACGTGAAAGACTAAGAAGGAGGGAGCTTGCCAGAATGGAAGAAATTAAGTTCTGAAGGCTGTGAAGAGCATTCTTTAGGACAATAAGAATTATTTTCTGACTACTTGCAATTATTTGCAATTGGCTTCTTTTCCCTTTTTTTCCCCCCAGGAATGTGTTTTCTGAAAAGCTTGTTATTTTTTGACGTTAGATTCCATTTTTAAAGAAATCCTTTTAAAATGTTAAGATTGATGTTTCTGAATATCAAGTATATCCATTTCTCTGTTTTGTATTTTATTTGTGACTCTTACCTGTCTGGCCCCTAGAGGGACATAGAACTGAGGTCAAGGTTGAAGAGTCTGTCATAATTAGTAACCTTTTTTTTTTTAAAACTACAGAATGGAGTGTTCTGTGTTAAAAATTGCTGTTAATGAAAAGGAATAGTCAAGTCTCTAATCCTGCTTGTCAGAGACTGTGATATTCTTCTTTTGTTTTTTTTTAAAGATTATGAAAACTACTGATGCATGGAGTTTTTAATAAATTTATTTTATTTATTTATTTTTGGCTACATTGGGTCTTTGTTGCTGCATGCGGGCTTTCTCTAGTTGTGGCGAGTGGGGGCTACTCTTCCTTGCGGTGCGCAGGCTTCTCATTGTGGTGGCTTCTCTTGTTGTGGAGCACGGGCTCTAGGCGTGCAGGCTTCGGTAGTTGTGGCTTGTGGGCTCTAGAGCACAGGCTCAGTAGTTGTGGCTCATGGGCTTAGTTGCTCTGCGGCATGTGGGATCTTCCCGGACCAGGGCTTGAACCCGTGTCCCCTGTATTGGCAGGCAGATTCTTAACCACGGCGCCACCAGGGAAGTCCTGACTGTGATATTCTGATTAATTTGGTTAATAGAATTTTCAAGTACAGTGACCATTGAACAATGTGGGGGTTAGAGGTGCTGATCCCCCCGTGCAGTTGAAAATCCAAGTATAACTTTTGACTCCCCCAAAACTTAACTACTAATAGCCTACTGTTGACTGGAAGCCTTACCTATAACACAGTTGATTGACACATATTTTGTATGTTACATGTTGTATTCTTAAAATAAAGTAAGATAGAGAAAAGAAAATGTTAAAGAAAATCATAAGGGAGAGAAAATACATTTATAGTATTGTACTGTATTTATCAATATGGAAAGTAATACCTACATCAGTAAAATCTTATATGAGTCAAAGCACTGTAGATGTTATATGTATTACTAACACTAGATATCAAAAATGAAAAGATAAAATAAGAAAAGAAATTCATATTTATATACAGGTATAACAATTCATACATTGATAAGGAAGAAGCAGCACTATATTGCTTTATGGTAGCCTAGTGTAATTGATGTAATGCAGTAGCCTAGTCTGTATGCTAATGAATGAGTCGTTATAGAATTTTTTATGGCATATCATATAATCATATTCATAATACAGTATTGGAACCATTGTGACTTTTAAAAAAAATTACTTGTGATGATACACAGTGTCTTTAACTATGTGAGAAAGGCATACTGTATGGTGATATAATTCTTTGAAAGCAAAGTTATAAAACAGTAAGAAAACTAACACATTAATTTCATATTAAATATCACTTATCTTATTCCTATATAATGATAAGCTGTCCACTTCAATACAAGTTTTGTATACAATGTTATACACATATATTTTTTCATGTTTATTGAAAAAAATCCGTGTATAAGTGGACCTGTGCAGTTCAAACCTGTGTTGTTCAAAGGTTAACTGTACTCATGGGTTTTGGAGTCAGTGTAGCTTTGAATCATGGCTCTGTTTACTAGTAGTAAAGCCTTGAGCAGTTTGCTTTGCTTGTTTAAAGTATTTTGCCCACTATTCTGAATTTTAAAGATTCACATTTTTCTTATTTGTGTTTTTTTTTTTTTCTTATTTGTGATTTTAACGTAAATATATCAGAGCTCTTATCTAAAAAAAATATTTTGGCCATTAGTTTATCTTTTTCATTGGTGCTTATATGTTTAATTGAATGTTCTTTTTTTAAATTAATCTTTATTGGAGTATAGTTGATTTACAATTTAACTGAATATTCTTAAAGTACCAAAATAAAACATTTCTACTTTTAGTCAGGTTGTTCGATATGGGGAAATTCCAGCAGAATTCAGGGCGGCGGCAGCTGACCACCGGCAGGAGCTGATTGAATGTGTTGCTAATTCAGATGAGCAACTTGGTGAGATGTTTCTGGAAGAAAAAATTCCCTCAATTTCTGATTTAAAGGCAAGTGGTCTCAAAATTAATCTTATATTAATAAGACAAAAGAGGGCTTTTGGTTTTTTTTTTTTGCAGGGAAGGGACATGGTGCTTTTATGCAGGGGTTTTATTAATGAAATTGGAGCAAAGTTGTTAACATAATTGGTTTCTTAAAAAAATATTTGACATGGCAAATTATTCTCTTTTTTTAAGTAGTGAGTTATGTAAAATGGGAAAGGAGTCATAGTTCTAGGAAAAAAGATACTTACACTGCCAACCTCTTGGACATAGTCTTATTAAGAAGAAAGAAGATAAATTAGAAGTGTACCCTGTTGTACTATTTGGAAGGCTGTATAGATTTTTTTACTTGATTGTTCAGCTCTTAAAAAATAAAGAGAGGATCCCTGCCTAAAACTGGTATTCAGTTTGTAAATAGACAGTTCTCCATAGAAGATAACAAATGGCCAATAAGCACATGAAAAGATGCTCAGCATCACTAATCATTAGGGAAAGCAAATCAAAACCGCAATGAGATACCACTTTACTTATTAGGATGACTATTATTTAAAAAACAAAATAAGTGTTGGTGAGGATATGGAGAAATTGGAACCCTTGTGCATTGCTGGGGAATGGAAAATGATGCATGTACTGTGGAAAACAGTATGGTGATTTCTCAAAAATTAAACCTAGAACTGCCATATGATCCAGCGATTCCACTTCTGTGTACCCAAAAGAATTGAAAGCGGGGACTCAGATATTTGTACACCAAATATTGTTGATAGCAGCGTGATTCACAATAGCCAAAAGTTGGAAACAACCCAATGTCCATCAATGGATGAATAAACAAAATTGGTATATTCGTACAATGGAGGATATTTTTTGGCTTTAAAAAGGAATCAGATTCTTATACATGCTACAGTATGGGTGAGTCTTGAGGACATGACGTTAAGTGAAATAAGCCAGACGTAAAAGGACAAATATTGTATGATTCCACTTCTGTGAGGTACCCAGAATAGTCAAATTCCTAGAGACAGAAAGTAGAATAGTGGTTACCAGGGGCTGGCGGGGGGGGGGGAAGAATGGGAAGTTTAGTGGGTACAGAGTTTCAGTTTGGGATGGTGAAAAGTTCTGGAGGTGGATAGTGGTAACAGCAATGTGAATGTACTTGATGCCACTGAATTGTACACTTAAAAATTGTAAAGATAGTCAATTTTGTTATGTATATTTTATCATAAAAATAAAAATTATTAAAAGACTGATATTTATTTTGCCAAACCACTTGGTGCCCTTAGCAGAGATCAGACAAGTAATTATTGTGTGTAAGACATTGCACTCAGGGAGTTTATAGATCAAATGCACAAGGAAAGAACCCTGTTGAAGCTGAGATGCTTACTAATATATCTCATAGCTTGAGTTCTTTACCATTCATAAAGGCCTTATCACCTCAGCTCTCTGATGAGTAAGGAGCACCACGTAGGAAAGTATAGGTCTGGGCCTTAATTAAAGTCAAGCACCGTAACCCAGGAACCACAGTAGAGAGTTAGGTTTCGATCTGTGAAAGGGAATATGTCAGATTCTGTGATTCACTAGGAGTAAGGACTCAGCACATAATCACACTCATGGCTATGATTTATTACAGTGAAAGGATACAAAGCAAAATCAGCAAAGGGCAAAGGCACATGAGGTGAAGTCCAGAAGAAACCAGGCGTAAGGCATCCAGTGCAGTCTTGCAGTGCTTGCCTGTTTCCTCCAGCGGAAAGTTGTGAGTGCACCTGTGAAATGACGTCTACCAGGGAAACTCATTAGAAACTCAGTGCCAAGGTTTTACTGGGGGCTGGTCACATAGACACCCGCTGCCTAGCATGTACCAAATTCCAGACTCCCAGAAGGAAAGTAGGTGTTTAGCACACATCACATTGTTTGTACAACAGTATAGGCACAGTGAACCAGTCTTACCAGTTCTGGGAATGCTGGGAACCTCCCAGAAATCCAGATCCCCAGGCCTCAGCCAGGGGCCCAGCCTTGCAAGCAGGCCTTTATAAGGAGGACAGTTTTAGCCCTGCTATGTTTACTGTTTTCTG
The DNA here is from genome assembly GCF_949774975.1 of Lagenorhynchus albirostris. NCBI lineage: Eukaryota > Metazoa > Chordata > Mammalia > Artiodactyla > Delphinidae > Lagenorhynchus > Lagenorhynchus albirostris. The sequence goes on from NC_083099.1 coordinate 39,947,605, forward strand.
CCAGGATACATGGGTGTACTTTAGTTTCTGTGTTGTTGTTGGGTATATTGTTATTAGGGACAGTGGAAAGGCAACGGTTTTCAAGTGTGAATGTGATTCTTATAAAAGTAAGGGAAATTTTCCGGAAAATAAAGCTTTTGTTAGGCTGGTATAGGGTTAGCTTTAATTTCTCCTTTTTTTATTTATCAACCATGCTCATGTGTTTCTCTATTCAATGGATGTAAAGTTAAGCGTGGTAAGATTCATACGTTCCTACTGTTGCATATAGGGAGGGTTGGAAAGTCAAAGACCTGACCTTGTGGCCTAGGGTAGCCTAAGTGATTAGTGCCATTTCTGGTCCCTAGCAACAGCAAAGGCGAGTGTTTTAAGATAGCTCCAAATAGTAATTGCTTTCTTACCATGCCTATTTTCTCCTTTTTATACTCCTTTTATTGTGCTCAGCTGTTATCCTACTTTTCATTGTGATGTTTAGAAATTGTGGTTATAAATGTTTTGCTTTAAGCTTTTTAGGATAACTAGTTTTCTGTTTTTCCTGAGGACTGAGAAATAATTGTATGCAGCTGCATACTTCTGCAGTGGTGGGTTGTGGCCACAGCACAGCACTGCTGTTGGCCTCTTCCAGCTGCTAGAGCTAAAGGTCCACTGCTCCCTCTGAGGCCAGTAGCCAGTAAGGAATGAGGCTGGACACATGGACGGTGCTTGCACGAGGGGTTGGGACGTGACCAGGAGGTCGTTATTTTAGAGCCTTGTTACTATCACGGCCCTTAATTTATGAGCAGTTTGTACTGTTTGGCTTCCTGTATGTATGTCCTTTAAAAAAAGAAAACAAATCAGTTAAATGTTTTTTTAATAGGTGATACTTTCATATCGTTTAAACTTTCATATCATTTAAACATTTAACAACTATACAAAGGTACACAGGAAAAAGTCTCCCACCTGCCTCCCATCTGCCCAGTTCTCTGCCCTGTCCCTAAAACAGGTTGCCGGTTAATAGTTTCTGGTGTATCTTTCCAGAGATATGTGTGTGTGTGTGTGTGTGTGTGTGTGTGTGTGTGTGTGTGTGTGTGTGTGTGTGTGTGTGTGTGTGTGTGTGTGTGTGTGTGTGTGTGTTGCTATTCCCTCTATCTTACACAATTGTTAACATACTGCTTACACTGTTCTGTGTGTGTGTTTATTTTCTATGTATGTGTGTATATATATATCTTTTTCTTTTTTTGCCAAATTGAAAGTTGGTGACATTCCAGGAGTGTTGAAAGCAATTGCAGTGTTGAAAGTTAAATAGCCTTTTTTCTTTTTTTTTCTTTTTTTTGTATTTTGATCTTAAGTTATAGAGAACCTGATTCCAGTCTTCACCAGAGCCAGTACTCCAAAGAGTACCAATTCATGTCATTGATTTGTCACTTTGTAATTGATCTGAAACACAAAATGTAACTTTAAGATAAACTAATCATTAATTTTTTTCGTTTGTAGCTCGCAATTCGAAGAGCCACTCTAAATAGGTCATTTACTCCTGTCTTTTTGGGAAGCGCCTTGAAGAACAAAGGAGTTCAGCCTCTTTTAGATGCTGTTTTAGAATACCTCCCAAATCCATCTGAAGTCCAAAATTATGCTATTCTCAATCAGGAGTAAGTCTTGGAAATTGATTTTTAATTTATGCACAAAGACTTTAACATTTGTGCACTGGGAAAGTATTTAAGAATGGTTCTTGTAGTTGTGATTGTGGGGTTTTCCCCATAATTTACAAAAATCAATCTCCATTTCTATTTGGGTAACGATTTTGGCATAGAGAAAAATATTTATTATACCTTCCCATATATTCTATTTGTAAGTTAGAAATATGATTTATTTCATTATCAAAGTTTACATCATTAGAAAATTTACTCATTTGGAACCAATTGTATTTTTTTTAATGCTTTAAGAAACAAAAATTTTGAAGTTCTCATTGATAATTTTTCTTTTTCTGCCAGACTATTTTTGTGTTTTTTATTCTGCCCTGGTCCTGTCACAATGCAGTAATTAAGGCCAGAAAAGTTATTCTTATTGATCCCTTTCAGTGAAATTTCACTTATGAATCAGCCCAGAAATGTTTACTGCACATGTGCTTCTTCTCAGATAATATTCTGATGAAACAAATTGATATAAAAGAAATATGAAATATTGCATCTCATAAATATGTATTTCTTTTATTTTAAGTGACTCACAAGAGAAAACCAAAATCTTAATGAACCCCAAAAGAGACAATTCCCATCCATTTGTAGGCCTGGCTTTTAAACTGGAGGTAAGTTGCTTTCTAATGTATTTAACTGCTATATATAGAAATTTTCTTTTCTATTAGGCTTTTATTCCTATTATAAAATGACTCTTAGGAAATATTTGGTTACAGGTTTCTCCACTGTAAAGTTACTTTCCCCTCTACCCCGTTCCATATTGACTCTTTAGAAGAAGGTTCCTGGGCACAGCCCACACTTAAGGGCTGGGAATTATTTTCTTCCTCCTTGAGGGAGCAGTACCTATGTAAGTTATTTGAGATTCTTCTGTATAAGAGAATTGTCTTTTCTCCCCATATATTTATTTATTCAATCATTTATTTTTATCAGTATGGACTCATGGATATTTATTTTGTACTTTGAGTTATAATCCAGTGGTATGTTACTTATTTTGTTGCCAGATTGACCAGTTTTGGCCATTGGAGCTGTTTCACTTGGCTTCTGTGCCCCTTAGACATTCCACCGTATTTTGCTTTTTTGAATACTTGCTTACTTTCTGGCACTACAGGATTCTCCAGGCTTACGTTGTATATTCCCTGCCCCAGCCCTAGAATCAACCATTTCTCTAAGAGCCCTGATTTCTTTTAATTGTGAATGGTATTAGAAACCAACATTTGGGGACTGGGTATGCTTTTTGTTGTGTTATTGCTTCTGTGTATAAAATTTTAAGTGGGAAAAAAGTTGGATAATTTGAAAGTGTTAAAGAGTGGTTATTTCTGGGATGGAATTATATTGGGGAGGGCTTTTTCCTAGTTTTTATTTTTAAATTTTTACAATATGCTTTTTATTACTTCTAAAACCAGAAAAAGTAATTTTAAATTAAAAAGTAGAAATAACATTGCAGTGACAATTTTTATGCATAAAGCTTTTAAAAATATATATTTAGGAATATTTTTCTTAGGATCCTCAGAATTGTAATTATTGAGTAACAGGTATGAAATATTTTAATATTTAATGATTTATATTGCCAGATTGCTTTCATACTCAGAATTAATGTATGTTAGATTATTTCAGTGAATCTTTATCAGCATTGAGTATTGTTTATTAAAAATCATTACTGATTTCATAAATGAAAATAGTATTTTAATACTTCATCTTGCCTTAATTCCTAATAATAGAGAACATTTTTCCATATATTCATTATGGAATTGTATTTCCTCTTTTGTAATTGCCTCTTTATTTCTTTTGTCTTTCCTTTTTTAAAATTAGAGTCAAAGTGTTTTACTTATTTGTACGAGCCTTTCTCTAATAAAGTTTTTTAAAAAACAATTTGCAGTTTAAAATTTACATAGACAAATACATCAGTCTTTGTCTTTAGTCATTTTCACATTTTTAACCTTATAAATCTTCCTCTTTGATTATATTTTGTAAATATTTACTTTTCTTTCTCCTTCTTTGTGGTGGGGTTTCTTGTTTTGTTCATTGTTAATCCAGTTGGAATTTGTTTTGCTGAATGCTGTGAGGTAGGATCTAAATGTATTTCCTCTGCCTTCAAATAGAAGACCAGTTGTCTAGTTACCAGTTTTTGAACAATGTTATATTTTTTCATTGATTGTCATGTGTCATTTATCTTCTATTGACAAATTAATTAAACATTTTAGATATTTATACTATACCCTATGGGCTGTTCAGTTTAATTTGTGCTAGTTTTATACTATTTATGTTTTGGAGTATTTAATATATTCTTATATCAGAGTTATTTTCTATTTTTATCCATTCTTCTAATATTAAAGTCACTAATAAAATATTTAAAAATTCCTCTTCTGATTTTTATTGCTATTGTGTTAAACCTGTAAATTAACATGGGAAGAATTGGCAACTTTTAAATACTTACCTAATAAGTTAGTGTTACTATTCAGGAGGAAATGATCCTTGATTATTCATTTTATATTCAGTCACTTTACAGAACTCTTATTTGTATAGCTTTCCAGGTGACTCTCAAAGTTTCTCTAACATGTAGTCTAACTAACAATGTTAGTTTCTCCAACATTGTTGTCTTTCTAATAATTATACCTTATTTTTATGTCTTCTTGTATTAAACTGAACTTATGGAATAACTTCCTTATTATATAAATTTTAAAACTTCTTCTAATAACTTAGAGGAAGCAAAAGTAGTATCTTGGATTTTGATATCAAAGAGCAACCATTTAACTTATCTATATTCAAAACTAGTATTAAAGTAGTTTATGACAACAAACTGAAGCATGTGTGTAAGTTGTACTACTAAAACTGATAGCAAATATTTGAAGGTAGTTGTGAAGTTTTCCTCTTAATTTTGATTCCTGTGTTTCTTTTTCATTCTTTCTGACCTTATCCAATCTTGACTTCTAGGCAGGTCGATTTGGACAGTTAACTTATGTTCGAAATTATCAAGGACAGTTGAAGAAGGGTGATACCATCTATAATACGAGGACGAGAAAGAAAGTACGGGTGCAACGGCTGGTTCACATGCATGCCGACATGATGGAGGCGAGTACCTGGGCATTGTTGTGAGATCAGAAATTTCTCTAATGCAAGTGAAATATATCTACCTTCTTGGTATCCTGAGCCCCACAAGAAAATCACTTCTAGTTGAATGTGTTTTCCTAGCTTCTTCCTTTTTAGTTAGGTGGGCTACAATTCTCATGTGGCACTTTGGTGTAGGCTAAATTAGCAAATGTCAGGAACACATTTAAAACCACCATTTGTGAGTTAGCTGTATTTCCTCAGTGGCCAAGGTTAAGGAAAAGGGACATTAGTTCCCTAAGATTCGGAGCACAAGATTCAACACTTTCCTCAAGAGCTATCCTTACGAAGAGTATAATAGGTTTTTAGCACAGTGGAACTGTGGTTCTCAAAGGTAAATGAGAGTAATAAATTCATACATAACTTCCCACATTGTTCAGTAGATTTACTTCCTGAAATATGGAAGTAGAACCAACCCCCAGAAGGGCCATATTGATGCCAGAATTCATCTGAGCATTTAAAACCTCTGAAGGTCTAGTCTGGGAGATAAACTTTGGCTTATGGCTTGAATTCTTGAATTGGCTCTGAATCTGTCCTAGCCTTCTGTGGTCCATAGGGTTAAGGTTTGGCAGGAATACCAAGTGTGTGAGGTTGTCTCCTTCTTGCACCCTTTCTCAATTCAGCTCTATATTCCTAGAGAAATTTATTAGTCTAAGCAGAATGTTACGACATTCAGAAATTTTCAGTGGCCATAACTTTTTTATCTCCTGGAAAATGAACAGGCAGTCTTTCAAAATTAGACATCATTGCTCTTTTTTGAGATAGGCAGCAGGGGGCAGGCTAGAGGGATTAGTGATTGTTACAGCTCTTTCATGGGCCAGAAGCTAGGAGATCTGTACAGCTGTGTAACCAGTAAAGCAAGACACACACACTTGCTCATTCACAGCCACAGCTGTTATTAATGAACTGTCAATATAAAAAAAGACTAGGAATTTTTAGAGGCACCAGTGCTTTATTCTTAGATTTCCTGTGTTTTTTTAACTGCCTGCATCTGTGAGAAATTAAGATTATTTTAAGTACAGTAGACTCCATTCTCCTGCCTTTGTTTTCCAAAACTTCCTTTGCAGGTTTTCCTTGTATGCCTTTGTCATACACATCTCATTGTTGGACTGTGGCAGCACATATAGTACTACATGTTTTTTGTTTGTTTTTCTTTTTTTCTTTCTGATAGAATTGTATTTTTTATTTTTTTGAATTTATCTTTTTAAAATTTATTTCTTAATTGAAGTATAGTTGAATTACAATGTTGTGTTAATTACTGCTGTACAGCAAAGTGACTCAGTTATACATATATATACATTCTTTTTCATATTCTTTTCCATTATGGTTTATCACAGGATATTGAATATAGTTCCCTGTGCTACACAGTAAGACCTTGTTGTTTATCCATTCTATACTACATGCTTTTTAATTCTATAGAAATAACTTTAGAACTGTGAGGTTCTGTGTTCTGTCAGTACTGCAGATCCTCCAAGTAAAGAAGCCATAGCTCGGAGTTTCCATTTAAAGTAAAATCTTGTCAGTTGAGGTGTGGTTTAAATAAGGGCCCTGTTGAAGGTATATCTTGCCGTGGTTGATTGTTGGTGTTGCATTGATTCTATCTAATTCCTTCTTCGTGGAATTCATGGTGAGATTCTGCCACGTTTGTTTGTGTACAATGTGTTTATTGTGCAGTTACTTTTTAGTTATGATGTCCTGGTTTGTATTACTTGCAAGTGTCATATTGTATTCTTTATTTAGGATATTGAGGAAGTGTTTGCCGGAGACATCTGTGCATTGTTTGGCATTGACTGTGCTAGTGGAGACACATTCACAAACAAAGATAATAGTGGCCTTTCTATGGTAAGTCATTTAACTTCAAAGCTGTTTATCACTTGCGTTTCAAAAGTCTATGTTTTAGTACTTCAGAAAAACAACCACAGAAGTTTTCATTGAGTGCCACGGGCATCAACTGTAGGTTGGTTATGGCTCTTTTAATGTCAGCTAAACAAGTGCTCTGTTAGCTAACTTACCTGGTTTTTCGTAGTAAAATCATTCCACCATTCTCCAGGGTTTAGCATGGAGGGAAAATCTCCACCAGGTAACCTGGCATGTGTAGCGCTGACTCCTACCCTGAGATGTGCCTCCCCATTGTGGGCACACCTCTGATTGCTGTCACCGTCATCAGGCTAGTCCCAGCCAAGTGCTCCTTCCTTATTAACTCGGCAGCTGGAGCTTGGACCCTTCCCTCAATCCCCTAGAGAACTGTAAGAGCAGGCTGTAACATTTTGGCTAGACTCCAGGGGCAGCATGACAGAACAGAACCCTGCCCTGCAGGCAGGATGCAACTAGACAGTCCCACTTACTGTACACAGCCTGCCTTGTGGAACTCATAGGTCCCTTTTCATCACTGAGGGAGACTGAAGGGAAGAGCATGCTCGGGCAATTCCCGCCTTTCAGTCCCCGCCTTTCAGTCCCCTTTACTCCTCCCCTTTTTGCCCCCACAGGACAGCAGGCTCTTGCATAGTATGACCATGTGTTCATGAGGGTGCTCCCTCTCCTGAATTCATTCAGTAAAGGACGAATATGAGTACACAGGGTATAGGTGATTTGCAGGGAAGGAATTTACAGTGGGTTGTTTATATAAGAACTGGTCCAACATAACAGATGAGCACTATAATAGCTCCTGTATCATATGATGAATTCTTAATTTTATAATTTAGCTTTTTTGTATAAAATACTCTCTAATGTCTATGGTTTTACATGTGAAGTTAGGACACTACAAAAATCATAAATCTGTAAAGGTTTTTGGGGGATCTAGATAAGGGGACTTTTTGACAAGTATTATTGATAAGGTTTTTTCTAAACTTGTCATTACCAATATGAAGGGACTGGAGGTTGTGGGAAGTACTCAGGCATTGAGGCAAATAGACCCTGGTCAGTCTTACCTCTGCCCTGTGCTACCTGCTGGCCGTTGGCCAAGTTAGTTATTCTTCTTGCCAAGCCTTTAATGCTTCTATTTGTAAAATGGGGATAATAATATCTGCCTCTCAGAGTTGTGACTGATTAAATGAGATATCATATGTATAAAGAATCTAGTCCCTTTCTCTGCTTCTCTTATCAGTGATGGCAGTATATTTTGATTAAATAACTTATCAGAAGATAGCTATAGCAGGTGTAGCCACTAGCTAATAAGTATTCCACATCTCAGCATTTGAATTCATTATACGTAACGATTATGTTAAACTGAAAGTGTCAACAAACTTAAGGGTCTTAAACAGTTAAGTAAATAGATGCTTTATTTTTGTTATTTTGGGAGGGAGGAGATCATATAAGTGGACACCTATATATGTTAATATATTCATTTATTTAAGGAAAAACAGACCAAGATATATTTGTCTGCCCTAAGATGTTGACTAGTATTTGTCTTTTGTTCTGTTGTAAAGGAGAACATTAAAATTAATCCATCCCTGACACATACGGTACTGTATTTGAATTCTTCTCTGTTCTTTGAAAAATATTTTAGGAGTCAATTCATGTTCCTGATCCTGTCATTTCAATAGCAATGAAGCCTTCTAACAAGGTAGGAGTTTGATTTAACGCTCAGTATATCACAGTAAAAACTTGAGCTGTTTTTTGTCTGTCTCCACAATGCACATGGTGTCTTGTGATAACCAGCAGTCTTTTGGTCTCTATTTCCTCTTTTGGTATTCAGATCACCTTTTAAAATTTACCAGTCTATTAGTAGTAAGTACTTCACAGTATATTTGAAGAAGTTGATGGTATTAAAGTATTCATGAGACTGTGCTTTATAACTCTTTACTATAGTAAAGGTATATCATTGGCTGTGGAGTGTTAAGTGTGAGTAACTTCCTAGATTCAGATCATAAGAGATGGAAGAGAGGCAACTGAGGCATTTGTCCTAAGTTGCAGAAAAACCTCACTGTAAAGTATATTAAAATATTGCTTAGATTAATTGCCTCATGGATTATAATACATCTCTACATCTGTGGTAGTTATGAAGTAAATGTCTGACTATAACATGGAAGGCCTTCAAACAAGACTGTTTTGACTCACTTTCAAATACAAAGTTTTATGATTGGATTTGATGTCATTTAGCTTTTTAGCCAAAATTGCTTGAATAGGTTCTGCATATGCATTGCTTGTCATTGGAATTAGTCCTGATCTTGAAACATAATTGTTTAGTTCTTAAGTTAGTTACATTCATAACAGTTATTTTAACGTGATATATTGACATTAACTCATTCATGCATTGAGTGAACATTTTATGATTTCTTGTCATCCGGGTACTATCATTTACAGAACGTATTCTGATTTCTTGTCTTGTGGATATATTAACAGCAACTACTTCATCTATTTTGAGGAACTGAGATTTTCCAGGCCCTTCTCATTATAGAAAAGAGAATGTTGAGGTGGCAGAAAACGTTCAGTCACTCTATCTCAGAAGGTTGAAAGGCGAGCTTTACATCTTACCACAGTGAGATGCCACAGTTTGCTCCAAGTACTTTGCCAGATTGGTTGCTTTTCCCTTCAGAAGATGAAGGACTAGAAGTTAAAGATATTCTTCTTCTTTATTCCTAACTCCAGAGTTCATGTAAGACATTTAACTGTTGATAGTTCACAATCATGGAGGGAAATCAAACGCATCAATATTCAAAAGGTTTTTTGGTGTCTTGGGGTTGTCTGCTTCCTGGAGAATTAATATATATCAAATAATAAAATCACTGCATAAAACCCTGAATCTCAGTAGTGGGGCAGGGGTGATCTTCTAGTAAGTTGAGAGTCCCTGGCTAGTGCAGGAAAAAGGGAAAAGACTTTGGAGATAGACTAACCCAGGATTCAAGCCCAGCTAGCTCTGTGGACTTGAGCAACTTGTCTGTACCTAGTTTCCTCACCTGTAAAACATGGATAATTCTGTCGTGCAGCCTTGTGGTTAGAATTTGAGATAACGTATACAAAACACATAACACATCTTCAGCCACATGTGATAGCTGTTAATATTGGTGATTGGGGCGTGTTAGTTTTCTATTGCTGCTAAGAAATTAGCAAAAACTTAGTGGCTTAAAACAGCACAGATGTATTATTTTACAGTTGTGTAGGCCACAATTCGGACACAGTTCTTAATGGGCTAAAATCAAGTATTGGCAAGGCTGTGTTGTTTCTTTCTTGGAGGCTCTAGGGGACAGTTTAGTTCCTTGCTTACTCAAATTGTTGGTAGAATTCAGCTCCTTGTTGTAGGACTGGGGTCCTCATTTCCTTGCTGTCACCTGAGGGCTGTTTGTAGCTTCTAGAGGCTGCTCATAGCCCCCTTTCTCCTGTCTTCAATGCCAGCAACAGCAAAATGAGCCCCTCTCATGTTTCAAATATCTCCTGTCTCTTCTTTTTCTCTTCCCATCTCTCCACTACCTTTCTTCATTCAGCTTCCATTTTTATTTTATTTTATTAAAAAAAATTTTTTTTTGCTGCATTGGGTCTTCGTTGCTGTGCATGTGTGGCGAGCAGGGGCTACTCTTCATTGCAGTGCACAGGCTTCTCATTGCAGTGGCTTCTCTTGTGGCAGAGCACAGGCTCTAGGCATGCAGGCTTCAGTAGTTGCATCATGCAGGCTCAGTAGTTGCAGCACATGGGCCCTAGAGCACATGGGCTTCTGTAGTTGCGGCGTGTGGGCTCAGTAGTTGTGGCTCGTGGGCTGTAAGAGCGCAAGCTCAGTAGTTGTGGTGCACAGGCTTAGTTGCTCTGTGGCATGTGGGATCTTCCCAGACCAGGGATTGAACCCGTGTCCCCTGCATTGGCAGGCGGATTCTTAACCACTGCGCCCGCCACCAGGGAAGTCCCTCAGCTTCCATTTTTAAAGGCCCATGCAATTTAATTGGGCCTGTCCAGATTATTCATGATAATCTCCCCATCTCAAAGTCTGTAACCTTACTTACATCTGCTGAGTCCCCTTTGCCGTGTAAGGTAACAGTCACAGGTTTGGGGGGGATTAGGGCATGTCCTTAGAAGACCATTATTCTGCTTACCACATAAGGAAGTTACATCTAAGGAGAATAAAGGTGCATCAAACCACATCCAAGCAGATAGTTTTGAAAGGGAGAGGTCTCATGTGCATTTGCCTAGTGTTGGTCTTAACTGCCCTCTTGAATCTACAGTAGAATCTTGGTAACCATGCTGATTCCTTTGATTATGTATAGGATTTCTAAAATATAACACAGTAACACAGATTCTGCTTTCCGCTTTATGGGCAGTTTTCCACAAATGGACAGTTTTTGTCAATATAATAGGAAAGGGCATAGAGTTAAGTTTTGGACTCCTGTATCTTGGTGTGAAAAGAAAATTCTCTCAGTTAGCTGTTCCCTGCTGTCTTGGCTGTGTGGTATCCAAGCTCTCATATTAAAAGGATATAGCCTAGAAACTAGATGGTAGATCATTTTTATTTTTTAACTGTTCATGTATTTGATTTCATTCATTAAAGTTTTTTCAACAATTTCATTGCTTACCATGCTTAGTAAAATGTGTAATGATTTTCTTTTTTTAAAGAATGATCTGGAAAAATTTTCAAAAGGCATTGGCAGGTTTACAAGAGAAGATCCCACATTTAAAGTCCACTTTGACACTGAGAGCAAAGAGACAATTGTATCTGGAATGGGAGAATTACACCTGGAAATCTATGCTCAGGTAATGAATAACAAAGAAGTTAAATTCACTTTATTTATGTCTATGTTTTGTTAAAAGTCGATAATTCTCAATCTAATGGTTGTAAACTAATAGTGGTTCTTCAAGCTTCACTCTGGTTTTTGTATCTAGATGTGGTATACTGCTTCTTCCAGTGTGTGTTACTAATTAATTACTTTTGGTTTCTAAATCTTTTTATTCGTAAAACATTGCAGACTTCTAGAATCAAGGCTCAGGGGATTTGCAGTAAGACCATTGATCCATCCCTAGGTTATGGTCCCTTGGGTCGAGTGTATCCTGGTCTCAGCCTTAGGAAGACAACCTCAGGGAGAAACCTGCTGAGAAATCGGCCCACCAGTACCCACTCTTCAGGCCATTTCTTGCCTGTTTTCTTCTCAAGTCACTACTTGAAGATCATTATAATGGAGATAAACAAGTGGGTAGATGGGGCTCCTGCTTACCTAGGAAAGGTCTTGTGTGTATGTGAACGAAAACAAAATATATGTGACTTACGATTAAAAATTCTGGTTCTGATTATATCTTTGAAGTTGAGATAGTAGAAAATTATGACAGCAGATTCATATATTCCAGTAAATATGTAATAAAATGGAGCAAAGATAAAGTTTTAGTGGATAGATTAATTGGAGGTAAGTATAAATTAATCATTCTAAATTAGAATTCATTTATATAAAATCTGTAAAAGCAGTTTGTATTGCTTAATATCATGTATTTATCCTCATAAGGTACTTAAGTGATTTAAGATTTATCATTTGCTTATCATATTTAAATGAATGCTTCTAAGGTATTTGAGATTCTTAGGATTTTTCTTCCTTTAGTTTATTATTTTTTTAATTTAAATATATCAAAAAGATCTCTCCTGCTCTTTTTAGAGGATGGAAAGAGAATATGGCTGTCCTTGTATCACAGGAAAGCCAAAAGTTGCTTTCAGAGAAACCATTACGGCCCCTGTCCCGTAAGTATGCAAAACGATTAAACATAAACTATGAGGCTGGAATTTAAAGCTTTTTATTAGGGGATATACATAGCACTATTACTGTTGATAAGACACTTTTACATTGTGATGCTCTTTATTATGGAAGCTATATAGTTCTGTAGTTCAGGCCGTTTATACAAAGGGACACTTACGAGATTTGTCTGACCCTTTAAGCTAGATATCAATGAAGACTGGTATACACATCATTAATAAGCATGTTTATACTTCATCGAATGTTACAGTCTTCATTTATTCCAATTGTGCTTCCTTTGGTAGACGGCTATTATGTTTTACTTTAGTACCGTATTGTGGATGCCAGAGAACTTGCATTTGCCAAGGAATAATCTCCTGCAAGTAAAGGAAACCGATGCTATGATAAAATTCAGAAAACATTTAAGGAAACAGTTGGGTTTATATTTTGTTAGAAACAAAACAGTCCTCATAAAGAAAGCACAAAACAAGTTAAATTGCTGCAAGTGTAATATATTTCAACCTGGTGCCTATTTGAATTTATATGAATTCTGATTTAGAGTCAAAATTAATAAGGCATACTGTGGCTACAAAATGAGTCTCAATTTTCAAAGTAGCATCAAATAAAGGAAAATGATACTCTACCTGAGATGCAATGTCATGAAGTAGAATGGTGTAGTCTAACTCAATGAAGTCATCATTTCTTTGCTATAATAAAAAATAAAAACCTGCATTTAAAACTTGATATCATTGGCAAAAATGATAATTTTAAGAATCAGCTTTCATTAGTAGATGACAGTAATACTTCCACTTAAGTAAAATTAAAAATTGAATGTCATAATTTATTTAGCCTGGCAGAAAAACTATTCTCTTATAAATAAGATTTTTTTCAAACTACATTTTAAAATCATGATTTTTAAAAAATTTGTTACTCTAAAAATCATTTACCCTTTCTGTTTTTAGTTTCTGAGTTGTGGTAGCTACTAAGAACATTAGAGTCTATAATTTGTCATTTAAATTCCTTAATGTTTCCATTATTCAGAAAAGCATCGTTTAAGGGATATAAACTACTGAAATGAGAGTTTACACTAAAGGAAACCAATTTTATAGTAGAAATTCTCTTTTAAAAAACTGAAAATAATAAAATGTAATGTTTGATTTTGTAACTAAAGCTTTGATCTATGCTGCTTATTGCTTTGGACATATAAAGTATTTATACTATCAGCTGCACAGAAATATTGCATCTACAGAGTTTCAAACCATGGTCGTCAGAAATTTGCTGTACTCACCCAAGGCTCTTTAAGGCTTATAACTGATGTATTGAAACAAGCCCTAGACTCCAAGAGGCAGCACAAACTCCTGTGGCTCCTTTGGTTGACAGTAATTATAAATATGGCCCCAGGATCAAATAAAACTGTACTCTTCTCTCCTTAATAGTATCTTGAAGCAATCCCTTCTTTGACTATATCAACAAAGAATGTCCTTTAAGGATAAGGTAAAAATCAGGAAGGTTTCTTACGTGTTGGATCATAATAGGTAAAGATATATAATATATACACGCTGAAGCAGTGGTTAAACTCTTCTGTTGGGATTTTCATTAATGCTTTAAAACTTCAATTTAGTGAAGGGTTACAGGAAATTTATTTCATAAAGCAGTAACACTGCATATTTTGCTATAAAAACATGGCTTGAAAATCATGATTGTGATTGTATATCCTCTGTAACGTGGACCCAGCTACTCAATTATCTGAGCCTCAGTGCCCCTATAGGAGTGTTGTAACCAAGGTTGCTATCTACAAAAATGCATTAGAAAAAGGCTCTCTTAAAGTGTTATAGATAGTGATGCTAGGTATTTGGCATTACACTCTGAGTACTGTAATTGGTATCCTGTCCTCCAGTGTCCAAAGTTATCTAATAAGTGGCTGCAAAAGCTTGTGGAGTAAAGGTGCTCCAACTGCCTTGCAGTTCGTTATCAACAAACTGAAACAAGCCAATGGAAAGTGCTTTTCTCTTACAGAGTATTTTTCTTGTATTCCATTGAATACTACTAGTTGACATATTTTGTTTTTCTTTTAAACCTCTTAATAAAGCTAAACTCAAAGAATTTAATCTCTTTAAGGTCTGGAAAGAGGCAGTTTGGAATAGTCATATCAGACTTAAAATACAAGGCTAGCAACAAGTAAGATATGAGGTTGTCAATTATGACTAAATGGGTTATAAAAGATAATTATATACAGCAAGCTTCACAAAGACTGAGTTGCTAATATTTTTGTTCCAGCTGATCCTGGGGGAAAAAAATCCAGCCATATCTCTAGCTCTGACACTACCATTTCACTAGAGGAGAAAAGCAGAGGTGGTTTCAGTATCACATGATTATAGTAATTTGAACACAAAACTTAGGTTGCAAAAGGAAATAATCTGTATTAAGCTGCACACAAAAACTATTGCCAAATTATTTATAATTCAAGACTTCACTCTCTTGAAACTGCAGCTTCACCTTCTCTAGCCTTGATAACTGACTTCTCCTTCAAATACTGACTTCACTATCTTAAATACAAAATGACTAAAGGGGCACTTTTCATCCAATCATGAATTATAACACCTTCAGTAAATATTAAATCTGTTAATAGTGTATTTTATAGAAATTACTTACCACTTGCTTGACAGTTTGAATTTTTGCCATTTTATACCATGTATTTTCAGTGGAATTTTGCCATATTATATAACCACAGGCAACCCAGGCTAAATGTTGAACTGGCTTCATTTCTTGAGGTACATTTCCAAAACTGTCTGGTGAGGGAAACATTTATATGATAAATGGAATTATTTTATATATACAGTATTAACCTTTAAAAAAAATCTAAATTTTAAGTCATGTCTTAGTTTTCTTCAAATGTGTACAGAAAGTAATTAATTTAATTAAGCCATAGATTGATCTATAAAGTTTCAAGGCTTTTTTGTTGTTGAATTAGATTAGTAATAAATATTTTTGCAAAAGTCAGTATATTGCCAGCATAATGTTAACATCTAACAATTTTGAGCATAGGTAATTGATATTGATCTTAAAGTCGAAAAAAATATTTTTCCGTGCCATATAGTTATATACCTGGAATATTTTGTGCTTCTAGTGGTTCCTTCATAGACTTGAGTCTATGATAAAATGTGTTATCTTCCTCATCTGGGTTCTTTCCAATTTCTCCTTCAAATGTGAAGTTGACTTCTGGTGCAGTATCTTGTCCCATTGGAGGGTACAGTACTTCAGCTGTGCAATTCACTGTAACTTGCTGTTTGAAACATTTTGTGAAAGATCTTTACATGTAGATGGACATCCATTACTGATTATTGTTCTTTGAGTTATAACATTTAAAGCATCGCCCCCCTAATGATGTTGTTTCAGACTTGACCTGAGTGTACCTATTCCAGAGGTATCTAACTGGTGGTGGCCCAATAATTTTCTTAGAGGTATCTAAAATAGGTAACTTATTTTATAACATATAAGGTCTCATAATCTTGTAAATTCATTTTAAACTATGTATTTCAATATTAATGGGAAGTCCATTTGTAAGGCAGAGTTTAGTCTGTCTTTATATACCAACTCTAGACTCTGGTTACTTTTTTTAAGTCTGTCCATTACTCTTATTCTCTCCTCCTGAAATAAAAGAAATTTCAAACTCAGATTCTGCAATCTATATCCAAATATAAAATGAGAAGATTGTAGCGTTGGTTCTGCTTTGTAAAGATGACTATCAAGCAGCTCAAATGCCTTTTAACGAATCTCCTTATGTTAGCCTGTATCTCTTCTTAATTATGCTTAACAAAAGGGCAAGCTTTTTTAAATCTCAGGATGGTTATGGTACAAGTGGCAGTTCCTTCCTTTTAAGTTTGTCTCATTAATAATTTGACAGGTGTATG
This sequence comes from Lagenorhynchus albirostris, assembly GCF_949774975.1. Classification (NCBI taxonomy): domain Eukaryota; kingdom Metazoa; phylum Chordata; class Mammalia; order Artiodactyla; family Delphinidae; genus Lagenorhynchus; species Lagenorhynchus albirostris. The sequence goes on from NC_083099.1 coordinate 39,963,925, forward strand.
TATTTTTTAAATTTCCCTGCCCCATTACTGAAAGATTCTTATCTGAACACAGTGGTATCAGTTGGCCATTCTATTGCTCATAAATATCTCAGAAAGCACTTGCTTTCTTTAAATAAAAGAAATGAAAAACAGAGTGAAACAGACATTTAAAAAGTGATGATGATTGTAGAGTTCATTATTACACTTGTTCATATTAGGCATAAATTCATACTGGCCTGTGAGTATGTAACATTTTTAAAGGAAGTTTATTTGAACTGAAGTATATAGAGTCTCTTTTCTAAACAGTGTGATAGAAATACTAAGTGTATCTCAGAATACACAAAAAGTAAAAACTGACCTTTGTATGGTGATCATTTTTTTTTTGAGGCAGGGATTTTACAACAACTCTTTTAAAAACCAAATTAACCCTATGATTTGATCAGCAGAGGTGATATGGAATATTAGGAATCAAATTTTATTTCATAATAACATGACATTTCACTTACTTTTTGGATAATTTCTTCCACAGAAAATTTAAGGCAATACTTTCGTCCTCTTCCCGGAATATCCTAAAATTAAGAAAATGTGTTATTATAACAATAACTCAATTTCTTTACATTGTTAGAAGAACCCATTCTCATTTGGTTGGGCATGGTGCTGACTGTTGGGGGTAAATGATTAAGGCCTTACACCTTGACCAAGGAATGTCACCATGTTTGTGACATCTAATTTAGCAGGTCCTCTAGCAGGGTTATTTTGGATGGGAACAAGAGGGTGAGATAAAAGCATATATAAATAAAATCGGTTATAATTCACTTTCAGTCATCAGAGTACTCTAACCTCTGGATCTGTGATCCTAAATTCCACGTAAGAAATTTTGAAAATTTTAATTCTAAAGGTGAGAAATAGGATGCACCATTGAAAAGCCTTTTCATAAACCCTTATGTACCCTCCAGATAGTGTTCAATGAAGATGAATTCCATTTTGAGGCAGCATACTGCGAAGTGGTTAGAGAGTGTTAAGTACTGCTTTTACTTGTATGTTAGTGGACCTGCAAAATGATGCGTTAACAAATTTTATAACAGACAGACGTTTAGATATTTCACTTTTGAATCAAGATGTAACGGAGAATTTGTACCTAATTATGTTGTGTGGTTTTGAAATAACATTTACTCCCTGTCAGCTCTTAAAGACTGTTAGCAGTTAAACTTCTGTCAGATAAATAAGGGACAGTCTCAAATCTATTAGATTTTAGTAAAACGGAAACAAGCTTAGTGGTTGCTGAGGTCTTGAGCAGTTTAAATTTAACCCTTTAGCCAGAGGGGGCCCATCATTCACAGCAGTCACTGGCAGTAGTGTTTGGATGGTTGAAGTGAAGCTTCAGGCCACAGTACTTTTACTCTGCTTTGTCAGTTTCTGTTGCTTTTTGTTTACCCCTTCATTTTGGTCTAAGAGTCTAATAAAGGATTGATCTTAAAATTCAGGCAGTGAAGAATCTTTTGCAAGACGGGAGCTTCTCTTGGCCCAGATTGGAGTAGTAGATGCTAAACATAGCGCCAGTTTTAAGATCCTTTTGAAAATGATTCCTATAAGTTTCACTTGGGGAAAGGGGAGAAGCCGCCCCAATTGAGAACATTTACCGATTTCCTTGTAGCAGGGCCCATAAAAACCATCAGTGTCTCTGCCTTCCCGTAAAAACAACAAACAGCCCTGGGGCTGTCCCCAGAGACTGGAGTGTAGCCCAAGCCCAGAAAAGCCAACTCCTCTAGAGAGACAGCTAGCCTTGAGGCCCAAAACGGGCAAGGGGTGTGGGGAGTCAGGAGCAGGTGGAGCTGAGACCCTCGACGGTGGGGGGAACGGTAGCAGATGCCGCCACCACCCTCTGCCCGACTCACCTGCAGGCTGGCTTGTTTGACTGTCTGCACCAGAAACACCTTGTGGGGGCTGCCCTGCTGGTAGTTGATGCAGCTCTCTACCACCGAGGCCGCCCTGGAGGCCGGGTAGTGGGTCGGAGGGATTGCCATTCTTGGTGAGCGGCGGCTGGGCTTGCGTGGGGCTGCTCGAGCTTCACAGGAAGGGAAGGGCACCCCCGTCCTGCCTGCTGCCGAGTCCCCCGGGCGGAAAAGTCAGCCCTCCTTCTTCGGGCTGGGCGGGGCCTGGGGCGGGGCCGCCAGCTCCTTCCCTCCCTGTCTTCCTCCTTCCCTCCTTCCCTCCCTGTCTCCCTCCTTCCGATTCTGCAAGCCGCTGCCTGGGAGCTGGCTCCTACCGAGGCTGCTCTTGGAGCCCCGCCCTGCTATCGCCTACTGTTACTCTCTGGTCCCTGTTTAGAGAGAGCCCCCTCCTCCTTTAAGGGGGGGTGAGGAGGGAGTCGTTGGGCTGGGTTGTCAGGGACTACATCCTTCCTTTTATTAACCTTTACAGAAGCTTGGGGAGGGGCTTTCGGGCCTTCGCCTTAGTGGAGAGTCTCTGGGGCTTCAAGTTTACTCTTCGTGGAAGGAGGCTGGTTACTTTACTTGCAGACTGGAGCGCAACTTCCTTATACACCACCCACAGTGTCCGGCACCAGCGCAACTTCCTTATACACCATCCACAGTGTCCGGCACGGGGCAAAGTACAAAGGAGCGCCAGGTAGTGAGTCATTGTGATTCCTTCTTTTCCCTTCCCTGGCCAGGAACAGGCTTGCTCATACCCAGCTTTCTGTGGTGGTGTATCAGTTCAGCCCAAATCAGGGTACGAGAGACTGCAAATGATAGCGTTAATTTGGAGGATTATGTAATTTAGGTCAGGAGAATTTTAAAAGGTACTTGCACTCCTCTCCCTTTGCTGATCTTCGAAAGATGAGGTTTTGCTATCACACCATGCTTCCAATTTTCTGAATCACTTTGAAAATTTTACTTTGAGGATTAAAACTTACTTAAAAACTGAATTTATACAAAGCACTACATTGAAGTAACTTCTAACAAAAGCAGTTTTTAAAGCTCCTTAAGCAAGCACAGACTTTTAGTAGGCAGTGCATTTTTACTCTCCAGATCTCTTAATTACCTCCTGTGAGCTTTAAAGGAACTATAGTCTAGGCTGTTCTTTGGATTTGCTGTAGATCTACCAGCTAAGATTTCTTTTCATCAAATGTATAGCCAAACTGACACTGTAGCTTGTTGGCTTAGAAATAAAGACTCTTTGCTATTTTCCCAAAACGAATTTTGAAGGTTCCTTGGGTAGACATATATTGTGTTGCTTTTTTAAAAAAAAGTTAACAAAAATGTATTTGTAATGTGTTGTTTTCCTCAAATACCCTTTTTTATTTATTTATAAATAAAGTATTTAGAGTAAGTAGATTTTTAAAGAATAGTAAGTAGTAAGGCATTCCCATTCTTTCTAATTATATTAGCCAACAACCATCAAGTAACTAGAGGATGAAAGGGTTAGTTTCTCCTCAAGGCTTTTTATAAAAAGTTGAAGCTTGTTTTTCTGTTTTGGGGCGGGGGCAGGGGGGGTGAGTCATTCATCTATCAGCCAGCCTCTTAGGTTGTCATTGTATTTGTGTGTTAGTTGTATGAATTATGTGCTCCTTTGATAGTGTCCAAGAAGGAGTGGCCTAATACATTCTAATTACCCAGAAAGAGCTTTTTGCTGATAATGAAGTTTTCACAAGTAGCTAGTTAACATCTGTTTTATTACCAGTTAGAGTTGTGAGGAGTACAATATGTGAGCTTCCTAGATGAAATCACCCTTTTGAAGCTTTACGGATACAGTTACCATCTCTGTAGATCAAGGCTAGTAACAGAGGTTGTGACATATCAGGCATTTATTTACTAAAAGTACACATACCAATTTAGGCTCTTTTTAAAATATAATTATTACATTAAAATTTTTAAACTGCCTATTTAGATGTTAAGTAAATAAACTGCATTGAGAGAATCTTATTCCTATATTTGAGTCCTTGAAATCTTACTTACTAAAATTTCATTAGTGGTAAGTCAAGAGATCATTATCTGCAAACTTGAATAATGTATGAGTTACCTTGAAAGTAGCAAAATTATTATGGGTCTCTGGGATCGGGCAAATTAAATTATTATTTTAAATAATTGTATGGACATAAAACTTAAGTAAAAACGCCTATGGCTTGCAACTTTGATAAGACTATGAAGTCAAAATAAATCTACAAAACAGAGGTATACAATAAAACCAACACAATTCTAATTAACAGTAATTTTAATGTGAGAGATGATGATGTTTTGTCAAAATGAAACTGTCTTTTACAAAATTCCAGTGGTCTGACCACAGGAGCATGGATTCTTTTGCCTTCAGCATATCTATTCAGTGCCTATCAAGTGATGTCTTAGTTCTTCCACTTCTCTGTTTAAGCTACAGTAAAATCTCTCTGTGCAGTGTTTTCTAACAGCTTTTGAAGTGAATGCATCGTGTGCAGCTTAAATCAGTTTATATTCTTATTAGCCTTTTAGAAACATGTTTGATTAAGAGTGTTGGTCTTGGTACAAATCCTGGCTCTGCCACTTAAGAGCTATATCACGTTTGGCAAGTCACTTAGCTTTTCTGACCCTCAGGTTTCTCACCTGTAAAATAATAATAAAAAATAGTGCCTACTTCCTGGGGTCTGTGGTGAAGAACAAGTAAGACAGTTCATAAAAAGTGCTTAGCACAAGCCTGGCACATAAGTGTCCTGTTATTTGGCATCCACTTGATTATAAATGCAGCCATGGACCCTGAAACTGCAGGGATTGCTTAGCTGTGATCTGGCCCTCCAGGGCACTGCTGTCCAGTAGCAGTTTGTGCAGTGATGGAAATGTTTGGCTCTGCTGTCCCGGACAGTAGCCACTCTCCACACCTGCCTGTTGACCACTTGTAATGTGACTAGTGCAGCTGAGGAACTGAATTTTAAATTTTATTTAATTTCAATGTAAATATCCATGATTAGTGGTTACCATATAGACAGCACAGATCTAGAGTATGCTGTATGTCATATTATTGTCAAATTGAAAACAAAATTTGAAATGTCTCAGAGAATTTGAGCATACTAGAGAATACGTCAGTGGACCACAGTTTTGGAATCCCTTCAGTAATTCTGTGGTGATTTGGCAGTTGTTTCTCTTCTCCTTTTCCTGCTCTCGGTTCTGATAGCTGTTTGTTTCTCTCCCGGGAAAATCAACCGTTCAGCATTGTTTCCCAGCCTATCCTGAAGCTCTTGGCTGCTGGAAGATTATTTAAAGGCAGTTCATCAGGCACATTCACGCTAAGGCTCTCTATGGAAACTGCTTATTCCAAGCTGACATCTACTGACATTTGCTGTTTACTTCTTCCAAACCATTCACAGATCTGTACGCAGGAACACACACTCATTAATGCCCATTTACCTGCAGTTATCTGCAGACACCTTTGATAGCAGCCAGCTTCTTACATCTTATGGTCTTGAGGAAGGTTTCAGTTTAAAGGAAAAATGCCTTGCAAACAGTAGATACTCATGAAATGTTTTTTCAATGATATTGTAGCCTGTGTAGCCTGTGTTTACATGTAAGGTGATTATTTCATCCTATTTATGTTGTCATTAGTAGTTTCAAGTAAACACTGACCTGTGTGTCTATTTGTTTGTTTTTTGGTTTGTTTTTTTTTTGCGACACGCGGGCCTCTCACTGTTGTGGCCTCTCCCGTTGCGGAGCACAGGCTCCGGACGCGCAGGCTCAGCGGCCATGGCTCACGGGCCCAGCTGCTCCGTGGCACGTGGGATCTTCCCGGACCGGGGCACGAACCCGTGTCCCCTGCATTGACAGGCGAACTCTCAACCACTGCGCCACCAGGGAAGCCCTGTGTGTCTATTTGAATGACTTATGTTAATCGTGATCATTTTGCCATTAATCATTTTCAGGTGTTAGTTATTCCGCCTGAAACTCCCTTCTCTCATATTTTCTCAGTCCATAGTGTACAAGTTGTAAAATCAAATAGCAACTATCTCAATGAACTAACTGCATAGCTCCTATTTTCAGGTAATTGTCCTCATAGAGATTTAAGGAGAGAACACTGTGTCCCAGGGAAGGGAGGCATTCCAAAAGAAATGGGTAAGCTCTTGGAATGTAGATTACTATTAATAGAATAAGAACCTTACACAGACTTTTTATTTTAATTTGTTGACTTTTACTTTCTACTTGTGAAATTCAGAATTAGCAGAATTAAAACCATGGATTACTTTGGTGGTGTGCCCCACCCTCACCTCCAAGTAAGAACAGAAAGGACAGGATTACTTTTTAAATAAATTCTATAATAATTTTATAGCAAGGCCATCGTATTTGAAGGAAAAAGTAAAAATGATGAGAGGTGGTTTTTCATTTAAATTAGTAGGAGTTATTTCATTTTGGTGATTATATAATGTTATGTTGATTTTTTTCTTCTTCTTCCTAAATTACTTTCAGGTTTGAGTTTACACATAAAAAACAATCAGGTGGTGCAGGCCAGTTTGGAAAAGTGATAGGTGTACTGGAGCCTCTGGACCCAGAGAACTACACTAAGTTGGAGTTTTCAGATGAAACATTCGGGTCAAATGTTCCAAAGCAATTTGTGCCTGCTGTAGAAAAGGTAAAAACAAACAAACAAAAACTTTATGGCATTTAAAAAAAATCAAAAACAGTCTATTAGGTATCAAAGCACATTGCTATCACATTGTTTTCGGTGGCTCATTTTCATTACAGTTCTGCTTTTTCTCATTAAGCTTTCCATCTGATTAGAATCATTAAGTTCAAGAGCTATAAATATATGCTATGACGATGAGGGGAAGTCATTCTGTTTCTTAATCATAGTTATTGTATTTCTCTTGATAAATTGAAACTACTTCATTGATTATAATCAGCACTTGAAATTTGCAGTAGGCGTTAGGGATTTATGAAAATTTTAGGTGTGCTGTTGTAGTAGAATGTACATTCATTAAGATTCCCAACACCTGGGTGCTGTCCTCATCTCTGCTAGTGATTAACATGCCCTTGGGTAAATCATGGTGTTCAGAGCCACTTTCTTTTGTAAACTGAGCATATAGTACTTAGTTCCGAACCCCTCACAAACTGAAGGATCAGATAAGACTCTGATATTTCTTCGGGAATTGTGAAGTGATTTGCACATATAATGGGTTACTAGTGATTTGTTGGCTTTCTAGGTCAACTGGCTTTAAGACTGTTGTAAACCTTTAGCAACTGTCTATTCTTGTAGATTGAGATTTTTAGGTTTTTTTAACCTTTTAACTTAGAAATCTTTATTAACAGATCATAATTTTGGCTTCAGCATTAATTTTGGTAGCATTTTTTGTGATTAGTGTGTTTCATTCATTATACTTTATTTCAAGACAGTAGTTTGTCATTCACACACTTTTAAATTATCTTTTATTCTCCAGGATTAATGTAAGTGAAGGAAAGCTCAGATATTTTTCAGCATTTAGAGTTTACAGTTTTGAATGTCAGAAATATATTGTACTACATGTGCAGCTGTGTGATTGTCTTGCCATGAAAAACTATCTTGAATTGTAGGAGCTCTACGAGTATTTAAGTGACTGAATGGGAAAAAAAATTGCACACTTATCAAATTGTACTCTTTAAATATGTATAGTTTATTGTATATCAGTTATACCTCAATAAAGCTGCTTTTTAAAAAAAGAATTGCTTTGGAAAAATGAAATCAGCTTTTAATTTTAGTTCTTACTGACATTGTATAACACTAAAGCTGTTAGGTAGTGATCTGCCAATGAGGCAGAGCAGTGATAGGTATATAGTAGGAGCTTAAGACACAGCTGTTGATTAGATGTCAGTTTTGATTGAAGTTTTATTTTAGAGAATTTCTTAGATTTGCCTTTCCTCTGTTTCCTCCTTGTAAAATTAAGATCATGCTGTCTCTGTAATGCATCATGAGAGTTTAGTAATTCTTGAAGAAAAGGTTGAGAAAGTGATTGCTAGCACTCTCAGCATCACTTTCAAACCAGCTCTCACCTTTAAGTAATAGACTTTTGCAAGGGATTGCTCATCTAGATTCCACAATAATAATACTTAAATAGGCTGTTCAACTTAAAAAAAAAATTTTTTTTTAAAGAATGAAATATAGCATACATAAAAATGTTACACTTCTGAATACTAAAACATTTGGGGGTTTTTCATAATGCTTCTGTGAGTGAAACCCACTCACTCCAGAAGTTGTGTTCATTCATTAACAGGGGTTTTTGGATGCCTGCGAGAAGGGCCCTCTGTCTGGTCACAAGCTCTCTGGGCTCCGGTTTGTGCTGCAAGATGGAGCGTATCACATGGTGGATTCCAATGAAATCTCTTTCATCCGCGCAGGAGAAGGTGCTCTTAAACAAGGTACGCTGTGTCTAGCAGTTGCCACCACATCAGTGCATCTATTTCCCTGGTGGACCATCAGAGCCGCAGAAGGCAGCACTGTGTTGGTTAGGTCTTCTTCCCATCCCCCCCACCCCACCAGAGCAGTAAGCAGCACACCAGGGGACATGGATAGACTCTGGGCAAGTATTCATAGAATCAAAGTGAGGATAGATTACTGTGTTTTCTTTCTTACAAAATTAAAATCCTACTTTGTTCTCCTAAATTACCTGGCATTTTTTGTAAGTTTAAATTCATAGATAATCTGTAAGTTCTACTTTTAATAGAGAAGACAGAAATGCTCCGAATTATTTTAAAGAAACATTAACTATAGTCATCCTGTTTTTAGTGATTTATTCAGATGTCAGAAAAATCTATAAATTTGTAAACAACTTTTTCATATATGACATTGTAGGCTTTTAGGCATTTGAAAGAATTCAGTAAACCTTATTCTCAGTGCAGACTTCTTGTTAAACTGCTAAAATTGTCAACCTTTCCCACATAGAATAATATGTCTATTAAAACCCTGATGAAACAGAACCCTAAGCAATTGCAGATATATCTGATTCATTGCTTTTAAGAGAGAAAAGCAAATGACGGCACAGCAGTTTGACATTGGGGGCTTTTACATTGTAACTGGGAGCCAGAAAATTCATTCTCTTTGTCATCTCTTCCATATCCGTTATATTGTAATTCATTAGTTATGTCCATAAGTGGGGTTTTGCAGAGAATTACATTATGATTCACAAAACATGTCAGAGATATTTTTGTCAAAGAGGGTCAAAATAGACAGCAGAAAATTAATCCTAACACATCATTTCCAGACATTCGGAAAATCAGGATGTTATTGTATGAATTTTGGACTTCGTTGGTTTTGGTCTGTTTGCATCTGTGACCAGGTGTGGGGCAGTGGCTGGAGAAGGTTGCTTATCCCTTGACCAGGTTGCTAATTCCTTATTTTAATTAAACTAATGGGAGCCATTAGTAATTTGTGGGTTTGTTTCTCAGTTGTGAAAGGGTGAGAGAATCCTCCATTTTCTTTATGCCAGCTAGCTATTAAAAATGCATTTGAAATTTATGATCTAGAAACCTTGTCACAGTCTGTCAGTTGTATTAATAGGAAAAAGGGAAATAAAGTCACAAAGAAAATAAGACTTTATTAGGCATGATTCAGATTGTACTGATAACACCTGCCTCTTGCCTTCTAGGGGTTCACCACTTTAATAAATCTTAAACTGGCAAATTGGTTGTAATCACTTCATATTCTTTTTTTCAGCTTTATTGAGCAGTTGACAAAACTGTAAAATATTTAAAGTAATGATTTGATAAATGTATACATTGTGATACTTTTTTAAAGTATAGTTAAAACAAATTAGAAATCACCAACTGTTCTATGCTGGTTCTTGACTGGAAATTGGTAGCTTTCCTGGATAGAGGTTACATAAAGCAAGGTAATTGGTAAAATCAATTAACAAAGAGCCTCAACCTTTTTAATTGTACCTGTATGAAATATAAATAAATATAGATTATATGCCCATAACATACACATATATAGCCATGAAAAAAGACTGTATGTCTATGCATATTAACTAAACAGGTAAATATGTACACTCAGTTTGTAAATACTTAAGTGTACAAATACTGTTATGTGTGATGATTGCCTGGTGGGGTGCAAAGGAAAAGCACCAGGTAATAATTGAATTGAGGAGTATTGGGTTTTTGCCAGATAAATATGTGCAAATAAACAGGTTGCAAGTGTGAAAAATGAATTACTTTGCTGAATCATCATCTGATTCTTATTTCTCCATGACTGAAAAATAAAAGGGTAAAAGGAAATTTTTGCTGGGCTCTTAAGAAAATCAGCTTTTCATGCATGCATACACCTCCACTGATTATCATGTGAGAGTTTTAGGGTGGAAAACGTTGATAAATGAGCTTAGTATCAGATTAGCTTATACTTTTGAGCTATTCTCTATTATCAAAATTGGAAGAAAAATCGTTCAAATTCTCACGTAGTTTTCATTAAAAAAAAAAAAAAAAGAAAACTGGAACTATTTTCAGTCACAATGTAAACTTTGCCCCTGAGATTAATCAGTAACTAAAACTGAAACGTGAAATTGAATGTTCTTTCAGGGACTGTTTCACCCCATGGATGTTAACCGTTGCCATCATTGTCTATGGCCAATTTTTAGACCGCTGTGCTTGGTCTCTGCAGAAACATTGAACTTGTAGCTACTCTACAAGAGAAATAAAGGCCTACCCAGAGTCATGTTAGCTCATTTTACTCAGCAGTGTGCCTTTTCTGATCTCCTGGGCTTCGAGTTTGAATGCTGGCTCTACTTCATACTTAACTCTGTGGAAATGGGCAAGTCCAGGCTGTTTGGAGATAGTAATGCCAAAGTATTAGATGAGAATGTACTTGAAAACACTTGCACACACATATTTGGGCATAGTGAAGTCTAATCCCTCTTCCCTTCACATTACCTTTGACCTAGCACTGTGCAGTGCCACCCATTTGCCAGCTTTTGGTCTCAGAGTGGTCATAATAACACTTATTGATCACTTTTGTGCTGTGTATTATGTTGAGTACATGAATTATCATATCTTATCTTCAACAGTGGCCTTATAGTTGAGAAAATTGAGACTCAAGAGTAGTCAATCAAATGGCCCAAGGTTACATGTTAGTGGTGGAGCCGAGAGTTAAACCCAGACCAGAGCCTAGCCCTTGACCACCTTGTTAGCACCCAGCCTGGTGTTATCAACTTTATCCCTAGGGGGCTGAAATAGAAACATTACCGTCTCTACGCACCACTTTGGCTTAAAGGTCCTGTGATGGTGTGGGTATTTTCACTTGCTTTTTATTCTACTTCCGGAAAAATTGCTTGTAGGGCTTGGCTGCCATGTGACTATTAAAAAATGGCAGGATGAATTTAGCTCTGGTATCTTGTCATATGGAATGGGACAGAGAAAAGCATGAATAAGGGTGAGGTGAATCAGAAGGTGGATTTAGGAAGAAAGAGGGAGTTGAAAGGAGCAGGGTGAGGGAATATGAAACCGAGAACTGGACAGGTCCTCCTCAACAATTATATACTATACACTGTATACTTGGCCCCTTCTTTCTCTTTAGAATATGACTGTCTCACACTCTAGCTCTTTTATATCACTGACCTATTGAAAACACTAGATGATGTGTAACTAAATTTTAATATGTCTGTTCACATCTCTCTTTCCGGGTACCTTCTTCTGCATTAATTACATTTATTTAGAGCCAAGGAAGCTCTGCTGTTGTGGTAACCCAAGAAGTTAACAAGAAATAGAGCTTCTTCTGCAGTCTAGAGTTTTTAGTCTACTGCTTTAGCTGTCTACATAGAATTCTGCAGGCTTAGCTAATGAAACTTAGGAGTCTGCAGAGTTCATTTATTCCTCTTTTCAGAACAAAATTCACTAATTAAGAGTAATGAGTCAGTTAGGTCTGAGCTAAGATATGATTTGAATTAGAAAACATTTCAAAGAAATGCAAGTATATTAAATGGCTGTTCTTATAATTATTGCACTTAAACTAATAGTGTCTTTAGAACAAGTGCTTTAATGAATATACAAGAATAATTGCTGACTAGATTATTATAAACAAATTGATGCTTGGAAAATTATGATTATTTTAAAACACAACATTTTCTTTGTCACCTTTTCATGTTATGCTTAAAGTCTTTATTTAAAGATAATTCATCCAGTCTGAGGCTGAAGTATTATTCCACACTATCATAATGTCCAAATTAAATATGAGTGTTGGAAGTTTTTTTATATTCTCTCCACACTGTTACATTTTCAATCTCAGTCAGCATTTGTCACAGTAAGAAGTGTTCTTGTTATGTACTAAGTGGGATTAAAAAAATAAGTTTTTTTAATTAAAAAAAAACACACATAAAAAACACATTGGGGTTTAGTGCTTAAATGGCCTTTAGCATCTAGGCCGATGTCTTTATTTTGTAGGTGAAGAAACATGACCTGGACAGATTGTGTTTTTCCAAAAGGCATATAACTTATTAGAGGCAGAGCAGAAACTAGAAACTTGGTTTTCTAATTCTCAATCGGGTATTGAAATTGTTTAGCCTAGACATATCTCAGGCATGACTTGATTATTGTCTCCATGTATAAGTAACTGTCTGCCAGGGACCAGCAAGAAAGAATTGATTTACCTTGGTCAGAGGCTTAACAGATAGTGTCTTTATTCCCGAAGGATTTCAGAAAGAATTAGTAACCCTCAACTGCATAATTTAAATGGGAAGGGACTTGATTGAATGTTGTTTTAAGACCCTTTTATATTATTTCTGCAACCTAATGATTTTTAGGATAAAAATATGGTAATGGACATACTAATATTAGAATTAAGTATGTCTTACTGTAAGTTCCATTTAGAAGAGTGACTGCTGCTGCTACTAGAAAAATGAGTCCAGATCACATATTTTAACCTTATCATTTATGTGTGTACCTTTGGGAGAGCCCTTTCTATTTCCCTTTTGTATATGTGGATAGGAAAGAGTTCCAGTTTGTTTAAAGATTAATAAACCAATTTATTTTTTTTTCAAACCCTAGCCCTGGCAAATGCCACATTATGTATTCTTGAACCTATTATGTCTGTGGAAGTTGTAGCTCCAAATGAATTTCAGGGACCAGTGATTGCAGGGATTAACCGGCGCCATGGAATAATCACGGGACAAGATGGAATTGAGGACTATTTTACACTATATGCAGATGTAAGTACTGTTAGTCACTGACAACCTTGCTTTTATTATCCACAAGAGGAAATCAGAGTTAGCTTTTGTTTTTGGAAATTGTAGAGCAGATTGGCACATTTCCATGGCTGAGTGTTGAATTTGTGGCTTATATGTATGTGGCAATTTCTGTACTTTGCTGTTAGAGTATCTCTTTAAGTGCAAAATCTAAAAATAAGATTCATTTCAGGTAGGCCTTTTGTGAGTATGTCATTTTCTTAGATGCATAATTACCTTTCTCATTATAGCTTTGTTTGCATAGCCGTTTTATTATGTTCTAATTTATTGGGATAATATTTAATTCCCTTGCCTGTCCCTTGCTTAAATCTCATGGGAGAAAGGGTTTATCACGTTACCTAAGGCCTCTTAGAAGACACTACCCTTGGCATATGGCCTATCATTGAGGAGTCCAAGGGAAAGTTGTATTCACATTTTCACAGAAGAAACACTTTTGAGTGCTTGAGCTGCAGCTGCGTGGAGTGGGGATGAGAGGGACGGCTGTTAGTGGTGTCTGTCTGCTCCGTGAAACTGAAAGATTGGGTTTCTAGTTGTGTCTGCCAAATGAAATTATTTTCAAATAGGGTTTCTACTGTGGTAAAACAGAAACAGGTTTCTATTTGGCTTTTAATTCTTTTAAACCAGGAGTAGTTAGTAGAAACCTGAGTCTAAAGGAAGGAGTTAAATGACTAAGTCTTCTCTGTATTTTTCTCAAATATTTTTCAATAAGCAATGCTGAAATATCTACTGTGTGTGTTTTCAGGTCCCTCTAAATGAAATGTTTGGTTATTCTACTGAACTTAGGTCATGCACAGAGGTAAGCAAGTGTTTAAATTTTACTTCAGTGTTCTTAAGGAGACCATCCTGCAAAATCATCATTTTTGTGAAATCTTGTCTTTTCATGACTTTACTTGATAGTTGTTAAAAAAAAAAAAATCTGCTTTTTGTTTCTGTTTTTGTGTTAAACCCCCAGGGGAAGGGAGAATATACAATGGAGTACTGCAGATATCAGCCATGTTTACCAGCTACACAAGAAGACCTTATCAATAAGTATTTGGAAGCTACAGGTCAACTTCCTGTAAAAAAAGGAAACGCCAAGAACTAACTTTCCTCACTCTGTTGACTAACTTTAACTGTATCTGCAAGGTTTAGATATGTTAATGGATTCATGGAATAAATTCAGCCTGAAAAGAAGTAATTTTAGAAGCCCTTCCTATTATATTCAGGAGCTTCTGTTATATCATAGTTAATTCTGTGTATGTCTCAATGGTTGATTGGTTTTATACCTCAAATAAAATATGATTATTACTGAAATATATTTAATATTTATTTGAGGGAGGAAGATACTTATTTCTGTTATACTGAATAAGCTTAGAACATGTATAAACGTCCACATTTTTTCATAAGAATTCTCAACATACAGAAAAGCTGAAAAAATAGTACAAAGAACAGCCATATACCTTCCATCTAGACTCAACAATGAACAGTTTTGTCAAGTGTTTATTGGATAATAATTTGTTCTGTCATATTTGCTTTTTCTGTTGTCCATCTATGTTGCATACGTCCATTCTTCAGGTTGTTTTGCTGTATACTTGAAAGTGAATTGCATATATCATAACACTTCTTGGAGCATCGCCTTTTTTGTTTCAGAGTGGATTCCTTTGTGACAACCTGGATAGCTAGCCCTAGAGGGTATCATGCTAAGTGAAATAAGTCAGAGAAAGACAAATAGTGTATGATTTTACTTAAATGTGGAGTCTAAAAAGCAAAACAAGTGAACAAACATAACAAAATGGAAACAGCCTCACAGATACAGAGAACAACCAGTAGATGGTGGTCAGAGGGGAGGGAGGGGCAGGAGGGGCGAAATAGGTGAGGGAGATGAAAAGGTGCAAACTTCATTATGAAATAAATGAGGCACGGGGATAAAGTGTTTTCTTAAAAAGAAATGGAGAACACTTTTCAAATTTTCTAATGCTAGCTAAATTTCTAGCTGTTTTATATAGAGCTGATTGCTTCAATTTGTGGCTTCTGCAGATTTTGAACTGCTTGTTTTTAGGAGTATAAATGTTACTTTTTTGCAGACCTGTGAGGTAAAAAAAAAAGGCCCTTGCATATGCTATTCTTGTCTATGTTCATTTTACTGTTTCTGCAGCTTGGAAATAATAACCTACAGGGTTGGTGGCTAGTCTATTTCATCCACCTATTAAATGCTAGTTGAATTAGAGTCTGCTGGAATGTATCATATATTGTATTCATTGAGATTGTGAAAGAACAAATGTTAAGCTAGAGAATGTTGGACATTGCCAGGGAGTTCTACCATGTTGTGCAGAATTGCTTCATCCAAAAACCATCTGATGTGAAAGACATATCCTAGTCCTTTCCCTTAGTGGATAATAGACATGAAATAACTGTCTTAAATTCCTTTGTTTTTCTTGACTTGTAGATTTGGCTCTATAACTTCAGGTTCCTAGAAAAAAGACCTTTAAAAAGTATTGAGCAAATGTTTTCAAGGCATTTGTTAAATGCTTTAAATGCATTATCCATTTTAGTTTTCACAACCCTATGAAACTAGGTACTATTATTATGACCATTTTGTAACAGAGGAGGCAAAAGCACAGAGTAAGGTAAATAACTTACCTAAGACCACACAGCTCATTAACTTTTCAAATTGATAATGCAGTTATGATACTTATCAAGCCAAGTGCATTTTCCCATGAATATGTCTGTTGCTACAGTAGCATCAAGCCTGAAAAATTGTGTTGCTTTGGCATTTCATCAGCATCTCATGCTATTCACACTGACTTTGAATATTGTTCCTGATGAGGAAATACCTTCATAGAATTTAGCACAGTTCCTCTTGCTGTTGCTAACAGTCAAAAATATTAGAACTAAGATGGATAAATTTGGAAGTGCTTTTTACTTGTGAAAACATTTTGGTTATGAAGATACGGTGCCAGAAAAGAGTCGAGATATCTAACACAACACCAGCGTTTCACAGGCAACGACACAGGCCCAGCTGGTGGGAGTAACTAGAATAGGATCACATAGGAACCCATCCAGGACCAGAGCCCACATCTTTTGTTAACTCATTAGTTTGGTTAGAGTTGGTAAAGACCACATACCAGCCAAAGTCTGTATAAGGAAAAAATTAATGAGAATATTCATAAATGAGGGTTTCTTTTATACTACTATTGTAAAGGATGATTGTTGGCTAATTTAAAGACAGTATTATTTGTGTTGGAGAATGGTAGCAGCACTAGGCCTGCTGCAGTATCGCCCTGATTCGCAACCCTGGCAGCACTTTAAAAATTACTTGGGAAGCTTTAAGGAGAAATACCCAGGCCAACCCCTAGATACTCTGATTCTTTGCATCAAGATCAAAAGTTTTCCAGCTTATTCTAGTATACAGGCAAGGTTAAAGACCATTGCAGTATAACGTGTACCTCCAAAAGATGTGTCACATTATTAGTATTCTTTTGTGTGACGTTAGTGATTGGGCTATTGGTTCTTAGCTTGGTAAGTTTATCTTTAAAGATGTACAGTCAATTTTCTGTTATTCCTTGCCTCCTTGCTTACTCTTAGATTTACGTTGTGAAGTCACTAAAATGTAATACTGAAATTTTAGGATTTTTCAGATTTTAATACTTTTGAAATCTGGATGAGACTTAAAATTGATGCCAGTGAAGTGAGGCAGCCACCAGGTAAGTAGTAAATTGTGACATGTAGGAATATATCCCTTTGTAGAAAACATCTACGTGCATTGCTAGAACTGTCAATTTTTGAATTAGAGCTTTAATTGCTGCTTAAAGCGTCTTCAAATAAAACTGTAATGCATCGTTGAAATAGTTCATGTTTTCACAGGCAATTTATTGTGAGCATGGATTCATTTATCCTTTCAAATAAGTGCCAGGCAGCATGCTAGCGACTGTAGCACTTTGAAAGTTAGGAAAGGTCACAGAACAGGTCATAGAATTTTCTAAGCTGAGAGAAATCAGTGTGATAAACTCATATGTCATGAAGCACTGTCATTCAAGGGCCAATATAGAAACTTCGAATTGACTTTCAGAAGAACTTGCTTAACTTCTAACTATTCATAACTCAGGTAGGGAAAACAAAACTATAAGTAGAGTCAAATGGAATGCAGGCAAAATCCTGGTGTTATTTTGTATGTCTTAAAATTTTTGAAAATTCTAAAGAGATTAGGAAAATAAATGTGATGCTCTCTGTTACGGTCATTGGGTCAGAGTGATTCAGAATTCTTTAGACTATTAATGAGTAAAAGAGGGCTTAGGGAATTTAGAGGTTTTCATTTTATGTCAAGGCACATGAAGTGATTTTTCTCCTCTGTTAGCTAGCAAAATCAGTATTAGTAAGATCAAGTCAGCAGTTCTAGAGTTTGTGCTAGAAAAGATGTTCTGGTGGTGAAACTGAGAAATTTTTAGTTGGTTTAACTTATAGGTTTTGTAAATTTATAAATTAGGTTAATTTTTTTGTATGTCATGTGTAGAATTCACCTTCATAATCGATCATAGCGAAATCTGTTAAAGGGTTACCACCTTAGCTTCCTTACCTGATTGAATTATGATCACATTTGTGAGCCTAATCTCACTAATTTAAAATGCCTTTACAAGGATGAGAGGACTTTTAGAAAGTTGAGACAAGAAAGCTGAAACCCCTTTCTAGCTCTTAACGTGACACTGAAAGATTAAAAATCACAGGACATTGAATATGCTCTTATAATGCTCTTGGCACTTTTTTTCCCAAGATATTTAGGGAACTTCAGTTAGAAGAGTTTATTACTTGGTTCTGGCATTGTTTATCACTAGATTGTTTGATATCTTAGGGAAAGTATTTTCTCTGCATTATCATATATGTGGGAGATCTGATGTTTTCTTTAAATGATTGTTTCCAGTGCTTTGGAAAACTTAACAGTCCTTAAATCCAGAGGATGTTGGGAAGATGAATGCAGAGGGGTTGGGGTTTTAAACAGAATAATACATGATCTGCCTCTGCTAAAAAGTAACAGTATAATTCATCTTACTTTTATTTTGTAAGAGTCCATGTCTTAAAATTTTTTCTATTTAGTATAAACTTTTTCAGTTTTCTACTACAGACATAAAGGTAACATTTTCGTATGTTTTAAAAAGGCTGATGCTTCCTAACCAGCTACTGATCAAGGAACCCGGCTAGGGGTTTTGAGACATGAATATAAGCATTCCATTAAATACTAATTTTGAGAGGCAAATGCTGGCCACATTTCCTGGATCAATTCTTCCTGCCTTGGGGAGGTACTCCATGAATCTGATAATGGTACATATTGTGTTTGTTTTTATAAATTACTTAGGCCAACACTGGGTCCAAGTTGTCCTTACAAATGAAAATTGTAAATACTTTATGTACTTTCAGTTACATCACTGTTCCATTTAATACATGTTTGCAGACACTCGGCTTTATCTCTGAGACACTCTTTTTATTTGTAAAGAGGATATAAATATCCTTTAATAAAGAGGATATAAATATCCTTTAAATATCCTTTAATTCCAGCTTAGCACAAATTTTGCCTATATAGACAAATCTCTACAAACACATGTAACACATTTTATTTAGAAACAAACATTTAAAAGTAGATATCAAATTTAAAAGGAATACTTGCTCAAAATCATAAAAAATAGTAAAGTTCTTTTTAAACAGGTAATATTTTCCCTACAATTTGCTTTCATTGAAATATATTATCTTTTTTACATACTAGGTAGAAGCAATTTAACAACACAGAATAGTTAGCTACAATATGTTCAGAATATTGAGAAATGCAGATTTATAGATGTGACCATCAATTTTATTGTTATGTTTTTAAAATACTTACTGGTCCAGCTGCAGCATACACTAACTGACTTGGTTTTACATTTTAGGGCTGAAACCCTGAGGAACCTGCAGAGTAACTGTTTAGCACTGAGCAGAGTTCAGTTTGCATGTGCTCCCACCGTTTAAAACTAAACCAAACCAATCGAAAAACAAAAATCCCAACAAAAATTAAAAAAAACAAAAATTAAAAGTACCTTTTAATTTTTGAGTATTTACTTGTAATCACAGGCTTTCCCAAATTATTAGAATGCCTTATACCTTGGCTGTTTTACTAGAATAATGATTTAGGCTATTTAGTATAATCATTTTGTTCAGAATTTGGTATAAACAGATCTTTTTTGCTTTTCAGAAATTACTAAGCTCTGTCGGTGCCACAGCTGATGCCTCTTCAGTTCCAGAGGCTTCTTCTGGTGTCTGTAGCTCTTGACAGTGGTACTTCACCTTCAGTGGTTTGCCGGGGTACCAGACCACGTGAATATGACAGGGAATCATTTCCTGGGAAATAAGAGTTCTAAAATATTATGATCTGCAAAAACTTGTGGTTTAAACAGTTCTATATACCATTTTGTTTTACCTGTGTTGAGAATTCATGGAGTAGAACAGTATAATCAAAATCAATTGCATCTTCATTTGTTTTCTAGAAGAAGAAAGAAAGAGTTAGTGCGATAGATAGTGTGGGTTTATATTAGCTTAGAATTTGGAAGGCTCGTCTTATATCACCTGCCTTGAATGGGTGGATGGGTGCCTTGAATCACCCGCCGCCTCTTTGATTCTAGCCTCATCTCCTTTGGTGGTATCCTGCATTAAGATGTGGAAGTTGTTGATTCTTACTGTTTTGCCACTGTCATGATAATCTAGTAAGGTCCTTCTGTCACTTTTTCTCTCTAATGTGTATGGGTTTTGATGGAGATTAAGGTCTATGAGAATAGGGAGAATCTTTTGACAACCTAAGTAATCTAGATACTGTATATGCACCTCAAGCTGATTTATAGCCCTGATATGCCAGGCAGTAAGACAAGGGGCAGGGCAATCAGGATTTCTAGAAGGACACCATGGGCCAGGGTCTCTGCTAGGCACTTTATACATGTTCTTACGGAATTCTGTCTTGCAAGAATATGTGTTATGAACCTTCTTTTACAGGGAAGGCAACTTGAGGTTACAACTAGTAGGTGACAAGTGGGGATTCAAACCCAGATCTACTGACTCCACCACCCACATCCTTCATGCTGTACCACACTGCTTCTAAAACCAGCACATTTTATAGGTAAGCAGGCAGTCTCCCTCAGCTCTTTTATTCTCTTGATTTCTATAAATTTTAAGAGTGACTAAACTGATTTCCTGCTTTCTTTTTGACAGTAACTGTTTTGAGGGGAAAAGGTTGGGGCACAAAAGTGCTTATCCCTTTACTAGTAAAAATGGAAGAGAAGGAGTAAAAAAATTAATTTGGATTATGATTTTAATCTACCAGGCTTTCATTGAGACTAAGAATATGCAAAAACAAAAAGGACTTGATATTAAGTTTTATCTTCCCTTTGCTTACATTGATGAAGACATTTACAAGCCATGAAATTTCCATCAGGTGGAGGGGGGTACTGGAGGGATATGATACAAGAGAGGGCCTGGATCAATCAGCAAGTGACTGCTTTTCTGTGGTGCTTTGCGTCATTGGGTAGGTTTCCCTTCTGCCTTGCAGTGTACCCATGAATGGTGAAAGCAAATATCCAAAACACAGGCTGCAAAGTCAGAATTCATGAGAGAAAATTTAGCATCTTTTATCTAAAGGAACGGTTTCTGGAGGCTCCAGTTATCAGTTGGGCATTGCTGGGTTTGGGGGTCCATTTAGCCTTGTCTGACTCTTATTTGGTGACGATGTTGACCTTGGACTATATTGACACAGCTGGCTGCTGTGCTGTGTAATTTTTGTCTCAGACTTTTGTGCTGCCTGCACTTTTTCTCAAGGTCTGTTTACCATGTATTTCTACAGTTAAAAAATTGGTCTTATAAAGTGTTTTTTCAGGACAGTGCCTCTTTCTGTTTCTGAAAATAGCGTTTAAGGAAATCATGGCAATCCCCAGATTTTAGGCAAAAAGGAAGAAAGGCTTGAAACAAATCATGGCGTTCCAAGTCCATCTGACAAACTTCTGCTCAATACCAAGTGTTACCCATTTTTTAATAATCCAAACAAAAATTTGGATTATTATAATGCTTGGGCACCCTCTTCATTTAATTAAGACCTTCCTCAGTAAGGCTCCTGAGACACACCTCATGTTTCTGTTCATAGATTCTTCCTCCTTCAGGGGGAAGCGCCCTTAGACCAAACCAAACCAGGCCTTATTAAAGAGCTGCAGCCCAGACACGGCGCAGCCCAGCTTGGCAAAGTACCCAGGGGGCACTGCCCACACCAAGCAAGGCTCTGCCAGGAAGCCATCATTTTTAATACTCAGAAATAATCTCCTTGGTTTTGTTCAAATCATCACATATGTCAAATCCTTATAGTCCAAATTGATGATTTACTGTCACATTTTTCTGATAACCTAGCACTTTAATCTTCCTAGAGACAGAATGAAGTATTTGGTTTCCTTATACTTAACTCGTGACCTACCCTACCCCTGCTGCTCCCCTCCCCACTAAAAAAAAAAGGAATGATCCCTAGCAGAACCAGTGTGGTTTTAGTAGAGAATAAGTAGGCTTAGGTTATTAATATATGCTATCAAAAGTTGATATTTTTTTAATTGAAGTTTAGTTGATTTACAATGTTGTTAGTTTCTGGTATACAGCTAAGTGATTCAGTTATACATATTCTTTTTAATATTTTTTCCATTATGGTTTATTACAGGATATTGAATCTAGTTCCCTGTGATATACAGTAGGTCCTTGTTGGTTATTTTATTTTTTAAGTAAATTTATTTATTTTTGACTGTGTTGGGTCTTCGTTGCTGCGCTCAGGCTTTCTCCACTTGCGTTGAGCGGTGGCTACTCTCCGTTGCAGTGTGCGGGCTTCTTCTTGTGGTGGCTTCTCTTGTCGCAAAGCACGGGTTTTAGGCACGCGGGCTTCAGTAGTTGTGTCACGCAGGCTGTAGAGCGCAGGCTCTGTAGTTGTGGTGCACGGGCTTAGTTGCTCCACGGCATGTGGCATCTTCCCAGACCAGGGCTCCAACCCATGTCCCCTACATTGGCAGGCAGATTCTTCACCACTGCACCACCAGGGAAGTCCATATCTATTTTATATACAGTAGTTTGTATCTGTTAATCCCAAAGTCCTAATTTATCCCTCCCCCACCCCCTTTCCCCTTTAGTAACCGTGTGTTTTCTACGTCTGTGAGTCTACTTCTGTTTCGTAAATAAGTTCATTTGTTTCATATTTTAGATTCCACATATAAGTAATAGCGTATGGTATTTGTCTTTCTCTTTCTGACTTATTTCACTTAGTATGAGAATCTCTAGGTCCATCCATGAAGCTGCAAATGGCAGAATTTCATTCTTTTTTATGACTGAGTAGTATTCTGTTGTGTGCCTATACCACATCTTCTTTATCCATTCATCTGTCGATGGACACTTAGGTTGCGTCCAAGTCTTGGCTATTGTGAATAGTGCTGCTGTTAACGTTGGGGTGCATGTATCTTTTCAAGCTATAGTTTCCTCTGGATGTATGCCCAGGAGTGGGATTGCTGGATCATATGGTAACTATTTTTAGTTTTTTAAGGAACCTCCATACTGTTCTCCATAGTGGCTGTATCAATTTACATTCCCACCAGCAGTTGTAGGAGGGTTCCTTTTGCTCCACAGCCTCTCCAGTATTTGTTACTTGTAGATGTTTTAATGATGCCCATTCTGACCAGTGTGAGTGAGGTGGTACCTCATGGTAGTTTTGATTTGTATCTCTCTAATAATCAGCAATGTTGAGCATCTTTTCCTGTTGGCCATCTGTATGTCTTCCTTGGAGAAATGTCTGTTTAGATCTTCTGCCCATTTTTTGATTGGATTTTTTTTTGATATTGAATTGTAGGAGCTGTTTGTACATTTTGGAAATTAAGCCCTTGTTGGTCGCATCGTTTGCAAATATTTTCTCCCATTCCGTAGGTTGTCTTTTCGTTTTGTTTATGGTTTCCTTTGTTCTGCAAAAGCTTATAAGTTTGATTAGGTCCCAGTTGTTTAGTTTTGCTTTTATTTCTCCTGCCTTGGGAGACTGACCTAAGAAAACATTGCTACAATTTATGTCAGAGGACGTTTTGCCTATGTTCTTTTCAAGGAGTTTTATGGTGTCAAGTCAAAAGTAGATTTCTTAGCAGAATAAGGTAGATACGATGGTTTCTGTAATGTACTGTCGGCCGATGGAGGCCTCTAGTTAGGGTGAAGACTTGGGCTGGCTGCCAGTGATGTGCTGCCGGTTAGATAGTTTGGGATGCTGACAGTATCTGGTACTGATAAGATTTGGAACAATGCTGGAAAAGTAACAGTTTTACTTTTCTCAGTTCACATTAAAGAAAGGCTAAAGGGTGTCAGGAAAGTCCTTATCCGTTTTTTTTTTTTCCTAGCCATCAGTATCTCCCCTGCCCTTGGCTTAGTCCTCATGGTTTGGGAATGACATCTGTTCTTCAGTCCTAAGGCAATAACTGCCAGTAAGATGGGTCTTATATTTGTATTTCAGCTATTTCTTAGCCCACTCTTCTCTCAGGCTGTGTTCATTTGGGGCTGTGAAGTTTATAAGGCTGCACTGCCTTACACAATTGGATTATCCCTGAGTGGAGAGAGAGTAATTCCCACCCAGTAAGCTTTTGGAAAAAACTATAATCCCTATAGATTCCTGAGCTACCTTGGGCCACGGGCACCTCCAGTCACTCCTTGCTTCTCTGTCTTTGCTTTGTCAGCCCTACTGTCCTGCTTCTAGTCTCCAGGGACAGTCCCTAGACTTTCTGATCGTAGTGACTTTTTTAGAAATTGTTGCTTGTTTTGCTTGTTGTTATGTTGCTTATTTTTCTGAAAGATCACAAGAATCTTTAGTAGCCATCAAATAGCAGAATTTGGAAATCTATGTGGGTATGTGCATGCTTTTATTTAAGAGAACTCTAATCTTGGAAGCTAAGCAGGGTTGGTCCTGATTAGTAACTTGGATGGGAGGCCGCCTGGGAATACTGGGTGCTGTAGGCTTTTAAAAAAAAAAAACTCTAATCTGAAATGCATATCAACCTTAATCCAAATTTCCCAATTGTTTCAGTATTTTAGCTTTATGTTAGTTTCAATAAGCTTGTTGACCCTCATTTCATAGCCCTAAGAGAAGAAGTCATTTGCCTTAGGTGACCCAACCAAGTCAGCTGCATCTTCAATTACTATTTATCTAAAACACAGACACCACAGGGTAAAAAAATCTAGAAGTCCTGTTCCCCCTGCATTTTTGTTTTCTTAGCTCTACAATTACATTTGTCCCCACTTTCCCACTTGTAGGGATATTAATGGACAGATGATGGACATCAAAGACAGACTGGCTAGAATGAGTGAGAAATGGGGCTGCTGTTTTCAAACCATAGTACATCCTGGTGTTTACTTAGGTGATGTGTCATTTATAAATGCAGAAGAATGGAAAACAATGCCATTAAAAGATCCTAAGTTTTTCTCTTGTGTCCCTGTTGCTCTATTCTTATTGAGTTTTCCTCTGACAGACATTCATTAAAATTAGTTCTATTATCTTGACGCCATTTTCTACACTAAACAAAAAATTTCCCCTAACTTCTCAGTTAAAGGAAAAGCCTTCTGTGGAGGACATGATTGTCTTGGTAGACGAGAGAAACTTTTTACCTGCAGCCAAAGAATCGGTGCTGTGCCCTAACTCCTGGTGTAACAGCAGTCAATTACACGGCCATTTCTATCAAAGCCACTCCATAGGGGAAAGAAACGTTCATTTCGATAAGGAATGAAACTACATTTCAAACAGTTGTCTGCTTCACAAGTGGCCTTTGAAAGGTACACCGAGCTATTACCGCCATGAATAATGCTGACTGGACGCCAGGCAACTCCTTGTACTCGGAAGATACTCACTGCTCTCCATCCATGGCGACTGTACTGCTTCAGCCACCCATGAAGAAAACGATTTTTAGAAATGTGTATTTATGGTTGGCTCAGCCTGCCTCTGAGTAGTTGATACTGTTTACTCTGGAAGTGCCCCTCCCTCTCCACATGACAGGTGCCTCAGCCACCTCCTTGTCCGCACCCCACCAGTTGAGTGACTGGCCCTTCTCTAAATTCGCGACCACAGACCTTCAGAGGCCTGCAGTGCTGCGTGATGCTCGAATCCACGCACTCCCACCCCCTCTCACCTCCTGTTCCATCCTCACGCTCAGCTGATGACTTTGCCTCATTTTTCACTGAGAAGACAAAAGCAGTCAGGAAAGAACTTCCACAGGCCGCCACGTGATACCCACCCTCCTACCAGCATCTGTGCCACATTGAAAGCCTTGCTCCAGGTGAACTCTGTGCCCTTGTCCAGTCATCTCCTGGATCGATCATATCCTCCTTATCTCCTCAAAGATGTTAACTCCAACAAGTCTTCCTTCTCTTCCCTACAAGTCCTACTTTGCCCCTCTCTACTGGATTTTTCTCAACATATAAATATGCCGTTAAATTGCCCAATCTAAAAATACAACGGAAAACCCTCCTTCAACCCTGTGCTTACGCATCCTCCAGCTCTAGCCCCCTCCCTCCCTTTTACTCCGCTTTATAGCTAAATTCCTTGAAAGACATGGAGTGTCCACTTCCTCTCCCATTCTTTCCTGAACCTATTCTAATCAGGACTTTGCCCACACTGTGCCAGTGAGACAGCCCTTGATAAGCTCTCCATCTACTTCCAGCTTGCCTAAACCTAATGGCAATTCTCGGTCCTCGTCTTTCTTGACTTTCCAGCAGCATTTGATAGTTAGTCAATTCTCATCCTTGAAACACTTTTTTTTTCTCATATCTCTAAACCCACTAAAGTTGGAAGTGTTCCAGGACTCAATCCCTCCATAACCTTCCTCTGTTTACACTCATTCTCTCATCTCATCCACTCTTGAGGCTTTAAAAACCATCTATGTGGTGATGACTCCAGCCTAGACATCTCCCCTGAACTTCAGACTCTTATGTCCAGATGACGATACAAATTCTCTGCTTGGTTATGGAATTTAGAATGCTCCAACTCAAGCTAATTTCCACCCAAATCTGTTCCTCTGTAGTCTTCCCCAATCAGTAAGTGAAAACTCTATCCTTCCATCCAGTTACTCAGGCCAAAATCATAAGAATCATCCTTGACTTTTCTCATTCTTGGATATATCCATATCTAACCCATCAACAAATACTGTCGGTCTACCTTCAAAATGCAAACACTTCTCACCACATCCACTGCTGCCACCCTGGTCTGAGCTCCCACCAGGCCTTGCCTAGGCTACTGCAATACATTACTGCTCTCCTTGCTTCCACCCTTGTCTATCTACAGTCTGTTCTCAACACAGCAGCCAGAATGATCCTGTTGTAAGTCAGATTGTGTCACTTCTCTGCTAAAAACCCTGTAGTGAGTAAAAGACAGGGTCCTTCTAATGGCCTTCCATGAGCTGACCGCCTCCATCCGATCTCATCTCCCGGCACGCTCCCCTTGCTCAATCTCTTGCAGCCATACCAGCCTCACTGCTGTTTCCCCAACCCATCAGCCACAATGCTGCCTCCGTCCCCTCTGTCTGAAATGCCTTCCCTTCTGGAGGCGTGGCTCACTCTCACTTCCCTTAGGCCTCTGCTCCAGTGTCACCTCTGCTTAAATTAGAGGGGCCTTGCTTTAGACTAAAGTTTAATTCTATCAATACCCTGCATTCCCTTTTCCCTACTTTATTTTTCTCCATAGCACCTACCACATATTTACTTGTTTATCGCTTCACTGTCTGTCTTCTCTTGCTAGAATTAGTCTCAATAAGGGGAGCTACACTGAGTTTTTTGTTTAGTGCTATATCCTCAGTCCCCACAACCATATCTGGCATTCAGATATTCATTGAGTTAATGAAATGCAATTAAAACTCTTGCCACAGATCTAGAAGTTCACATTAATTTAGTCTAAGAACATTGCATTGGTTGTATCTCTTGTGGTACAAGTTAATTGTCAGTTTTTCTTACCCACTGCTTCACACTGCTGAGCTGTGCCATGTAGTAGTGTAAAAACTGTGTTGTCTTTTCCCACATCACGTAAGAGCTGCCCAGAAAAGCTAAATCCCAGATGGGTCTCAGAGAGGGATCAATATGTCCATGACTATCTGAGGGCACAAAAAAAGTACATTCATATTAAGACGTTTTCAGGGCAAAATATTACAAGTTTCAGTAGTGAAGTGTGACTATCCGTTTCTGTATTGTATGGAATCTTACATGCTTCAACTTGCCCTGCTGAGTAAAGCTACTATAAAACAGTTTAAGGGCTATTTGCTATACAATATAAATGCAAACTAAGAGCTATAATGATACTCAAAGTTACTCTAAAACCGTTAATCTAAAATCTTTTAATTAGATGGAAACAGCTATCAGTTGTCTTCTCCACATTACCTTCTGGTTTGGGTCTACAGTCAATGTGCTGGCCTTTGACAATCTACCAAACGTCTTTGTCCTTCTCTGATCCTTGGTGTTAAAGCTAATCTGTGTATTGGCAGCATCTGTCACTTTTGACCACATGAAGAAATCAAGTGGGTTTCTCCTGTGGCATTGTTTTTGGAACTGCAATCTTTTAAATTCAGCAAACATTTATAAAAAATCTACTTAATATCAGATACTGCTATAGGTAGGGATACAATGACTAATAAATTACCTCTTGTGACTTTTAGGAACTCAAATTTTAGCAAGTAATTTATGAGCTATTCATGGACCATCATTTATGCAGTTTGAAAGAGATAGTGTATATTAAAGCCCAATAATAGTATAATATGTGAGGAATACGAACAGCTTATTAGGAAATGAATCCTTCTTAGTAAAATAATCTTTCGCATAAATTCTGCTCTGTATTGGTAGAACTAGACTTGGCCGGTTTATAGTGGTAGTCAATTCAGAAGGCATTCACTGATTGCTTGGGTGCTGTGAGAGATGCAAAGAGAGGCCCTACCCTCCACTTGACAGTGTGGAAATGCAGCTGACACCTTCCTTAAGAAAAAGGGAGGATCAGAGAGCTGAGGGGACACAGGGAAGGGGGAGGTTTCTTTGGGCTGAAGAGGTTGGGGACAGCTTCACAGAGATGAGATTTGAGCTGAGCCTTGAATTCCTGTCGTGTGTGTGGAAGCAAGAGAGTGACAGACTTCCTTCGTCTTACAGTGCCACTAGGAGTTTAACTTGTGAGATCAAAACGAATTACCATAGAAGAAAAATTAGTTATACAAAATACTGTGAATGAGGACAACTGAAAGTTATAAATGCCAGTAGCACTGCTACAGAGTCACTTAGGACTTTGGTTATTCCCAGGTCCCCAGTCTTTTCTTTTGTATGTCATGTAGTTGGGCTCATCTATAGGAGGTTTATGAATTCATTAGAAGAGGAGAAATTTCTACTCTTCATAAAAACCAGACAACTGCTTTTTTTAGGGGAAAAACAGTGCAGAGCAAGGATAGCCTAAAATGGATTAGATCTTCTCACTTAGCAGTTGTAGAGAAAACTGCTCAACAGTCAAATACCCTGGATTGATTAAATACTGAATGGGATCTGCTGAGATCTGAACTGGCTGCTCCAACATAGGTTTTGATTCAACTTCTCTAAAACCAAACCTTTTCAGTTTTAAGTAGATAATTTTAGATATACAGGCTATAAGCACCATTAAACATCTCTGCTGAATTTAAAGTGACAAGAGAACTTGTAGATTTTGTTGATGAAAACGTGCCCTATATTAAGCAAAAGCTTTTTCAAAGCTTCACAGCAGCCACGTTAAGTTAGACTGTTACAGAATAATCCTTGTGGGCATATAGGACTTAACAGGATCCAGTTAACCTGCATTATTAAAAATGGTCCAAAATCTAGAGACCCTGTGGCAAAAGGACTGAGACCCTTTCAAAGAAAGGGTCCAATACGATTTCTAAAATTTGTGTTTTAAGAAGAATATATAAAACCCTATTTCCCCAACTAATGCTAATGAGGGGACCAATCCCTAAATAACCATAGATTTTAAGTATTAGTCATGGCCCATTTATTTCAGGCAGTTAAATATAAACAAATGCTACTACAATGTAAGATTCTGAACTTTCTTCATAATTCTTTGGAACAGGATTTAATCCAAGTTGTCAGAGAACTAGAATGCGAATGAGCCAAGCTTCTGAATTCGAGAAACGCCAAGGTGCAGTATCCCACCTCCGGTTTTTTCAGAACACTTAGTCTCAGTAATGGATGGGACACAGATGCAGCCAGAAATGGAGACCACAGGTCCTCCATGCCGACGCGGGCCTGTCACAGTCTCCGGGCAAATGAGTGAACTGAGAGAGAGACAGTGGGGCAGGAAGCGCTGTGGTGGTCAGATGTCAAGCTTAATACCCCAGTGCAAGTCCAGAGATGACTTCTGTGGTTTTGGAGATTGGATTTGCCGGTAAGTGCCAAGTGTCAGCTGCTGTCCACAGGCCCTGCTGAGTGCCAGCGCCAATGGGCTCTGCTTCACTTCAGCTGAGTCACTTCAGAGGCAGCGCTCATTTCTTACAAGAGACGGCACCACCGCCCATTAGCTCTGGACCTAAAATGAGATCAGCTTGACTCCCCTGCAGCCTCCCAGCAAGGCCCCGAGACAGCTCGCCCGGCCCTGGTGCAGAAGGCCATGATGCACACGACAGAGGCCCTGGATGGGGTCCCGTCACCTAAAGTTTCCAAAGCCACCACCAGAAACCTCTAGAATTTTTCTCCTCAGCTTCTGGACTCAACCCTGAGAACTGCACCCCTACGTGTGGGTCCTGTTGCAACGACCTCCACCTCTTCTCCCTGGAGTCCGGCTCTTGCCCTGCCCTGCGTCTGGGATGAGAAGTGGGCAGATTAAAGGGGCACAGATAGTTTTCAGTGGAGTCACTATATTGTACTCGAGGGGGAAAACAGGAAAAGGATACTTGTGAATTTTGTTCAGATAATCAGGTGTACCACATTCTGTAGTTGAATTAAATTGCCATTTGGGGGATACATTTTTAGATAATCATTTTTTAAACATAGATCTTTATAGGAGTATAACTGCTTCACAATATACTGTGTTAGTTTCTGTTGTCCAACAAAGTGAATCAGCCATATGCATACATATATCCCCATATCCCTCCCTCTTGAGTCTCCCTCCCACCCTCCCTATCCCACCCCTCTAGGTGGTCACAAAGCACCGAGCTGATCTCCCTGTGCTATGTGGCTGCTTCCCCCTAGCTATCAATTTTACATTTGGTAGTGTATATATATGTCCATGCCACTCTCTCACTTTGTCCCAGCTTACCCTTCCCTCTCCCCGTGTCCTCAGGTCCATTCTCTTGTAGGTCTGCATCTTTATTCCTGTCCTGCCCTTAGGTTCTTCATAACCATTTTTTTTTTAGATTCCATATATATGTGTTAGCATACAGTATTTGTTTTTCTCTTTCTGACTTACTTCACTCTGTATGACAGACTCTAGGTCCACCCACCTCACTACAAATAACTCAATTTCGTTTCTTTTTATGGCTGAGTAATATCCCATTGTATATATGTGCCACATCTTCTTTATCTATTCATCTGTCGATGGACATTTAGGTTGCTTCCATGATCATTCTTTTTAAGATATAGTAATGACATGCATTCCTGAATATAGAAATTCCAGATATTGGTTCATACCAGGTATGCTGACAACATCCAAGAGGTTTTTAAGTTGCTTCATGTACTTGTAGAGCTGATAATCTTCTTCTTGTCTTGTCTTCTTCTCAATGAGCCGAGTACACGTTATATTAATGGCTGGTCTGGGTTTCTCCTTCCTGAAAAACACTCGAGCAGAACATTTCCCCAGATGTTCCTTACCTTCCTGAAATAAAGATTTTGGAATTAGAATGGTTCCTTATCACTCCCCACTCACTCCAAGGAAAAACACACACAAGATTGGGGAGTTCCTTGTACATGGCAGGTATGCACTGGCATCCATATGGAGTATTCTTTGCTTTGTAGAAAATGATTTTTGTGCTCACAGCCAAACACAACAATCTTCAGTCTTTGCTGTCATTTAAAAAACTCCTGCTTTCTGATGGTGCCCTTATGAAAGAATGCTGGGCCTCTTCCAAAGAAATACCGCTGACATCTGTGGGTGCTACTCGGCTCAAACCTCTAGCTAGGATGGAGGTACTTTCCTGTCTACCGTGGACCAACCAACATAATGCTTACTTGGCCCTCAAGCTGGCCGACCTGAACCAAAAGGAAGCTGATTCCCATCAACACAAATGACAGTGTCTTCATGCTGCCTGATGAATTCAGTCCTTTTATTCCAATTTTACACTTTAAGACAAGTTTAAAGAGGAACCTACTCCATGTCTCACAGCTAGTAAGTGGTAAGCCAGGACCTGAGCTGTGTCTGTGTGATGCCAGGGCCCCAGCTCTGTGAGAACGCCATCTCTCTACTCCGAGGTCTAATCTAGAAGAAGTGGAGGGACAGATCACCCAAATGGGACTGATTCAACTACCTGAGTGACCGAGGGAAGTCTGCTTGCACTCATATTTAAAGGTAGACACACTGAGTGTTCTGGGATCTCCCTCACTTACTTTCCAATCCAGGACACATGGAGCTGGGTAGCTGGATGCTTTAAGTAGACATCAAGAGTACAACTCATTTCTGGGACGGTGCTTCTCCACTCTTTTAGGTCACTGATTCCTTAACCCGACAATAAAAGCCAGGGAACCGCTTCCCAGAAAAATGCACATTCACTCATACCATCCACTGGGCCTAGAATCTGAGAGGGTTCATGGCGGCACTCAAAACCCATCCATGGGCTGTAACTCCTGTTACAACATGGTTGGTTGAGCAACTGAGTTCTTTTCACGTTTACAGTCATTTAAACTGGGTGGAGTCCCAGTTAAGACAACAAAAAGAAAAAGCCCACAATGAAACAAACCATACTTAAAATTGGATCTGCTAAATAAGCCCCCTCCTTGAACTAATGCAAAAAAACTGAAATAGGCGTTCCAGTGGGCAACGTCTTCTCCCGTAGTGCTGGTTTACAGGAGAGCAAATTTAAGTGGTACATTAAAATCCTAATGATCGGTGCAATACAGGAAAACGGTGAAGGGAGCGATGGGGAAGAGGCTTATGAAAGGCAGAAGACGGCTGGTACGTGGACTCTTGATGTCAAAACTGTTTCCAGGGAAGAGAAAAGGCAATAGGTATTGTCCCCTTTTGTTTTTCTTTCCCTTTCCCCCCAAACAGCTCCACAGAATCAAAACAGTTGCCAGAAGATGAAAGAACTCTCCCTACCTCCCGAAAGGAAGCATTTCAATTAGCTAGCCCTTCAGAGAAGCACAGTTGGTCAAAGTAATCTAGTAATTGTTTTCCTTTTAGCTTTAACACTTCTGTTTGCAACACAGAAACCAAAAGCACCTTCCTTATGCTTTAAGAAAACGTTAATTCTTAGGTTAATTAGCAAAGTTGGCGTAGTGTTTTCTTGTCAGAACTTGTTTGTGAATGCTGGTAAGCTTTCTTCCAGAAGCATCAGCCGGAGGGGTTATGCCTTCTCCGAAGCTCCGCCTTCCTGAGACACCGTAATGCCCATGCTGCCTGCTCATCCCCACCCCCCCCCCACCCCCGCTCTGACTCTGCGCCACACAAAGGGGTTTGGGCCGGTCCCTCCACCCCGGTTCCGGGTGCTGCCTCCCAGCCTGGCCCAGCCCCGGGAAGTCCATCTGGCTCTAATTTCTGTATGAGTCCTCTGTTTCCTCTCTTCTTGTGAAGGGGGAGGTGGTGGGGAAAGGAAACTTGGCGACCGTGGCCCGCTGGGTCAGAAGGAGAGGCTGAAGATGCCTGCGGCGCACGTGGGCTGCTCTGAGTTGCGGAATGCCTCTGTGCACGGAAGCTCCTGGAGGTGGCCTCGTGCTATGCCGGCCCGCTAACGAGAAATGCCACCAGCTGACAGGAGAGAAGGTTGGCATTTGAGAGTGAATCATTCTGGGGATTCGGAGGTGCTAGGGAGGGGCACCGGGTCCAAAGGGGGTGTGAAACGCCCTCCCAGTGGCAGAGGAAGGAGGGGACGGCGGCTGTGTGGACGCGGTAAAAGGAACCCTGTGTGAGACCATGAAGTGGTCCTGCCTAGCGCTGTCTTCAATTCTTGAGAATAGAAAACAAAGCAGGAAAGTAAAAAAAAAAAGGCAAACCTCCAGGTCACTACATATTAAGATTCTCACTTAAAAAAAAAAATTCATACAAGTTGTTAATAGCACACTTCACAAACCATGGCAACTTACCTCTGGGTTGTAGAGCTCCGTGGTAAACACCAGGTCAACTTTATATTCCTTCTTTTGATTAATCTGAAACACAGAAGTAGAACTTTAGCCTCGTGGAAGCTCTGTTAACACCTTCATATCCAAGAACCCCTCGCTCTCTGAGAATAACATGACATGCAAATTGCAGCTCTAGCATTCGTACCTGAATAAAATTGGTGATTTTTTACAAAGAGAGAAGATCCCAAATTTTGGGCTTATCATGACACTCTGATTTGACAGCTACTCACAAGGAGGGAGGCTGAGAGGGGGAAACAGTGGTCCTGAAGCTACAAGTTGGCTTTGTGGAAGCAGCTAGATGAGAAACAGACATGAGCACACAGGGCTGAGAGGCGGGGGCCTTCCTGCCTTCCTTCCCCAGCCGTGGAGTGCCCCTCCACGCCCTGTGCGGGCGCTGGGCCCCATCAGCGGCCCCCCTCCTGCCACTCACAGCTGAACACGGGATCCAGCGACAAAGGTCCACCCAGTAATAAATAATGGGTTTTCAGATGGTGAAGAGAGAGTGGTGGGGCAGAGTGGCTACTTTTCTTAAGGTGGTCAAGGAAGGCATCTGGGAGGAGGAGACCTCAGCTGAGGCCAAAGGGACAGTATGGAAGCAGCCACACCCGGACCTGGGGTAGGCGGGGGGCACCCACACGTGCACCCAATGCAGAGTTTTAGAGTATATATACCCATATCATTGAAGCATATTAGACTGTTTAGAAGAACTTTATGTTATTGGCCAACTTTTTTTTTTTTTTTTAAACACCACAGTGACCATTCAGTAAAAGGAGTGTTTTCTAGAGAAGAAAGGAAACTTCCGCTGCCTGGAGCTGAAGTTATTTCACATCGTGTTGATTAAGTTAGATTCTGGAAACAACAATTTCCCTTGAATCAAGAGCACAACAACCAAACAGAGTTGACTTATTGGAAGTAGACCAGATATCATCTATTCCCATCACAGATTTTTAAAAAATTCTGGGAAACCAGAGAATGGAGGGCGAGATTCTGTGGCAATTATTTATGTAAAGAATATTTAAACATGTGGATATACGGATATTGCCGGGAGACGGGGCGGGGGGCACCCAGAGCACATGTATGAGAGCAGTTTGCTTAGGGCTCATTCTCAGTCTTGAAACAAGCCCTGGTATACGCTGAAACATTGATTTCAATGACAAATTCACACAAATTATAGAATTCATACAAACAAGTCTGTCTTCGCATTCACTTTTTGCCACCTATTATGCCAGGCACCAGAGATATACAAGGAAACAGAACATCCAGTCCAGCTTGACCAGAAACCTACTTCCTGTGTGGAAACAGATATATCAACAGTGCAGCTCATCTATGTGGCCAGAGCTGCACGTGTGCCGGGCACTCAGTTTAGGGGGGCCTTATCTAGAGCAAGGGGCCCAGGCGAAGATGTGGGAATGGGGTGCAGGGCCTGGCGTTCCAGGGAAGGCAGTGAAGCTAGAAAAAAGGCTGTCTGGGGAGGCTGGCGCAAGGTCACAAAAGCCTCTTTTTTGGTAAAAAAGTTTGGGATCAACTTGGAACTTGATCCCAAAGTCTGTGGGAGCCCCAGTTAACATAATGCAATACTTAGGCTGTTGTGGAGAGTAAGACATGGCACAAATAGAGCTTCGACTGTGCCTGGGTCGGGGTAAAAGTCCAACGTATGCTCACTCTTTTTAG
Organism: Lagenorhynchus albirostris; assembly: GCF_949774975.1. Classification (NCBI taxonomy): domain Eukaryota; kingdom Metazoa; phylum Chordata; class Mammalia; order Artiodactyla; family Delphinidae; genus Lagenorhynchus; species Lagenorhynchus albirostris. The sequence continues at coordinate 39,999,011 of NC_083099.1, forward strand.
CATTATTAAAACCTATTCAAGCCCACAGCTAACATCATTCTCAATGGTGAAAAGGTGAAAGCATTTCCTCTAAGATCAGGAACAAGACAAGGATGTCCACTCTCACCACTTTTATTCAACATAGTTTTAGAAGTCCTAGCCATGCAATCAAAGAAGAAAAAGAAATGGAATCCAAATTGGAAAAGAAGTAAAACTGTCACTGTGTGCAGATGACATGACACTATACATAGAGAATCCTACAGATGCCACCAGAAAATTACTAGAGCTCATCAATGAATTCAGTAAAGTTGCAGGATACATGGGAATTCTCTGGCGGTCCGGTGGTTAGCACTCGGCACTTTCACTGAAGAGGGCCTGGGTTCAATCCCTGGCCAGGGAACTAAGATCCCACAAGCTGCACAGCGGCAGCCAAAACATAAAACTACGAGGTGTCACCTTACACTGGTCAGAATGGCCGTCATCAGAAAGTCTACAAACAGTAACTGCTGGAGAAGGTGTGGAGAAAAGGCAACCCTCCTACACTGTTGGCGGGAATGTAAATTGGTACAACCACTATGGAGAACAGTATGGAGGTTCCTTAAACAACTAAAAATAGAACTACCGTATGACCCAGCAATCCCACTCCTGGGCATATACCCTGAGAAAACCATAATTCAAAAAGATGCACGCACCCCAGTGTTCACTGCAGCACTATTTACAATGGCCAAGACATGGAAGCAACCTAAAAGTCCATCAACAGAGGAATGGATAAAAAAGATGTGGTACCTAAAAACAATGGAATATTACTAAGCCATAAAAAAGAATGAAATAATGCCATCTACAGCAACATGGATGGACCTAGAGATTATCATACTAATGAAGTCAGACAGAGAAAGTATTATATATCACTTCTATGTGGACTCTAAAAAGATGATACAAATGAACTTATTTACAAAACAGAAATAGACTCACAGACTTCAGAAACAAACTTATGGTTACCAAAGGGGAAAGGTGGGGAGGAGGGATAAGTTAGGAGTTTGGGATTAACATATACACATTACTATATATAAAATAGATATCAACAAGGACCTACTGTATAGCACAGGGAACTCTACTCCATATTCTGTAATAACCTATACAGGAAAAGAATCTGAAAAAGAATGGATATATGTATAACTAACACTTTGCTGTACACCTGCAACTAACACAACATTGTAAATCAACTATACCCCAATATGAAATAAAAATTAAATTAAAAAAAGTAAAATGCAAAAACAAAGAAAACAAAACGTATACACATCAGGGAGGGAGAGAACTGTGCTGGAAAGCAGGGTCTGGCCCAAGGATGCGGCTAGGGAAGGCTGAGATACAGACTCCATCTAGCTTGTTTTTACATTGGTTTTCTCCTGCCTAGAGCTCGCAGTGAATCATTAAAGGGTGTAAACAGGGCCTGCACGAAAGTGGCTGCACAAGGCGCTCCATACATCCGTCTCCAAGTCTCCTAAAGTTCAGTGTCCTCGTCGCCCCACCCGAGTTAGAGGGACACATGGAACAACCACCCGAGCCACTCGGGCACCAACAGCTGAGACTCAAAGGAGGCGACACTTCCGCCAGCCGGCAGGTCTAAAGCTTAAACTGCTTGCTGCGCCAGTCCTAGGGCCCTCTGGCCTGCTGCATGCACGACCTAGGAGTCTGCCCTTCCCGTCCACTTAGGGGTCTAAGCGCAGCCTCCTACACAGGAGTCAGGATGCCCCTCAGGCTGCTAGCTGGGGGTGAGTGGGGTGGGTGGTGAGGCCACTCATGGGAAGAGGAGGGGCAGCAGGGTTGGCGCTACATTCTTTGTGCTCAGGGACATGGAATACGGCCAGGAGGCAGCTGCATGTCATAAAAATACATTCAGTAGAGGTGGTGGTTGAAGCCACAGAATTGGCTGCAATCCCCCCAGGGAAGGTGTGTACACTGAGAAGAATCTTGAGGACCACCAATCTTCCCATCAGTAATAAACTGGGCACACTTATTTGCTACCCACAAGGATTCACAAAAATCTGCCTCATTCTTGATATAACTGTGCATATTTTAAATAAAGTACTTAAGATATTATTTGACTCAACATTTTTTTGAAAACACACGGAGGCAAAGTGATGTACCAGTACCTATTCTTTGCAGGGAAAGGAACAAGTGGATTAACCAAACCAAGGCTGTGAGCTGAATGGAGCTGTCTGGTTTTTTTGGCCCCACTGTACAGCGGCGGCTTGTGGGATCTCAGTTCCCCTGACCAGGGATCGAACCCACGCCCCCTGCAGTGGAAGCTCGGAGTCCTAACCACTGGACCACCAGGGAATTTCCCCGAGCTGTCCTTTTGAAGAGTAATTTTTCCTTCCCGATTTGATCTCCTTCTTTTGTTTTAATTAGGCACTCTTAAAGGCATCTACATTCTGTCCAAAATAAGACTTTTATATTTTTGGTTGTACTTTATCCTTTATCAAGACACAGCCCTTTTTTCTCCCACAGAGGCCTCTCCCGCTCCCTTCCTCTGAGCCACAAGTTCCCCTGAGGCAGCTTTGCTGGTTCTCCTGAGATAAGGTGGCAGCCTCAGGCCCTGGGCAAAGCAGCACCAGCCAGGGCCTCCTTGTCTGGGACAAAGTGTCTCACGCTCCTCGGGACATTTTAGGGCTGTGAGTTCCCTGCAGCTGCCTTTGATTAAACTATCCTGTGATAAACAGGTCTTTGTAGTTCAACACCTACCCCAGGAGTTTTGAACGTGTGAGCGCAGGGCTAGGTGACGACAGGGAACAGACTGTCACAGCCGCCCTCAGGGCAGTCAGGTGACAGGAAGAGAACTTCAAATAGATGGCTGTAGAGCTGATTATATGATCATGGATGACTTAAGAGCTATGAAAGGATAACTGGAGAAGTGATCTAGTCTGGGGATCAGCGACGTGACATTTGAGCTGAACTCTGATCATTAAGAAGGAATTGACTTTGGGGTGTCAGGGTGAAGGTGGGGGGATGGCAAACATTCCACATGGAGGGAAGATGGGGCTGAAGGTGCTGGGGAGCAGCTGGGGGGCAGAGGGCAGAAAGACGGGAGCCAGGATCCAGAAGAGGCTGGCCCTGGCCGGCTGCTCAGGGGCCGTCCACTGCAGGCTGCAATAAGAGTTTCTTCCTAAGAGAAACGGGAAGCCACGAACAGGAATGAGAGATTTTTAAAGATCCCTCTAGCCCACATATGGAGAACTGGTGGTGCTGGAGTGAGGAGGGGTCCGGAGTGAATGCAGAGACCAGGAGGCTCGTTGAGGGGGTGGATGAACCAGGGTGGGGACAGCAGAAATGGAGGGAAGTTTATGGTGGAGAGAAGTGGATGTAAGTCCTAACTAGCAGGTCAACTGACCAGTCACATCACTCAAGATCAGAAATAATCACTAGAATACATGTTTTGTATTAGGACAACATTATTACGTCCACCATCATTTAAAGGACGCTTGTATTTATACAACAACAACAACAACAGACACCCTCTAGGGCCTGTGCTGGGTGTGGTTCTAAGCATATCACATGTTTTACCTGGGCTACCAGAGCTCTGAAGGCCTGCGCACAAGTGAATAATCGGGGGGTGCCAGCTAAAAAAGCAGTGAGGGACCACTGTACAACTGTTAGATTGGCAACAAATGAGAAAATGCACAGGGCCAACCCATCGGCCGGGTTTGGGGGGTTCATGGCTGATAGGGGAACCAATGACTGAAACTGCCCACTCTAGCCAGGCACCACAGAAACCATTTGCATGAGTTATCTTGCCACAGGAGGTCCTGGTAAGGAACGCAGAACTAACAAGTCACCACCAACAGGAAGAATTCGGGGAAGGTCAAAAGGAGCGAGGAGATGCCAGTCCACATGTCCTACCGACCTCCCAGAATCCTTCTCGCTGGAATCCATCTTGGCTGAGCAATGCGCGTGCCCCCAGGAAGGACCCTGAGTCAGAACGATTGGGCAGAGACAACCCAGAAACTAACCCCATCACCGTAAAACCTGAGGCTGCGAGCCACGTGGCAGAGCGGTTCTCCTGGGCTCCCTTACCCTGCTGCTCTCTGCCCAGGCTCCCCTATCCAATAACGTCTCTTGCTTCGTCAGCACACGTGTCTCCTCGACAGTTCGTTTCCAAGTGCTGAACAAGAGCTGACTGCCCTGGAAGGGGTCCCCTTCCTGCTGGGGGGAGGTAGCTTGGTGCAGTCTAGCTGGAAGGCAGTCTGGCTGACTTGGTCAAATCAAGACTGCACACACCTTATGATCCAACAACCTACTGCTGGGTATGTGTCCCAGAGAAGCTGTGATGCTGTTACAGGGGACTCGTGGGAGCATGTTCCTTGAGGCATCATCTGTGTGGTGGGAAGTGGGAGGCAATCTGGTGTGCGTCCCTTGGGGGCGGGCAGGTAAAATGGGGTTGCTGTGCAGCAGGGAGAGGTAGCCAACTAGCCATACGTACAGCAACCAACAGAGCTCCTCAAGGCTGGGCGTGCAAACAGAAGCAACAAAACGCATGGCAAAACAGCACTTACAAAAATGTTTTAAATAAAAATTTGCACACACACCAACAATATCTTTTATAAGAGCACTTACAGACAGAAGAATATACAACAGCCCTTTTCAAAGTGGCTGCCATGGGAGGGCAATGGAATGAAGATGTGGACAAAGAAGGTCACCTGCCATGTCAGTAAACACAGGACACTGCAGCTGTAAAGCCCCTACAGTGCAACCCTGAGGGGAATTCAGGATGGAGAAAAACAGGATACTGGCCCTAGATAGTTAAGATGCATATCAAAGGAATAATTTCAGTGAGCCCAGACTCTTGCATCTTCCCGTACATAGAAAAGCACGAAACTCATTAACTTGAATACAGACTGAAAGTGAGGGAATGGAAAAAAAATATTCCATGCAAATGGAAATCAAAAGAAAGCTGGGTGGATAAAGAAGATGTGGCATATATATACAATGGAATATTACTCAGCCATAAAAAGAAACGAAAGAGCTATTTGTAGTGAGGTGGATGGACCCAGAGTCTGTCATACAGAGTGAAGTAAGTCAGAAAGAGAAAGACAAATACCGTAGGCTAACACATATATATGGAATCTAAGAGAAAAAAATGTCATGAAGAACCTAGGGGTAAGATGGGAATAAAGACACAGACCTACTAGAGAATGGACTTGAGGATATGGGGAGGGGGAAGGGTGAGCTGTGACAAAGTGAGAGAGTGGCATGGACATATATACACTACCAAATGTAAAATAGATAGCTAGTGGGAAGCAGCCGCATAGCACAGGGAGATCAGCTCGGTGCTTTGTGACCACCTAAAGGGATGGGATAGGGAGGGTGAGAGGGAGGGAGACACAAGAGGGAAGAGATATTGGAACATATGTATATGTATAACTGATTCACTTTGTTATAAAGCAGAAACCAACACACGATTGTAAAGCAATTATACTCCAATAAAGATGTTAAAAATAAATAAAGAAAGCTGGAGTAACAATACTCATCAGATAAAATAGACTTTAAAATACAGACTATTACAAGAGATAAGTGAGGGCATAATGATCAAGGGATCAATCCAAGAAGAAGATATAGCAATTGTAAACATTTATGCACCCAACATAAGAGAACCTCAATACATAAGGCAAATGCTAACAGCCATAAAAGGAGAAATTGATAGTAACACAAAAATAGTGGGAGACTTTAACACTCCACTTACACCAATGGACAAATCATCCAGACAGAAAATCAATAAGGAAACACAAGCCTTAAATGACACATTAGACCAGACTTAATTGATATTTATGCCACATTCCATCCAAAAACAACAGAATACACTTTCTTCTCAAGTGCACATGGAACGTTCTCCAGGATAGATCACATGTTGGGGCACAAATCAAGCCTTGGTAAATTTAAGAAAATTGAAATCATAACAAGCATCTTTTCTGAACGCAACGCTATGAGATTAGAAGTCAACTACAGGAAAAAAAACTGTAAAAAACACAAACACATGGAGGCTAAACAGTATGATACTAAATAACCAATGGATCACTGAAGAAATAAAAGAGGAAATCAAAAAATACCTAGAAAGGGGCTTCCCTGGTGGCGCAGTGGTTGAGAGTCCGCCTGCCGATGCAGGGGACACGGGTTCGTGCCCCGGTCTGGGAAGATCCCACATGCCGCGGAGTGGCTGGGCCCGCAAGCCATGGCCGCTGAGCCTGTGCTCCGCAACGGGAGAGGCCACGACAGTGAGAGGCCCGCGTACCGCAAAAAAAAAAAAAAAAAAACCTAGAAACAAATGACAATGAAAACCTATGACCCAAAACCTATGGGCTGCAGCAAAAGCAGTTCTAAGAGGGAAGTTTATAGCAATAAAATCTCACCTGAAGAAACAAGAAAAATCTCAAATAAACAACCTAACCTTACACCTAAAGCAACTAGAGAAAGAAGAACAAACAAAACCCAAAATTAGTAGAAGGAAAGACATCATAAATACCACAGCACAAGTAAGTGAAATAGAAACGAAGAAAACAACAGTAAAGATCAATGAAACTAAAAGCTGGTTCTTTGAGAAGATAAACAATATTGATAAACCTTTAGCCAGACTCATCAAGAAAAAAAGGGAGAGGACTCAAATCAATAAAATTAGAAATGAGAAAGGAGAAGTTATAACTGACACCGCAGAAACACAAAGGATCATAAGAGACTACAAGCAGCTATATGCCAAAAGATGGACAACCTGGAAGAAATGGACAAATTCTTAGAACAGTACAACCTTCCAAGACTGAACCAGGAAGAAATAGAAAATATGAACAGACCAATCACAAGTAATGAAATTGAAAGTGTGATTAAAAATCTTCTAACAGGGCTTCCCTGGTGGTGCAGTGGTTGAGAGTCTGCCTGCCAATGCAGGGGACACGGGTTCACGCCCCGGTCTGGGAAGATCCCACATGCCACACAGCAGCTGGGCCCGTGGGCCATGGCCACTGAGCCTGTGCGTCCAGAGCCTGTGCTCTGCAACGGGAGAGGCCACAGCAGTGAGAGGCCCGCATACTAAAAAAAAAAAAAAAAAAAAAAAAAATCTTCCAACAAACAAAAGTCCAGGACCAGATGGTGGCTTCACAGGCAAATTCTATCAAACATTTAGAGAAGAGCTAAAACCTATCCTTCTCAAACTCTTCAGAAAACTGTAGGGGGAGGAACACTCCCAAGCTCTTTCTACGAGGCCACCATCACCCTGATACCAAAACCAAAGATATCACAAAAAAAGAAAATTACAGACCAATATCACTGATGAACATAGATGCAAAAATCCTCAACAAAATACTAGCAAACAGAATCCAACAACACATTAAAAGGATCATACAGCATGATCAAGTGGGATTTATCCCAGGGATGCAAGGATTCTTCAGTATACACAAATCAATGGGATACACCATATTAACAAATTGAAGAATAAAAACCATATGATCATCTCAATAAATGCAGGAATAAGCTTCTGACAAAATTCAACACCCATTTATGATAAAAACTCTCCAGAAAGTGGGCACAGAGGGAACCTACCTCAACATAATAAAGGTCATATATGACAAACCCACAGCAAACATCATTCTCAATGGTGAAAAACTGAAAGCATTTCCTCTAAGATCAGGAACAAGACAAGGATGTCCACTCTCACCACTTTAATTTAACATAGTTTTGGAAGTCCTAGCCATGGCAATCAGAGAAGAAAAAGAAATAAAAGGAATACAAATTGGAAAAGAAGAATTAAAACTGTCACTGTTGGGCTTCCCTGGTGGCGCAGTGGTTGAGAGTCTGCCTACCGACGCAGGGGACACGGGTTCGTGCCCCCGGTCCAGGAAGATCCCACATGCCATTGAGCAGCTGGGCCCGTGAGCCATGGCCGCTGAGACTGCGCGTCCGGAGCCTGTGCTCCGCAACAAGAGAGGCCACAGCAGTGAGAGGCCCGCATACCGCAAAAACAAAAAACAAAAAAAAAACTGTCACTGTTTGAAGATGACATGATACTATACATAGAAAATCCTAAAGATGCCACCAGGAAACTACTAGAGCTAATCAATGAATTTGGTAAAGTTGCAGGATACAAAACTAATACACAGAAATCTCTTGTGATCATCAAGAAATAAAGGAAACAATCCGATTTACCATTGTAACAAAAAGAATAAAATACCTAGGAATAAACCTACCTAAGGAGGCAAAACACCTGTATGCAGATAACTAAGATACTGATGAAAGAAATCAAAGATGACACAAACGGATGGAGATATATACCATGTTCTTGGATTGGAAGAATCAATATTGTGAAAATGACTATGCTACCGAAAGCAATCTACAGATTCAATGCAATCCCTATCAAATTACCAAGGCCATTTTTCACAGAATTAGAACAAAAAATTTTACAATTTATATGGAAACACAAAGGACCCCAAATAGCCAAAGCAATCTTAAGAAAGAAAAATGGAGCAGGAGGAATCAGGCTCCCTGACTTCAGAGTATACTACAAAGCTACAGTAATCAAGACAGTATGGTACTGGCACAAAAAGAGAAATATAGATCAATGGAACAGGATAGAAAACCCAGAGATACACCCACACACCTATGGTCACCTAATCTATGACAAAGGAGGCAAAAATATACAATGGAGAAAAGACAGCCTCTTCAATAAGTGGTGCTGGGAAAACTGGACAGCTACATGTAAAAAAATGAAATTAGAACACTCCCTAACACCATACAGAAAAATAAACTCAAAATGGATTAAAGACCTAAATGTAAGGCCAGACACTCTAAAACTCTTAGAGGAAAACATAGGCAGAACAATCTTTGACATAAATTACAGCAAGATCTTTTTGGACCCACCTCCTAGAGTAATGAAAATAAAAACAAAAATAAATAAATGGGACCTAACTAAACCTAAAAGCTTTTGCACACCAAAGGAAACCATAAACAAAACGAAAAGAAAACCCTCAGAATGGGAGAAAATATTTGCAAATGAAGCCACTGACAAGGGATTAATTTCCAAAATATACAAACAGCTCATGCAGCTCAATATCAGAAAAAACAAACAACCCAATCAAAAACTGGGGGGAAGACCTAAATAGACATCTCTCCAAATAAGACATACAGATGGCCAACAAACACATGAAAAGAGCTCAACATCACTAATCAGTAGAGAAATGCAAATCAAAACTACAATGAGGTATCACCTCACACCAGTCAGAATGGCCATCATCAAAAAATCTACAAACAACAAATGCTGGAGAGGGTGTGGAGAACAGGGAACCCTCTTGCACTGTTGGTGGGAATGTAAATTGATACAGCCACTATGGAGAACAGTATGGAGGTTCCTTAGAAAACTAAAAATAGAACTACCATATGACCGGAAAGTGCACATATGGTGCACATTTGGCAGTCGGTGGAATAGGCTGGGATTCTGAGAAGTCATTTTGTCTGGCTGTACCAACTCTCAGGGGCTTTGTCATCTTAACCTGTGCAACAAAGGTCTTTACCTTCTTTGACTATTTTGGGGAGTAAAGTTTTCTTGTTTTTTAGGCTGCACGGCACAGCTTGCGTCATCTTAGTTCCCTGACCAGGAACTGAACCCGGGCCGCTGCAGTGAAAGAGCCAAGTCCCAACCACTGGACTGCCAGGGGATTCCCATGAGTAAACTTTCTGTATCTTGTGTAGGCTTTGCACTCTCTTGTGGGGATGCCTCTTTCATCTTCCTAGTCTGAGTCACTATTAAGATATATCTTGTTAATGGCCAGATGATGGATCATTTAAATTGGAGAAACTTCAAAATTGGTAAATTTTTAGAGAGCTCTTATTATATAGTTTATTGGCACCTATAAAAAAAATCAGAAGGTGGAGATGTATAGGTATATGTATATATAAAATGGCTAATCAAAAGAATCCCTTTAGTTTAATTTCTTATTTATTTTTTTTTAAATTTTTGGCTGCATTGGGTCTTCATTGCTGCACGTGGGCTTTCTCTAGTGGTGAGCGGGGGCTCCTCTTCATTGAGGTGCTCAGGCTTCTCATTGCAGTGCCTTCTGTTGTTGCAGAGCACGGGCTCTAGGCACGCGGGCTTCAGTAGTTGCAGCATGTAGGCTCAGTAGTTGCGGCACGCAGGCCCTAGAGCATTCAGTCTTCAGTAGTTGTGGCACGTGGGCTCAGTAGTTTGGCTTGCAGGCTCTGTAGCTGTGGCGCGCAGGCTCTAGAGCGCCGGCTCAGTAGTTGTGGCACACGGGCTTAGCTGCTCTGCGGCACGTGGGATCTTCCTGGCAGGGATCGAACCCATGTCCCCTGCATTGGCAGGCAGATTCTTAACCACTATGCCACTAGGGAAGTCCCACTCCCTTAGTTTAAAACAAACAAAAAAACTGTTTGGGAAGTCTTATTTGTGGCCTTTGCTTCCCCTCAGTGGGTCTAACAAATCCTAATAAAAACATTAGGTTAACTAATGTAAATTAGGTTGATTAATGGGGAGGGAGGGAGAAAAAACTGAGGGGAAAGTCTAGAGACTTCTTCCCAGCAAGGTGGAAATTTTAAAGGGACTCCTTCCAAAAGGATAAAAATCTTTAGATGGTTATTAAGAAATGGGATAAATAAAACAGATGTTAATGGGATTAAAACAAAAGGTTTTGATACAACACTACCTAAGGTTAGGTAGGTTAAAGGGACCCCTATTGGCCCCCAACATAAAAGGCCCCAAACAAGTCTGCTTTATTTACCCCAGTTATATATATAAAGGCTGGGGGGCGGGGGCGGAATTACATTGAGATACCTGACCAGCAATTGCTTGGGGCGACAGTTAGGCCAATTAATCAAGTTAAAAGATTGACAAAAGGGCCTGAATCCCTCAGCTCAGCCCTTCACTGGGGACCCCAGAGCCTTTTATACAAAAATAGATTAAATGGTTGGGAGATTAAAAAAAGGAAAAGCATCTAAGACTCCTTGTAAGACCAAGACTTATTGATGGGGTCCTAAAGGAAACTAAAGCTAAAGGTATAAAACTTGATAGAACTGAAATGAAAGCTTACATAAATTGGTATGTTTAAATGGGCTTTATAAGGTGGTTACATCTCTTTTCCCTAATTATACTGTAAGACAGACACTATGTCTCCCCCTTCCTGGTATAAGACAGGGCATATAAATCCGCCCCCAGACAATATTAGTTAAACATACTAAAAGAAACCAACAGGGTTACCTGAGACCACACAATATGAAATAAAAACTGAGTGCTAACATTCAGGGGCCAATAAAAACAATAATGGAGATTGTTGCTCTAGGTTTAACCTGTGCACTCAGAAAGAGGGCCTTTGTTGAATCCCTTATGCAAACTTTTGAAAGCATGATAAATAAAAGCTTAAAATTCTAGGACATAGAACTCTTGAATTTCAGTTTAGTTGGAAATCTTCTCACTGATATAAAAAAAGCAACTTAAAGAAAATGTTTTTGGACAAATCAATCTTCTAGTATAATTTAGGCAGCAGATCTGTTCTCTGGGGAATGAAAAGCAACTGTCTGGTTTTCAAATCTCTACAAATCAGGAATGTAGATAAGCTACAAGGACCTGAGACTGAGCCTAATCTGCTTAATCAGGTAAAACCTGATACAAAAAAAAAAAGGAAAAAAATGGCCTTTTAAAACTCAAACCATTGGAAAGGCTCCCACGCTCAAAATCTAATTCACAGCTTCCTTAGGGGATTATCAAGAATACAAATTTTAGAAGTCTTTTCCCCAAATATCAATAGTAAAGTCTTGGTCATCTGAGAAAATAAATTTGACTTATTCCAACTTATTTATAAACTAGTAAGTTTATACCGTAATACCTGATTCAAAACTAAGTGTTAAAGTGAAGCTATGAGATCTCTATTTTTGTTTGTTTATGTCAGTGTGTACATTACACATATAGGTGTTTCTACCTCTGGAAAATATTATCAAAATTAAACTTATAAAAGAGCTCTATTTAATTAACTAGTAAGCACTTACAAATTAAATATTTCCAAGTATAAAAGGAAACTGGCCAGAATGAATTCCAGGTTCACATGATCTAGTATGCAAGGAAAGTAGGATGAGTGTTTTTGGCAAAGAAGGTATGAGGAGTGGAAGTACACTTTGTTAAGGGAAGAGAGAGATTTTGTCCTAGAGCTGGTTGTCTCAGGGCGGAAAAATAAGTGACAAACTAAAATGGATATAGAAAGTGTGAAAGGTTTGTAGAAAGACAGCTCTGAAAAAGTTGTTCCATGCATGGCCAGGCTGGGTTTGGATTGAATTTAATTGGGTAAGTGAATTTTGTTGTTCAGGGTGGGCTGGTGCAGGACTGGAGTTTGGTTTTCTGTGTTAAGAGAAAAGAGTTTTCTTGGAATGTTGAACTAAATACTTTTGGTAACAGATTGTGAGTTTCTTTGCCTTCTAAATCATCTGTTATTTGCCTTAAAAATCTTTTACTATCACTTTGGTTGAGTGAATAACTATTGCTTCACAGTGACCTATGATCCTATTTGACCAAGTGTTTTAAAAACTTGACTTTTTTTTTATAACAAACTTCCCAAATATCAAATTCTAATTAAGATTCTTTTGACTTTCCAACTAACTTTGGGATGCTTCAAAGGACCCCTGAAACATCCCAAGGAGAGATATTAAACTAATTAGGTTTATTTGCCATGTTAAATTACATGGGAAACATTGTCAAATAAGTGTGATAAAACCTTCTTATTTTATGGGTAAATATCATTAATATAGATATTCCAAAACTTATATGGAATTCCTAAAAATATGATAAGTCCTGATATAATGTTATCAGTTATAATTCTAGTTGTTATCTTAAAATGTCATATGACACAGAAATAACCAAGTTTCTCGTCAGTTACACTGTAAACGGATCTTTAACCATGCCATTTTAAGTCTTTTGTCATTTATAGACAATCACTGTTTTACTCTGATGCTTTTATAAAATGACGATTCTCAAGAGGATTCGTAAAAAAGACTTTTGACAAATTTGTTTCTGATAACTTTTAGATCATACCACTGGACTCAGTAAGAAGTTACAAAACCCTAACGGAAAACCTGATGACTTCATCCAGATCAACTGGAATTAATTACATGGGACTGAATGAATTGATAAATATGGTTTATAATTTTATGACTTTTTTCTGAAATATACTGGCTTTTAATTTTTTCCTGAAAATCTTTCTCTTTACGCTAATTTTGATCTACAACAAACTGATAAAGTGGACCTTTGTAAACAAAGATGAAACATTTACCTTTCTCTCTCTACATGATCCTTCCAGAATTTGGCTTATCCAGCTGGCTCCCCTGTGGGTTTGATGGCTTATTGAGACCAGATTACAACTAGTTATACTAATCAGTGTTTTAATTTGTTCTCTTGTTGTTTTCAAGCTATTTATGGCTTGTGCCTTTCTCTGCCATACTTCATTAACATTACAGGTGTATTATTTACATCCTGTCTATTTTATGAGATTATTGTCTCTTGCATTACCCAACGTGTAACCAGGCCTCCAACAAAACTAATGACGGCTAAATGTCTTGAGGCAATCAATCACATATATAACTCTACGTAGAATAATTGTAATAGTGCAACTGTAGATATGGGAAGAAGCAACAAGAGAAAACATTTCCTGGATCATAACAGACTAGTAGAACAGGCAATCCAGAGAATTTTAGATTATCGACAGGGCCTAATCCAAAAAACTTAGCACATTGAGTGGCCTATCCACAGAATCCTCACCTGATCTTGGAATGAGCTTTCCTAGAGCCACGGGACAAAACTGGTCATGAAATGCCTCCCAAATGTTGGTCAAATTTATGACCAAGAAGAGGCACTGTGGACAACGAATGTCGCCTGCCATTTCAGTAAACAAAGGATGTTGCAGGCTTCCCGAAAGTGCGCCCTGAGGGGAATTCGGGATGGAGAAACACAGGATACTGGCCCTAAATATTTAAGATGCTTATCAAAGGAATGATTTACATAAGCCCAGACTCTTGCATCTTCCCATACATAGAAAAGCACTAAAATCACTAACTTGAGATGTTTTTGTGATCAGCAGTAATCTTCTGACATTGAACTACATGTTGTTTTGTCTTTGTGTGTTTTTTTTAAATTAATTATTTATTTTTGGCTGTGTTGGGTCTTCGTTTCTGTGCGAGGGCTTTCTCTAGTTGCGGCAAGCGGGGGCCCGCTCTTCATCGAGGTGCGTGGGCCTCTATCGCGGCCTCTCTTGTTGCGGAGCACACGCTCCAGACGCGCAGGCTCAGCAGTTGTGGCTCACGGGCCTAGTTGCTCTGCGGCATGTGGGATCTTCCCAGACCAGGGCTCGAACCCGTGTCCCCTGCATTAGCAGGCAGATTCTCAACCACTGTGCCACCAGGGAAGCCCGTTTTTGTTTTTTTTCCAGCAAAAACTCCTACTTATCCTGGCACCTCCCTTACCTCTTTGGAGTAGTTCCTCAGAGCTATCTGAGAGGCTGTATCCTGGGCTATAGTTCTAAGTTCATCGAATAAAACATAATTCTCAACTTATAGGTTGTGCATTTTTTTTTTCAGTCGACAATGGGAAAGGGGATAAAAGAGAATAAACAGCCATCAGAGAGGGGTCTCCACGAAGCAAAGGTAATGAGGGTGTTATTCCCTCAGCTTTGTACCTGGAACCAACAAGTACATGAATGGGCTTTTAACAAGATAGAAAGTCATTTAAAAAACGTTAAGTCCGAAGTAACTCGGTATGGATGTCCCCACCCCGTATCTTAAACTTGTGTTTTTGTCCCTCATGTTGTTGGTGTGATCAGATTTGCAGAGTGAGGTAAACTGCCCGCTAGAGTGGTTTTGAATCTAGAAGCTCCGTACCTGGGACGGAGCCAAAGCCAAACTCTCAAGGTCAGGTGTTCCTCCCTCTGTGCTGACAACACGTGTTGTGACGGCCAGATGGTGCAAAGCTAATCCATTCACTTAAAGACATTTTTTGAAAAGCTACACAGACATTTTTTAAAGAGCCTAGGCTGTCGCAGGGAAGGTGACAGGCAGGTCTGGCTTTCCTGACGTGAGGAGTGTTCCCACGGAGCGGATCATGGGGCTCTGCTTCTCCCATCCCCACGCTGCCAAAACTGCCCACATGCCATACGGATTAGGAAGTTCACATCCCTATCCAAGCACAGCCAGGGGCACAGCGTCTTGCTCTAATCTTTTCCGGAATAAAGCTTTTTATGTAAAGAAAAAGTTGGCAAACAAAGCAAATTACTATATGGCTGTATAACCTGAAGGAATGAATTAGTAGCTCTTTGCTACACATTTCCTTTTAATTACGTGTAAAAGAGGACTTAGGTACTGTGGCCTAGAACTAAATGCTTTACAGTCACGGACCACCAATGATGTGGTTTATGTTCTAACCTGTTTTTGTGTGTTTGCTTGATTTTGTAGGTTCCTTGGTTTTTGTCCCCAAAGGGCATGAGGAAGGGTAGCCCCAGGCAGCCGCCCTGCCTCAGGACAGGTTCTTCAGGAGAGTGACCAGCACTTTGTTTGGGGGCTTCCCTTGCAATCAGTTCGGAGGGAAACAGGCCACTTTTAAAGTCTTGTTTAAGAAAGTGTACCATAGAATGCCTTCATAGGACAAACTCATCTCACTAGATTTTGTGGGGGGGGGGTCAAAAAAAAATGTTCCTCAAATCCCTATCTAATCAATGTCAAGCATTTATTCAGCACTTGTGTGTAAAGCATTCTGCTAGCCACTGGGTAGAATCATGATAAAAACTATAATATATATGTTATATATATATATTGAGCTCTCACTACATGCTTCATGTGGTTTAACCCAGTGCCCAGGAACTACTTAACACAGCACAAGAGTCCTTTGAGGTAAATACTGACCTTATCCCCATTTTAAAGATGAAGAAACTGAGGCACTTGCCCAAAGTTAAGGAATTGTCCAAAGTCACAGAGCCAGTAAGTAGCGAAGCCTGGCTCCAGAGCCCTGCTCTCCCCTTATACAGGACAGAGGTCATACAAACAGACCCAGTCAATCCCTTTAAGAGAGGGCGGAAAGAAAGCTGCCTGGTGTGTGTGTGGGAAGTGTGAGTGTGTGTGCGGGCGTGAAGTGTGAGAGAGGGAGGGGGGGAGAGAGAGGCATTGAGAGAGTTGGACTGTGCTTAAAACCACAGTTCCTGTAGACAAGACCACGCAGACCTTCTGGAAGAGAGAGAGCCAGGCAGGGAGTGGAGTGTGTATCCATTTCCTAGGGTGGCCGTAACAAAGTACCATACACTGGGTACCTTAACACAACAGAAATCGATTCTTTCACAGTTCTGAAGGCCAAAAGTCCAAAATTAAGGTGTTGTCGTGGCCGGCCTCCCTCTGAGGCTCCGGATAGAAGCCCTCCTCTCCTCTTCTGAGCTTCTGGCGGCAGCCGTCAATCCTTGCCTTCGAGCTGGATCACCCCAGTCTCTGCCTCTGTCTTTAAATGGCATTCTCTCTGTATCTTCACATGACCTTCTTATAAGGACATCAGTCACTGGACTTAGGGCCCACGCTAACCCAGTATAGCCTTATCTTAACTTGATTACATTTGCAAAGGCTCTATGTCCAAGTAAGGTCATAATCACAGGTCCAGGGGGTTAGGACTTCAATGTATCTTTTCTGAGGCCACAACAAACCACAACAGTATGGAAGTGACGATGATCTGAGACTCTGGAAGGAGTCCCTGGATGCACTCTTTCAGGCAGGGTTTAAGTGGGAGCTTGAGCCAGTGCAGCGCAGGAGGGGGAAATCTCCAGGACGACTAGGCTGGAGACAACTGGGGAGAGAGAGGGCGAGGACACTCAGGAAGACAGGTGAGCAGCCAGGCTGGGGAGATTAGCAACTTAATAGCGGGGATACTTGGAGTGGAGGTTACCATGGTGGATGGGGCCAGATTAGAGAAGGTCCCTTAAGGGACTTTCTTGCAGAGCCATGGGTCGCAAACTTGAGCTGGAACAGAATCTCCTGGAGGGCTTTGCTAAGTAAGACACAGTGTGATGGCCCCACCCCAAGTTTTGATTCAGTAAACCTGGAGTGGGGCCTGAGACCCTGCATTTTCACAAGTTCTAGGGGATGCTAATGCTGCTACTGCTAGGGACCACACTTTAAGAACTTCTCTCTAGATACTGAGTGGAACCACTGAAGTCCAGAGGGAGGGACAGGAAGTAACAAGTAGCTCCAGTGACTGTCACTAGAAGACAGATAAGCAGGAGATTAAGGACATGACAATTAATCCTCTCCAAAGGTTTGAGGGTATCATGAAACTAAACGAAACGGAGGAATGTCATCTCAAAGTTTGGTCCACCTGGAGTCTTTGGCAAATCAGGTCATGATGATTTAGGAAGTTCGTGGGACAGATCGACCCTCTGCTTCAGGGGGTGCAGCTGGTAAAACTCCGTGGCAACACAGCATGTGCTGTTTTTCAAGCAGGAACATGTGGAGAAGGCAGTCTGGATTTAAATCATTTTTGAAGAAAATTCACTCCTTCCTTCCTGCTACATGGATAACGACTTGGCCGTGTAATGCCATTTATATCCAGGAAGTTAAAAATTACGTGTTCTAATAGCAACTCTACTAAGCCATGTCTCATTTTCAGTACAAAGCTATTTTCTGTAAAACACAAAGCTTTTGTTTTCATGTCAGTAGATCAGAGATGTCTCCTCCAACACGTGTCCAACTACCTCTATATTAGATACTATACAACATTTGCTTGCTTGTTTAAAGTTAAGTCATTGAAATACTGGGTGTGAGTACTGGACATAAAACTGAGGAACTTGATAAGGGATGGAGAATAGGTATTTATTATTCTAAGAGCACATTTTAAAAACCTAACACCCCCTTTAAACTCACTCAAAAAACACAACAAAAACCTAGGGCAAATGTAAGAGCAGGGATGGTACCCAGAGAAACCTTGCTGTCGGATGCCGCAGGGGTCACGAAAACACCGAGACTCTGGGAGTCTCCAAAGATAAGATTCTGCCCAAAGCTCATCTACAGAAAGAAAACCCTTGGGAATTCTCTGGCAGTCCAGTGGTTAGGACTCTGCGCTTCCACTGCAAGGGATGTGGGTTTGACCCCTGGTTGGGGAACTAAGATCCCATATGCCCCGCAGCGAAAAAAAAAAAAAGGAAACAGAAAACCCTGTGCTTTGGGGGAAGCCTGTCTTTTGTTTTTTCTCTCTGCCACTGGTTCCTAGGCATGGTTCCTTCATGTAACCTTAGAGCCGGTGGTGACAGCCTTAAACTTCATGTTTCCACATTGAGGGGGTGGGCAGTGGGGACAGACCAGTTGTCAAGAGCTCGAATGGTGATGCTAATCTCCCCTCGGGCACACAGTGGGCCTCACTGGCCTAACAGACTGGGCTTCTAAATGTCCCCTCCAGCCTTCACATTTGGTAAGAAAACATAAATGTCATGCCATTCCGGGAAAAGCAAACTTCTTCATTTTATAAGGTTAGTTTTATGAGTCAGGCTTAGTTGGAGATAAGTAAACAACTCATCTGTGGACCAAAATTGCTATGCTGCTCTTATGTTCTGGACAGAGAGAACATCGGCGTATTACATTAGACCCTGGAATTATCTCATTGCATTTTCCTTCTCTCGGGCAATGCCTTATGGGCAATGCCAGATAAGGCATTGCAGTTTACGGAACAAAAGTCAATGACCTCCAGATCAGGCCCCATCCTGTGGGGTCCAAGGATACCTTTGCACGGGACACTTCATCAGGCTAAGGAGCAGTGGAGAGACAGAATACTGTGTGTTCATCTGTGTGGCCAACTCTGAGTACGAGTTCTTGACCCTTCTTCCAAAGGAGCCAGGGTAGAAGTGGCCAGAGGCAGTGTTCCCCTCCGCTTCCCCTCTAGCTCAAGGTGGGGCTCAGAAAATTAGAAAAGGCTGGTTGTAAGAGATTTGAGGTATTCGATCTCCCTCCTCCTGTAGGAGGGCTGGGAATGGGTCGGGGCCTGGCCCAGCCTCCTGTTCCTGATGCCCAGTGGTCCCAGCACCCTTCCAGCTACCTTTGTTTTCATCTAATATTTCATATTTGTCTCTAGGAGGTCCCTATGCTAGGACAGTGGCGATAAAGAGAAGGGAGGCCTTCCACCCTGTGGAAGCAGACACACATGCAGGGCAAGAGAACAAAGCAGCCTACAGTCAGGTACCAACACGGGGTGTGGAGGGTGGGCGTGTTTGGGGGTAAGGAGGTTACCAAGGCTGCAGAGATCAGGCAGTGCTGCCACCTCTTGGGTAGAGGCACATGTTCGGCAGTGTGGTAAATACTTGCATGAGCTCGCAGCCACCCGGAAGCTGGGTGTGGGAGGCTGAGTAATGGCCCCCAGAGATGTCCACATCCTGATCTCTGGAATCTGTGAACATGTTTACAAGGCAAAGGGGATCTGGCCAATATGATCGGGTTAAGGATCTTGAGTTGGACAGGGTATCCTGGATTATCCAGGTGGGCCCAGTGTACTTACATGGGTCCTTATAAGGGAGAGTAATGTTATACTCAGGAGGTGCTACCTGCTGGCTGTGAAGATGGAGGCGTGCGGGCGGCCTTTAGAAGCTGGAAAAGGCAAGGAAATGGATTCTCCCCTAGAATCTTCTGAAAGAATGCAGCCCTTTCAACACCTTAATCGTAGTCCAGTGAGACCTATTTCAGACTCCTGACCTCCAGAATTGTAAGAGAATAAATTTGTGGGAGTTGTTTTGTTTTTTTCCTACAAAGTCTGTGGTCATTTGTTACAGCAGTGAAACTAATACAGATACAAAACTACCTGGGATCCTTTACATAGTGTTCTGTGTTGGCACCTCCTCGTGGGGCCGTTGTGGGTTCACGTACCTCTCGTACACAGCTACGGTACAAGACTCTTTCATAACTCGACTTTACTGGCTAGAGGCGTCTCGGGCCATCCTAAGCAGTAACCCAGAGTGGGGAACTGCTACGGCTACTGTGGGACCAGCTCTGGGCAAACCTCTTCAACTGAGGGGCCGTCACAAAGGCAAATAAATACCACGGCTGCAAAAGTGTGACTAAATCTCTAGGATGATTCATGCTGATGAATTGAGATCAAGGGTCAGGTTGGATCTGGGAGACTGTGTGTGTGTGTATATGTGTGTGGATTTAACATTCCTTGTCTCATTAAGATTAGTCATTCTAGGGCTATTGACATTCCGTCTGCAGCAGAACCACTGAGGCCGTTCAAGGAAGAGCGTGCAGCCAGGCCACACTCTTGATGGCTAAATTCACAACCCACCAACGGTGGCCTAATTTATTTGGGATCACTACTAACTTCCACGATCACACGCACCCTTGGCCATGACTCCCCGTGTGGCAAGACAAGTGGAAATGCTGTGGGTTGGTAAAAAAAAAAAAAAAAGTTTGCTGTTCAAAAACAACTTCTTACAAGCTGGTTAAAAGCGTTAGCTCATCCACGTGCAGCTGGCTTGAGCGACTGAGGGACGTGGCCAGGAAGGCCAAGGCCTAAGTATACCCTCAGGGCCAGTGGCCTTTCCCACCTAATGCTGGACCCAGACTCTGCAATCAGAGCCTGCAGATCAGGTGGGCGCCGCGGTGGGAGGTGAGCGGAGCCATTGGGGGCACCTGTGCCATTTCATCAGTGGCAGTGCCCGGAAGGGAGGGCGGGCGTGGGCCTCGGTTCTGTGCTTTCAGGATTGTTATGTTTCATCCTCACGGCAGAGGGCGCTGAGGAGCGCCACCTGCATCCTGCCGACAGCCACCCCCTACTGTTCTTTCATGAGGGCTGTAAAAGCACTTAGGAGCCTTGCTAGCGTGAAAGCAGAGATTCTTTCACTTAAGGGTTTTATTACTTATCTTTCCCCTCCGTATTCATTGCGGCCTTCTTCAGTCTCCAGTTTTCATTTCTATGGTCGGCTTGATGTATCGCTTTCCTATTCTTGTGAACCATCACCTCTAAATTATTGACATTAATGGAGAGAAGCCTTCAAGGAGAGCAGTAATTAGATGAATTGTGTTGCATTAAAGTGCTTCATAGATTGAAAAGGGATAAAAGAAGAAGCTTTTTCTTAGTAGACTAGGCGCTCACCCAGCTGCCTTGTGGCTCATCAGACCGGCTCTGTTCCGTTGTGTCGCGCGCGGGGTGGGGGTGGGCAGCAGCCCAGCCCACCAGCGCTGGGGCGGCCCGATTCTCACCAGAGGTCAGCTGTTTTGCTCCCAAACTTACCTATGCCAGGTGTACTCATTACCTAACTGCATAATTAAATGTTCTGGTGAAGAGGGGGCACAAAAAAAAGATGTCACGTCCACAAAATCCAAGTTAAATGCAGTAGAAAGAATTGATGAAATCAAGTCTCTAAAACTCTTGCTGGTAAATTGCGTATGGGTGAGTCATAGTTAGGCAAGAAAAGTCAAAAAAAAAAGTGAAAGGAGAGGATCGTGAACTGTGTTGTTTGCAAGTGCTCCCTCCACTGTAAGTAAACAAAAATGGAAATCACAGATGCCCAATATGGGTGTGTCTTCTTGCTAGAAAGACTGCAAGGAGTGCCAATTAATGGCCTTCGCCCTACACAAAAAGACAGATGATAGTTTTATATTTACTGATTTTAATTTAAATTGAAGCAGTTAAGGTTTGGGCGTAACTCCCTCCTGCCCCACCTTTGGTCAATTGTTTCAATTATTGATATGTTTCCAACTACTGGTCCTGGCCTGGTCCTTGTGAGCAATCCCTAAGCAAGGGATGATTTCAAATGGGTTGCCTTTCTCCTGAAGTTTGTGCACATAAAGATCTCGCCAGTCTCTCCAAATGCCAGGGAAGGGCTGGCCTCTCACCAGCTGCTTGGGGCAGGGGCAGTTGTCGTAGGAATTACAATTGGCCAGAGGATAGTTGTCTCAGTGTAAGAGACAGCCCCACATCGTCGGGAGCAGGGCTGATCTAGGATACCCTGAGTAGCATAGGAGCTCTCAACACCACCCCTCCATGCTCTGGGTCCTAAGGCATCAGAAAAATACGAGCCTCCTGGTCGTGGAAAGGTAGTGTATGGTCAGGAAAGAGATGTCATCAGACAAGGGCAATGAGGGAACACAAGTCATGGTCTGTGATCTCTCCTTACAATTAGTAAACTAAACAAAACAGAATGCTCGCAAGCTCGCTAGCTAGCTCTGATTTCTTCTCAATACTTCCTTGCATTTACTACCACAGCTATTACTGCATTTTACCACTAGAGGGCAACAGTGTTCCTAAAATGAGGGTTTGTTGCAGAACCGAAACATCACTTAGAATCAAGGAATTTCAGAGCTGTTAAGAGGTCTTAAGAATCATTTGGTTCACTGGCTTTCAAAATTTTTTCAGCTGAAACACATAGCAAGAACTGCATGCTTCATAATGACCCAGTTCATACATATGTTTGCAACATTTTGAGGCACTACTTACCCTGTCTTCTGCAATGCACTCTAAACAGTTTGTATTCCAAACTATTTCATTTAAAACAAAACAAACAAAAAAAAACTGCAACCAATAAATAAATTTCATAACCCAATAGTGTGCCATTAGTTTGAAAAACGCTGACTTGGTCCCAGCCTCTCATCTGTAATACAAAGGGATGCACTGACCCCGAGGATGGAGAAGGATGCTATCAGCTACACTTCTCTCGCCCACCCAGCCACCTGCTAACCCCGGGTCAGTCCTAGAGGAATGACAGATATTGTCCAGCAACTCAGTGCTCACTCTAATAATGCACTGATTGGATAAAGAGTTTTGAGGGTCTATCATTTTCCACCTCTTGTCAATGCTACGACTGCTCTTGTAATTGAAGCAGAAACTCCTTGCATTGAAGGCTCCTTGCAGGTGGTGCCCGTTCTCCTCATTCAAGCAGTTTCAATCAATCAAGCAATTTCACTGAATTCCAGGGAGAAACTGAAACCACTTTAGTCTCTAGAGTCTTGGTCCTGAAAATCACTAAGTTCTCTTCCTTGGCTCCTTGATGTTAAAACATTTATAATCACTTTGGGAAGAAATGTAAAGGTAAACCAGATGATCGAGGAAGGTACCTTTTCTTAGGGTCAATGTCCTGGATTCTTCTACTTCTTAACTCCTCATCCCTCTTCTGCATACCTGTCTCTAATTTACTGATTATCCCTCCCAGCTTTTTTAGGCCAAAAAAGGAGATCCCTTTGAAATTCAGGATTATATTATTACAGGCGAAAACAGTAACTGAGCTCTCTGTGGATAAGACAGGAAGTTTTTCTTAACTCACTTGGATTTAGTTCATTTTATGAAAAGTGCCAAGTATTTTATTTTTTCAATAAGGGGTTAACTAAATGCATGAAAATGCAAATTATTTTATTATTTAATTATTTTTATGGTCTTAGAAGGAAGAAAAAAAAAATTCCTAGGACCTGAAAAATTCCTGGTGCACTTTAGAAATCGGAGCTTGGTGTTCTGTAGGGAATCCTTGCCACTGATAACCAGGGAGGAAATATTCAGGGGGGCCCCTCTTTGGGCTCTGGGAGGTGGCGACTCACTCACTTTGATAAAAGTTCTCAAGCTCTGTTCCCTCACTTCTCTGTTGGGCTGGTAAACTGAACTTTTTCCTCCCTGACACAGCAAAGATCTGTTAGGACAGGTGACAAGCACAGGTTGCCTTTTTTTAGGAAAAATTTTATTTCACCATTCAATAAATCTAGACAAGTTGGGTGTAGGGTTAAGTCTTTGAAGAACCAAGGCCGAACTTCCAAATGGCTTTCTCACACCCTTAACACCACGTCTAGAACAGTCTTAAAGAAAAATCCTACAGCCACTCTTTAAAATTCTATTTACACTATTTACTAAACTCTAGATTCCTTAAGGCTGAGTCTACAGGCTTCGTGGAATATTGGAGGATTACTGGAAAAAGCATCGTCACTTTTGGGACAGGCTAAGTGTAGTTCTGTAACTTTCGTAATCTTCTACTTGATGAAGAAAGCAACGTAGCTCCACAGGCACAAAATGGTACCTACAGCCAGTGCCTTGAAATCAGCAACCGAACGAGCTGCCACGTTCTTATTCACTCCGTTCACAAAGAAAACAGCCCTGGTTCACTCACTCCCATTAGATTAAAGCAGACGCCAGGATTACGAAGGTTCTTGCCCAGGCCAACGCGTAAATTGCAATATTATCCTGAAGCCCTTGCAGGATGGCCTGCAATTAACCAGGGAACGTCAGCGGTTCGGCCTGGAAACTGGCTCAGATTTTGGAAATTCCGCCCTGAACTAATGCTCCGTGACCACCCCATAGCAACCAACTCTGGGTAGTCGCAGAAAAGATCAAGCCTTGCCTTTTGGGCCTGCTCCTCAGTTTCCCCATGCACCTCTTTCCCAGGTATGGGAGCTGCCCTGTAAAAAATCTTTATGGCCTCGTAAATGCCAGAAAGAACGAGCCAGCTTTCTACTGACTCCGCGCACTGACTAGCCTTTCCACGCCTAAACAATTCCCAGCGCCGAGGCGCGAGCCGGGATCCCAGCAGGGGCCTGGCGCATCACAGTCTCCCTCGCGGATCCGCCGCCGGGCGCACAGGCGCGCGTACCCAGGCGTCACCACCCACGCGGCTCGCGGCCTGTCCCCGCGCGCGCCCACTGTGTCGCTCTGGTACTCACCCACGCGCGGCCCTCCTGCACCTCAGCCAGCACTCGAAGGGCGCTGGGCGAGCTCGCGCGGAAGTTGAAGAAGTGGAGCGCCGCGCGCGCCGCCTGCGACAGGAGCCCGCGCGGGGGCTCCGCGTCCTGACGCCACCCGGAGTCCTCGGGCTCCCCGGACCCCGCGGGCGCCGCCGCCGCCCCCTGGAGGGCGAGCAGCAGGAGCAGCGCGAGCAGCGGGGCGGCGGGGTACGGGTCCCCCGGCCGTGGCGCGGGAAGCGGTTGCCGGCGGAGCTGCATGGGCGCGAGCTGGCGCGACGCTCGACGGGTCGGGCTTCGAGCGGGCTGCGCCGGCGCTCGAGTCAATAAGGCCGCGCGGGCCCCTCCCCTCCGCCCCCGGGGCGGCGGCTGGAAGGAGTCCGGGTCCCGCTCGGCCGCACCCTCTCGGCGCTTCCCGCAGCCCCTGGGCCCCTCCGCCCCGCCCCACTACGCTTGGGCTCCCAATGCCCCGTCTCCTTACGCGGCGGACGCGGCGGCGCCTTCGCGGCGCGGGGCCCGGGTATCTGGCTGGGGCCGCGCGGGCAGGGGGACGAGGGGAGCAGTGGACGCTCCTCCCCCAAGGGAGAGCGGCCGGGTTGGCGCCACCCCGCGCCCCCAGCCCAGCTTGGGGACCTCGTTTCTCTCCGCGGAGGCTGCTGTGATGTCGAAGCCCTTAGGGTTTTAGAGCAAACCTGCTTCAGTTCTCCAAGGCTTGGAGCTCATTTCCCAGAAGATGAAATTGGAAACAGGTGGAGAAGGGGGCGGGACGCAGCCGGCGTTGTTGGGGGTCCTTATAGCACAATGACCTTGGAAGTGGGACAGGTTGCCAGAGAACTGGGGCTGGAGAGGAGGCTGCCGTGGCCAGCAGGGCAGAGCCAGATAAGGCCCCAGAGGCCCCAGTGGACTTAGAAACATTGATAACCCTGGTGCGGCACAGATGGGCGTGGAAGCCAGATTCCAGGGAAGTGAGGCATGGATTGGGCTGTAGGGCAGTGGAAGCAGTGAGGGTTGACGACTCTTTTTAGACGCTTGGCAGTGAAGGGATGAGATGGCCATTGTTTTTAGGCCACAGAGAGAAAGCCCAGGAGAACCAGGAAGTAGATGCACTCCCCTCATCCTTTTTCCTACCTCTCTTTATTTTGTTCAGGGGTCCACCTCTCCCCAACACCCGCTGACCCCAGCCCCACTGTGGAGCTAAAGGAAGTCCCTTCTCCTTGCCAGTGACTGGTTGAGGCCCCACATGTGCGATTCTGGATGAGATATGCCGGGGGAAGCCTGGGGAGGGGGTGATGCGATGGGGTCACCATCTCTGAAAACATCCTCCCTCCCCCACTTCTCCCTCTGGATGTTGTCCATCTCTTGTCTGTCTTTTCTTCTACAGAAATTTATGGAACACATACTCTGCTAGGCCCTGGGAGAAGTGAAGAGAGGGCAATCAGATAAGCATCTCCGTACTCCTGGAGCACACCTTTTGGGCAAGGGGAGCCCAGACAATCAGAGAGGCAAAGGAATGATGGATGCAGTTACATGCTGGAGAAAAATTAAGCCTGAAAGGGGATGGGGAGTTGGTTGTAATTTTAAATAGTGTGGTCAAGGCAGGCCTCACTGGGAAGGTGATACTTAGGACCTGAAGGAGATGAGGGAGCCAGATGGACATGTATGGGAAGAGCACTGTAGGTGGAGGGAACAGCGAGTGCAGAGGTCCTGAGGCAGGAGTCCACCGGCATGTTTGAAGAAGAGCAAGCAAATGCAGCTGGAGGGAGAGGGCAAGGAGGAAAGTATCACGATGCGAAGTCTGAGGGATAATGGAGAGGGGGCAGAGCATGCAGGACTTGGTAGACCCTTGTTGTGTCTGGGTGTGCCGCGTGGAAGTATGCCCCTATCTTTTTTTTTTTTTTTGCGGTATGCAGGCCTCTCACTGTTGTGGCCTCTCCCGTTGCAGAGCACAGGCTCTGGACGCGCAGGCTCAGCGGCCATGGCTCACGGGCCCAGCCGCTCTGCGGCATGTGGGACCTTCCTGGACCGGGGCACGAACCCGCGTCCCCTGCACCGGCAGGCAGACTCCGTATGCCCCCATCTTGCTAACAGCCTGGGGATGAAGCCCATCTGAAGAATGGCTGAGCAGAGAGAGGGGAGGAGACTGGGTTCCTGATGACATTGTTGAGCACCCAGATCAGCTGACCCTGGAGCTTATTTATTATGTTCCTTGAAGCTGGAGGTTCTGTTTCTTGCCTTCAGAGGCAGTCTAACGCAGATAATTATCTTCCCAGAACTCAGTCATCTTCCCCTCCAAGGGGTAATAGTAGTAGGTTTCTTGAGAATTATCACCTCTAGGCCTTATAAAGACTAAGTATTCCTTACTCTACTTCAGTGCTTCAGCCCCAGTGGGTGTTGGGCTGCTTTCAGCTGCAAACAACAGGAAAACTGATTAACGTTGTGGACTCTGCAGTGGTGTGGAGTGGGAGGTCTCGGGGATGGCTTGAAGGGTTCAGGCTCTCTCCATCCTTCTACACAGCTCTCCTCAGCTGTTTGGCTTTTTGTCCATAGACTAACCAATAGTTCCATAATTTTAGAATGGCTGTCACAGCTCCAGACACCACATCGTCACATGCTGCAACCAAAGGCAGGTAGCACAGAGTAGGTTGCCGGGGTAACAAGAGAGCTCTACATCATGCACCTGTTTTGGTTTTTGTTTTGTTTTTTCATCAGAGAAGAAAATTTTTTTTTCTGGAACCTCTTCCCCCCACCCAACCTTCCCATACATCTCGTTGGCCAGAACTGGGTCACACTAGCAAACCCTAGCTGCAAGGGAGGCTGGAAAAGCAAGCATCTGCCTTTTTTTTTTTTTTTTTTTTGCGGTATGCAGGCCTCTCACTGTTGTGGCCTCTCCCGCTGCGGAGCACAAGCTCCGGACGCGCAGGCTCAGCGGCCATGGCTCATGGGCCCAGCCACTCCACGGCATGTGGGATCTTCCCAGACCAGGGCACGAACCCGTGTCCCCTGCATCGGCAGGCGGACCCTCAACCACTGCGCCACCAGGGAAGCTCGCATCTGCCTTTTTTCAGCCTCTATCACAGTGGTCTGGTCCATAAGTTAGGATTTAGGCTTGGCCACATAGGACGAAGAAAACAAATGACATTGGCTTAAACAGGAGAGAAACTTGTCTCACGTACAAGAAGTTGTAGGCAATCTGTGGTTAGTTTTGGCAGGTCCATGACATTGTTAGGGGCCCAGGGTTTTTCCAGATCTTTGCTCCCACATCTGAGGGTGTGGCCCCCATCCTCAGAGTACAGGACAAGCTCTAGCCATCAGCAGGAGTGCCCTTTCACAGGCTTCTGAGGAGTCCTATCGGGCACTTCTGCTTATATCTCATTGTTAAGAACTTAGTCATAGCCTTAGTTGAAAAGGAGGCTGGTAAATGTAGCCTTTTTTTTGGAGAAGTTGCATGCCAGAATAAAAAAAAGAAATCAGGCTTTTGTTACTAAGGAAGAAGACTTTGTTTTACATCATTGCCTTTAGAGCCTGCTGCTGGGACACCCAAGGATTATGTGAGAGTGGTTTATGAAGGAAACACTCCCAGGAGAAACCAGTAAGGACCTAGAAAAAGGGTAGCAAGCAAGGATCTCAGACAAAGTTACAAGAAGGGTAACTTCACCTGGTCAGCAGAGGAGCTCCGGAATATGAATTCCTCCCCCCGCAGGGGATCTGGGCTTCCATATCTATGCCTGTGGGTTATTGGCTAGGGGCCACCCTGGTTAACATAATCCAGGCACTCAGGCTCTCTATCTGGGTACAAAGGGGCAGTCGTACAGGACAGCCCTCCTGAGAAGTGTCGCGGGTACCTCAGATTGGAAGCAAAAGCATACTTAGTGGTAGGGGCAGAATCAGGGAAAGGGATCCTGGGGATCTGGGCAGAGCCCCAACGGGGTCCCTGCAGGGAGAGTGGATAGAAGCAGGCAAGTGGGAATCTGTCACCGAGGCCGGGAGGGGAGGGTGGGAATGGCTGATGGCAGCATCAGTCCTTATGAGGTGGTGAGTCACAGAAAGTCTTACACAGGAAGAAAGACAGACACGGAAAGGGCCAGGGGAACAAGTGTGGCTGGCTGAGTGCAGAGCACGCTTCTGAGGCCAGCTGTTTTTAATAGTGGTAATGACTACACGTGGGGCAGATTGATGTTGATCAGAAACACACATTTTAAAAGTTTTTAATGAACAGCATTCATTTTATTAGCAGATTTTCTGGAACACAGGAGAACACTTCCTTCGTTGAGAACTGTGTTTGTCCTTTGTCCATTTATCTGTGGGGTTGTTGGAGTTCTAATTGATTTGTAGAAGTTCTTTAAATACTAAGGAAATCAGGCCTAGGTCATAGGTATCACTAATATTTTTTTTTCTCAGTTCCTACACAGTGTGTGTGTGTGTGTGTGTGTATTCCTCCTTGTCAGATAGCGTGTGCATGGGCGATTCTGTTAACTGCACACCATGTTCTCCAAAGGGCCTGTCCTCTTGGGTCACATGTACCACCTCCCACCCCCGTGTTTCCTTCTTGGCATTGCAGGAGGCAGGGAGGAAAGTCTTAGTCAGCAGGGTCTGGCCCCCCCCACCAAGAGTGTCCCATAGGTCATGTTTCCTAGTTCCTTAGCCATTGCTCAAGTGATTGTGAGCATTTTTATATGGAGAATTTAGTTTAAGAAATATAAAAAATTATAGTGACTTTTAATCACATGAAAATATTCAGAACAGAGAGTGAGAGGAAATTGATACAACATTTTCTTGGGCTATTTGCAATATCTATCAAAATTAGCAATGCATGTACCTTTTCACTCAGCAATTCTACCTCTATAGTTTATAGAAAGGATACATTCACACATGTACACAGATGTATGAGAATGTTCCTCTCTGTATGTGGATTGTAAATTCCTCAAATATCTTATTTTCTGCTCTCCATCCCTAGGACAGTGCCTGGCACATCTTGGGCATCAGTACAAACTTTAGGAAAGAATGAAGAGTAAGAGGCTGGAAAAAAATCTAAGTCCCACGGCTGAATAATTACGGTACTTCCATCTAGCGGGATACTGTACAACTATTAAGGAGTGAGATCCAGGCGTGTAGATATTGAACTGTCTCTAAGGTATAATGTTAACAGACAGCAAGGTGTAGAGTAGGGCAAATTGTGCACTACTGTTTAAAAAGAAACAAATGACATACACATATGAGTACATAAATGTGGAAATGTGCAAAGATGTCTGAAAAGGTTCATAAGAAATTAGCAATTATAAAATGGGAGACAGGGGTGTGAGAAACTTTACTATATACCCTTTCGCAGTATTTTTTTTTCTAATGTGCATTACCCATTCTAAATAACTACATAAATGAAATGCTGTGTATGAATGCACTTCGTATCAGTTTCTTCGTCACCACTTCTACAGGGACGTTACAATTCTATCACTCAGCATAGTCTGAGCAAGCCTGACCTCACCTTATACATACAGTTCAGGCTTGTCTTCCTGCCTCTGCACCTCACCCTTCCAACACCCTTCTTTTGCCTCAGGCCCAGTCATTTTAATAGGGTCCAAGTCTTGAGCCCAAGAGACCTGAGCTCTGATTGAACAGATTGCAGGCACTGGCAGCTCTTCAGTGTGTGAAGTAGAGGCATTTAGCAGCCCTGAGCATCTGCACCTGCCCCTTCCTATGCCTTTGAGTAATAACAGGCCAGAGAGCTGAATGGGAGGGTTTCGAGAGGCATTGACTGTTGGCTTCCCTCCTCCAGGAAGGAGGGGCTGGGATGCATCTTCCCTGGAGGTGGCTCAACACAGGCTTGCTGAAGTACCCTCACCAGCGGCCTGACGGGACTCGGTCATGATGTGCAGAGAAAGAAAGGCATGGTGACACGACTGTCATGGCTATTCCCAGCTCTGCTGGCTTTTAGAGAGTGTGGATGAGGACTCAGGGGCCAGTTCCCTGAACTGCAGCCCCATGTTCCTTATCCAAGCCCTGAGAATACACCTGAGAACAGGTGGAGTCGAGTGGGCATTCGGCTCATCTGAGGTTACAGAAGTTGGAAGAGCTGAAAAGTTTATCTCTGCACAGATCCAGCCCAGAGCACTGTCCAGATTCTCCACCCTGGGACCCCTTTGGACAACTGGGGGGGGGGGTCTTGTAAATTAATTAATTTTTTTTTTTTTTTTTGCGGTACGCGGGCCTCCCACCGCTGTGGCCTCTCCCGCCGCGGAGCACAGTCTCCGGACGCGCAGGCTCAGCGGCCACGGCTCACGGGCCCAGCCGCTCCGCGGCATGTGGGATCCTCCCGGACCGGGGCACGAACCCGCGTCCCCTGCATCGGCAGGCGGACTCCCAACCACTGCGCCACCAGGGAAGCCCTTGTAAATTAATTTTTGATGAAAGTTTCAGTTTAAGGTTTTTTACCAGCAGTCTCTTGTGGACATATTTGTAAATACTATCATGTTTCTGTGAAAATGCGTTATCAAATAAAATGGGAGGAAAACACCTTTTCTAGCAAAGGAAAGCAAAAGAGCAAAAAAAAAAAAAAAGCTGGGGCCTCCCAGCAGTGTCCCCTCTTCCTCTGGGTGATGCAGCTCTGATTTTCATCACTGCCTGCCCCTCTCCAATGCTGCTGAATACACCTCACTCCAGGGGCCCTGACTGGGCTCCTCCTCCACCCTTACACCCCTGGTCGTTGTAGGGGGCTCAGGCATAGGCTCGGGACCTATTTGGGCAAGTGTTGGGCTGCACCCAACAGGCCAGCAAGTCTTGGAGTTGCCCAGCCATGAGACGGAAGAAAGAGCCCAGATACAGCTACAGAGACATCAACAGTTTTTCAGATAGGGGAAACTTACAAGTCTGAAGCAAAAGGTCCTGGAGTGACACCCCACTGCGTACAGTAGGCAAGACACCGGCTGCAATCTTCACTGCTCTGGGGAGAAGGAGGCTACCGTTTATAGGGGGAATTAACACCAAGTTGACTCATCAGTTACCAGGGAGACCAGTGTCTGGGACAGGAGGCAAGCATGTAGGCAGTTCCTGATTAAGCCCTATAATTAAGAGGACTGGTTGGTGATGTGTGTGAAGCAGGGACTGGTCAAGCAGGGGATGTACAGAGAGCACGAGAACAGCCATCTTGAATGGCCTGACCGTACAGTGAGTGAGTCACGAGGAGCTGTTGGTGGGGTCTTGGAGAGAAGCTCCCTCGCCCTTCTGAGACAGCATGTTCCTCCCTCCCTTGCTGGGACTTTGAGAGGAAGTCCCCAGCAATTGCTGATGCCATCTTGCCGTCCTCGGGGGAGCGGGCCTCAGGATGAAGGCCGAGGTGAGGCACAGAAGGAAGCCAGGTCCTTGGGGATATTACTGACCTGCTGGCTCCCGGCCTCCCTGAAGCCTGCCCTATCCAGACCTTTCCATCATAGGAGCCAATATGCCAACTTTATTGTTTAAGCCAACTGAAGCATGCTTTTCCTGCCCCAGTTGAGAAATTCCTAACGGATTGCTGAGGCAGGTACTACTGCAGGAACCAAAGAGCTATAAGGCTGCCCTTGGGGGTCTGCTTGTGCCAGGGACAGGGAACACCTCCGCTGCCTCTAACCTGAGGAGACCATATTGGCAGCTTCCACCAGCGTCAGGCTGAACCAGGTGGTGAAGGGACACCCTTCCCCCAACGACTCCCAGCCTGGCTGTGGACCTTCTCCAGCCACAGGGGCCAAGCCAGGCCGTGAGCCCAGATGCGAAGTGACCTGCCCAGGCTGGAGAGCTGTCAGCTGCACTCGCTCAGGCTCTACTCTAAGAAGAGCAGACTCAGGAGGAGTGCGACGGAGAAAAGACCCTGCTAGAGGAGAAGGAATCCCTAAGATAGAGACTGGAACCCGGGCCATGGCTCAGAGGAGGGTCCAGGGCAGCACCACCGGGGTGGATGGGATCTCTCGCAAAGGCCCGAGTACCCTTATTGACAACGTTTTCTCCCGCCGTGGAGGCTTGGAGAGCAAAGTCTATGTCAGTAACTAGAAAAAAATGAAGACGTCCCCTATTTGTACGCGAGTGAGTTTATGTGCCATTACACGTGATGTAATGCCACAACTTCTCCTTTCTGGATACTGATGTTGGCACAGAACATCTCTAAGAAGGACAGTCAGAAGCTGCTAACAGTGGAAGGGAGCTGGGGGCAGGAGGGGCTCACTCAAACTGTAACTCTTCGGTTCCTGTTTTCCTTTGCAGATGGCACAGCGGCTCAGAGCTCAGACTTGGAGCCAGGCTGCCTGGTTTGAAGCGCAGCTGCACCAGTGTGAGCTGAGGCCAGTTGCTTCACCTCCACCCTGTGCCTTGGGGGTACATCCTCCCTCACAGAGTCGTTGGTGAGGCTCACGTGCCCTAATATCTACACATAAGTAAAGCACTTCACAGTAATGGCTATGACTGAGATTATTGTTATTAACTTTAAAAATTTAGGTGTAATCTTTTTTTTTAAATTCATTTGTTTGGCTGTGCCGGGTCTTAGTTGCCGTATGCGGGATTTTCAGTTGCGGCATGTGGACTCTTGGTTGCTGCATGCGGACCTAGTTCCCTGACCAGGGATCGAACCTGGGCCCCCTGAATTGGGAGCGCAGAGTCTTAACCACTGGACTGCCAGGGAAGTCCCTGGGTGTTATCCTGAAAGGAATGCAATCAGCTGTGGACTTCTTTTCACAAATGATGAGAAGAGATAGTAGGGACTAAAAACTGCTGGGTCATTATATAAACTCTTAGCTATTACTTTTAGCCTTCTTAATCTCATCTTTTATTGGAGCTATTGGCAAGTCAGAAAATGTGACTCTCTATTGTTTTTTTATTCTTCACCGACCTAGGTGAAGGTCGGTGGAATTGGGAGAATGTGGATAATCAATCCTTGACTATTGAAAGCTGCTTAACCGTAGCTCAGGTGTGACGGAGATGATCCTTATCTCCAAGCCGCGGAACTAGAAACGCTTGTGGAGAAAAGCATTGTGCAGCTCACCTGGTTCTTTGGGTTTGCATCTAGCATGCTCGAAGTGACCTCTTGTCTTCTGTTTTGGTTCACCCTGCAAACCTGCACATTTTCCATGCTGTATCCATGGCCCACAACGTCTCTCCTGAAACCCCTGGAGGGAGACACCTTACTGGTGATGGAAAGAACGGAAGCCCTGCTCACTCCATCTGCTGTCCTAGACATTTGGCTTCTTTATCTCTCCTTTGAGGGTGCTTGGAACTCATGGGGGAATTCCCCGTGTCCTCAACGCAGGGTCCATAAGCTCCCTGAGGCTCACACTGGCTGCAGCAAGTCCCCAAAGATGGCCTTTTGCTTTGGGAAGAAGACCAGTGGAGCTTTCAGTGTCATGCCCACACCCCACCAGATCCTCAAGGGCAAGGCAGAGGCTTCAGTGCCAAGGGCACTAGATGTAGGTCTAGGTTGCGGTGGGACAGCTGACAATTGTTTTCTGAATCTGTGAGGGCCAAGGAGAGAGCATTTCTAGCTGAATCTAGTAAGACTCACACAACTGGAGACAAGGTTCTTTCTAAAAGAGATGTGAGGGACTTCCCTAGCAGTCCAGTGGTTAAGACCTCACTTCCAATGCAGGGGGTGTGGGTTTGATTCCTGGTCAGGGAGTTAAGATCCCACATGCCTCACAGCCAAAAAACCAAAACAGAAGCAGGGGACTTCTCTGGTGGCGCAGTGGTTAAGGATCCGCCTGCCAATGGAGGGGACATGGGTTCGAGACCTGGTCCGGGAAGATCCCACATGCCGCGGAGCAACTAAGCCCGCATGCCACAACTACTGCGCCCGCGCACCTAGAGCCCGTGCTCCGCAACAAAGAGAAGCCACCCCAATGAGAAGCCCGCGCAGCTCAACGAAGAGTAGCCCCCGCTCGCCGCAACTAGAGAAAGCCCACGCACAGCAACAAAGACCCAACGCAGCCAAAAAAAAAATAAAAATAAACAAACAAACCAAAAAACAGAAGCAGTATTGTAACAAATTCAATAAAGACTTTAAACATTGTCCACATCAAAAAAAATTAAAAAAAAAAGAGATGTGATAGGAAACAAAGTGGTTGCATTTATTCCTGTTAACCGAGGAAAGATTTTGTAAGGCCAACTGGCCCGAGGCAAGGGAACACAATCAGATTCACAGGTTGCATCAGACCGAAATTCTCCGGACCACCCAGTTCCAGAAACTGCCCTGGAGACATTCCGGACCACCCAGTTCCAGGAACTGACCTGGGGACTTTGAACCCAGCCCAGCCTTCCCGCCTTTCGAGGGGCGGGACTAACGGTCCCCCAGGATACCCGAAGAGACCACCAAATAAGGAATACCCTGTGCCCTCCCAGATTCACCACACCCCTTTCCCTTCTTCCCCTATAAAGTCTTGCCCAACCCTCGCCCGGGTGCGACTTCTCTGGCCCCTTTCTCTCGGACCAGTGAACCTCGCCCGGGAGCGCTCCCTAATAAAGCTCACTTGAAGCTTTCCTCTGTTTCGCGGTGCCGTTTGTTAAGATCTGACCTTACAGATTTCACATGACACAGTTTAGGTAGAGACTGACATGGATGTGTTTGGAAGCCTTGAAATCCAAGTGAATACGGTGACCAGCACAATCCAATAGAACTTTCTGATGAAAATGTTCTACATCCACACAGTCCAACATGGTAGCCACTAGCTACAAGTGACTACTTAATGCTTGAGATCTGGTTAGTGCAAAGAACTGAATCTTAAATCATATTTAATCTTAATTGATTTAAACATACACAGCCACTTGTGGCGGGTGATGATCACATTAGACACGCAGTTATAGACAACTGACTTTCACTACAATAATGATTTGGGGAAAGAAAGAAAGTAGTATTTTGGGGAGCTGCGTTTCAGCTGGATACTTTCCGTAACGGAATTATCTCATTTAATCCCCACAATTTAGAGGGGTCAACTGGGGGCCAGAGAGAGGTAAGTGACTTGCCGAAGGTTGCATCCCTAGAGGGGTCAGGGAAGGGGTTCACACTTAGGTCTGGCCCATTCTTTCTCCAAGCACCATTTTGTATGTGCCACAACCAGAGAGACTCAGGATGGACTGGAGAGGTTTAGGTTACAGCAACAAAGCTAATTAAGGCCGGAAAATATGACTTTGTGGTTAGGGAAGTTGGGATTATCTTATTTCAAGATAAGAATACTGAAGGAAGCACTCAATCTTTAGTACTAAATTGAAAGATTTAATGTTTGGAAGAGAGTGGCAGGCTGCCTCTGGCACCACTAGTGAAAGCGGCACTTAATTCTGGTTAACATGGGGGCCATGGGAGAATGTAATAAAGTCTTAGTTGTATTGTGGGGGGCACTCTCTCCACATCTCAATGAGCCTGAGTGGACTTAGGTCCCCGTGGGCCAACTCTGGTGCAGGAGGAACTCGACAGCCTTAGGACACTGTGAGTAGCATTTAGGCTAACCAGAAACTGGTGGCTTCTAAAAGCAGAAGCCTGTACTCAGATGACACGTAGATCTCAACACTGGTGTTAGCAAAAGCACACAGTGTGGACAGCCTCTCTGCTGGGCCACTCTTGATGCGGAGTTATTGCCAAGCTTGAGCAGATGAATAGAACTGTTATGCAATTCTCTGCTCCACTTACCTGTGGGCATGAAACAATTCTTTAAAAATCCACCATGTTTCACATTTGAAACAAAGTAATTTAGATTGTGTAGCTTTGAGGAAAAAAAAAAAAACTCCTTCTCTTGCAAAGATTTGACAAGCCCATTTTGACACACAATTGCCAACAGATAGTTTTATAAAATGTAATGAAATGAACACAGTCAGTACTGCATGTATAGGATTTTGCAATTTTCCAAAGTAAGCCCTCATTTTTGGCATGTCACCCTAGTGAAGAACACAACGTCACTGTAGACCAATTATACATATTATGGTTAACTTGGCATGGCCTTTTGTTTTTCCATCACTCCCTTAAGACAGGATGTTTGCCATTCTGAGAATGAATTAACATTCTATTCGGCGATCTGTAAACTGTGATGTGAAATAAATTATAAATTGGGACCGTTTTAATTTCCCAAGCAAAAAATATTTAAACTTGAAATTATAAAGTTTACTCCTTCCTATTTGAGAATATGCATTACAGAGTGAAATAAAGGAATTTAAAGTGTTTTTTTCCTGGCAATAATCGTAGAATTTTAGTCTTCTAAGAAAAATCTCCAGTAGTTGTTAATATTTGTATACCATAAACTTCCTGGAGCAACTGACTTATGAAACTGTTAATGACACTACTGTTCACCAATCAAACTTGCATAGAGTATGTTATCAGGGAAACCAAAACCAACTTCACACACCACAGAGGAAGGCATCTGCCCACGTATGGCAGCCTAGATAACACAACAATATGTCAGAAAACCCACATTCCATTCTGCTTTTCTTTCCCTCCTTACCATTCTTTCCACAGGTACATTACAGGGCATGCATCTAATAGTGAGAATAAAGTGCTGATAAGTAAATCATCTGAGTAATACACAGATAACACAATTGCCTAGACAATTTATATACATACAGAGGTTGGTTGTGTTTCTTGGAATGTAATGATGCAGTGGGTGGATCTTCAAGGCAGGAAACTATTCAAGACAGGCTGGATTTGTGGTGGGTTTAGAAGAGACAGCAAGTTGGGAGAATATCAAGGGGCAGGCTGTTTCAGGCAGAAGGGGTTACTGAGCAAGCAAACATGGGGCTGCAGTGAGGCTGGCTGGAGTGGCGCCAGGGGCTACCTGGGGTAAAGCCAAAAGGTGGAAGACCTGGTAGCCCAGAAATGGGATTTGTTCTTAGAGGGTCCTCAGAAGTTCTGCACACCTAGGCTGAAAAAAGCATACAAGTTGGATCATAGGAATATTCATTTTTGGAAACAAATGTTTGTGCAAAATAGTTTTCATTGGTAATAGAATTATGACCAGCTTTTAGGATAAGGAGCTACTACTGCTGGCTAGAGTGAGATTCTTGTCTTTTTTTTTTTTTTTTACTGTTGAGTCTTCTTTTAATTAATTTTTTTTTTTTTTAATTTTTGGCTGTGTTGGGTCTTCGTTTCTGTATGAGGGCTTTCTCTAGTTGTGGCAAGTGGGGGCCACTCTTCATTGCGGTGCGCCGGCCTCTCACTGTTGTGGCCTCTCTTGTCGCGGAGCACAGGCTCCAGACGCGCAGGCTCAGTAATTGTGGCTCACGGACCTAGTTGCTCCACGGCATGTGGGATCTCCCCAGACCAGGGCTCAAACCCGTGTCCCCTGCATTGGCAGGCGGATTCTCAACCACTGCACCACCAGGGAGGCCCTGTCTTTTGATCCTTAAAGGACAAACAAGTACAGTCTAGCGCAAAGGGCTCTTGTTTGAGAGGCAGGAGGAATGAGGTCTAGTCCCAGCTCAACCACCCAAACTGGCTTCAGTCTCTTCTGTGTAAAACGCCAGGTGTGGGATGAATGCGATGATAATCAGAGGGAACTGCCAGTTTGGAGCACGTTGGTTGTACCCTCCTTTAGCTGTGCCTACCCAGTGCAGGGAGACTTGCTAAATTGTCTTTTCTTGGGACTAAACTCAGTGACATCTTCCCACCTTCTATAAGAAGCCCTGTGCCCTCTTACTAGCATGCAAGTATCACGTATTTTAGATTTAAAAAAATCCATTCCCCCCCATCAATGGTTTAATGGATAGGCCTATCATCTGAATTCAACAAAACAATTGAATGTTTGAGATTGGGTAAATGAGATGACTCAGATTTGAAATGGTGAGTAAACTGATGTAGCGGTCAGGAGAGTCTGGGTTCCCTGCAATAATGAATATGCCAAAATCTCAGGGCTTAAAATAGCAAAAGTTTACTTGCCGTTCTCACTGTGAGTCCATTACTGGGTTGGCTGGGGGCCAACCGGGGCCAAGCTGGTGGGACAGCTTCCTCAGGAGCCTGTTCCTTGCTGTGGCTGAGGGGAAAGAGAGCAGAGACAACTGTCCTCAGGCTCGTGAAGTTCCTGCCGGAAGTGATGTCACTTCTGCTCACCTTTTATAGGCCAAAGCACATCACATGGCCATGCCTAACTTCTTCAGAGGGTGGGAAGGTACAGTATCATGACGTTCCCCAGGAGGTAGGGAGCTGAAAGTATTTGGAACAGCACAAATGCCTACCACCACATAAGTGCCAGGAGAGGCCCAACTTCATCATGAGTCTTTTGTATAACGTTATTCGTCTGCTAGGCCCGCCCTAACAAAATGCCACAGACTGGGTAGATCAAATAGAAAAATTTTTCTCGCAATTCTGAAGGCTAGAAGTCTGAGATCAAGGCTTGGCAGTACTGGTTTTTCTGAAGCCTCTCTTCTTGGTTTGTGGATGGCCGTTTTCTCCCTGTGTCCTCACATGGCCTTCCCTCTGTGCCTGTCTGTGTCCTAATCTCCTCCTCTTATAAGGACGCCAGTCATATTGGACTAGGGCCCACCTTAATGACTTCATTGTACCTTGTCACCTCTTTAAAGTCTGGGGGTTAGGACTGAATTTGGGGTGAGGGGTGGGTGGAGCACAATTTATCCCATAACAGATATCATGTTAAAATTGGGGCCTGTCTCGTTAATTGGGGCTATGACAATGCTAGGAGTATGCAGAACTTTTGGATACATCTTATCCCTATACTTGGTGCCAAAACTCTAATGAAATAAACTTCTGCAAACAAATCATTTCTTGCTATGACCTTTAAGACAGATGCTGTGATTAGAATTTAAAAAAAAATTTTTTTTAAGAAATGTAAATTCAATGGCAGGCCTATAGAGAAAGTTTCCCTAATTCATCGAACGCCCTAAACTCTTTCTGAACTTATTAGATAGTACTGATTTAACTTTTTACTGGCTTAGTAATTCTCTTGTGATAGCTATGTGGTAGAAAACCACAGACCAGTTAACTCTTATTGAATACTTCCCTGCTATTAGACACTGACCTAGGCTAGGGATTCTCAAACTTGCCTATATATCAGAATCCCAGTAGGTCTGGGATGGGCCTGAGGTTTTGCACTTCTACCAAGTTCCCAGGTGCTGCTGGCGATGCTGCTTCGGGTCCAGGGACCAGGCTTCAAGCAGGGCTGGATTAGGAAGCTGTGGCTGGGGTGATGCAAAACCAGCTTCACGTGCCTTCTCATCTGGGTGCCTGTGCTGGGGGGTGCTGGGAGCTACCAGGTTAATGTAGGTGCGCACACTAGCACCTTCCAGGCACCGGCAGACAACAAGCCAGGGAGAATCATCTAACCAGGACTAGCTCTTCTGTGTTTTTTCATCACTGCACAAACCACGTAACTAACCTTCCTCACTCTGCACAAGGCCTGCCTCCTCTTGCCTCACTTTTCAGTCATTCTGGTTTTGTTTTTAGAACAGAGGGTCCTGGTAGAATATTCTTTTTAACAGTTATGCCAATTCCACCAGTCTTGAGAAAAAAAAAGACTAACCCAAATCCTTTTACCATTTCCAACCGTGCTGTTGTCACAAACAAAAATTCCCTGGGCCCAGGGTTAACTTCGACCAGTTCTGCTTTGGGTGTCACGGAGCTCCCTGCCGAGACACAGCATGGCAGCCTGTACTCACTCTCTTCTTGACATCCTCGCCCTCCTATTGGGGCTGCAGACTCCAGCCCTGCCATTAGGACTGGTGGTTTTTTAGTTCCCCAAGGAGCAGGGACAGCCAGGGAGGTGACAAGTGTATATGCCCAGAGGTGGCTGAGGCAGACATTGTTCTCTGCCTACCCAATATCCGTTCTCCTTTTCTTCCTTACTAAGCAGATCCCAGTGTCGTTCAGGGTGGCAATGTGTCCCCTAAATGCCGTGGCAATGCCCTTGCAGCCAGCAGTAGCTGTGTGACCCAGTACTGACCAATGACATCCAAGGAATTTCTGCATGGGGCTGCCAGGAATGGCTTTTAAAAGGGGTCTGGCTCAGCTGGGGTGCTCTTATGGCCTTCCCTTTCCCTTTTTTTTTTTTTTTTTGCGGTACGTGGGCCTCTCACTGTTGTGGCCTCTCCCGTTGCGGAGCACAGGCTCCAGACGTGCAGGCTCAGCAGCCATGGCTCACGGGCCCAGCCCCTCCGCGGCATGTGGGATCTTCCCGGACTGGGGCACGAACCCGTGTCCCCTGCATCGGCAGGCGGACTCTCAACCACTGCGCCACCAGGGAAGCCCCCCTTTCCCTTTTTTTCCTTCCTGGAATTCAGGTGCAAGGCTTGGAGTTGCAGCAGCCACTTTGCTACAAGAGCTGCACACTGAGGAAGTTGGAGCAGGAAGAAAGAAGGAGCCTGTCTCTTGAATGACCTCCCTGCAGCTGCTGATCTCCGAACTTCCTCTTCTGTGAGAAAACAAACCCCTTACTCAGCGAGGCCTCTGTCAGGTTTTTGGTTACTCAGTTACCCGCGCGGGCTCTGCCTCAGGCAGCATGGTGTCTGGGAAGGAAAAGAAGTGATTGCGAAAGGACATGAGCATGCTCCCTGCCACTGATGATGCTGATGATAAGCACTTACTGTAGCTCAAGCACGATGCCAAGCCCAGGACACACAGAACCCTGGAGTTGAAAGGAATCTCAGGCAACATCCAGCCTCACCCTATCCCCTGTGGATGGCAAACTCGGAAGTGGCGAGGGGGTTGGAGGACTTGCATGGGAGCTGGGAGCAGAGCATTCTGTATAGAAAGGTTAAATCATGTCTCCCAGTTTCCAAATGTATCAAGACACTGTTGTGATTAATGTAATATAATAATATATATAATAGAATAATATATATTACTATGTAGAATGATATATAATATATATTAATATAATAAAAGCATCACTGAATGCAGAGGTTGTGACCATGATGAATTTTCTGGTGCGTGTGTATTTAAAGGGTTTTCATACCCCAGGAGTCATGACCACCTCCTCATGCAGACCTGCCCTGTGCTGTTCCTTCTCCTGAGAAAGCTCCCTGGGAATCTCAGAGTCTTTCTTACCTGGAATTCAGCTCTGCCTCTGGGTAAGTTCTACCACTGATCTGGTCCACATAAGGGCCGTTGAGAATAAGCCCTTCCAAATATTTGGAAATCAGCAGTCGTATGTCCTGGTACCTCTTACCCCATTGTCACCTTGACCTAGGGTGACAGCTTGTCCTGGTTTGCCTAGGATTATCCCAGCTTTAAAACTGAAAGCTCTGGGACTTCCCTGGTGGGCCAGTGGTTAAGACTTCAGCTTCCAATGCAGGGGATGTGGGTTCAAACCCTGGTCGGGGAGCCAAGATCCTACACGCCTTGTGGTCAAAAACCAAAACATAAAACAGAAGCAATACTGTACCAAATTCAATGAAGACTTTAAAAATGGTCCACATCAAAAAAATCTTTTAAACAGAACAAAACAAAACCCTGAAAGCTCTGTGTCTGGAAACCTTCTCAGTCCTGGGCAAATCAGGATGGTTAAGGGCCTAACCCGTACCTGTCTACCCTTTTTCAGGCTAAGCAATATGTTTCCTAAAATGTTGGTAGTAGAACGAGGTGTCTCCTCCCACCCTGTCCCTCATCTCTGGCACACTCCAGCTTGTCAACGTCACTCGTAAAATGCAGCACCTGGAACCAGAGACAATAGTGTTGAGTTCAGCAGACCTGTCAATGCAGTCAATCTGTAACCAACTGTACAACCATTGGCTCATAAGTGTACACGTGGTCAATTAAAACCATAGGGCTTATTTCCCTCAAGTCTGGTTTCCCCGCTCTCACCCTGGATTTGGCAATTGGCTTTTTCAAACTAATGGCAGTTTGTTTTTTAATTTATTCTAGTTTAACATTTTGGCTTGGGCCCAGGCATCATTCTTGTCCAGGTGATGTGAATGGTGAGCATGTAGCATCTCTTACTGGTGGTCTCACGCCTGCGTGTGACTTCTGAATATTTGGTAAACACTTCTTCTATGCCCTCATCCAAAGTGTTGATTATGTTTGACAAAGAGCCCTGGGGCGCACCACCGAGACATCCTTTTAGAGTAACAACAAGCTGTCAGTCAATAATCTGTAGTTTTCTTGTTCAGCCACCTAGGAATCCATCTCACTGTGTTTTGGCCCTTGGGGGTAAACCACAATGACTTTGAGCATATGCTCCTGAAAAATAAAGATACTTTAGGGGCTGAAGCCTTTCCCAAAGAGGTGAGGGTGTCACCAGGTCAACTCCACCTGAATGAGCACAGATAGTTGAGGCACTGACCCTATAATTACGTGGGCGGTTTACTCCCTGCAAAGCCCTAATGGTCAATTGACTCCCTTTGGTCACTCACAGGTCTCTGAGTCTCCTCCTCTCACCAGAAATTAGTTAGTAAACCCCTGGGGAGTTCAGATCGATTTGCTTAGTATTCCAAGATTTTATCCTGTCACATAAAGAAATTGGTACCGTGGGATATATTATACTTTCAAATGTATCCTCTTAGAACTTGTGTTTTAACTTTTCTATTCCTCTACCCTCCTCTATGGGTTCCTATAACCTCGATTACAACTGAGCTATGGCCTACGGAGAAACGCCCAGGTCTTCAATGTGCAGTTCTAAGAGTTTTGACAAATGTATGGACTCACATAATGAGCACCCCAGTCAAGGTACAGAGCATGTCCATCACCCTAGGAAGGTCCCCTCCTTTACCCTTCACACGGTCTAAGGCTCTAACATGGCAACAGATCTTAGACACCATGCAGATATAATTAGGGTGGAGTAAATAAGCTCTAAGAATAAAATTAAGAGATATACATGATTTGAATGTCCCTCCTACATTCAACTGTCCCTCCAGTTTAGAATGTCCCTCCCTCTCCACGGGGCAAGGTAACCAAGTGTTTACTACATTGTTTCCCCACAATTCCCATTGCATAATTTTTTTCAAATACCTCAACATGTCATAACAATTAAAAAGTGTTTCTTCTGTGTTGTAACTTGTAGTATTTAACAAATATGTATATAAAATTGAATCTGTCTGGACATAAGTGTCATTAGGTACGTAAGGACCAATGTCATGGTCATTGGTTGGCAGAATTGACCCATGAAGCCTGCAGCCAGCAGAGGTGCAGGAGTGGGTGCCGGCTGGCCTCCATCACTGGTTTGTGTTGGCTGCTAGTTAAGGAGCCCTGCATTTGCAAATGCATCGCTGACTGCTGTGGCTGACACACCTGCAGGTGTCTGGTGAATGTGAGTGATTGGTGGGGCCTGGCTTTGCAAATAGTGAAGACTTCTTTTGTTGCCAGAGAGGAACTGGACTGGCCCATT
The DNA here is from genome assembly GCF_949774975.1 of Lagenorhynchus albirostris. Lineage (NCBI taxonomy): Eukaryota > Metazoa > Chordata > Mammalia > Artiodactyla > Delphinidae > Lagenorhynchus > Lagenorhynchus albirostris. The sequence goes on from NC_083099.1 coordinate 40,042,945, forward strand.
CATCATAAGTGGACAGAAGATAACTCTCTGTAATACTACCTCGTAAAGAGTGTGGAAATAGTAAATCGTGAAACATTTATTATGATGGTGACGTTAGGAAAACTCTGGGAAGTTCTTTAAGTCAGATAGCAAATTATGTTTTAGGAATCCTGTCTCAGGTTCAGCTTTGGTGTTTTTGCCCAGCTATGGTTAGGTCCTACTTACATCACTGGGTAGCAATGAAGAAGTATTAGCGGTAACATCAGTAATAACCACCACCATTATGACAGCAATAGCAACCGTTACTGTCTGCTCATGTGCTGGATGCTGTGCTGCGGAGCTTATGTAAGTCATACTAACTAATTCCCACGGCTGCACCATTTATAGATGAAGTAATTGGAGTCAGACAGGTTAAGTAACTTGCCTAACAGGGCTACACCACATTAGCAGCAGCATTTGTACCAGGTTTACTAGTCAGTGTCCCAGGGGAGAACAGATGGCCGACTTAAATTAGGCGATCAGAAGTGAGTATACATAAGGTGTGGGCTGGGTTTAAGGAAACCATAAGGGCTATTAACAGTGGGGCCCTTGGACCCCTAAGCCAGTGGAGCAGAGGAGAAAGCTGGGGACAGTGATGCTGTGTGGAGAGGGCTCTTTCAGGAGCTGCGGTCTTTGGTTGAGAGTCACAGTCAGTCATGGGGACATCCACGGATACGGGGAGGATAGATGCTCTGACCTCAGAGCACTTGCCTGCCTCCACTCCACTGGGCTCTCCGTTGATAAACCCAGTGGAAGCAAGCGGTGGAGCCCCGTTGACGTAGTCGAGTATGGGTATTGAAAACTTCTTTCAGCCTATGGATTGCTTTTTTCACTTCATGTATGCTGACTTTTGTTCTACATATGTTTTACACTTTAATGTAATCAGAGTTAGATTTTCTTTCATGGTTCGTGCTTTTATCCCATTGAAGAAATTCCTTTCCTACTCAGATGTCGTAAGAATAGGCTCTTATTTTCTTCTACCTGTGTTAAGATGTTGTGGGGACCTGCATGTAAATGTGTTCCTTGGCTGATTTGTCTATCTGGGCTTGTTATTTTACAGACACCTGGCACTCGTTATTTTAGTGTCTCCTTCTTAGTGAGTTATATTATCCAGAAGTGTGAGTCCCCATCTCCTTCTCTTCCTCCTCCTTCTTCAATTTTTTTCTTAGCTGTACTTTTCCTTTTGTTACTTGCTATTAATCTGAGAATGAACTTGACAAGTTCCATGAAAAAAATTTTTGGGGGTTTTGTCTGGAATTGCATGGCATTTATTGATTAATTTGGAGAGAAATGACTTATTTAAAATAAGAAGTTTTGGGGAATTCCCTGGTGGTCCAGTGGTTAAGACTTGGCGCTTTCACTGCTGTGGGCCTGGTTTCCATCCCTGGTCGGGGAACTAAGTTCCCACAAGCCGCATGGCCCGGCCAAAAATAACCCAACAGAACAAACAGACAAAAATATTAAGTTTTGCCATTTGTGACTGTGGTACATATGTCTACTTGTTTAGGTGTACTTCATTTTCATGTCCTTCATTATAATTTGATAATTTCCCCTGGATCATGTACTATTTTTGATAGAATTTTTTTCCTAGTTTAATACCTGGTGGTTTTGTTTTGTTTTGTATTAAGATTGGAAACTTCTTTTTTATTACAATATTTATTAGTTGACTCTTGTCTAAATACTTTTGTTTTTTCATCTGTTGATCTTTTATATTTAGCAACCTGTTAAAATGTCATATTAGGTATAATAGTTTTAAAGGATCTCTTAGATTTTCTGTGTTGTGGTAGGCAAAAGTCTAAGAAAGTCCTCAAGATTTTCACCTTCTGATATACACCCCCATGTAATCTCCTCCACTGAGTGTGGCAAGATCTGTGAATATGGTGGAATAGTCACTCCCTTGAATAGGTTATTTTACATGGTAAAGATGATGGGATAGTCACTCCCATTACTGTTATATCATACAAGACTCAGTCTTAGCACATGGAAAGGAAAGACTCTCCTGGAGGCTTTGAGTAAGTACACTGTCATAGGGCGGGGCATGTGGCAAGTGACTGCAGGCAGCTTCTGGGAGCTGAGAGCAGCTCCCAGACGATCAAGGAGATGGACACCTCAGTGCTACAACCACAGGAATTTAATTCTGCCAACAACTGCATGAGCTTGGACGAGGACCCTGAGCTCCAACTGAGAATAGAAACAGGGAGCCACTTTGATTTCTGCCTTCTGAGACCTTGAGCAGAGAACAAAATTCTACTGAACTATGAGGTAATAAGTGTGTACTGTTTGAAGCTGCTATACTTGTGATAATTTATTACCCTGAAACAGAAAACAAATACATACATAAACAATTATATTGTCTGCAATTAATGGTAAGATTTTTTTCTTCCTTTCCAACCATTAAACATTTTATATTCACCTCTGGTCTTACTGTGGGTGCTGAAACCTTGGGTTAAATAGAAGAGCTGATATTGAAAATCCTTGAATTTTTCTTGATTGTGAGGAAACACTTCCAATGTTTCATCATTTGGTATAATGTTTGCTGTGATTTCTTGGAGGACATCTTTTATGAGGTCATGAGCTTTCCCTTCTATTCCTACTTTGCTAAGAGTTTATTTTCTAATTATAAATGGGTTTTAAGTTGTTAAATGAGTTTTCCAGATCTATGGAAATAATTATGTATTTTTCCTTTTTTAACATGCTAACTGGCCCCTACATTGATAGATTTTCTGAAACTAAACCACTGTTTCATTCTGGCAATGAACCTCACTTTATTTTTTATTTTTTAGGTTTTAATACATTGCTGGATTTAGTTTGCTAAAATCTTATTTAAGATTTTTGTTATCTTTCTTCAAATATTTGGAAAACTATCAAGGATTGTTGCTTTTTTTTTCTTTTTTTTTTGAGTTTAGAACTCAAACTTTTATTCATGCTGGAAAGGGGAAGAAAAATGATTAGCAGTCACATACATGGTGTAACAAGACTGATTCTTCCCATACAGAGCAACATAAAAGTACTTTTTCCTCCTATTTTTACAGTTTCAATTTCACAACAGCTTACCATCTCCCCATACATGCATGACTAGTATTCTTTAAATACCAATGACAGTTACTGCATCATGCCCAAATCACAGGTTAAGAAATGAACTATCATGTCAACATATTTTTAAACATTAAAAAGAGAACCTAGAAAGATCCCAAGTGTATAAATATTGGGGATTTAAAATTTTCAAAGTGAAGTTCAATGGGAAGAGGGACATGATAAAAAAGCCACTGGTATTACTTTATCACAAAGGATTCCGATCTTTCCCTGAATTTTCACAAACACACCATAATCTAGTAATAAAGCACCTCCCCATCCCCAGTTTTGCTTATTTTCCAAACTGATTTTGGCTGATAGCTTCCTCTCTAATACGGTTATCACTTAAAAAACACAAACATTCAAACTAAAGATACAGTGGATTACTAACTGGAACCTTAGCAAGCCTACATGGATTGTTTGCTCTCAAATATTACAGTAATTTTACAGTGATCACAAAAAGTCATTAGGTTCTCCTTGTTACAATGACGACGAAAAGTAAAAACTCTTGCTGTTTCTAATACTCATCACAAAGAAGAGATGTGCTTATAAGGCAGGAAGTAACACAAAATTCCTTTAGAAATCATTGCATTTTCACTTTGCTCAAGTTTTCAACTGCAAAACCTCAGTGGAAAAAAATGTTGCAAACCCATAAGAGTACATCTCACCCTCTTAAGTGCACTCCAAAATCTCAAGCTTACTTTAAAAGCCCACAATATGGGTATTTAAAGTCTTTTCGAAGACCTCTCCCAAATACCACACATCTCCAGATAAACCATGTAAGAAGCTTGAAAGCAGTGAAGGATGTTAACCTGCTGATGCAAGTTTCGGACACCAATCTTTCAAGCCACCAATAACCAGGTCTTCAGTTATCTTTTCAGTCTTCCCCATCTTGCAGCAAAGCAATTTTGCTTTTTCCCCTGCACTTAGCAGAGTTCTAAGCATTTTAGAAAGTTTCCAAGCAACTATTTTTGTGTGCTTCCAAGCGATAATTTAACTAGCATTAACAATTTACTGTTAACTAGTACTTTATTTGCCCATGAGCTCTATATAATTCCCCAGAGCTCTGCCTACTGATCTTTTCTCCAGAGAATTCCCTTCAACCCACATTCTCTACCACTCCCACCCTCTACAACCCACACCTAACCACAACCCTCCCCCCTTCTCCCTTTCTTCAGGCCCACCCCTCCCACCCCTCCCAGCACCTGCCGCAGGATTTTCCCTCCCCACCACCCCTCACCTCTCATTTGAACACTAAGATTGCTCTGAAATCTGATCAAGTAAAATTGAAGTTAAAAAACACATAGAGCAAGATCGGCATCCTGACCACTCCCTTCTTAGTAGGAATGCCCAAACTAGACCTGCCATTTCTATCACAATTGGGGCATGACCAACCCGTACCTGCAGCACAATACAATGACCCCCTCAATTTGCCAGTTGGCTCATTTAAGTATTTGCCTAAGGCATTTCAATCTTGAACACTTTCCCAACACACAGATTATATCATCACACTAAGAATTCCTCCGACCAATGCACAGATGAGAGGGTCACGGGGATGCATCTGCAAGCTCCGTCTACAAGGCAGCACTCTGTGTTGTGGCATCGCGTTAAAATGCTCTACAGCTTAAGAGTCCTCTGGGAGCAAGGTGCGTAGCACAGAACTAGTACAACAGGAGGCTGAATTTAGAAGATGCAGCATCTGAAAACCTCCACCCCAGAACAGGACAGGTGCCTGCTGGCATTCACGTGCCCAGAGATCGCTGCTCCCGGATTACACACTCAAAGCAACACATCTGCTGAAGGCCCCGGAGGCATCTGCTTTGGACTTTTAAAGATTGCCCCCTCATAAGCTCATCTGAAAACCTTAAGGGATGGTCTCCTGAATGAATACAGGGCTTCCTGAGCAAGGCCTGGAAACAGGACATTGAAGAACTCCTCCTCCTAAGCCTCTGGAAATTCAATCTGTAGACATCAATTTAGGCGGGTTCTCTCCTCCTCCAGGGTCTCCCCTCCTGCACTGCTACGACTCACACTGGCCAGGGGCTCCATTTCTCCTGGTGCCACCAGCTTGCCATGATGAACACTACAGTAACAAACGACGGTCTACGAAGCATTTTTGTAGCTTTCAGCTGGTACCATCGCTGTGGGCCCACCCAAGGGTGCACCTTCAATCCCCACCCTCTCCACCGGCAAGCAAGACCAACCCGCCCACCCAGAGTCTCCGCTGGGGACGCCTCTCCTCCTTCGGGATTACCGACGATACCGACTCCGGCAGGGACTCCAGCAACTTTCCCGGCTTACCAGATTACCAGAAGCAACGTTTTAAGTGAAGGGGTAACCTCGAGAGAGTTAGAGGGAGGAGGAGGGGCAGAGTGAGGTCACAGAAGAGGTAAGCATGGGACCTAGAGGAAAAGTCCAAAGGGGTGCACTGCCACCTGGAAAATAAAGTGGGCGTCAATTTTGTCTGCCTACAGCTCCCGCCTGTCAGATACACCAGGTGCCATATCAGTAACCGCTCAGGGTGGCACCTGACCTCCATCACTCCCTAGACCACCCTCACACCCAGACCTGGGTTCCACCCAGCTGGGCCTGGCTGGACCCTGTCCCAGGCCGAGCCAGAATTACATACCGCCCTGGGCCAGAACTGTCAGCCCCGCGAAGCTAAGTTCAGTTTCCACAACGCCAGGCAGGTTCACAACCCTCTGTCTGGAAAAAAAGGGGGCTGCTGGTATTGACAAGTTCAAGTACTGCCCTCCCTGCCCATCTGCATCCCTGTACCCCACTGCCTTCCTTCCTGCAAATTTTGAGGGCGTCGACTGCCCAAGTGTGTCTCCGGCAAGGGCCGCGGGACCATCAGCCTCCTCCTCCTGTCTCTCTGCCTTCCTCCTTCCATACAAACCAGGGCACTGGGGGCCGCTCAGCCTACACAGGAGCGGCGCCCTCCTAGAGGTCAGGCTCCCCTTCTCCAGCAGGCAGCTGCGACAGCCAGGCCCGGGGTGTTGTCCTCGCCCCGGGTTACTGTGGGCACTTCCGACGCAGCTCTTCCCAGCACAGTTCCCCCAACATCAAGTCTCTCCTTCAACCTTCCTTCTCCTGGCACCCCCCACCCCCCCAGTCCCATCTAACTCTGCCATCTCCCCCACCTGTCTCCTGAGACCCTAAACTGGCCACCTCCTCCCCCAAAACTAAGCCCAGACCCCCTGCCCTCCCTGTCGCTAGCTCCTCGCTTTTTTTTCTTTTTAAATAGAATTTTTCTTTAAGAGCAGTTTTACATTCACAGCAAAGTTGAACAGAAAGTACAGAGTGTTCTCATAAACTCCATCTCTCCCCACGCTCCCAGACTCCCTCGTTATCAACATCCTTCACAGAGTGGTACATTTGTTAACAACTGATGAATCTACGTTGACACATCGTTATCACCAAAAGTCCATAGTTCACATTAGGTTTCACTCTTGGTGTTGTACATTCTATGGGTTTTAACAAATGCATAAGGACATGCATCCACCATTATAGTATCATACAGAGTACTTTTACTGCTCTACAGATCCTCTGCAATCTGCTGATTCATCCCTCCTTACCTCCAACCCCTGGCAACCACTGATCTTTTTACTGTCTGCATAGTTTTATCTCTTTTACAATGTCATATAGTTGGAATCATACAGTATGCAGCTTTGGCTTCTTTCACTTCATAATATGCATTTAAGTTTCTTCCATGTCTTTTCATGACTTGATAGCTCATTTCTTTTTAGCACTCGGTAATATTCCATTGTCTGCATGTACCACAGTTTATCTGTTCACCTACTGAAGGACATCTTGTTGCTTCCAGGTTTTCGTAATTATGAATAAAGCTGCTATAAACATCCATGTGCAGGTTTTTGTGTGGACATAAGTTTTCAAGTCCTTTGGGTAAATACTAAGGAGTGTGATTGCTGGATCATAGGTAAGAGTATGTTTAGTTTTGCAAGAGACTGCCAAACTGTCTTCCCAAGTTGCTGAACCATTTTGAAAGATCATTGCCATTTTTTAGCTGTTGAATTTTTTTTTATTACTGATTTGACTTATTTTTTAAAGTTTATAGATCTTTTCAGGCTTTTAAAATTCTTGTTTGATTTTTTAATGTTTTTCTAGAAAATTGTCTACTGCATCTAATTATTAATTGTTCTATTGTTCACAGCTTTCATGAAATTAAAAAATTTTTTCCCATATCAATATTTATATTTAATTTTCATATTTAATATTATTTATTTGTGCCTTTCTTGTTTATTACTGACTAATTTTGGAGAGTTTTATCCATTTTACAGGTCTGTAAAGAGTCAGCTTTTGATTTTTATTAAACCTAGTTAGTTAGCTTCCCATTCACTTCTGTTCTTACATTTATTATTTTCTACTTTGTTTTACTATTATTTTTATGTCTTCAACTGAATGCTTTAGAGCATTAGCTTTTAATTCTTCTTCTTTTCTATTGTACCTAAGTTCTTCTCTAAGCACTGTTGCATTCCACATGTAGAATGGTACCCATTTCTAAATATTTTGTAATCTTTATAATGGTTTATTCTTTAACACATGAAATATTTAGAAAACTATTTCTTATTGTTCAAATACATTGATTCATTTAAAAAATTTGTTTTTGATTGTATTTTCTTGGTGGTACTGAGTTTTTGTACTTACTGAGATTCTTTTTGTTGTTCAGGGATCAATTTTTGTAAATATTCAACTTTTATAAATGTTTTAAGTGTGACAGGAAAAAAAATAGGTTCCTAACATTGGGCACATTATTCCAAATTTTTGAAACACTAATTCTTTCTGGTATCCTTACAGGGTAGTCTGCCTTTTCTTAGATCGAAGGGCTTTTGGAGTCCCAGACTAGCTCTCAGTTTAATTTTTTGTTTTTTTTGTGTTTATGGTTTTTTGAATATCTTTATTTTATTTTTTTATATGGCAGGTTCTTATTTGTTATCTATTTTATACATATTAGTGTATATATATCAATCCCAATCTCCCAATTCATCATCCCCCCCCAATTTCCCCCCTTGGTGTCCATACGTTTGTTCTCTACATCCGTGTCTCTATTTCTGCCTTGCACTCAGTTTAATTTTTTGGATTAGGATTCCTGTGCTCTGGGGATAATGTAAACGTGGCTCCTATTTCTGTGAGTGAGTAAGCCTGGGGATTTGATTTCATGTGAAACACTTACTCTTCTTTATCCATAGCAGCAGACAGATGACAAACTCGCTGGACACCCGTAGTCCTGGGGGAATCACTTATATTTATGTGTATAGTTTTTCTAGCCCCCTTTTCATGGAAGGGTTCACAGAGAGTTACAAAACTTGTGCTACATTTATTAGAAATTTGAGAGGTGACTCTCTCAATGAACACTTGATCAAATGATACAGAAGTGCCAATTACAAGGGGAAAAATATATAACAGTATAAGCTTAGGTTTTCATTGTAGTGTTTATTCCAGCACGTATTTCCAACACTACTTTTGAGCTTGATAGAAAGACTTCAGTCATATATAATATTTTTAAATTATCTTTTTAAAACTTCTACTGAGTTGGCTGAAGCTACTAATTAGGTTGCTCAGCTATCTTAGCCAACTTATTCTGTATTTGAGAAATTAGGAACTAAAAGGAATTATTGGGCTTCCCTGGTGGCGGAGTCCGCCTGCCGATGCAGGGGAGGCGGGTTCGTGCCCGGGTCTGGGAGGATCCCGCGTTCCGCGGAGCGGCTGGGCCCGTGGGCCATGGCCGCTGGGCCTGCGCGTCCGGAGCCTGTGCTCCGCAGCGGGAGAGGCCGCAGCAGTGAGAGGCCCGTGTAATGCAAAAAAAAAAAAAAAAAGGAATTATTTATTATCTATTTGTACCACTGTCTACAGAAAATGAGATCAGCTTTGACTAAGATTTGCTGTGTACCAGTGGTTTGAGGATTTTCCTTCTGCTTTTACACAAAATAACTTTTATAATATGTGGGACAGGGACTTTCCAAATTTCTCACCTACTTATTACTACATCCTACTGAGCTGATTACAGTATTTTTGATCCAGCAGCCCTACAGATGGAAGGCCACTGAAGACTTTAGTAGACCCCCATTGGGGACTATAATCACTCTGAATGAAGAAACCTAAGTTTTCTTTTTAGACTGTGGTATTCACATTTTATTTTTTATTTTTTTTATTCAAAAAATTTTTTTAACATCTTTATTGGAGTATAATTGCTTTACAGTGGTGTGTTAGTTTCTGCTTTATAACAAAGTGAATCAGTTATACATATACATATGTCCCCATATCTCTTCCCTCTTGCATCTCCCTCCCTCCCACCCTCCCTATCCCACCCCTCTAGGCGGTCACAAAGCACCGAACTGATCTCCCTGTGCTATGCGGCTGCTTCCCACTAGCTATCTATTTTATGTTTGGTAATGTATATATGTCCATGCCACTCTCTCACTTTGTCCCAGCTTACCCTTCCCCCTCCCCCTATCCTCAAGTCCATTCTCTAGTAGGTCTTCATCTTTATTCCTGTCTTGCCCCTAGGTTCTTCATGACCATTTTTTTTTTTTAGATTCCATATATATGTATTAGCATACGGTATTTGTTTTTCTCTTTCTGACTTACTTCACTCTGTATGACAGACTCTAGGTCCATCCACCTCACTACAAATAACTCAATTTCGAAGAAACCTAAGTATTAATAACTAAAGTATTAGTTATACTTTAGTGTGACGTATTTGGAGGAAGTAGGATTGGGGTGAGATAAAGTCTTTTTTAGGTCTAAAAACAAGATTGCCCTTTGACTTCTTGATGAAGGCAAGACATCTTAAATGCTTAAACCACCTGACTTAATATTTAATAAAGATGTACCTTTAGTCTATGTTAATCCACCACAGTTCTGAGCTCAGTTATTTTTGACTAATTTATTTTTCTCAGGCTGTGAAAGAGGACGGGTGGAAGGGTACCACTGAAGCATGGCAAGTGTCTCCCATCACTCTGAGCTGGCTCACCCCCACCTGCTGCCAGCCCGTCTTCTTCCTCTGACTCAAAACAGCACCTTGTGACTTTTATAAACATTTTTATCAGCAACATTAATTCTTGAAATCATTATTTTAATTATGTGATAGGCAGGATTGTTTTGTTTATACTAAGCCCCAGGTTGAATCATAATACTGTACATATTGTAGGTGTTCCATAAGCTGGTTGGTTCAGAAAGAAGTAACTCTACTAATGGTCGATAATATTTTTTGAGCACTTGCTCTATGCCAGGTGCTGGGATAAGAGCTTTAAATGGGCTGATTTTTGATCATCAGGCCAATTGTATAAGGAGGAAGCAAGTCGTTTATTGTGAAATTTAGGGCTCAGTGAGATTTGAATCCTCATTAACTGTCCTTCTGCTGGCTTGCACCGTCCAGGTTATTTCTTTTGTTGTTCACTTATACTCTACTCTTTATCCTGACCTTGACCTTGAAACATAAGGTAATTTTATTGCCTTGAGAGAATAGTTCTTAAAGGTATAAAAATAATTTTAAAAAGAACTCTTTCTCATTTTGATGAAATCACAGGAACCGTTTTTTCTCTTCCTCATTGGTAGTGTGTCCAGAATGGTAAGACATACTTAGATCACCTTATAACCCTTGACAGAGGATGGAGAAAGAAGACAAGTCCTAAGCTATATGGAAGGACTGATTGATGGAATAAATGAACAAAGGACTAGGACCATAGCTTCTGGTTCACAAAGTGCTGTGTAACAGAGAGAATATGAGCTTTAGGATTCGACCAGGTTTGAAATACTGTCTGCTGCTTACTGATGATGTCACCTGGGACCCATTACATAAGCTCTCTCAGCCACAGTTGCCTTGAGGAAAGAAAGAGTAGAAAAGAAAATAACGTGGTGGTGAATGAAATCTCACACTATAAGTAGGTTACAAACCATAATTCAAAAAGACACATGCACCTCAATGTTCACTGCAGCATTATTTACAATAGCCAGGTCACGGAAGCAATCTAAATGCCTGTTGACAGACAAATGGATAAAGAAGATGTGGTACATATATACAATGGAATATTACACAGCCATAAAAAGGAACAAAACTGGGTCATTTGTAGAAACATGGATGGACCTAGAGACTGTCATATAGAGTGAAGTAAGTCAGAAAGAGAAAAACAAATATCATATATTAACGCATATATGTGGAATCTAGAAAAATGGTACAGATGAACAGGTTTGCAAGGCAGAAATAGAGACACAAACATAGAGAACAAAAGTATGGACACCAAGTGGGGAAAGGGAGGGTGGGATGAACTGGGAGATTGGGATTGACATATATACACTAATATGTATAAAACAGATAACTAATGAGAACCTGTTGTATAGCACAGGGAACTCTATTCAGTGCTCTGTGGTGACCTAAATGTGAAGGAAATCCAAAGAAGAGGGGATATATGTATACATATGACTGATTCACTTTGCTGTACAGTAAAAACTAACAAAATATTGTAAAACAACTGTACTCCAATTAAAAAAATAATAAATGGTAACAATTACAAGACAGAAAAGAGAAAAGTGGGTTACAACAATATCTGTTAAATCAGAGCACCTTATTGTAATGCAAGTCCTTAAAGACACTTCCTGCTAGCACTGCTAATGATGGAGAAAAGCAGTGGAGGCACTTTTCCCCACACTCACTCTCTTGTGCACTCCTCTACCCAGAATTGGTCTCTACAAGGAAACAGGACTCCCAGAGGGTAGCTGAGTCCATGTCCAGGGCAGAGAAAACCTCAGGATATATGTGGAGCAAAGCAAGAATGATTTCCAGGACTTCCAGAGTTGTGCTGGAAGGACACAGGAGTTGACCTGGGGAGGTTCCCACCTGCCTTTGACCATCACAAAGGAAATGGTAATTATAGTTGGAATTGTTGAATTTGTACAAAGTTAGTAACATTTAAAAGAAAAGTTAGGGCTTCCCTGGTGGCACAGTGGTTGAGAGTCCGCCTGCCGATGCAGGGGACGTGGGTTCGTGCCCCGGTCCGGGAAGATCCCACATGCCGCGGAGCGGCTGCGCCCGTTAGCCATGGCCGCTTAGCCTGAGCGTCTGGAGCCTGTGCTCCACAACGGGAGAGGCCACAACAGTGAGAGGCCCGCATACCGCAAAAAAAAAAAAAAAGAAAATATAAGATGAATGAAGAGGAGGTCATAGTAGAAGAATGAATGCGATGACACGTGTTTAACTCTGGGTTGATTGTAACAAGTAGAACAGTAACACACACCCACTTATTTCTTCCCTTGGGCCATGATTACAGCTGTCTTTCCAAAAACAGTGGGTTCAACAAATCTTGGACCAAAATTTCCATAATACTAGAAAGGTATTGTAGTAAATAGTACTAGATTTTGTATAACTTCGAGAAGGCTTAGGAAGTATAGAAAAAATTAGGAAATGAATTGGGTTGATAATTTAGAGTAGTTTGAAGGGTTCCGTAGTCATTGTGTTCGTGTGTGAAGTGTTCAAAAATGAGTCATGCTAAAATTTTAATTGTAGCTTAGGTAATTTATGGTAATATAAGTATATGATCATTGCTTGAATGTATAAGAAAATTTGACTTTCAAAGTTTTGTTTATTAAAATTGAAGGCTTAGTAAATTGAACATTAAACAAAATACAAATTACAATGAGTGTTCTTTCCAAGGGGGTTTTTTAAATATAAAAAAATGTAATCACTTTTTTGGGTGTGTATGTTGGAGATATTTGTGAGTATTAAATGGATTATAGTCTGAAAAGCAGAATATAAACTTTCTCTTTAAATGAATATTCAACTTTCATTGTCTTTTTCTTTGTGGATGGTAGAGCTTGGTCCATTCTGGGTGTGAGGTCCAATTTCTCTAGGGCTGAGAGGTAACACCTCTCTTCTCTCCTTGGAGTAAAGATGAGACTTATCAGGTGTGATGAAGAATGGGCACCACTTGCCCTTGAGGATTGATTGTCAGTTTATGACAAGTGGGGCTTATCACTGAAAGGGCAATTGAGGGTCTTCCCAATAAGCTAACCACAGATATTGTAAGGGAAGAGAAGAGAGCAGGGCTTTCACTCAGAGGATAAAAGGGATAGCGACCGGAAAACAAGTGAGGCCGGGAAAGCCAGGAGGAGCTAGGCACTCTCAGGCTGAAACTGTGATCCTTAAGTGGGTGCCTTGGCCTAGAGGTAGCCTCAAGTGGGTCAAGTGGGGAACCCCCTGAGGAGCCATGAGGGATCACAGCCCTGGCCAGCGCTGCCCGGGATTTCCAGTGCTTTAGTTACTCTGGCGCCCGAAGGACGTGGCTACTGAAGCAGAAATCCTGGCGCTCGTCTCATCAGTTATCGTAGCCTTATAATGTGTTTAATATTTGGCAGAGCTGGTTCCTCCTTACAATTCTTTCCAAAGTTGCCTTTTCCATGGCACCTACACAGAAGTCAAGAAGAAAGACCACTTTAAATAAAGGAATGAAGCTAGAAATGGGGGGCGGTTTATTTCAGAGAACAGAGGGCATAGCATCCATCAGCTACTCAGAGAGCTCACGGAGGATGAGGAAGATGCTGCAACTACATCTGGTTGATCTTCCCTTCCCAGACCATCAGTCAGAGGGAGGGTACATGAAAAGCAAAGAGAAATCTTCCTTGTCTATTAGGGTGCATGAAGATTTAAGTGGCATTTGACTAGACGGCCAGGGCAGGGAGATAATCTCTAACAGTAGAAAAATTTAGGAAGCTCAGTTAACTAGACTAGACTGCTTAACATTTGCCTAATATTTAAACTACCCAGTCAAAATAACTATGTCCCCTTCAACATTATGAGTCTGTGATTTTCTTTGTCTTTAAAGGACAGAGATACACGAATTGAAGTAATCAAAATACAATTAAATCCTAGAGGATAAGGTACGAGGCAACCTTCACTGAATTTGTGATAGAAATTTGCATGCTGATTATACCCTGTGCTGGAGTGCTGGGGAGTGAACCCCAATCTTACATTTATAAAGGATGGGACAGCACTCTACCATTTATTCATGCATGAAGCATTTATTGAGAGCCTATGAGGTACCTGTGCCAGGCATTAGGAAATAACATGGTGAGCGAAACAGACATGGGCCTTGACCTTGTGGAGATCACTGCCTAAGTGGAGGAGGAAGACATAAAATAATCATGCACATGCCTGCATAATTGCATATTGTGATAAATCCTTTTTTTTAAATAAATAAATTTATTTATTTTTGGCTGCATTGGGTCTTCGTTGCTGCATGCGGGCTTTCTCAGTTGCAGTGAGGGGGGGCTACTCTTCATTATGGTGCGTGGGTCTCTCACTGCAGTGGCTTCTCTTGTCGCGGAGCACAGGCTCTAGGCGTGTGGGCTTCAGTAGTTGTGGCTCGCGGTCTCTAGAGCACAGGCTCAGTAGCTGTGGCACACAGGCTTAGTTGCTCCATGGCATGTGGGATCTTCCTGGAGCAGGGCTTGAACCAGTGTCCCCTGCATTGGCAGGCAGATTCTTAACCACTGCACCACAAGGGAAGTCCTATTGTGATAAATTCTTGAGGGAAAGACACTTGGTGCTGGGAGAGGCAATCTAGCCTGGGGCAGGAAGTTTATGGAGGAACTGACTTTTAGGCTGAGATCTGAAGCACAAGTGTGAGACAAGGCAGAGGAAAGGCGAGGGGAGAGAGTTCCCGGCAGAGGGAACAGCCTGTACAGAGCTCCAGGGCAGCAAAATGCCCTCATGGAATGCTTGAGGAGCTTACAGAAGGCTGGTGTGTGGGAGCAGGAAGTAGACGATGAAGGTGGAGAGGCAGGCCTGAAGACCCTTAGGAGGATGTGGCCCTTGTTCTAAGAGTGGCATGAGGCCTGAATGTTTAAGCAGAGGCCTGACACGATCAGAAGTGTCTGGAAAGGGTCACTCTGGCTGCCCTGCTGTGAACATACAGGAACAGGCACAGGAGGATGCTGGCAGCTCAGTGAGGAGGGTGTTACTGTAACACCCACTCAGTGTTGGCGTCTCCTTCCCCCCAGTCTGTCCACCAAGACCTCAGGTTACACAATATTTGTAGCGGTGACCTTTCTCAGCAACTCGGTGCCCTGGGCCTAGGGTGGGGCTTTGAGGAGCTTCTAAGGTTTCAAAAGCACCCCAGGAGGGCTAAATATTTTTGTTGCTGACCCAACGGGCCTGAGGCTTCCTAAATCATAACTGCTGCATCCTGCTAGACCCCAGGGTGCTTTTTGGTGGTGTCCTGCTTGTGTTCTCTCCTACCCCAACCCCACCTTGCCTGAGGACACGATCCTACAGAGCCTGAGAGGGCATGGCTTCAGGCCATACTTTGAGCAATCGTAATTCTTAATGAAATTCATTTCTATTTTCCTCCTTACTGACCTGCAAAACTTTCACTTACATCATTTGAGGATTAATTATGAATTTTGAGGCAATGTCGGTGTAAACTGATACGCTGTCTTTCAAATCTTAAAAAAGTGAAGTGAGTTTTCTCTGGCAGAACTATTAATGGAGCTATTACATTTTTGTAGTGTTAATTTTTTGCCACAAAATAATAAATGGTACCAACAAAATAATATGGTATCAACCTTCTGGAAATTAAAGCTGGTTTTAGGGAATCTGAGTAAGATTTAGGACTACATGTATCACTGCATCTTGGATTCAGCAATCAAAATAGTTTATTTTGCGACAAATTACATTTAAAAAGTACTTTGTTCTTCTCTAATTAGAACAGAGGGATTCTTACCCTATCAAAAGAGATCAAATCCACTCTGTTCACCATCCTGGCGCCTGTGGAAGCCTGTCAGCAACGGGACTTCTACAGCAGTAACCGCTGGGGAGGCTGGGGCCCAGGGCCACTTCTGCTGGCTCTAAGTGAGGTCTCTGCAACCAGAAGGAGCACACAGCTCTTCTTAAAACTGAAAGTGTTTATGCCCCCAGATGAAACCGAACTCTATTTGGGCAAGAAGCGTGTGCATAAAGCGCAACAGAGTGACTTCTGGCGGCAAACCAAACAAAACCAGAGGAATCTGGAGAAAGGTAACTCGTGCCCATGGAAACAGTGGCAGTTCCTGCCGAACTGCTAAGAACTGTCTTCCTGCTAGGGCCATTGCACGTAGAATCTGTGCAATGCTGTACCCCCTCAAGGATTTAAACTTATTGAAAAGTAACTAAATAAAATCATGGATTGGTTCTCTTGAAAAACAAAAGATATCCAATTCTGACACGTTGCAAGGGCCAAGCAATGGAATGTCGAATTTTGAAATGAGGGCAACACCTAGGGTCCTTCCTCCCGACCTGCCCTTGAGGCGTGCAGGCAGCCATCCACTCCTCGAGTCACTGACGGGCTGCTCCCCCCTCCCCAAGGGGCCTTTCGTGGGACCTCAGGGGTGTCCTCTCTAAGGTGATCACCCTAGCAAAGGTCAGAACCATTCTTGGAGAGAAAACTAATTAGACAAAAATGTTAAGCAGCTTAAGGTCAGGACAGTGAGAGTAGATCATGAATTTTACTCGTTAGAAGAGCTGCCATCAGAAACTAACACAACATTGTAAAGCAATTATACTCCAATAGGGATGTTAAAATAAAATTAAAAAAAAGATCTGCCATCTACAAGCTGGAGACCCAGGAGAGCTGGTAGTGTGGTTCCAGTCCAAGTATTCAAGAAGATGGATGTTCTAGCTGAAGACAGGCAGAGGGAGCAAATTCTCTCTTACCTCACACTTTGTTCTACACAAGCCTCCAATGGACTGGATGAGGCCCACCCACACTGGGGAGGGCAATCTGCTTGACTCAGTCGACAGATTCGAATGCTAATCTCATCCAGAAACACCTTCACAGGCACACCCAGAAATAATGTCTAACCAAATATCTGGGCACCCCATGGCCCAGTCAAGTTGGCACATAAAATTAACCCATCACACTGTGATACCTTTAAAAGGTTAAAAAAAAAAAAGTAAGTGTATCTCACTGTATCTTTTTTTTTTTTTAACATCTTTATTGGAGTATAATTGCTTTACAATGGTATGTTAGCTTCAGCTTCACAACAAAATGAATCAGTTATATACATACATATATTCCCATATCTCTTCCCGCTTGCGTCTCCCTCCCTCCCACCCTCCCTATCCCACCCCTCCAGGCGGTCACAAAGCACCGAGCTGATCTCCCTGTGCTATGCGGCTGCTTCCCTCACTGTATCTTACTTATACAGAAAGTATATGAGGTAAGCTTTCATTTGTGTAAAATATATACATAGGTTCATATAGACACACCCCACAGGTGACCGCGCTAGCTCTTATTAGCTGAGAGCCCACGACATGGGGGGGAGATCACAACGTAGGAGTGAACTGTGCGTATTCACACATACACATATATATTTTTAAAATACAAAATTTATGAGATTTATTGTGTCTTCCTGATTAGTTTGCAGGTGGTATAAAATAGGGTGTGTGAGGAAGTGAATAGAAAATTTCCATGAGGATACACAGGTCAACTGTGTTTCTCTCCTGATGGTAGAATTCTGGGGATTGAGAAGCAGTGGAAAGAGATTTACTTTTCACTTTATATACTTCTATACTGTTTGAACGTTTTAACCATGGTCACATTCCTCTTTTAAATGACAACTTCTTTAAAACGTGTGTGTGTGTGTGTGTGTGTGTGTGTGTGTGTGTGTGTGTGTGTGGTTTTGCTGGCCACTAGTGTAATAGGTCCCTTTAGAGTGATGGGCTGCAGCAAACCCTTCTGACAGCTTAAGCTCAGGTAACCCTGGACTGGTCAGCTTTGTGGTCAGTTTTGGATGGACATATTTAAACTAGAGTATTCCAAAAAAGTGCCAGGAGAAACACCTCACGCCCATTAGGATGGCTACTATCAAAAAGATAGGAAACAACAAGTGTTGGTGAAGATGTGGAGAAATTGGAACACCTGTGCACTGTTGGTGGGAATGTAAAATGGTGCAGCCACTATGGAAAACAGTATGGAGGTTCCTCAAAAAATTAAAAATAAAATTGCTATATGACCCAGCAATTCCACTTCTGGGTACATACCCAAAAGAATTGAAAGCAGGGTCTTGAAGAGATATTTGTATACCCGTGTTCATAGCAACATTATTTACAATAGCTAAAAAGTGGAAGCAACCCAAGTGTCCATCAGTGGGTGAATGGATAAGCAAACTGTGGTCTATACATACAGTGGGATATTATTCAGTCTTAAAAAGTACAGAAATTCTGCAATATGCTACAACATAGATGAACCTTGAAGATATCACGCTATGTGAAATAAGACAGTCACAAAAAGACAAATACTGTATGCTTCCACTTATATGGAGTAGTCATAATCATAAAGATGGAAAGTATAATGATGGTTGCCAGGGGCTGGGGGAGGAGAGAATGAGAAGTTATTGTTGACGGGTATAGCTGCAGTTTTACAAGATGAAAAGAGTTACGGGGATAGATGGTGGTGATGGCTACACAACAAGATGAATATATTTAATACCACTGAACTGTATACTTAAAAATGGTTAAGATGGTAAATTTTTATGTTATGTGTATTTTTTTTTTTCTTTTTTGCAGTATACGGGCCTCCCACTGTTGTGGCCTCTCCCGTTGCGGAGCACAGGCTCTGGACGCGCAGGCCCAGTGGCCATGGCTCACGGGCCCAGCCGCTCCGCGGCATGTAGGATCTTCCTGGACCGGGGCACAAACCCGTGTCCCCTGCATCGGCAGGCGGACTCCCAACCACTGCGCCACCAGGGAAGCCCCCCTCCCTTTTTTTTTTTTTTTTTTTTTTTTTGCGGTACGGGGGCCTCTCACTGTGTGGCCTCTCCCGCTGCGGAGCACAGGCTCCGGACGCGCAGGCTCAGCAGCCTTGGCTCACGGGCCCAGCCGCTCCGCAGCATGTGGGATCTTCTCGGACCGGGGGATGAACCCGTGTCCCCTGCATCGGCAGGCGGACTCTCAACCACTGCGCCACCAGGGAAGCCCTATGTTATGTGTATTTTAACACAACAAAAAAAAAAAAAAAAAAAGAAAAGAAAAAAAGACGCAGTCAAACATGGCTGTGTCTTAAAAAATGAAAAGCAACAAATACATCCATTTTAATAACAACAGCAAAAAACAGTACCAGTAGAATGGTTAAAGAAAAGTAACCCATTTCATCCTTTCTAGCACCAGAGACAGTGCCTGGAAATTCTAGGAAGGACAATCCAAGCTGCTGACACAGAGGTCCTTCCCTGGGACTCCCATGGCTCAGCTTCACTCCTGGCCCCTAGGAGAGGGGCCCCTGCTCAGCTGGCAGGAAGTTCATCTCCACTATCAGGCCTCCTGACCATAAAAGTCATACCATCGGTCAGGTTCTACTGCCTGGTCTCAAATCTCAAAGTCCATAGCAAAAGGGAGAGCCAAGGAGACTCTCTCTCCTGGAGCACAAGCCAGGCTGTGTCCAGCTGTGCCTGGTCTGAGCCAGCATATCTTTCTTTCTTTTTTTTTAAACATCTTTATTGGAGTATAATTGCTTTACATTGTTGTGCTAGTTCCTGACGTATAAGAAAGTGAATCAGCTATATGTATACATATATCCCTATATCCCCTCCCTCTTGTGTCTCCCTCCCACCCTCCCTATCCCACCCCTCTAGGTCGTCACAAAGCACCAAGCTGATCTCCCTGTGCTATGCGGCTGCTTCCCACTAGCTATCTATTATACATTTGGTAGTGTATACATGTCAATGCTACTCTCTCACTTCGTCTCAGCTTACCCTTCCCCCTCCATGTGTCCTCAAGTCCATTCTCTACGTCTGCGTCTTTATTCCTGTCCTGCCCCTAGGTTCTTCAGAACCATATTTTTTTTTTTAGATTCCATATATAGGTGCTAGTATATGGTATTTGTTTTTCTCTTTCTGACTTACTTCACTCTGTATGACAGTCTCTAGTTCCAACCACCTCACTACAAATAACTCAATTTCGTTTCTTCTTATGGCTGAGTAATATTCCATTGAATATATGTGCCACATCTTCTTTATCATCTGTCGATGGACACTTAGGTTGCTTCCATGTCCTGGCTATTGTAAATAGGAGCATATCTTTCTTGAATGACAAGTGGCTTGGGATTGACATGCATTCTCTTGCTGACTCTCCCCTATTCATTTAAGCTGTACCATGTGACATGGTGGAGTCTGCGCCAGCTCTTCACTTGACGATAGTATAAATTCTGGGGCAGCATTGACCAGCATTGACCATTGTGACGATGGAAATGTTCTATATCCTCTGTGCTGCCTAATATGCCATATGCGGCCATTGAGCACCTGAAAGGTGGCAAGTGTGACTGAGGAACTGAATTTTAAATTTTATTCAATTGTAATTAATTTAAATTGCAATAAGTACATGCTGCCAGTGGCTGCTCTATTGGAGAGTGCCACTCTAGAACCCTGATCTGAATGGGTGTTAGCTTGGTCTTGGTTAAATTCTAGCCTTGGAATGTTAAAAGTGACCTAGAGGGGAGGGATTAAGGAGGGTGGGAGGGAGATGCAAGAGGGAGGGGATATGGGCATATACATATGCATATAGCTGATTCACTTTGTTATACAGCAGAAATTAACACAACACTGTAAAGCAATTATACTCCAATAAAGATGTTAAAAAAAATACCATTTACACTAGCACAACATATACTTTTTAGAAATAAAATTTATAAAACATGTAAAAAACAAAGTGACCTTCTTGAAATGAATCTTCAGTGGCAGAGCTATTAATAACTAGCTGTTTCACTTTTAAACCAACTAACTAATCCAGCAACAAACTAGTCAACTCCCCTCCATTGACCCCACAGCTTCCTCCAGGTACCATCTGTGTCTTCTCCTTCCCTTCACAGACAGGGTTTTGGAAAACATTTTCTACGATCGATCGTTGACATGTCCTCATTCCTGCTCACTCCTCACTCCCTGCCACCTGGCTTCCCCTCATGCTGCTTTCAAAGCTGCCTCTCTTGTCAAAGTCACCACTACTGCTGAGTTAGTCTTCGAGGGCTGCCACCACAAAGTGCCACAGACTGGGTGGCTTACACAACAGAAATTCATTTTCTCACAGTTCTGGAGGTTGGAAGTCTGAGATCAAGGTGTCAGATGGATGGTTTCTTCTGAGGCCTCTCTCCTTGGCTTGTAGATGGCTGCCTCCTCCCTGTGTCTTCACATGGTCTTCTCTCTGTGTGGTCTGTGTCCTAATATCTTCTTTTTATAAGGATACCAGTCATGTTGGATTAGGGTCCACCCATATGTCCTCACTTTAGCTTAATTACTTTTATTTTTTCCTTTGGCTGCGCGGCATGTGGGATTTTAGTTCCCAGACCAGGGACCGAACCCGCGGGCCCTGCAGTGGAAGTGCAGTCTTAACCACTGGACCGCCAGGGAAGTCCCTTAATTATTTCTTTAAAGATTCTATTTCCAAATATAGTCACATTCTGAAGTACTGGGGGTTAAGACTTCCACATATGAATTTGGAATGGGGGACACAATTCAACTCAAAACATCTGCTTTGCTGCTAAATCCAACATCCACTTTTCCACCCTTGTTTTGCTTAATCCTTCAGCAACACTGGACAAAGATATCCACCTCCCCCTACAACTCTCTCCTCTCTTCCTTCCCTGTCTCCATACTCCTGGTTTTTCTCCCACCTCTCTGGCTGCTTCCCCTCAGTCTCCGCCACAGACTCCTCTTCGTTTTGTTAGACCTTCGCGGTCTCCTAGGAGTTTCGACTCGCCCAGGAAACAACAAGAGTCCGAAGCCGATGCAAAACGCAAGAGGTTTATTGAAGGCCGGTGCACCGGGGTTCCTTGGTCCTCACGCAGGAGGTCGAAGAAGGAACCCCTTTTGGGCGCGAATATGTCAGTTTTATAGGTTCCCACTTCCCCGTATGTAAATTATAGATTTGGTTGTGTTTTCCTGCTGATTGGTCCCGGCTTAGGCTCGGACCAGAGAGGGAACTTGTCCCCAGCTTCCTGATTGGTCTTTGACAGACACCTTTTTTACATTTTGTTTATCTCCCTCCTTCTCGGAAGGGGCCGGACATCCTGGAAATTCACCCATTGTCTAAGAAGCCCCTATTGTCTGGAGAGTTCTTAATCATTAGCTGGAACAATGTCCCTCGAGTCCCACAGTTTGTCTTGCCTTTAAATGTTGGGGCTCCTCAAGGCTTTGTCCTTGTTTTCTCTTCTTCTCTGACACACTCTCATCCACTTCCACGGCTTTCCTTACCATCTTTGTGCTGATGCTATCTAAGTCCCTGTTTTCAGCCCAGCTTCTCTGCTGAGCTCTAGACCCAAATACACAGTGTCCATCTAATGGACATTTATCTATGCTTGGATTTCCTGCAGGTAAGTCAAATTCAACAGGTTAAAACTGAATCAGCTGTCTTCCCACCTTCTCCAAACCTGCTTTTCCTCTGTGGGCTCTAGCTCAGGGAATGGCGCCTCGTTCACCCACTTGCTTATTTTAGAAGCCTGCAGCTTCATCTTGACTTCTCCTCCTCCGTCATCCCCCATATCCTTTTCCTTCCTACATATAAATTCTGTCTCCTAAAAGACTCTTAATATTCTGCTGCTTCTCTTCATCTCCATTGTCACTCTGCTTGTTCAAATCACCATCTGATATTTCTAAAATGCAAATGTGATTATGCCCCCCTTGCCCTGCACTTAAGATACTTCAGTGACTTCCCATTTCTCTCAGGATAAAGCCCAAACCTCCTAATATGATGCCTCTGTGATCTTCCCCCTGCTTCCCTCACCCTCCCTCATCTGCAGCTTCTTGCACTCTGTGCATTCTCTGTTCCAGGTTTAGCCCAAATATATCGCAGCATCTCTCACCTACGGGCTGTTCCCCTGCTGGGAACTCTCCTTGCCCACCTGCTCTGGCCTGGTTTCAGCTCTTAGAGATCACTCTCTGGGTATCTGGGCCATGTGTCCCTTTATGTAGCCTTATAAGACTCTACAACTTCCAGCTCCTCCACGAGACTTCGAGTTCCCTGAAAGCAGAAACGTGTCTGTCTTGTTTACCACTGACATGTAGTAGGTGCTCAGCACCCCCAAGAGAACCATTAAATGGAGCACGGTCAGGACACAGAGTATGGGGACCTTCTTCCTATGACTTCTAGGGGGAGACCTGCTTTCTGTCCACACAGATTTTCCTACACCATAAACCACTCTAGAGAGCCTGTGTGATTCATGGAAAATGGCAGATTGAGCCCCAGCCTCCAGGAGCTGGACTCACAAAGGAGATGATTTGAAAAGAGCCAGGAGAGAGGCCTTTTCCTCTACATTTGAGCCATCGAACCACTAGATTAATCAGCATACATGGGCTTCCAGGCCAGCCTCAAACAAAATTGGTAGAGTCTATGGAAGCTCACAGGAGAGACAAGTGGATTTGAAAAGAACACAAAAGAGAACTCTCTGACACTCTCTTGTGTGGTAGAAAAAGCTTACGGCTATCAGATGCAAG
This sequence comes from Lagenorhynchus albirostris, assembly GCF_949774975.1. NCBI lineage: Eukaryota > Metazoa > Chordata > Mammalia > Artiodactyla > Delphinidae > Lagenorhynchus > Lagenorhynchus albirostris. Next base: position 40,066,504 of record NC_083099.1, read on the forward strand.
GTTTTTATTTTTCATTCACCTAAAAATCTTTATGGAGGGACTTCTCTAAGCAAGGCTCTGTTCTGGACACACATGGTTAGAACTGAGCACTCCAACACACACATACAAGAAACCAGATCCCCGGAAGTGACCAACCTATAGAGTTCAAGAGCCTTTTAAGATTGTACGCCTGTTGTAGTTATCTTATTTCCCAAAGCCAGGGATGTTTAAATGTCAAGGGCATGCCTCTTGCTAAAAAGGAATATTTACAAAACTGAGAGTATTGCTCTCCAGATATTTTTACAAGAGTAAATAGAAGCAAAGGAACTGGAGCTAAAGAAATAAAGACACTATACTTGGAAGTCTGAACAAGTGGAATGTGAGACCAAGAATTCTCCTCCACTGGGACATTCCTCCTAGAATGTGGAAGGGGCTGTTCTGATGTGAACTGGTGTGTCTGGCATTGTACCCAGTAAATTCCTGAGGACACAGAAGTGGAGACACAGAATTGCAGAATTAGAAAACACCAAAAGTAGGGGCCTAGACCAGTGAAAGTTCTCTTAGCTGCTCCTGGATAATGGTTTAGTGCTTGTTCCAGTGGGAAGAAATACACAAATGGAGGAAATCAATTGATATCTGGAGTCAAGGAGTGAGCAGAGCAGGCAGCTGCCTAGCACTCCTCCCATGGCCCTCCTGGCAGGAAGGAAAGACTGGTGAGATTTCATCACCAGAGAAACTTATTTCCCTGACTTAGAGTGAAAGCCTTAAGGTAAACATGAGAATGCTTGCGGGAAGCCAACCAAATTTGCACTTTGTTGACTTTTGTCTTCCCTTCTTTCCATCCTCAGTGTGAACAAAATACTTGGGAAAGAATAGAGGGACTCTGCAGCCAGTGTAGGGAAAGTCAGTCCTCCCTGCGCCACACCCTCACTCAGCTTATGGGTTCAAGTCCCATAGTAACTTCTTCCTTTGCACCCACTGCTCAACTGCCCACGGCCATAAGCTTAAATTTTCCTTTGTTCACATTTTGCCCCCCCCAAACAGATAGTAATATATTTGAAGGCAGGAGTGTCCCTTGCACATTAGAGATGCACACTTCATATATATCAAAACACACAATGGACCAGTAAATCTCTGAGTGAGTCAGAAAGAAGCGCTAGAGGCAAACAGTGTTGGTCCTAAAATTTGTTAAGCGTTCACGATGTATGAAAAATAGTAGGGTTTTCTTTCGCTTTCATTCATTCATTCAAACCTGTGCCTGTACGTTGGGTGAAGACACTCATGGGTCTCCATGTTGACAAGAGGCTCAGGGAATAGAGCCTCTGCACAGACACCCCCAGCTATCCGTGTGGCTCTGGCGCCTTCCCTAGTTGTTATGATGCTTTTGGCTTAGAAAAAAAAGGATGAAACAAAGTTCAATTGAAGTTCATTGTGTGTGTTTGTATGTTTCCTTAGAGCTTACACTTGGCAATCCTCAAGGGAGGACTTTGGCTGAACCCTGTGAACTAGGGGGAAAGAATTACAAAAGTCTGGGACTAGTTGACCAGAAAAGTCCCTGTGGTCTGACAGATTACCATTTCCCACATGTTCCTCTTCATCGGAGAAATGAGTCTCAATTTCAACTGGCTCCGCTGCTTCTTCTGGATCTTTCCTCCATGTGTCTAAATCATATGCTTCTGTATTGATTTTTCAGATTTAGATATAAACTCTTGACTTCCTGCTGTGAAAGATGAGGATTTGGCACTCTTGTTCTGCCCATTCTTCCAATGTAACTGTCTCATAATTTTTTTTATTAAATCAATAGTCAAGGTTAACACTGTGGTGATTATTGTAAATATTTTTCCCAGCTCAGGCGAACTGATAATGTTTCCTTTGTAATGCAACATTTATTTTTCTCCCTGGAGTTCAAAATTATCTTGTGATTTATAACTATTCCGGATGTTCTTTCAACTCTTTGCCAGAATTGTTCATCTCCTCGTAACAGTCAAACGTGTCAGGTAACCTGTTGATGTTTTACTTTTAACACAGCCCCTCTGGAGCCCACTGGCCTCCTGCTCTGATGTGTCATCCAACTCTCCTGTGTTGAATCCCTGTTTCTTGAAACCTATGTCTTCTCTTTCCCTGGTTTACTCCCTCGTTTGGGTGGAACACATCCTCCAGTAGCTTCCCAATAAAGCCTGCTTGGATTCTATTGATTTTTTTTTTCTGTCTTTATATTTTTTTAAAACTGAGAACTCATTTTTATTCTATAAGTAGTATTTTTTCATTGGTGCAATTATCTTCCATTACCTCTCTGAAGATATTAATTATGATTTTCCTGAAAGTTTATGCTGTTCTTTGGGCTGCCTTAATTTCCTCTGAATTCCTGTGTTTGATTAGGATTCCCAACAATCATGGTCTATAAGTCTTTTCTTTGAGCTCAGTTACCCTAAAGAAGAACTTTCCAACCTGTAGCTGGTGGTTCTCACCATTCATTCAGCATGCCAACTTGCCTTTAAGCTCCTTCTCCAGTATGTTTTCTGTTGGATGAAGTAGATGCCTCACTGGTGGGGTGGAGAAGTGATCCAGGGGTCCCCCTGCATTTAGTACAGCCTCTTAGCCCACACCCCACCTCCTGAGAGGTTCCTGGTGTCTCCAATCCCTTGCCTTTCAGGGGCTCTATGGGGCCAATCTGTTAGCTTCCTGCCCCCTATCTGCAACTCATGCCTGGTCTCTAAGTCACTTCTTACCTGCTGTCTGCTTTCCAGTTTCCAACATTTTGTTCACATCTCTCTCTCCATTCTTATTGCCTTTCCTTTTAGCTTTATCCTTGAGGATTTTGTTGCCTTTAACAAAATCTTTATATCGTAATGAGGTTTTGAGACAGAATGGAGGCAAAAGAGGGTGTTTAATCCACCATGTTTACTTGGAAGGTTACCCCATCTTTCAATGGAAAAAAAGTACTTAAAATAGATTCTATGACAATTCTACCTAGTTTGAGAAAGTTGTTAAATCATCGCATCTATAGGTCTAGTTCATGACCCTCGCTCAGCTGTCTGCCATGTAAAAGGTGAGCAGTTACTGCTGTTTGACTATTTGAATGAATAAATGAATCAGGTGTTTACTGGTAGTGCTGTTGGCTCCTTTGGAAGCTAAAGGACTCTGGAAACTCAAAAGGGGGGAGAGCACAGTAGGTTCAGTGAGCTCAGGAACAGTGGCTCCACATCTGGTTGGGTCACTTGGGAAGCTTCTAAAATTACAGATCCTCGAAGGTTATTCCAGAACTAATTGAATCTGGTCCTCAGGAACTGGGTCCTGAAATGCAGTTGCCTTCTTGTTACATTAGAAAAAGAAACCTCTGGTGCCTAAGGCACTGCAAATCATATACTTTTTTTGTTGTTTGCAACTGAAAGCATTCCTAACAGATACATGGGGCTTGTGAGAGTCCTGAAACGTGGAAGTGGGGAGGGTGTCCAATCAGAGGAGTGTGGAAAGGGCTTAGCAAACATCTCCAGGGGTATGCTGCCCCCAAAAGCCTCCCAGGAGGAAGGGTGCTGATGGGGAGCCCTCTCAGGTGCTCTCCAGGTTCCTGATGCTGACCTGTTCCTCTCCAGGTGCTCTTACCTGCTCCTCCCCTTGCCCAGCCCAGCAGACCTACTCTGGCCTCCCTGGGAGGCACTGGGGTGCAGTTGTCTGGCAATTCCTCTAGTCTCTCTCCTTGTTCTGTTTCTCTACATGCTTCATGCCCTAAGCCTCACTTTTTGCTTTTCTAAAGCTGCTTTGGAGTCACAAATCTCAACATTAACTATTTCTGGCTCTTTTCAATCACCTTCTATCAACTTTACTCTCCCATGAGGTCACTTGGTCACTGTATAAGGAAGCAGGGAAAGAAAAATCCACAGACTAATATCTCAAGGTAACATCTCACCATGTTTGTTAATAATAACCTACTCATTGTTGAATTCACCCCTCCAGCCACCCTCAGCAAGAGAGGCTGGGTTTACTTCCTGAACTGCTGGAGGTGGATTATGTGGGATCCTGCAGAGATGGCAGAAATACAGGGAGTTCTGGGGAGAAGGCAGTGGCTGGAATCCCAGGAAGTTCTCCCAGCACTAAAGAAGAGTAAGGGGGTCTTTTCTCCTGGAGGAAGAGGAAGTGGGTGAACTCTAGGGCCAAAGCCCTATGTCAGGGAGAGGGGACACCTCAAAAGAATGGTGCACGTTCTTTGATGGTTAAATGTAGTAGAGTAATATCCTGTTCCTAGAGACAGGGATTCTAATGCAGAGATTGCGACCTCTGACCTGAGATTGTGCCCTGAGTAGGCAGTGTGTGTTACGGTGGCAGGCAGCAGGTGACTCTGCAGACTCGATGGAGAGAGTTAAATGATCCTCATGTAACAATAGCTCTTGGGGCAGAAATTAGTCATGACACAGGGAACCGAATGATGTGCTCCTTGCTGGGGAGGAAACCAGCATTTTAAAATCCTCTACATATTTACCATCCTTTGGACCATATTCCTGGAGCGCTTCACTGTTCTAAGTGTCTGAGGAGGGCTCCTGAGGGACCCGGTACCCGGTCCTTTGACAACAAGACTAGAAGCTAGAGGATCCCAAGGCAGGACAGGGCCCTGGTGATCTGCTGACATTAGAATTCATTTAGAAAAATGCAGATGGAATGCAACTGTCTCACTTAATGATGTAATAAACACATAGTGTTTTACTTGAAGTGCCTGGAGATGTTTCCTTGAGGTCTCACTAAGCAAGAGATCTAGTGGGATGGATGCAGCTCACTGTCCAGCTGCTGCCCCTTCCTGACTGTCCCTGAGGCAACTTCAAGGCCAATGGTGCTCAAGAAAGTCAGGTGGTTTGCAATAATGAGTTCAGAGTTAGAAGTGAGTCACTCTTCAGATCAGTTTTGAACTTGATCCGTGACTTCCCTCAGTGGATTTCAGATCTGTCAATTTTTTACTTTTTGTACTTTTAAGTTAAAGCTAAGTTATTGTGTGTGTAAGCATTTGAGATTGCGTTATTTTTCTGGTGGATTGACCTCTGGTCATTATAAAGTGTCCCGCTTCCTGCTGGGTGATGCTTCTTGCCTCACAATTTACTGTCTGATGTTAGGAGAGCTACCCCAGCTCCTTGTGGTAAACATTTGCATGAGAACTCATTCTCTCAATTTCAATCTTTCTGTGTTCCTATATTTCAAATGTGTCTATTTTTTTATACAGTATTACAGTTTTAGCTTTTTACTTGGCTTAATTTATATTAGTTCTTGATATAGTTGGGTTTATAGTGACTATCTTACTATTTGTTTTCTAATTAACCCGCCTGCTTTATGTTCCATTTAAAATTTTTCCTTCCTTCTCTTGAATGAAACATTTTTTTATCATTCCATATTAACCCTTCATTAACATGTCATAGATTTCTTTACTTAGTGTTTTCATGTCTTCAGTGCTGATCTCTGGCTACATACTAAGGTATTACTTTCAGTTCCAGGTTTCATAGGTTGAAGAAGAAAAGTAGCAAACTTTCTGAGTGCTAAGAGGTGGGCAATAGATGGTTTAAGCTTAGAAATTAATGGTTGGATGGATAAATAAAAATGGAAGGCTGAACTAGGTAATTCTTTGAAGGAATCCATGAGATACATGGTTTTACATGGAAGGGACTACATTTGCAACAAAGGAAAACACCATCAGTGGTGTTTACAACAGTTAACTCCTTTTAATTTGCCTTCTGGTTTTGATCCAATAACCAATTGCTATTGGAAATTTATACTGGATTACCCATGAGTATCTCAAATTCAGTGTATCCTCCCTCTCTGCCCTGGCTCGCTTCTCTGTACTCTATCTCAGCAATAGCACCACCATCGACCAGGTTGCCAAGCCTAGAACCTGGGCATCATCTTTGACTTCCCCCTCTTCCTCATCTCTTTTTATCACCAAATCTGACCGCCTCTATATTTTAAAGGTCCCTCACATCCATCCACATCCTCCATACTCTTTCTTACTGCCTCTACCCAGTTTTTTCTATTGCTAAACCACAGAACAGTGCTTAATGACTCAATTTGCTAAATGAATGCTCACAGAAACAAACATTTTAAGACAAACAAGACTACCCTCTTGCCGTATCAATTAGCCTCTTTTCAGATACTAAAGGCCCACAAGGGGTTGGGGGTAGGGGAGACCTGATACAACAGGAAGGACTAGTAACAAAGAGCATTACAAAGGATACAATGATTTAACTCTCAGTGGGTCCTACACTAGCCTCTGCTTCTCTCCTCATGTTAGGAAACATAAAATGCTCTCCTTGGAGGTCATAATAACCAAAGTGAGTAAAACTCTGAAAGCCAATTTTCAGTCCCCAAGTGTACTGGCTATCGAGAATTTTCAGTGGACGTGATGGATCAAAGTAATGCAAAAAAGCGGGTCCTCCAGCCCCAGGGTTTTATAGCATCTATAAAACATGTTTTATAGTTTCTGCTCAATTTTATGCTGTTAAGCTAAACATTTGATATCATATGGCACTTTAAGCACATTGATTTATGGTAAGTCAGCAACTGCATCTGTAATAAAAAGCCCAAAGTATGGGTTTTTAAAGTAATCTACTGTATTTATTATTGACATAAATGGTTACCTGCAGTCCTCTTGATCATCATCTTAGATTTAACTCATGTATTAAAGATATTATGTTTCCCACTCAGCAAGGTCATCACCAAGGTGAAAACTATACATGGTTGGAAATGAAAAAGATTAAATGTGTAATGATATTTTTCAAATAAATGATATATAGGATTTCACCTTTCTACATTTCTGATTAATAATCATATTCTGTTTATTTTTTTATACCTGCCTCCTTCGCCCAGTCCCCAACTCCGGCAGCCACTAATCTTTTCTTCATTTCTATAATTTTTTTATTTCAAGAATGCTGTATAAATGCAATCAGTTTGTAAACTTTTGAGATTGGCTTTTTTTTTTCCATTCAAATATAATTCCCTTGAGGTCTGTTTAGTTTTATGTGGATTGTCTCATGCTTATTTTGCCAGCATGGATACAACTACGCTGGCATAATTAAATTAAGAACTACTTCAGTACAAACCAAAGTAAAGAGAGTCTAAATTCAAAGTAATTTCATAACAGGGAAACATTATTTATAATTGAGTCCATTTTAATGAGAGAAAAATGTTTATTTTTAGACAGTGTTAAAACAAGTTTGGACAAAAATGCATTTAGTTCATCTAAGAGGTGGTTGGCAGCATAATTAAAAAAACACCCAATATCCCTAATGCTAATTTAAGAGATGTTTTAAACATTTGAAAGAAATTATGAAAAATTTGGAGATTCCATTTTCATTTGCAGAATGCATATTTTTAGTATGTAAGCATTTACTGAGTTCAGCCTATGTGTATACAGTAAGGCCAAAAGTAAGGGAAAAAGAAAATTTGCATGGGCCAAAGGCACAGATTTGTATTGCTTTCCTTTGACTAGCTTGTGTGTTCCTTGCTATTGTTCTCAAGATAATGTATGTGGGCTTATTTTTGTTTTCATAAATAAATTGAAAGTTTGACAAAGGCTCTTTCTTTTCAAATACTTCAACAAAGGGAGGTGTACAATTTCATTTCAGGGAGTGTTGGCAGGCCATGTCATGAGGTCCCAGGTTTAATGATTTTCTAGGAGGACTCAAAGGACGCAAGGTAAGTTGTAGTCGTGATTTATTATAGAGAAAAGATACAAAGCAAAATCAGCAAAAGGAAAAGGTGGATGAGGTGAAGTCTGGCATAAGCTTCTAAGAGTCCTCTCCCAGAGGAGTCACAGAGGACACTGAATTCCTCCAGCAGCAAGCTGTGACAATACATACGGAATGTTGCCAACCGGGAAAGTCCATTAGAGATGCAGTGCCTAGAGGTTTCCCTGGAGACTGATCACACAGCACTCTATCTAGCACATATCCCAATTCCAGGCTCCCAGAAGGAAAGCACGTGTTTACCATAAACTACACTATTTGTACAAACGGTTTGGCACAGTGAGCCTCATTTATCAGTTAATGGATGGGAACCCTCTTGAAATCTAAGTTCCCAGATGCCAGCCAACGGCCAACCTTGCAAGCGTTTTCAAGTTAAGCAGGGCAGACCTGCTATGTTAACTCTTCTCTGTACATAAGGCCCTTTAGTGTAACACCTATCAATTTGATCTCCATCTCTGACTGTGTCTTGGAACACACATGGGTAACAGATAAGGGTTATTTGTTGACTCTCAGCTAAATAACAAGGCAGGGACAAATGAAGAAGAAAGTGACGAGCAGACATGCCTCTTTCTCCTAGCAGGAGAAAAAAAACAGAGCTACAACAAACTTAACAATAAAAATCAACACACAAAACTTTAAGATTCAAAATACTATAAAAAATGGATTCACATTCACTATCCTTATTGACAAAATCTATATTGTGGCTTGAGATAGTGATAATGATATATAGAGCATCCCAGTTAACAAAATATCTAAAATATTATTTCATTTTAAAATCTCATCTTTTAAAATGTGTGTGTGTGTGTTCATTACTATAAGGTACTAGTACTGTGATACATGCATACATTTTGAAACTAAATAAATATGCATATGTGAGGATTGTGCACTCAAACAGGCGGTTAGCAACTACAGTCGTCCCTCAGTATCCACAGGGGATTGGTTCCAGGACCGGCCATGAATACCAAAATCCACGGATGCTCAAGACCTGCAGTTGGCCCTTCATACCTGTGGATGTGGAACCCGCAGATATGGAGGGTTGACTGTACTGCCTTTGGGTCATAAAATTTTAAAACTGGAAAAAATCACATAGACTCAGCTAAATTTCCTCATTTTATATTGCAGCATTATTCACATTAGGAAGATATGGAAGCAACACAAGTGTTGACAGATGAATGGACAACAAAATGTGTGGTATATAAAATGGAATATTATTCAGCCATAAAAAGAAGGAAATCCTGCCATGTGCTACAACATGGATAAGGCTGGAGGATGTTATTTTAAGTGAAGTAGCCAGACACAGAAAGACAAATGTCACATGATCTCACTTATATGTGGAATTTTTTAAAAAGTAGAACTTATAGTAGCAGAGGGTAGAAAGGTGGTTGGGTACCACAGGCAGGGGTGGGAGTGGAAGAAAATGGGAGATATTGACCAAAGGGGATAAACTTTCAGTTTCAAGATGAATAATTTCTGAAGACCTAATGTACAGCATAGTGACTACAGTTAATAACAAAGTACTAACAGAAATTTGCTAAAAAGGTAGATCTCAAGTGTTTTAATGACACACACAAAATATGATAACTATGTGAGTTGATGGATATAATAATTAGCTTGATTATAGTAATAATTTCACAGTGGATACATATATCAAAACATCACATTGTATACCTTAAATAAATACAATTTTAATTTGTCAATCATATCACTATTAAGCTGGGGGGGCGGGAAAAAGTAAGAAAATTGAAGCCCAGGGAGATGAAGTGGACTTGTCCAAGGTGATAGAGAAGTTAGTGGTAGGGCCAGGCTAGAACCTGGATCATCCTTGAGCCAAGCAGGAATGTCTGACAAGATCCAGGATCTTTTGGAGGAAGGAAGGAATGAGCTACCTTTCTCCTTGTCCCTGTTTCCCATGTGTCATCTTGCCTTGGCATCTTCTTTTCCATATTATTCTTTCTCAGGGGGACTGGGCTGCCATAGCTTGCCTCATCTGGAGAGAGGGGAGGGGGATTTATGCCCAGTTCCTTCTCTGAGAGGTGACTTCACCTTAGAGTATACATGAGACATTGCTGGTTAGACGTTGGTCAGGATTACAATTGCTCAGAACTGTGGCATTAGTACATTATTAGACATTATTTTACTCCTTTCCCAGTTAGTTGGCTGGAATTGGTGAGAACTTAAGTTAGCCTGGAGCATCAGTAGTAATAATCCCTTATGTTTTCACAAGGCTTCCCCAGCTATAAAGTATTTTCCTCCACGTAGTATCAATTGGTTATTGCTTAAACCACTAAATTTTGGGTAGTCTATATAACCAGAAAAGAATGGATAGAACTATTCATTCTGTCCAATAATAAAAAGGCAATCCAATTAAAAATGGGCAAAGGATCTGAATAGGCCTTTCTCTAGAGAAGATCTATGAAGTCTAATCAGCACATGAGAAGATTCCCAATATCATTAGCCATCAGGAAATGCAAAGCAAAGAAATATGACTTCACACCCACTAGGATGGCTATAATAAAAAAAGACAAGACAATAACAAGTATTGACAAGGATGTGAAGAAGCTGAAACCCTTATACATTACTAGTGAGAACTGAAACATATATCCACAAAAACTTGTATAAGAATGTTCATAGCAGCTTCATTCAATATAGCCAAAAAGTGGAAACAATTCAAATGTCCGTCAAGTGATGAACAGATAAAGAAAATGTTGTATATTCACACAATGGACTAATATTTGGCAATTACAAGGAATGAAGTACTGATATATGCTACAACACAGATGAAACTTGAAAACATTTTATAAGAGGAAAGGAGCTAATCATAATATACCACACATATGACTCCATTTGTATGAAATGTTCCAAACAGGCAAATCTATAGAGACAGAAAACAGATTAGTGGTTCCTGAGGCCTGGGTAGGTAGGGGACAGTAAGGGGAAATGGAGAGTGAGTGCTAATGGGTAAAGGGTTTCCTTCTGGAGTGTGGAAATGTTATAAAATTAGATTGTGGTGATGGCTGCGCAACTCTGTAGGGATACTAAAATCGATTGAATTGCACACATTAAATGGTTGAATTGTATGGTATGTTAGTGGTATCTCAATAAAGTTATTTTAAAAGACCTCATTGAGAAAATAAAAATGCAAGCCACAGACTGGGAAACAATATTTACAAAATATAATCTGATTAGAGAACTTACATCCCAAATATATAAAAAAAACTTTTACAACTAAATATTGGGAACACAAACAACTCAATTTTGAAAAAATGGAGGAGAGATTTGAATAGACAATTAACCAAAGAAGATATATAAATGCTAAATAAACACATGAAAAGTTGTTCACTCAACATCATTAGTCATCAGGGAAATATAAAGTAAAACTACCAAGAGCTATTACTACATATCCTTTAGAATGGCTAAAATCAAAGAAAAAACCTTACAATACACAGTGTGCATGAGCACGTGGTGTTACTGGGTCTCTCATACATTTCCGTTGGGGATGCTGAAAGGCACACCCAGTTTGCATAGCAGTTTGGCAGTTTCTTAAGAACTGAAGTATACGCTTACCATTCAACTGACCAATCCTACTCACAGATATTCACTCAAGAGAAATAAAAACCTATGTTTTTACAAAGACGTATGCATGATTGTCCTTAACAATTTTATTCATAATAGCTTAAACTGGAAGGAACTCAAGATTTCATCAAAGGTGGTTGGATAGACAAACCATTCTATATCCCTTCAAAGGAATAAAAGGAATAAACTACTGGTGCACACAACAATATAGATGAATCGCAAACGGCTTATGTTAAGTGAAAGAAGACAGATAACGACGACTACATACTCTATGATTCTGCTTATATAAAAATCTAGAAAAGGCAAACTGTAATGAAGGGAACCAGATCAGTGGATGTATAGGGACAGGAGTAGAGGAAAGGATCAACTGTAATGGGCCGTGAAGGACTTTTGGGGAGTGATGTTTTGATGTGGGTGGTGGTTACATAATGGAATACATTTGTCATGAGTCATTGACTTGTACAGTGACAAGGTATACATTTTACTGAATGTAAGTTATGCCTTAATAAAAGTGATAAAAATTTTTAGACAAAAATCAAAGAAATGTGGGGTTTATGCAGGTAGTGAATTACTACAGACTGAAGGTTTGTTTTCCCCCTAAAATTCAATGTTAAACCCTAAGCCCCAAAGTGATGGTATTAGAAGGTGGTGCCTTTGGGAGGTGGGGTCAGTGCCCTTATAACAAAGAAGCCAGAGAGCTTCCTTGTTCCTTCTGCCATGTAAGCATGCAGTGAAAAGAACCAGGAAGCAGACTCTCACCAGATACTGTCCCTGACGGCACCCTGATCCTGGACTTGCCAGCCTCCAGAACTGTGAGAAATAAATTTCTGTCATTCATAAGCTACTCAGTCTATGGCATTCTGTTTTATTCAATAGTAGCCTGAATGGACTAAAACAGGAATTAACAAGGGATTATTGGTGGTAACAAACTGCAATTCACCAATGTGAGCCAGTCCTTATGTGAGGTACATATGGATGAGAAGTTAAGACCCCTGTGACTCCCAGAGCAGGGGTCTGGCCACTACGCCACATGTTCAGTTCTTTTTAGTTTGTATAGTATCACTTTATACAAATCCAAAGCATTGTGAAAACGAGTGAAACATGAAGGAGTTATTATTATTATTATTTTTTTGCGGTACGCGGGCCTCTCACTGTTGTGGCCTCTCCCGCTGCGGAGCACAGGCTCCGGACGCGCAGGCTCAGCGGCCATGGCTCACGGGCCTAGCTGCTCCGTGGCATGTGGGATCTTCCCGGACTGGGGCACGAACCCACGTCCCCTGCATCGGCAGGCGGACTCTCAACCACTACGCCACCAGGGAAGCCCATGAAGTAGTTTTAAAAGCAAATATGTTGAGTTATGACAGAGTTACTGGACAGTACCCTCAGAGGCAGGGCATGCTCCAGGATTAGCCTGGATTAAGTGAACCCTGAGACAGGGACCTGAGAGGTAGAGAAAAGCATTAACATGCAGGCTTGAGACTGCTATCCTGAGGCCCTTGGTGGTCATCTGAGAACTTGGATTTGGGGAAGGATCCCCAAACCCTTATAAGAATGGTTCACTCTGCCTAAACTGTGCCAATAATGTGGTTTGTGCTAAACACACGCTTTCCTTTTGGGAGCCTGGGATTTGGGCACAGGCCAGGCAGAGGGCGTCTATGTGACCACGTCTCATGAAAGACATTGGACAGTGAGCTTCTCAAGAGCTTCCCTGGCAGACAGCATTTCACACACAGCATGTCACAACTTGTTGCTGGGGGAATGAAGCACATCCTGTGTGATTTACTGGGAGAGAAGTCTTGGAAGCTTGTTCCTGGTCTTCTGGACTTCACCCCATGCACCTTTTCCCTTTGCTGAGTTTGCTGTGTGTCCTCTAGCTGTAATCTATCAAAACCACGAGTACGAATATATTCTGAGTTGTGTGAGTCCTTCTACATAATCATTGAACCTACGGGTGATCTTGGAGACCTCAACACAGGAGGTGATCCCAGGAGACACTAAGAAGGGAAGGGATGATGGCCTTAAAGGTATATATTGTCAAATAAGTTACCAGAGTGGGTGAATGGGACAAAATTCTTCTGGGGAATTTGGAACGATTGTAGAACATGCACTTCTGTGGCAAGGGGGGATGTAATATTTATCCACCAACTCCTGAGTTGGTATTAATTATCTGGAACTTCCAGCCTACCCTGTGCATGGGCCCAGTGGGCTCTGGTGGCCACAGCCAGCCCTGAAGCCAAGAGCTGCAGCTGGAAGCATGCCATGTGCCTGTGGAGGATACGGTGGGGCACTTCTGCTACCGCCCCTAAAAGGCATGAAATCAAACATGAAGTAGGACCATTGCCCAGTCTTTCCCAAGGTGCTCATCACCTGCCTTAGCAACACAGGGAAGATGGATTACTTGTGCTTCATTCCCACCAGAGAGGCCCTTCCTTCCAGGAGAGGGCGCTGTAAGCTGCAGCCTCGCCCGGGGCACCATGAGCACAAGGGAGAGGTTGCCTTATCTATTCGAGACAGAGATGTGGTCCTTCTTCTTCCCTCTCCACCCTCAAGTCCTGGGCACAGGAATCCCTGCTTTGGTTTACTGTTTCTTGTTTCACCTCTTTACTAGCTCAGTCTAATGAGTAGGTCAATGGGAGGCTTCCTCTCCCACAGAAGGGGCACCTAGGCGGACGGAGCCTCCTCCATCAGGCTACACACTGAGCGATAGTCTCCCTGTCTGGGTGCTGTGTGTGTCCACTGGGGCTGATCCACCTTGTCTGCTCTTGGTAGAGTTCCCACACTACCCAGAACTCTCTGGCTTACTTACAGTTTCCTCATTCTGCCTTTTCCTACTTACGTAGCTAGAAATTCATCATCCATCACATGGGGATATTAAGAGTACCTACCTCAGAGAGTTGCCATGAGGATTATGTCAGATAATACAAGTGCCTAAAACAGTGCTTGGTACACAGTAAGCACTCAATAGAGTTAACTATTATTATTAGGTATTTATAACTAGTTGGCAGATGTGTATTTATTAGAAGAATAGAATGCCCAGATTGCTTCAACTTGCTCCTTGCAATGCATCAGCAGACTAGCACGGTAATGGATTCTTCAAGAACTCTCAGCCAGTTTCCAATTTCAGCTTTTTCAAAATTGTCAGAAGTTCTAGGTAAAATACTATTCCTCTCAAACAGCTGTGAGTGATTTGCATGTTCAACTCCTAAAATCAAGGTTGCTAGGAAGACTCAGTGAAATTCTTGCTCAAGGAATGGAAGGTAATAAAGTGGTAACTCTCCTAAGTTCACTGTCACCCTCTACTATCCATACAGTTTAATCTTCTCTTTTTTTAAAAAAAGTCCAATATTTACAGAACAGATTTGAAAACTCCTCCCCCTCTAAAACCACCTGTGGGGAGAAGAGAGAGGCCACGGCCAAAAAATTCAGAGTGCTCACATGAGAAACACACAGAAGCCACAGGGCCTCATAGGCACCGTGAGACAGCAAGTCCTGTGGTCACACGTGATGAACGACGAACGCTTAGCAAGCACAGCCGAAGGAAGAGGGTGCACCTGAGAACTCCCTTGTGAAGATTGCACTTCAGGTGATCTTGGAACAAGAGCACAAGCAAGAACCTCAGGCAGCCTGGCAACTGGAACAAAGGCCCAAACAGGACTGAGCCAGCAGGTGACGATGTGTGGCAAGACTTCCCCAGTGTGGAGGGACAGATTCAGAATGGAGATGACCTCTCGGCCACACCTGCCTGAGGGCTGTCATCCGGAGGGATTTACCTGTTTATACCAGAACTCAGTGTGTATCACTGTTGTCAGTTTACTAATCATGGTTATGTTTACTGAATACTGAGCTTATACCAGAATGGGGAGTGGGGCTATCCCAACTAATGTTTTGTGGTCTTTAAGATTCTTCGAACCTTTTTTGATGTATCCTAATTTGAACATGCTATCATTTTTCTGCTGGGAGTCTCCTGATAAAATATCTGTTTAAAAATAACAACTATATTTAATTAATTTTGATAACAAATATGCTGGATTGATGACAAATAACACAGCTCTAATCCCTGAATTTAACCTTTTCTTTCTCTCGGATTTGAAAATTACCTGCTTTTTGAAGTAAACAATAATGAATCCTAAAGAGCAACAATAATGAATATTTAACTGCCCTAGATTGGCTAAGATTTCTCTTTTCCTTTAATGCACAAAGTAACTAATTCAAGGATTTCCCAGTCCTTAAGATCGACCTTGCCAATTTTTAAAAAAATGTATAAATGCTTCAGGAATTCATTTAAAGATCAATTTTACGAAGGTAGTGTTAGGAGAGGGACTGCAAGAGCTAAGCTAAAAGATTTGCATTTCGTGTTTGTATACTGTCCTAAGTAAAAAAGCCATTGCCCTCGGCTGGAGAGGGGTCTGTAGAAGTGCAGGGAAACCCTCTCCATCTAGCTCTCTGAACCTGTACAGGACATTTCATCAAGGACAAAAATGCCAAGCTCTTAATATTTACGTACATCAAAGAGCTACATGATCATCGTTTAGTTCTCGCTGCTTATGAAGTTTGTTCTTAATTTAGCTGATTTTAAGTATCAGCTCAAACCTACCACACAGCTTAAATCAGAACATGCTGAATTTAGCCCTTCAAAAAGCTCCCGCTCACTCCTGTTAAGCATGATAGTCTTGGGCTTTTCAAAAAAAAAAAAGAAACTCTTGCCTACTTTATCTAATGAACACATGGGGTGGATTTTTAAAGAGGGTCATTGTCCTCAAATATACGAACTGACAGGGTTGTACTAGAATCTATCCCTTAAAGTAGCACAAAAGTGACATCCGCTGGCCAAACAGCTTTCGTGACTATGGGGGAGAGAGCTCACCTCTGAGGAGTGACAAAGAAAGAGAACATTCGAAGACAGATGCTCTACATAGCTGAACACATCTATCCAAAAGCAAATGATTTCCACCTTTAAAAATTTATATCCACTATTGCATACACTTCTTCACATTATTTTTACAAATCTATGCGGCATATGCCAATCCATATTGGCAAAAATTCAAAGGCTTGACAATATACTCTCTTGGTCAGGCTGTGGGAAAACAAGTATTTTCACAACACAAAATGTTACAACCCCTCTAAAGGGAAATTTTTCAATATCCAACAAAACCACATATGCATTTATTCTTTGACCCAGCAATCGCACTTTGACCCTGAGAAAATTCCGACAATATAAAAATACATATGCACAAAATTATTTATTGCAACTTGATTTATAATTGCAAAATACTGAAAACTTAATAAATGCCTCAATAGAGGAAAGTGGTTGAAAAAACTATGGTACATACATACAATACAGTACTATGTAGGTAAGAGAAAGAAAAGAAAGAGTAAGATCTATATGAACTGATATGGGGGGCTTTTCAGGATAGATCATTAGGCAGAGAGAAACCACTTTTAATGACTGACATTGGTAACAATACTTTTTTTTTTTTTTTACGTAATCCAGGAGATAATTTAAATTTTTAGTGCTAGAAATTTGTGGTGAATCAGGCATGGTAAAGACGGATGAGAAAAGCATTTCAAGCCAGGTATGATACCTGTGATACCTGTCTTTGTCTTTCATGGGCCAGCCCTCTTGATACACTCACTAATGCAATCTACCAGGGATAGTCATTCTATAGATAGATAGATAGATAGATAGATACATACATACATACATAGGTAGATAGATACATACATACCTACATACGTAGATATATCTGCTTCAGATAGATATCTGAAGCAGATAATAAAAATGTCTGGGTTTAGGTATATGAATTGAATCACACATTGATTCTGCCATTTGCAGTATTTACAGACAAATCACACTTGAACAGATGACAGCAGGTGGGCCAGAGCCTAGTAAGACTGTTTACTTCAAGATTTTACACTGATCTGTTTGACATGGGTGTGTGTTGACTCAAATTTCAAGCTTAGAGTAGGGAAGACATTACTGCTTCCCAGACTGTGAAATCTGCCATGCTTCTGTAGAGGTATGCTCATATGTCCCTTTCTATCATTGTTCTTCCAGCAGGCTGGTCATTTAAATTAAATTATAGTTAATTTAATCTAATTTAGTGTAATTTTTTCTCATCCTTTTTTCTCTTAGAATTTCAGAGGTATCTTTATTGTATAGTTTTGTAACAGTACTAATTTTATAGTACTATATTTCTTTCTTCTATTAAGCTGTGGTTTTCTTAATATTTTTCCTTAAAAAAAACACAAAAAACACCTGTGCTGCAGGAACTGGGTGCTGGTGAGCCTGTGCACTCAGAAGCCCAAGAAGGAGCATAGGAGAGCTGGGGGCGAAACCCTTTCCGTCTGAGATGTCTCTCCTGCGCCATCTACTGACAAAGCTCAACTGGTGCCAGTTGGAGAAGGAAGCATATTTAAATTGTCACAGAATAGGTGAAAAGGATGAACGGGAGCTCAGACAGTAAAACCATAACCTGCATAAGGAGTGTCCATATATACTTCCTATGGCTGTTCCTCTAACAGCTTAATTCTTTCTTAAAATATTTGCTCATCCTTTGTCTTTCTCTTCTTCAATATGTAATTCATAAGCGTGTGCACATATTTTTTATTGCTTATATTCATATATACACATACATATTTATACGTGTATATATTTTTTTATTTTACCAAGAGAGAGAGTTCCTTTAGATTTTTTCCAATTAGAAAATGTAATATTACCTATTCTTTCCTGACTCCCTTCACCTGTTATGAAGGAGGAAAAATATGGTGAGTTTATTTTTGCAATTAGACTGTAAAACAGACTTCCACAACTATAGTAGACAAATAGGCAGATAAGTGTATAGGCATATGAATGAATGCATAGCTGGACACATACAGAAAGAGAAAAACAGAAATAGTTTGAAAGAAGAATGCATACACAGATAACGCTCATAGTAAGAGAGATATAACTATTAAAAATTGAAGTCTGTAGGACATAAATTTAATCATTGGTGTTAGAAATCTGGGGCAATTTTGGATGGCATTTTATCATAGACATTGTACCTATCTTTGTGCCCCATAAGCCAGACTTTTCTCTTCTTCATCCTGACATATTCACCAACTTAGTATTTTTGGGAGCAGGTCCGTTAGTTTTTTGGGTTTTTTTTTTGCGGTACACGGGCCTCTCACTGTTGTGGCCTCTCCCGCTGCAGAGCACAGCCTCCGGACGCACAGGCTCAGCGGCCATGGCTCACGGGCCTAGCTGCTCCGTGGCATGTGGGATCTTCCCGGACTGGGGCACGAACCCGTGTTCCCTGCATCGACAGGCGGACTCTCAACCACTGCGCCACCAGGGAAGCCCTCTTAGTTTTTAATTAGTTTCAAAACAGATAATAATGTGCCCGTCTGTATAAATGGAAACACACGTATGTATTTACTCTTAGACTTCACACGCATGTACTTACAGCTCTAACAGTCATGCTGGCAACTGAGGGTCAGAGGCTCTGAGCTCTGAGGTGTAAGAGTTTTCCCCTTCCCAATTTTTATTCTTCCCAGTGGGAAACCTCATATGCTGCTGTACCAGCACACTCATATTTACTTTCTAAGGCTGCTTTTACAAGGTGCTGGTTTTGGTGTTAGTCTTTTCTTATCTTTTCTTCTTCATTTTGTAATTCTGTATTACATCTCTCTTTATTATTGTTTGGTCATATTGCTTCACATATTTCCAATACTTCCATAGATTTTTGCATTTTTAATGAATTTTTTCATTCCGTGGAATAGTCATATATATATAAATAAATAATGTAATATCTTTTGCAATCCTTTTCCTTCTTTTAACCAGTGGTTTGAAGTAAGTTATACAGTACTTTACTTTTAATCTTCATTCACTCACTAATTTGTATTGCAACAAATTCTGCTCCTTCAGGACTCGAGTTTGCCATAAACAAATGAGGAAAACAGAATTATTCCATGGGAAGTGTGTAAAATAGATCTAAATGATTCTTATGTATTTTGCTATATAATAAAAAGCATTATTTACTGAGCATGTAAACATTCTTTCAGACCTTTAAAAAAAAGTTTGGCTGCAGAGGCTGTGATCCACAAAGACTACTCTTTGGCTTTAATTATTTTAGATTCAAGACTTTGTACCCAAAAGACATTAAGATTAGTATTTATTGTTCATATTTTTCCAAATGAGGACATGGACAGGCTTAAATAATCCCACTATCACTTTGGCATCCCAGTGAGTTATGCAGGTCACAAATATGATTCTTACTGATAGGAAAATTAAAATCTGAAATGAGCCCAAATCATATAGTGAATATCTTGTTTTACTGAAAAAAGCACTTCTATTTCAAGCAACTTTTAAAATTATGCTTTATGAGGACATCATTTCAATTTTATGTTATGCTATTGTTCCTTATAAAGACTGAATTTTCTATTCTGGACAAAGGAAGTAGATATCCAGAGTGGACTTCCTTGCAAATGTATTGCTGAGAGAAATGTTAATGAATGAACAGGAACATTACCTGAGTCCCAGAGCTGAGAGGTGAAGGAAGAGCTTTCTCCATACCAGGGACAGTCAAAGGCAAGGTAACAGGCAAAATGTGTGAAAGACACAGGTTCTCAGGTCACGGACGGTAATGTTAAAAAAGAAAAGAAAAGAAGAATGATTAGTAGGTGAATTAGCTAAGGCTCCCCAGACCTCCTAGTGGATGCCTTTTCATGATCTGGTCCACGAGTTTTCCCAATTAAACTCTAAAGTATAAAGGCAATCTTATACTACTAAACCACATATTTTTCTTTTAAAAATTGGTACCTCATTCAAATAAGGATCTACAAAATTTTCATTCTGATCGTATAAACTTGACCAGAGACCTATAAAATATTTGTTATGAGTTGATAAATGGAAAAACCAGACTTAAATTCTAGTTCCAGGACTTAAATCAACCTAAAAATTATTTATATTATATCCAAAGCTTTCCTTGGCACATATTCCACACAGAATTGGATGAAGCTGATATGTCAGTTGATGTGCTTTTGAATATCTTTCTAAGCCTTTGCATATGATGTCGCTTTTGCCTGAAATACCTTCAATCTCTTCTTCCTCCTCCCTCAGTCTTCTCTGTTCTTTGAGATCAAGCTCACTTATTACTGCTTGCCCCACATTAGAAACTCACACTGCTGGTGGGGAGAGGTGGGTTTGGGGCAGACCCAGGAGGGAAAGAAGACACTGACAAGGACTATATGGTTTCCAGCTTGGCTTCCGAATAGGATGGGTTTAGGGGAATGTCTTGACCCACACAGCCCTCAGGATGAGTGGTAGGAAGCAAAGGCAGGTGAAGGCTGAATCTAGAACTCAGATTTTTGAGAGAACCCTACCCTCTTCTCTGCCTGTGGGGCTAACTTTGCTCCAGAGGCTACAGCCATCCCCGCACCAATGAAACCAGCTGATCAATCTAATGGCCTTGTGTCCTGGCCAGATGATAAAATCTACACCTATACCCTCATTCCTATTTTTCCATCACTCGGTAATTTTAAGTGTGACTTGCTTGACTCATAAAAGGTCGATGAAGGTAGAATACGCATGCTTATTGTATAGGCAGGAATGGGCTTTTCCATGGCAGTATGCTTTCCTTATTACACCATGAGCTGGTGCAACTCTCCCCGGATTGAAGAGCCTCATCCATCCACTTCAGCATTTTTTCAAGCTGGGTCCTGTGCAAGGTGTTTGAAATACAAAGATGCACAAGGCTCTCATGAGGTTAAAGTCTGGTGGACATAATTTCAGACCTACATAAAAGTTGTAAGACTAGTACAAAGAATTCCCATATATCCTGTACCCAGATCCCTTAAATGTTAACACTTTACATTTGATTTCTTTCCCTCCCTCTGCATACATACACACATATACATACATGTATGCATACACACACACATTTTTTGGAACTGTTTGAAAGTAAGCTTCAGGTAAGTTGGTACTAAATATCTCAGTGTGTGTTTTCTAAAAGGAAGTATTCTCTCTTTCATAACCACAGTGTGATAGTCAAAATAAGGAAATGACATTGATAGAGTATAAATTATCTAATCATAGGCCTTATTCGGATTTTGTCAACTGACCCAATAATGCTTCTTACAACTAAAGAAATTCTGGATCACATGTTGTAGTCAGTGGTCATGCCCCGTTAGTCTGCTTTAATCAGGAACAGTTCCTTAGTCTTTTATGACATTGACTTTTTTAAGGAGTACAGGGCAGTTATTTTGTAGAATGTCCCTCGATTTGGGTTTGTCTGATGTTTCCTCATGGTTAGATTTAGGCATGAGCTTTTGGTAGGTCTACTACAGAGGGCTGTGTCCATTTCAGTGCATAATATCAGGAAGCCCATGATGTCAGTTTACCTCAGTACTGGTCATATTACCTTTGATCACCCGGTTCAGGTGGTGTGTGTGCCAGGTTTTTCCATTATTTTTTTCTTTTTATAATTAATAAGTGTCTTGTGAAGAGATACTTTGAGACTATATATGTATCTTACCCCTCCTCAAAATTTCACCCACTAATTTCAGCAAACATTGATGATTCTTGCCTGAATCAGTACAATGATGGTTGCTAAATTGTGATGTTTTACCTCCATCGTTCCTTCTACATTTGTTAGTTGGGTCTCCACTGTAAGGAAGAGCGTTCCCATCTCCCCCTTTTTTGTTTGTTTAGTATTTACCCAGGTCCAAGGTAAGAATGTGCACTATTTCCACTGCTATCTAACGCTGAACTGGAGGTATTAGCCAGTGCAGTTAGACAGATGACGCCCAACCCTTTGCCTCCTAAATGTACCTGTCTCTGAACTCTGTACTTCCTGTAAGTCCTATACAGGATCCACGGCCTGCTCTGCTTGGTGACACTGTGCATACCCACACAGCTCTCCCTTACAAGAGTACTCAGTAACTCCAGTTTTGTCTTTTTTAATTCACATGTTGGACGGTTGTCTCATCACCCTTTGACAAACCAAACCCCAAAACTAACCGAAAAGATCATTCTGATTTGCTGTGTGGGCAACATATCACAGAAATGCAACAGTGGAAGTGGGAAACCCAATTAAGGCTGCTGAAAATCTTGTATGGGAAGCAAATCCCTGGAGTTCTGGAAAAAAAAACCATTTACACTAAAAAACTATATGGAAAAATATACCATAAACATAGTCAGAAGAAATTACCTCACATCACTGACAAAGCCAATTTCATCAGTAAGAGAAAGCAAACGACTCATCTGAAAACGTAAGCAAAGGATATGAAAAGAATTCCTAGAAAATAAAATGACTCATCTGAAAACATAAGCAAAGGATATGAAGAGAATTCCTAGAAAATAAACTTGTCACATGTGGTGATGGCTACCTATTGGATAGTACAGAACAGTGATGATATTTAAAGCTATGGGGCTGGATGAGTGGAAGAGAGCCCGGGACTGGATTTTGGAGCCCTTGAACATTTAGAGTTCAGGTAGAAGAGGAGGAGCTGACAAATGAGATAGCAAATGAGAGCCCAGTAAACTAGGAAGAAAACAAGGCAAGTGTAGTGTCAAGGAGGCCATGAGAAGGGGGCTGTCAACTGCATCAACTGATGCTGAGAAGTGGAGTAAGATGAGGACAGAGAAGTGACCACTGTGATTGGGAAGATGGAGTTGTTAGTCATCTAACAAAAGTCAGCTTTATTAGACCGGGGGCTCCTCCTTTGGAGCTGAAGAGACCATGGGAGGTGGAAAGTGGAGTCCTCTTGTGCAGACATCTCAAAGGCAACACATTCCAAACTGATCTATCTTCTCTGGCATCCTCCCCGACTCTCTTCTCTTCCTATATTCTGATCTACATTGGGGAGCCCACACTAGAAATCTGGGAGATGTTCTCAAATCCTGCCTTTCTCTCAGACCTCATAAGCTATTACTCACAACGTCATCCATTTCACCTGCGAAATACTTAATCTGTTTCCACTCCTCACCCACCCCCCGCCGCCAAGCTACCCCCAAAGCTAGTTAAACTGTACACTTACTCTCCCTTTCCCGAACGCCTTTCCCAGGCATTCCTATGGAATTCAGTGCTCATTTCAGCTGCTGTTCTCACTACATTCATCCATTCACCAAACTGGTCTTTAAAGTATCAGTTTCTGTCGATCTCTCCAACTAAACCGTGAACTCTTTGAGGTCCAAGAGCTTGTCACACTCCATTTTGTATTCCCAGTACCTGGCACGTAACTTGATACATCATAAGGTGCTCAATCAACTGTGTGTTATGAAGAAAAGCCAAACAGGCTGCGGAGAGCAACGCTGCGAGAAGGGCGGTGGGCGTTTTCGCTTCCTTCGCGGTGGGATCACGCCTGGCGTCGGGCCGGAGGGGAGGCCCGCACTTTCTCCGAAGGAGCGGCGCGGGGACGGCAACGAGAGCAGGGCAAGAAACGAGAGGACAGCGCGGTCGACGGTGGAAGGCCGGGGTTCCGCGCCTAGACCAGCGCTGAAGAAAACGAACGTCGCCGCCTCCCCTTTTTCCCTTCCGGCCCTGCCCACCACGTGCTCACGCCCACTCACGTGACCGTAACCCTGCTTGACCTGCCGCGGCGTCACATGAGTAACTGCGGTCACGTGAGCACTGTTTTCGCTGGGCTCTGGCAGCGGCTTCCTCCCGGAGTTGCAGTCGCTGTCGTCTCTCGGTCTCCCGTTAGCCCGATGGAGGAGGAGGAGGAGGAAGTGAGGGCGCTGCTGCCCGGCGGCCCCGACGAGGCCGGCAGAGGCGCCCCCGTTACACCCCCTGCCCCCGGGGCGCTGCCGGCCCTCTGCGACCCCAGTCGCCTGGCGCACCGGCTTTTGGTGCTGTTGCTGATGTGCTTCCTTGGTTTCGGTGAGCCGGCTGGCCTGGTGGGGTGGGGTTGATAATAAGGAATTCCCGACTTTCTCTCGGAGCTGCACTGAGCTCCTAGGTGCCACGCGGCCTCAGGGAGGCTTCTTGCTTCAGCTCCTGGGCTTCCCTTCTTTAACTTTCGCGACCCCATCCAAGCCTGTGGACATTGCGAGCTATTCAGCGTCCCGAAGGTGGGGGTCAGGGGACTGAGCTGGGCGAGTTTCGTCCCACTCCTTTGCTTCCAAGAAGTCCCAAAGGCTAGCAGCTTGGGCCCTGGGGCCACAGATACGAAGAAATTCCTAGATCGTCAGGGTTTCTCTCATGACACTATTTTTAATCCTTTTTTTTTAAAAAAATCTATTGGAGTGTAGTTGCTTTACAATGTTGTATTCGTTTCTGCCGTACAGAGAAGTGAATCAGTTATACGTATGCATATATCCACTCTTTTTAAGATTTCCTTCCCGTTTAGGTCACGACAGATCATTGAGTAGAGTTTCCTGTGCTATACTGTAGGTTCTCATTAGTTATCTTTTTTATTCATAGTAGTGTATATGTGTCAATCCCAGGCTCCCAGTTCGTCCCACTCCCCGCTTCCCCCCTTGGTAACCCTCTCATGACACTTTGTTCAGAAGGAATTCAGAAAGATTTAACTGGCCCCCTCCCCCCAAAGAAACCCCACACATACTTTAAAATTTTCGATTGAATAATTCGTTGGCAGTTATTTATATGTTTCTCGCCCTCATTGGTAAAACGTATGAGTGTGTCTTGATAGCTTCAGTGAGTAGATGAGTACTTGTACTCCCGCTCTGCCAATGTGAAGCAGTCATAACTGGATTGGACTTGTGGTGTTTGGTTTCAGTCATGAAATTTGGTGACTCTGAAAGCAGTTTCTGGAGATAATTTTTAAAATATCTCTCTATTATATTTCAGCAACTAATTTATTCAGCAACATTCTAATGTCAATATCAGTTTGGTATGAAAGTAGTAATGTGTTTTTCATGGGCTGGCTGGAATTGGTGGAATCAACAGATTTAGGAACATGATGGTGGATTACTTTATGCTACTGCTGGAATATATAAGTAGGCATGCAGGATGCTTTGGGCTTTAGTTTCTTTGCATCTCTTTTTGTTCCCCCTCTTCTCACTTTGTGGAAAGATGGTGCCCATTCATTAGCTTTAAAGCCTGAGATTGGTATCCCTGACAGTGATTAAAGCAGGAATCATAAATTGCTGAGTTGAGGAACAAAAAACAAGAACAACACGAAACACTTAAAATACCACGTACTTAAGCAATTTATTTTTAGTAAATTATGGTTACCTGGATGGGTTTCAGAAGCCAGAGTCATACCTTTCTAATGACAGTTTTCTTTCTTTTGAACTGGTGGCTTCTAATGTATACTTCTAGACAGAGTTCGTGGAGAAATGGAGGCAGCATTATCCTGTGCCTATAAAAAAATCTGTCGATTTTATTACTGTAAAAATAACTCTGAGTGCGTGAATGTCCAACCTCTCTCCACTTCTCTTTCTTACCCTTCAAAAGACGTTATTATTATGTTTTAATTTAACCCTTTAGAATTCTTGTTTTATTTTTCTTCATTCCTGGCACTGTATTTGCTAAATTATTTGATCTTGGGTATGCTGTTTGTAGAATTAAGAGTTCTTGTTTTAAAAACAGGTTTAATCAGAATAGTTAAACTCCATTCCTCTGCTCTCAAGATGAGGGGTGGCTTTAGGTAACATTACGAGGAAACTGCTGAGGATGTTTTTGAAATTTTTTTTTGAAATTTTTAGTGTATGTGTGTTTTGGTAGCTTTAAGGAAAATACAACTGTTTCATGAAGGCGCTAATAAAACAATAGACATACAAAACATGATGAAAATAATGTGGAAGAACAATCAGTTGTTGATTAACTTCTTAATCCAGGTTCCCAGTATTTGCTGTGTATGCAGGCTCATAATTTGTAAATAACTTGGCATGTTTTCTGTGGATTATTTGGCTGCAATTTAGAGAATATTGGTGGACAAGGAAGTGGTCTACAAAAGGTTCCAGTGTCAGTCTTCGAACCCCTAGTATAGACATTTAAAATCAGCATTTGAGCAGTAATTGCAGCTTGAAACTTTTATATGGAAAGTATTACTACTTAAAAGAAAATTGCTTTTTCTTTTTCTAGGCAGCTATTTTTGCTATGATAATCCTGCTGCCCTTCAGACTCAGGTTAAACGGGTAAGTTGACTTTTCACCTTTGTTTCTTTTGTTGGCTCTGGAACAGGTATACTGTTGAGGCATCATCAGCTCTCAGGTTGCCCGGTCTGAAACATTGTCTAATGAATCCATTTTAATATCCATTGTCACCAAATTTGTGTGGGCAAGGAGTATTCTTTTTTTTTTTTTTTTTAAGGAGTATTCTTGAGTTGGAATGAATGGCCACAAAAAATTCATTCATAGCACTTGTGACTTGATGTCGTTTCACATCTTAGATAAGTAATTGCTATTTCTACATTATTGCCAAAAAGTATTTTGGCAGTTTTTTGTTTGCATTTCTCTCATTGTGTAATCATTGGAATGACAAATGATTTGGTAGGATAGCATTTTGCTTTCTTAAATATGTTTTTGTTGTTATTTCATTTTTAAAATGCGGCTACTGATTCCAGAGGATTGTCCGTGTCAGTATTTTTAGTCTGGCCTTATAAAAATATATTTGATATTTACAGTTTCTTGTGTATTTAGATTTTTTTTTCCTTTGTAAGTTTTTTCACCTTTGGATAGGAAGAAATACATAGATTGGCCCTTCACATTCTAGAATGAAAGGGAAGGAAGATAGGAATTAGTGGAGGGGAGGGAAGGGATAAGCTAAGATGGCCCTTTTTCCTGTAGGTATAGAACCCCACAGCAGGTTGTACATGGTGAATAAAATGTAGAAGATACAGGCAGATGCAGACAGAAGTGGTCCCAGTAGTGGAAGAGCTGATTGATCCTGAACTCCATGAAGCCTCTGAAATGACTGCACACTCAGGAAGTTCCTCGGTGTGACCATTTTTCTGGGGTAGCGGCCATAGATGTCATGAGAGTCTCAAAGCACTTAGCAACTGCAAATGATTAAGAAACGCCTGCCCTTCCAGAAAGAATGTTTTGATTTGTTAGTTGCTAAACTTAACTGGAAAAAAATAGTTTTGTTTTCTTTCCGTATAGGATATGCAGGTGAATACCACGAAATTCATGCTGCTGTATGCCTGGTATTCTTGGCCCAATGTAGTTTTGTGTTTCTTTGGTGGCTTTTTGGTAGACCGCGTATTTGGAATACGGTAAGCTTGGGAAAAATCTCACTTATGGGTAAATACGATTATTAAGAAAACATAGAACTAGATTAAGTATTTCTGGAAAGAACTGAATAAACTTGTGTATTGACTGTGATAATCTGCATTAGTTTTTGTGTGTGTGTGATTTTTATATCTCCGGAATTTTTAAAAAAAATAAATTTATTTATTTTTGGCTGCGTTGGGTCTTCGTTGCTGCGTGGGCTTTCTAGTTGCGGCGAGCGGGGGCTACTCTTCGTTGTGGTGTGTGGGCTTCTCATTGCGGTGGCTTCTCTTGTTGCTGAGCATGGGCTCTAGGCACGTGGGCTTCAGTAGTTGTGGCGCACGGGCTTAGTTGCTCCGCGGCATGTGGGATCTTCCCCGACCATGGATCAAACCCACGTTCCCTGCATTTGCAGGTGGATTCTTAACCACTGCACCACCAGGGAAGCCCCTGGAATTGGCTTTTGAAACTTGGTTGGTATTTCAGTTAAGGTAAATGCTGCTCAGGGAATGTGGTAGCTCAGTTATCTAAAGGTAAATTGTGCCCTCACTTGGAATCAGCAAACCAGAGTCTGAGTCCTTTTGCTGTCACTTACTAGCTCTTTTGAGCTGTTCCTAGCTTCCTGATCTTCAGTTTCCTCATTGATAAAATATGGATAGTACTTCCTGTCTTGCAAGGTGGTTATAAGGGTTGAGAGAGATGGAAGGACAGGATTTGGCACGTCGTTAGTGTTTACGTCTCCCAGCCCTAATGAGATTTTCTCTTTTGGCTTTCTTTAGGCATCAAACTTTTTGTGGCCACTCCTCTTAGCTGAGGAAGGCATACATTATAAGCTCTGTCAGTTTTCATCCTAATGATTGATTGTGTGTGCGCTGTTAGTGGAGACTTTAGCAGGGAGGTAGTCTGGGAATATTTTCGGAAGGCAGAGGGCAAAATGACGAGGGGTTTTCCAACCACGTTTGGTGGAAAAGAATTGAAGAAACTATAAGTGTTTAAATTTGGGGACTAACTTTTAAACATTTTGAAGAGGGTATAAAGGAGGACTTAAATTTAATTTGCTTGGTCTAAAGGGGCAGAATAAGTTTGAAATTCAGGGAGCCAGATTCCACTTAGTATGATGGAAACTTTGCTTGATCAGGGTGACAGGTGGGGCTGTGAGGTGCCTTGGGACCACAGTGAGTTTTCCAGTGCTAGAAAACATTCAGGAGACTCTGGTATGACCGTTTCACAAGGATCTTTGGAGGGATTTGAGTTTCCGAAGAATGGTTTACTCATATGATCTTTAAGAACTCTCCTGGTACTGGTATTTTATTACTCTGGGGAAACATTAATGAGCTATTCAGAGTGTGGGATACTAGAGTAGGCACATTTATAAGTGTATTAGCATGGTTGCTATTTTTCCTTTTAAAGATAGTTTTTAGTTATCAAGAATTGCAACCACTTAAAATTACTTAATCTAGGATTCCTTGGAGTCAATCCTAAACTCAATAAAAATTTTATAAAGAATATCCATTTTTAAATGGGAACCCTGGGAACTTCTTGAAGATTATTTAATAAGTTGTGTTTAAGATATGATAATGGCTTAAACAAGCATATGCCATCACTAAAGCCTCTGGAATCTCCTTGGAAGTCAAGACTTCTGTAGGTCACCATGCAGCCTAGGAAGGCTGCTGACTTCAGAGGCCGACCCCTTTCTCTGGAGGGAATGCAGAGGGGTCAGAGAAACCCAAGAAGGACTCGGTGATATACTCTTCCTTCATTCTCTCTCTTTCTCTAACAGATGGGGCACCATTATTTTTAGTTGCTTTGTTTGCGTTGGACAGGTAAGAAAAGACAAAACGTTCATTGATTCATTGTGACAGTGACTCTTGAATTCTTGTCTCATTCCACCAGCAAAGATGTGTTTAGTGAATGCCTGACTTAATTAAGCAGGGCTCACAAATGCCCGTGTAACGTAATGCATAGTAATGCATTTTAAGCCTTGAGACAGATGAACCTTGATACTTAAATTTCACAGATTTACTAAGAAGGAATATTAAAATCATTGTAGAGGTTGTGTTTCATCGTAAGTCACTTATTTCTCTTAGATTCCTTGAATTTACTTTTTCTTTGATCTTACGTTATATTCTACATTACAGGTTGTTTTTGCTCTGGGTGGAATATTTAATGCTTTTTGGCTGATGGAATTTGGAAGGTTTGTGTTTGGGTAAGTTATGCATGATTTCACTTATCCCAACATATTACTGTTTTAGTGTTCATCTGTCAATTTATTAAAGATTTACAAAAAGATATATTATTATATCTTCTGGAGAATTACTTCAAATCCTTGAAATCTAGCTATATTTGTAAGATTGTTCAATGGTTGTCTTAATTTTCCCTTAAAGTAAGCAACAATTTTGAGGGGTCATAGTTAACTCTGTGTAGGGTTTGAATATTAAATAGTTCTCCAGAAATGATATTTTTCTCAAGTGTTTTGCTTTTCTGTAGTATTGAAGACTGTGATTTAAACCTCATTTAGAAAAGCATAGACCATCATTTTCTAGGTTGGTGATTAATGGACATTTTGCTGCTTCTTAGCGGGTATGTGTAGGTCCTTTTGAACCGTGTTGAAGAGGCTTGAAGGAGTAAATTACCAGAAGACAAACTGCTCTTAATGAATTTCAGTGTCTGTTCAGTAAACCCATTCTGAGTTCAGCCTTGGGCTTCCTGCCCAGAGGGATGCAGATGACATAACTTACTCATGCTTTTTACAGGTACAAGCGACATGTAGACATAGGTGACACACCCCCAAAAGTGCTCTAAGTGAGAGAGAAGGAAAAAAAAAGTATATAAACATATGAAAGGGATTCAGAGATGGAAGTGTGGTCAGAAATGGCCTCGTGGATGAAGTGGGCCTTGACATCAGTATAGGATTTGGATTAGTAGAAGAGGGGAGATATTTTTGGACGAGGACAGTGATGAGGAGGACTCAGTGCTAGGATGCAGGGGAGAGGAAGCTCCTACGTAAAGGTCAATGTGTAGAACTTACAGAAGGAGAATTAAAATCCGGGAAGTAGGAGAATGTCGAATATGGAAGGTACTGGCCTGAAAAGTGTGAATTTTTGTGTTTTCACAAGTACGGACCGCTCTCCCCACATGAGCATTTTATATAGCATAGATGGTGATGTGGTAGCTGAAACTCCTTTTATTGCTGGTCGTGGTTGTCATTGCAGTGTATTAAATTACCCACACTGAGTGTAAAACATCCCTTACCTTGTGGGCTTTGTGGGTCAGGAATTTGGACAGGGTACAGTGTGCACAGTGTGTCTGGAGCCTGAGCTGGGATGACTTGAAGGCTGGCACTGCTGGCTGGAGCACCTAAACAGGGCCTCTCTTGGCTTTCACATAGTGTGGCGAACTCAGGGTAGTTGGACTTCTTACAAGGTGGCTCAGGGTTCTAAGTGTGAATGTTTGAATGGAAAGGCAGATCTCACCTTTTATAACCCAGCCTTGGGATCACACAACCCTGCCTCCACCACATTCTACTGGTTGAAGCAATCACAAGCCCACTTAGATTCAGGGGACGGGACATAGACCCCACCTCTTGACGGGAGGGGTGTCAAAATTTTACACCTGCTGCTTTGTTAACTGGCGTATTTCTTTAAAAACTGTGACTTTTCTTTCCTTATTCTAGGATTGGTGGGGAGTCCTTAGCAGTTGCCCAGAATACATATGCTGTGAGTTGGTTTAAAGGCAAAGAATTAAACTTGGTGTTTGGACTCCAGCTTAGCATGGCTAGAATTGTAAGTATGACACAGATAATGAAGCCAAATGGGAAGCAAAAGATTGAATGTTGTAGTTATCTCTTAAAGATTACAGGATGAAATGTGTTTGTGTATAAGTTAGGTATTGATTTTTTATATATTTTTCTAGACCATAGTATACCATTTACCTGACCTTTTTAAAATATATATATATATATATTTATTTATTTTTGGCTGTGTTGGGTCTTCATTTCTGTGCGAGGGCTTTCTCTAGTTGTGGCAAGCGGGCACCACTCTTCATTGCAGCGCGTGGGCCTCTCACTATCGTGGCCTCCCTTGTTGGGGAGCACAGGCTCCGGACGCGCAGGCTCAGCATCCATGGCTCACGGGCCCAGTCGCTCCGCAGCATGTGGGATCTTCCCGGACCAGGGCTTGAGCCCGAGTCTCCTGCATTGGCAGGCAGATTCTCAACCACTGTGCCACCAGGGAAACCCCCATTTACCTGACTTTAATTAAGGCATTTCTAACCTTATTTCACTTAGGAAACAGTCTAAAATGGCTAATTGAGCATTTGTTAGTTCAGAGAACCTGAGCATGGGGATGGATCGTATAGATTTTGTTGTCTAATTTCTTTACCCATTTTCGGCGTTCCTGCAATGAAAGTCTTTACATATGGTCATCCAGGTTCTGGTCGCACATTTCTAGTGATTAGAAGCTCGCTGTGTGATGGGACAGCTCATCTACTGCAATTAACTCTGTGAAGCTCAGTCTCCCGTAGAGATGAGATCTGCCTGTACAAGTAGCTTTTAGTGATTGTTCCGACTTTTGCCCTCTAGTGAGTGTTTATTTTCTCTGCTGTGCAGCAGCACTTTGCTTATGAAGACAACTCTGAAGGTCTTGGTCAGACATGCTCATTTCCTGTGCTTGTCTAAGCCATGTGGCATGGGTTTCAGCTCCCTGACCGTGGCGCTCCCGCCTCTCTGGACTTCATCACAGGTGGCCAGTACTCCTCAGCAGCATTTGGAACCTGGAAGTGATCGTGGTGTTTCATGATAGGGGATCTGGTAGAGGGTACGCAGGGGAACAACATTATGCTATTATAAATGCAACCTGGAAGGTGTTTTGGCCATCCCAAACCCTGTTAGGTTTTTTCCTTCATGAGCTCCTGTGAATAGAGGTTTTTAAAAAGATCCTTGCCATTAAAAATCAAGGTTTTAAAGACTGTAAGTGGCATGAAAATGCTTGGAACATAGTCTTGAGGGAAGAAATCCAATACAAAAAAACCCAGTACAAATGAAATATTTTAATGTAATATTTCATCTTATGAAATATATAACACGTACATATGTCATACATATATAACATTTCTATATTTTTGTACATGTAGGCTCTTTCTAATTTTCCAGTATTATAAATAGAGCTGTTGTGCAACACTCCAGAACTTGTCTGCATCTCTGATTATTTCCTGAGGCTAGCTTGCTAGGAATGGAATTATCACTGAGTCAGAGGGTTTGTTAGGGTTTTTTAAGACTGTTGAGACATATTTCCACGTTTTCCTCTCAGAGATGTTTACATCTCCATCTGTGAGATATGAGAGGATCCTTTTTATTGTAGCTTTGATAGTACTTTAAAAAAGTCATTTTGGGCTTCCCTGGTGGCGCAGTGGTTGAGAGTCTGCCTGCTGATGCAGGGGACACGGGTTCGTGCCCCGGTCCGGGAAGATCCCACATGCCGCGGAGTGGCTAGGCCCGTGAGCCATGGCCGCTGAGCCTGCGCGTCCGGAGCCTGTGCTCCGCAACGGGAGAGGCCACAGCAGTGAGAGGCCCGCGTACCGCAAAAAAAAAAAAAAAGTCATTTTATCAATTTGATAGGAAACACCTAAACATTATTTTAATTTGCAATTCTTTGATAACTAGTGTGGTTTTCCACATTTTCTAAATTTTATCCATAAGGACATTCCTGGTACTTCCTTATGTATCTTGTGCAAGTCAAGACATGTCTGTGGCAGCTGGTGGATCTCATCATCTAATAACTTCTAAAAGAAGGAAATAGGAGCAGTTGAGCAAGACTCATTCTCAGTGACGCCATTGTGGTTACTAACGATCTTCACGTTCTTTTCTGTGTGGTCACAAACTAGTTATAATCCATTCAACTGCGTCCCCAGGAGCCCTAAGTTTCTAGAACGGAATCTCAGGGGCTTCTAGGATGTGGGGTGGAGGTTATGGGAATGGTGGGGGGGCCTGAGGAGGAGGTGGCAGGAGCCAGATCTCAGGCAGCCACCTCTCCGTCAGCCAGGGTGGCTCGGCTCTGATCTGGTTGGTGTATTGAGGGTCCTTGTGAGATGCACGCAGGAGACCAAAGGACTCCATTACAGAGTTGCTGGGGTAGATGGAGGTTCAGTCTTTTTTGTGCTTCTCTTGGCCCTGCACATACTCAGAATGATCATAGAGGTTTTGGCTTTACCTTGCCGTGATTTTTTTGTCGGCTGAACTGTGAGTTTGTCTGATTTTAGACCCTTGGACTGTTATCATTCAGGCAGTGGACTTTTCACTTTTCTTATTATTCCTGTCTTAGCTGGAGGTTGGAAGTCCAGCACTCTTTTGATTTTCCTCTGTAATTTGTTACTTTTAAAAACTCCTTATTTCAACAAATATTTATTGAGTACTTGCTAAGCCAGGTCATGTTAGGCATTTTAGAATTAAAGGGTTATTGAGACAATATGTCTTTGAGGGGCTTGTATTTTTGCTGATGTTGAGGAACGTTTCCAGCAGTTCTCCATTTATAACCTTATTCAGAGGAGCATCTGAATAATGCCACTGGCTAACATTTTGTGAGAAATAGCCACATGCGATTTGCTGCTGTATTTGCTGTGGGAACGTGGTTGAGGACATGTTTATTTCTCAGTCCCCTTATCAGTAGCGTTAGCACAGTTGACACTCCCCTTTCCTTGATTTCTTCTCTTGGCTTCTAGGACTCCACAGTCTCATAGTTTTCCTCTTGCCCTTCTGTCTGCTCCTTCTACCTCTTTTGCTGGTTCCACCTCAGTCTTCTCAACCTGTAAATGTGGGTTTGGTCATTGGACACCCTCTCATTTCTTTTGACGCTTACTTCCTTGGTAATCTTATCTAGTTTTGAAGTTTTAAATAGTGTGTCTTTGCTCCTGAAGTTATATCGTCCAGGCCTTTCCGCTGAATTCCACACCCGTATTTGCAGCTTCCTCCTTGACATTTCCACTTGGATGTCTAGTAGGCACATCAAACTCAACACAGCCAAAGCCCAGCCCTTAATGTTTCACCTACTGTCCTCCAAACCAGCTCATGCTGAAGTTTTCTCATCTTCAGTTATGAGCAACTCTGTTCTTCCAGGTGCTCGGGCAAAAACTTTGATGTCACTCTGAACCACTCCGTACCCCCATCCCTAACCCCACACTCTCCACATATTTTCCGTTGGCAAATCCTGGTAGCTCTACCACCGGAGTATGTCCGTGTTCCGACCACTTCCCACTGTGCCCACTGCCAGTCTCCCCAGTCCAAGACCTATCGTTTCTGTCCTGCATTATTGCAGCCGCCCCCAGCCGATATCCTTGCTTCTGCACCGTCCTCACTTACAGTCTGCTTTGGATATAGCAGCCAGAGTGAGTCTCTTAAAACGTAAGGGATTGTGCCACTTCTCTGCTCAGAACCCCAATGGCTTCCCGTCTCACGCAGAGTAAAAGCCAGAAGTTCTTATTACCAATAGCTAGCTTTCCCATCAGTTCCTCTCTGGGGACCTCGTCTCATCCTTTCCCTTCTTCATTGACACTGTTCTAGTCTCTACGCTCCTTGCCTTGAGCACGCCGGGCAGCCTCCCTCTCGGGGCCTGTGCCCTGGCTATTCCTTCTGCCTGGAGTGCTGTGCTGTTCTTCCGGGTAGCCTCCCAGCTTCCTTCAAGTTCTTAACCCAGAGTCACATTCTCAGCAAGGTCTCAACCCCTTTTTATTCTCCTTCTATGCTTTATTTTTATTTATTTATTTTTTGCGGTACGCGGGCCTCTCACTGTTGTGGCCTCTCCCACCGCGGAGCACAGGCTGCGGACGCGCAGGCTCAGCGGCCATGGCTCACGCGCCCAGCCGCTCCGCGGCATGTGGGATCTTCCCGGACCGGGGCACGAACCCGTGTCCCCTGCCTCGGCAGGCGGACTCTCAACCACTGTGCCACCAGGGAAGCCCCTATGCTTTATCTTTTTTCCTTATTTTTTAGAAGCACTCATTGCTGTTTCATATACTGTATATTTTACCTTTTCTACCCCACTAAAATGGGGTTGCTCTCTATGAGAGCTGGAAATTTTTCTGTTCTTTATTTTATTCCCAGTAACTAGAACAGTGACAGGCATGTAATCAGGGTTCAATAACTGCTGAATGAAAGAATAAATGAATGAGGGTAGTACTATTACTGTCTTCTAAAGGATGATCAGAGGATGAATTTTTTTTTCAGATGTCAGGATCAGGAAAAGCTGTGCTTTTTATGAGCCAAAGTTTATTTTTGTCTTGGGTACCCTGTGAATTTTATAACTTGTGTTTCATTTTTGTTTAGGCTACTAGGAAGATCTAGATGTACTGTGCTGTTTTGAATGCTAGCATTTTCTATAAATTGGCATTTTTGTGTGGTAATCTTATCTGTGGCTTTATCCTAGGTTGTTAGCTCTTTCCTTGTAGTGTTTTTTTTAAAAATTATCTGTTGTTTAATCTGAACCCTATTAAACCTATTTCTCTAAGCTAACTGACATCCTTTTTTTCTGAGCAAGACAGATAGAAATGAAAATTATGTTGATTTTTTTTTTTTTTTCCTTTTCTTTCAGGGAAGTACAGTAAACATGAACCTCATGGGATGGCTGTATTCTAAGGTTGAAGCTTCGTTGGGTTCTGCTGGTCACACAACCCTTGGGGTCACACTTATTATCGGTTAGTGAATCCTGAAGTCCCACCTTTTATCTGTCCTGAAAGCTTGTCATAGGAAATGGTGTGACAGGGAGGAAAGAACACAGGAATTGGGCTTAGATCACTTGGTTATAGTTTTGCCTGTACAGTTCACTAGTTCTTGGACCTAATTAGACACAGTGAACATATTGGCAATCATTCACCCCATTTGTATTTTTATTTCCACTTTCTTAAAATAACGATCTTGTACCACCATGTGTGTTCAGGTTTTTTTTTTTTTTTCTAAATAAGGATAGATTTTTAAAAATATTTATTTATTTTATTCTTGGCCGCATCGGGTCTTAGTTGTGGTGCGTGGGCTTCTCTCTAGAAGTGGTGGGTTCCAGAGCATGCAAGCTCAGTAGTTGTGGCACATGGGCTCTCTAGTCATGGCACGTGGGTTCCAGAGCGCATGAGCTTTGTAGTTGTGGCACATGGCCTCCAGAGCGTGTGGGCTCTTTAGTTGTGACGCACGGGCTCGGTAGTTGCTGCGCACGGGCTTAGTTGCCCTGCCAGGGATTGAACCTGAGTCCCTTGCATTGGAAAGTGGATGCTTAACCACTGGACCACCAGGGAAGTCCCTGTGCTTTGGTTTTGTTGTGATGAGCAAATGAGAGTGTATGTGAGAACTCTGAAAACAGTCAGGGAGTTTGTACCTCTAAGGTGTTCATTAATAGGCTGTAGCAGAAGGGAGGATTGTTTCCTTTTGATCAAATTCATTTCATGCACTTATGGAGCTTAGATTTTATAGAAGTCAGAGGTGATAGGATGTGATGGGAAATCCACCAAGTTGGGAGTCGGGAGTCTAGGTTCTGGTCCTGGCTCATTTTGGACAGGAAGTTGACCTCTGTGTCTCTTCTCTGTAAAACTGTTTTCTTCTCTGTAAAACTGTGGGTGTTGGACTAAAACTGTATAGGCTCCTTCTGACCCTAAGTTCTCTTGGCTAAAGCTGGGTTCTGCTGGTTGCTGGGTGGGTCACTGAGAAGCGCATGATGCTCTCTGGGTTTACCACCTGTGCTTCTTCTCTGAGCAGTGAATTTGTCTAACTGAGCCCCACAGGATGTGGAGAGCTGCTTGCAGAGCCCTAGGGAGACCTGTGGGTGCTGGGTTGAAGGTTCTGTGCCATCTTTTATTCCTTGTATTCCCTGGTACAGGCTCCTAAAGGGAGGACAGTGAGAGGTAATCCTAGATGGGCAACTTGTGTCTAGAGACCCCTTCTTTCTCCCCCTCCCTATTAAATCCTTTGCCACTTATAACCTCTTTCTTACTTTCAGATTCTCTTCAGTATTCCTTCCAGTTCTCTCCACAGTGGAGAATTTGAGAATTTTAGAGAATTTCAGAGCCAGAAAAGATCTGTGCCATCAGATCAAAGCCTCTGATTTTACACTTGGGAAAATTGAAGCCCAGAGAGGTTAAATTCCTTGCCCAAGATCAATCAGCTTGTTACTGCCAGACGTAGAACCCACGTCTACCGACTCTTTGCCGTTTTTCATTATTATGTCAGCCAATTAAAGATGTCATTTACTTTACTAAGCTTCTTTTTATTAAAAATTTTGAGAAGTGTACACTTTATTCACTGTTTATCCTGATTCACTGTAATGATACGACGTCAGCATTAGTGAGTAATGCTGAAGGAGAGTGAGCGGGCTGTGCTGTGGGAGGATTGGGGCCCTTGGGGCTGCCACAGGGTAGGAGCAAGAGTCAGACTTGGGAAGGAATCAGAGGGAACATGAGGTGATCACAGAATCAGACTTTGCTTTTGCGGTTTGTTTCCCCTAGCATCCATCAATAATTGGTGCTTAGACTGAATTAAGAAATTAGGACTAATTTGCTAGCTGGTCATCAGCTTTCTTCAGTCTATATTCTGATTATAAGACTAGACTAGTTTGTTCTGGTCTTTCCCCTCTAATCTCCAACCTTCTACCGGGAAATAATATACAATAGTAATAGCGACTGCTGTTCGTTGAGTGCTTCCCAATGCACTTCCTTTCCTTCTGTCCTGATTTAGTAATTGTAGGCTTTTCATATATGTGTCTAGATGCCATCCCTTTAAGTTGCTAAGTATTTTGCTGTTAATGTAATGCGCTACCTTTTAGGAACCTTCATTTTGGTTCTCTTTTAAAAATCTCTCTTTTTTTTTATTATAGGGGGTATAACATGTATTCTTTCACTAGTCTGTGCCTTGGCCCTTGCGTACTTGGATCAGAGAGCAGAACGAATCCTTCATAAAGAACAAGGAAAAACAGGTTAGTCTAAATGCAAGAAAAAGTTAGGCTTTTAGGAATTATGGCCTTTTTGAGATAATTTACAATGAGGTAAATTCCTAATGTAGTGTTGTAAACCCAGTGAGGCTTAGTACTTGTTTATTAAATCTTTTTTTTTCCACTTTAAAATTTTTTTAATTTTATATGGGCATATAGTTTATTTAAATCTTTTATTTCCTAATCTATTTCCATTTGTCTAAATTTTTGGATACTTTTTTTTTCCCCCTTAAGCGGTTTTGGCAGAATTTACATTCTTGATTGTACTTTGTATATTTGCAAAGTGATGAGTGTTTCTGGAAGAAAGAAAGAAGGTAGATACTAATCTTAGGTTTTGCATTTTCTGTTGTCTTTTTAGTTTATCCGAGAAACTATGTTCTAGTGATTTACTGAGACAAGTATTTTTTAACTGAATTGCAAAGGTTAATCACATGATAAAAGAAAAATAATTTTGACTTAGAAATGCAAAATGACACTGACAGCATCTTCCCTTTCTTCTGTAAGGTGAAGTTATCAAGTTAACTGACGTGAAGGACTTCTCCTTCCCCCTGTGGCTCATATTCATCATCTGCGTCGGCTATTATGTTGCTGTGTTCCCTTTCATTGGACTTGGGAAGTGAGTCTTCTCTAGCATTCCGTTTTTGTTGGCTAAATTATAATGAGAATTCAGTCACATAAATGTAATTTTTTTAAGGTATAAATTTTGCTTCTCTGTTACGGTTGATATTTTCACAGGAATTGTTTTACATCCTGGGACACAAGTGATTTTCTTAGCTTAAGGTTTAGTGTTGCTTTAATACTTGTATTAGGTTTTTGAAGAAATACCTGAAACAGTTTTTGATACATAATATTGATTTACTTTAATGCTTGATTTTGGATTTGTATTCTTTTTTCATTTCCTCTTTATTTCTTTGTTAGGAAGCCTCTTATTGAGAATGGAGACAGTGCGTTAGCTCGTAGTGACAGGGCATATCTCCATTTGTTAGGACTGCGTTTCTGCAGACTCAAATTCAGGGTTTAAATCAAATTCTTCTTTGCTTTATCTTCTACCTTCTCTCTGTTTTCACGGGCAGCTACTTAAACAGAGCAGTGTGTGAGTGTGAGTGTGTTTGTTGAGATGCATCTCTGTAATTATAACCTTTAAATTCAGGCTGTCATTTTACAGTTTGAGACAAGAACCTTATGCATTATTTAGCAAAGAACCTGTCCAGTACTGCTTTTAAGGAAAAGAAGCCATATTAATTCCTTGTAGTAATACATTTGGGTTTCTGAAAATTTGTGTGTGTTGTTTGCTGTACACGTAAAAGAGGAAAGAATAGGTATCGATATATTTTATTTAGTTGGTGAAGTACTTACGTAAATACTAAACCTTTAGCCAGTTGCTTGAAGATGGATACCAAATAAGGTGGGAAAACAGTATAAAGAAGGGAAAGTTGACTAAACTTATTTTTATTCTGTTTTATTTTGCCTTTATTTTTAAAAAACAGAATAGTTCTTTCTAAAGTGTCTGTTTTTTGTCCTCTCTCTTTTTATTTTAGAGTTTTCTTTACAGAGAAATTTGGATTTTCCTCCCAGGCAGCGAGTGCTATTAACAGGTATTCCATTAATTCTGTAAGTGCTTACTGTGTGCTTATTGTGGGTCTTTAATTATAACCCGATGTTATGAGAGACAGAAAAGACGTATGTGAACTAACATCTACAGTGTGAAACAAAGTCTGTCTTGGGTCTTGATCCTGAATGGCCATCTTTGCATTAAGGGAAAACCAAAGAAGTCTTGGACCACTGTTTATATCTTTATATTTCTATTTACTGCTGACCATTTTGGAAGGATGTTAAATTAAATGAGCTAGGGTTTGCTTTACCTAATCATTGTAGGATTTAGGACTTTGTGGATTTTTAATTTTTTTTTCCTGTGATATATTATTAAATATCTTTTATATTTTCTGGGCAGTATTGTATATGTAATATCAGCTCCCATGTCCCCAATATTTGGGCTTCTGGTGGATAAAACAGGAAAGAACATCATCTGGGTTCTGTGTGCAGTGGTGACCACTCTTGCTTCCCACATGATGCTGGCCTTCACTCTGTGGAACCCTTGGATTGCTATGGTAAAGTCTCTGCGAACAGCTGGGGGGCTCAGGGCTTCAGGGAGGACTCTGTACAGCACGTATCAGAAGCCAACGCTCAGCTCTTCTGATAGTAGTGCTTGTGACAGTGGGAAAAACAATGGCAATTTCAGTTTCTACAGAATAGTTATTTTCAAAGTATATAAATATTAATCATTAATGCATAAGATGTTTTTGATTTCATTTGGCCTATATAATAGTACCCTCAATGCTGCTATAGAATTTGAAATAAAATAGTCTTATAAAAGCCCAATGCTTATTAGTTCCATTTATTTTTCAGTACTTCATTAAAAGAAGTCATTCCATCATAGGTGGCAAAAACATGTGTCAACCCAGTATCCATGATTTTGCGTTCTTTTGTCTTTGACTTTTAGTAGGTCAAAAAGTAATAATGAATTCATCAAGTTTTGTAATTGTTCTTCAGAATGTCATTTTTAAGACCATAGGCCAAAGTGCTGGCATTTCTTACCTGTTAATAAAAGAATATCTTGAACATATATATTTGTGCACTTCGTTAGAATTCGCTAGGACAGACTCCTAGAAGTAGAAATGCTAGAGCAGAGTTGCACAGTTGACATTTTGCACAGTTGACATTTTGATAGATACTGTGAAACCTCTCCTCTAATAACTTTCTACCCATTTATAGCTTTACCAATAATACATGAATGTGTTTGTTTTTTAGTATCCTTGCCATTGTTAGACGTTGGCATTATTTTAATTGTTCCCAATCTGATAAATGATCTTATTTTAATTTAAATCATAAGGTTTCTTCTTTAATTGAAGAAAAAGTTAGCATTAGGTGATGTTTATCAAGCAGTGGTTGTTGTTGGTCCTCTGCTTGGCTCTCCAGTTGGGTGGTGATGACCCAGAAGTAAGATAATGGACTGTTGGCATGATGTTACCTTGATTGCTTAATTTGTAATTGTTAATGAATACTGGGAAATTAGCTTGCCTGAAACATTGGTAAAGACATTTTGCAAATTAGCTTTATTTTCTTGTTTGGTCTTTGACTGCACCCTGGGCCCAGCCAGTTATGTATTCATATAATATAAAATGGTTAAGACAGTGTTATGTGTATCTTGTCCCTAGAGGGATACTGTTAGAGAGGCCCAAGACCATTTTGTGTTGAATATGAGTTTTTAGCCTAATTATTTTGCAACACAATTTGCATGGATATTCACATATTAGTTATTATGTCACTCTTGCTAATCTGCATCAAAAGAAAATCACCTTTTGGTAAATATAAGACTTCTTTACCCTTTTCCGTATTGATTTCAATAGTGTCTCCTGGGACTCTCCTACTCATTGCTTGCCTGTGCATTGTGGCCAATGGTGGCGTTTGTAGTTCCCGAACATCAACTGGGAACTGCATATGGCTTGTAAGTGTTTGCACTGTGGATCATATAATGTCTCTCTCTGCTGTGTCAATTTAATTATCTTATAAAACTCCAGGTCTCCTGAATCTAGTCATCTTCAGG
The DNA here is from genome assembly GCF_949774975.1 of Lagenorhynchus albirostris. Lineage (NCBI taxonomy): Eukaryota > Metazoa > Chordata > Mammalia > Artiodactyla > Delphinidae > Lagenorhynchus > Lagenorhynchus albirostris. Next base: position 40,108,489 of record NC_083099.1, read on the forward strand.
CTTTTGGGACAGCTCTGAACCTGGAAATAACCAGACAATCAGTTAATCTATTTGTATTATTATTGTGGCAAAAAAAATGCTCCGAGCCTCCAGCAAGAGAGCTGGAGATAAGCTACCCCATGAGAGGTCATTGCTGACGTGACCATCCCACTGCCCGTTTATCTGAGGGCCTCTCAGTGAGAAGTTGAGCTCCAATCTCTAGCACAAAAGGCCGAACAGGGAAACCACATCTCTGGTTGGTATTCACTTAGCCCTTGGATTCATTCCGCAGGAAGGCGTTGAGTTCAGACTGTACTTGCTAAGGCAAACTCCCTTGCTTTTGAGCCTAAAGTTAAGTAGTGGAAACAGTCATGGGATTAAAGAAACAAATCTAATCAGGTCATTCCTGGTTGAAAACCCTCTTAACACTGATAGTATGTGGTTTATAGATACTAATATTTATAGTGAATTGGTACTCTGTGTGTGAAGACTTTAGAATTGAAATGTTTGTTTTTTTTTAATTTCTTAAATTGTAGCATGCAGTCCATTCAGAATCTTGGGTTGGCAGTCATTTCCATCATTGCTGGCATGATATTGGATACTTGGGGATATCTGTTTTTAGAAGTTTTCTTCATTGCCTGTGTTTCTTGTAAGTGCGCCACCTGGCAACATTTAGTTTCTTTTAATATGCAGCAGAATGTTCTCATTTATACTTTCAGGTTTTTGTTGTTATTGTTCTTTTTTCCCCTTTTTTAAACCAAATCCCTAAGATGTATCATTCAGATTTGCCTAATTCTTAGCCTGTGCATCAGTTTCTCAGCTGGTGACTTTTTAGTTTTCTGAAGATTCACAGGAATTTTTCAGGAGATTCCTGTTCTTAAAGGCAGGAATGGAATCTGCTCTATATTCTGTTTTAAATATTTATGTTTTTTTTAATGGTAAATGTCATGTTATGTATTTTTAATTATAATAGAAAAAAGAATGTAGTATGGATACATGTTACAATATCAGTGAACATTAAAAACATCCTTAGTGAAAAAAGCCATACAGAACAGGCCACCCAGATCCCATACTCATCTTGTCTGTTTCATAAATATTTATGGTTGTTAAAAAGCACTTTCCTCTTTAGAGTGGAACCATTTGAAGGGTCCTGAGTATGTCCCTGGTGTGAATGTGTGGACATTAGTGTGGCTTAGGTGTGAGCGCTCATTGTTTATTCATTAGTCTGTTTTGAATTGGTTTTATTCTTAGTCCTGTAATTTAATTTTTACCTGTAATGATTCATTGGTTAAAAATAGGCAGCATTAGGAAACTGCCGAAACTACAAAAATAAATCAGTATTTTTCCACTGTGTTCTCCTTACACATCCATTGTGTTCATCTGAAAAAAAATGTTCACATAACATATCAGATGTCTTTCATGCTTCGATAAATTGTGTTTAAAATGGCAAGCCCGAGTAATGATTTTATCTGACTTCATTTTCATTTACAGGAATAAAGACTGTCTATACTTGAGGTGTGGTATTTGCAGATGATTGCTTATGAATAATAGCCTGAATACATTTTATTATCTCATAATTTTAGAAATTAGCACATCAAATTTTAAAAATATATTCTTAAATAGTGGGCCATATACGAATTCATAGTACTAGGTTGTGAAAGTGTTTTTGTCTATTTTTGATGCTGCAACGTGTGGTTTAATCTCAGTCAATGGTTCCTTATAAATTTGGTTCTCAAACCAAACACCACTCCATTTAAAAAGGTTTTTGTTGAGGTATTAAAGTAAGTTAAGTGTGCCACACTTGTTAAAGTGAAAAGCCAACTACCTGACTTTCTGAGGCCTTTACTGGTCTGGGTTTCTGGGAGTTTAATGACCACATTTTAATATTTGGTTAATTTGTAAAATGAACATGGTGTTTTCAGACCTAAAACCCCCAAAGGATTACTTCTATTTGGCTCTCTGTAAAAACATAAACAGTCTAGCAGCTGGCAGGGTTTTGGGAAAGTGCTGGGAACTACCAGCATTACAAAGGGAGAGGAAAGAGAAATGATCTGTGGGTGGGTTGGCCCCTTCTCCTGGGGGCAGAGGGGTCTCAGTTTCTCTTTTTCTGTCCCTGCCATCCCTGGGCTCAGGTTTTAAAAATATATTTCTCATGGAGAAAATGGTGTGTAACTTAGTGCTTTTTGGAAAATAATGTGAAGAGTGTTTTCATTTTTAAACGCTAGTTAATAAAGATTTGATTTTCTAAGCTTTACTTTGTAATTATGATTACATAGGAATCATTGGGAAAAAGTACATGTTTTTAAGGACCTTATGTTTTTTTCATTTCCAGTCTCACTTTTATCTGTGCTCTTACTCTACTTGGTGAATCGTGCCCAAGGTAAGTAGAAGTTCAGGTATTTTCTTCTTAAACCACAGTGGATCATCATTTTTTTAAATTTAATTTAATTTATTTTTGGCTGCATTGGGTCTTTGCTGCTGCATGCAGGCTTTCTCTAGTTGCGGCGAGTGGGGGCTACTCTTTGTTGTGGTGTGCGGGCTTCTCATTGTGGTGGCTTCTCTTGTTGTGGAGCATGGACTCTTGGTGTGTGGGCTTCAGTAGTTGCAGCACACAGGCTCAGTAGCTGTGGCTCGCGGGCTCTAGAGTGCAGGCTCAGTAGTTGTGGCACACGGGCGTAGTTGCCCTGTGGCATGTGGGATCTTCCTGCACCAAGGCTCAAACCTGTGTCCCCTGCATTGGCAGGCAGATTTTTAACCTCTGCGCCACCAGGGAAGCCCACAGTGGATCATCTTGTGGGGCTTCTGGATTGTCTCCATCCAGGAGAGGCTTTATTTCATGTAATAACATTCTGTTCATAGTGATGAAACACATTTTACTTCATAGCATATAATTATGTATTTTGGACCTTCCCATATATTAAAATCATTGTCATGTTCTTTCTGGCCAGTTCAATTTAAGTTTTGTAATATAAAATTTTAGATGTTCTTTTTATATTAGCAGAAGGTCATATTTGTATGACTTCTAAAAATATAACCTAAAGCCCTTCCTATGTTATTGTCTTATATTTTTAAAAAATGAGAAGTAAACATATTTATAGCTGCAGTTTGCATTTTAAGGTTGAAAGTGTTTAATATAGAATGAGAAATTATAGATTTTTTTCATTTGCTAATATCTACTACATTTATTTTTGCTTTTTTTGTTATGTATAAAATTTTGATATTACCTTTATTAATTTTTCTAAACTGGCTTGGCCCTAAGGGTTGTCATGTATTTAGAAGAATGAATACATATGCTGTTTAAATAATTTTAGGTCATTTACTTTAATGCCTCTTAATTTTCACTATTATTGAATATTGATACAGTGTCCCAAAGAACAAAACCTCGAGCAATACATAAGTCCAAAATTTTTTAAAAAATGCTAACATTAAGGAGTGATTATTTGTATCATATAATGATTCTTAAGAAACATTTTTTCCCCCTTGGGAAGTTTCCAGGAGATAAACTATTTCTTTCTCACCTTCCATAGCCTCTTCTGTTACTTAAAGGCATTTGTATGTGTGTGTGTACACATGTGCATGTTTGAATTTTACTTACGATAGTTGTGTTGAAAAGATTCAATGCTTATTTGTATTTTAGGTGGGAACCTAAATTATTCTGCAAGACAAAGGGAAGAAATAAAACTTTCTCATGCAGAGTAAGTATTGAAAGAAAGAAAATTTGTCTTTATTATGAAAATCTTAAAACAGTAGCATTTTATTTCAAGATATTGGGTTTAGACATTTAAGAAATTAGTCTTTTTCTTAAGTTTTGAGAGCCAACAATTATCTCTAGAACTATTGTAACATAATTTTTCTTTGTGTTAGAAAAATTTTAAAGGGAGGATATCAAAGGTTAAAATGAAGGGGATAAGGAACAAATTGGGCTTTACCTTGCCTTCTGAGAGGAGAGAGAGACCTGCAGTATTTGTAATTTATTGGAGGAAAGGTCTTTGTCCTGACTTCCTGTGCTGGGCTCACCCTTCCATTCTTTCTCGTATTTTCTTTTTCTTAACTAGTTGAGATAATCTTTTATTTTCTCCTGGTACTAACATGCCATTATGTGTTCTCTGACTCACTTGGAACAGATTAAAGTATCTAGTGTGGGGTTTAAGTTAAATTAATTTTTTCCATGAGTGCATGCTAAAGCATAGTAGTGATTCTATTTCTTTTGTTATTTCTAGTGTTTTAGACATTGTATTTTTTATGATTTAAAAAATTTATTTGTAAATATATACCACCTGACTGTAAGTTTTATGAATTTTGAGTAGCTTAAAATCTGGTAGAGCAAGGTTGTGTTTCCTGGGGCTTGATTCTTGGCCATCTCAAATTCCCTTTTCACATAGTAATTCTACTATAAACAAATGTTGTTAAAATCATGTTTAAGAAGGATTTTTGAAGTCAGAGATACTCAACATGCCATGTGTTAAGTAAACAAAAGGTAAAAATGCAAATATAATATCCCAATTTTATTCAAGAAAAAGTATGTAGGCATGTGTATTTCTTAAATCCATTACTTATATATAATAGAAAAAATGCTGAAAGAAAAATCCCCAATATTAACAATTCCATTTGAATGGTAGGGTTAGAAGAGTTTATTTTTTTCTTGGCGTTTCTATATTATCCAAATTTTCTAAGTCGATCCTCTATTACTTTTATGATCAAGAGGAATGAAAAGATTATCCAGCAAAATGTGTAACTTAGTATTTGGCACTGCATGTTTTATAGTGGTTATGGTTTTCATTTTGTAATAATGGGGTTTCATGGTTTTTTTCCTCCCTTTTTTGATAATGTATTGCATTGTGTTTTGCAGGTGAGAAGTTTAAATGACTGTGTCATGCGGATGGGCTGCACACATCATTGGTTTGAAAACCTCCAATTTTTTTTTCCTTTTAATTTAGAGTTTAGTCGTTAGGAAAAATAATGGTCTGGAGAATTATTTTATTTATATTTTGAATATATCTATTTTAAAGTATAGCTGTGAGGACTATTTTAGCCTGTGTCTTTTGTATTGCTGAAGAATTCTGCTTTGGAATAGGCTCATCAATGATGAAGTTTAGAAAATTGCATCTGGTACGTGCAGGTGATTTTGAGTAAGGACAGTAAATAATGGAAATCTTTGGATCTTGTATTGAGATAATTTTCACAAAGTGTATCTTAGGGATATGGCCTTTAATCTTAAAGCCAAAAAAAAAAGTTTTGGGGGATTAGAAAGGATATTTTATATAGAATAAACAATGGCATTTTAATAGGCATTCCCTTTTGTAATAGGGAATATTTGAAAGGTATTTTTATGAAGTCTTATTTCCACAAATAGCAGATTGTGTTCTGCTCTCTTTAGTTACCAGAGGTTGCTGAGCAGTGACCCTTTTGAGCTTCTTTATTTCTCTGTTACTGAGGACCCTGATCCCTTAGGGACATAATTTTGCGGTACAGACTTTCTGTACGGTTTTTCTTATAGTCCAATTAATTACTAAAAAACGTCCTGTATATCTACAAGGATAAATAAAAACACTGCAAAAGGAATACTTGATGTCTTTTAACTTTTTATTTAAAAAAAATATTAAAACACTGATTTTAACTCTTATTTATGTGGAAAATTATCTCTATGAGAAAATCTAAGTTGGAAAAAAGAGAATTTGACTAATTACAGTCATTGAAAGATTATGGGAGTAGTTTTTTTCTCCAGACTAGGATCTTGAGTAACATTTATGTTTTTTGCATTAAATAAAATACAGATATGAAATTTTTCTGACAAACTTAAACACTTTTTAGTTGACTTAGTCTTGTCATATTACGTATTAAAGTCAAGGAATTTATGTGTTTTGCTTTCTGTGGACATGCAGATATTTTAGACAGCAACTATTTTATGTATTTAGCTGATGATAGTGTTTGAAAGTACGTGGCCTAACATTGTAAGTTTAAAAGTTCTAGAGCAGCTTGAAAGTGCATTCCTTATTCAGGGTAAGTTGATTTACATCCATTTTTCTGGTTTAGAGTTTATTGTGTCATTATTCAGTTGTTAGTTCTCTAGGCTTTACTGCCATGTGACTGTTCTGGCCCATGGCTATTGAAATTTGGCCTTACCAGCTGGGAAAAGTTTGCTGCTGTGGAGGGCTTGTGTGGTCTGGCCCTGCCTTACTCTTTTCACTATCTCTCTCTGCCTCAGCTACAGTGAGCTGCTTACATTTTTTCAAATTGGTCATGTTCCTTCCCTTCTCAGGGGCTTTGTCCATGCTGCTCCCTTTGCTTAGAATATTTTATCCAGGGTTCTCTGCAACCTGGTTTCACAGGATTCACAACAGAAAACTTTAGGTCCAACTCAGAACCATTCTTCCTGTGGAAGCTCTTCCGGACCCTTCAGGCTCTATCAGGTTCTTCTAAAATTCCTGTGATCTTTGAAAAACCCTGAACTTTTCCTTCTAAGCTTACCTCTGCTTATAATGAAGAATTTGTGATGAGGTATGTGGGGTCTCTGTCTCTTCCTTTAAGTTGTAAGCTCCATGAGGGCAGGAACTGTGTCTGTCATGTTGATAATGATTGTGTTGATAGAGCCTAGTGCAAATTAGGCACAAAATAAATATTTTTTGAATGATGGATAAATAAAATGGAGAGTAATCTGGAATAAGCTTTTTGGAGGATAAATTGGCACTATGAATAAAAAGACCTAAAAAGCAGGATGGTGGTGGGCCGCATGTCTTTTGACTTAGCACTTCCATTTCTAATAATTTAAGGAAACCATCAGACAAATAATACACATAAATATATTTTAAGGCAGTATCTTCATTGCAAGGTTGTTCGTAACAGCCTAAAATAGGAAACGACCATTTGTTAGGTATGTTGTATGATTTGCTTAAAGTGGAAGATTGAGCAGTCTTTACGTGGTTTCATTAGAGAGCATATTGACGTGGAATGGTGGCATTATTATGTGGAAGATTCGGAGTGCTATTGTTTTTGTAAAAACAAACACAAACATGTCTGAAGGATATGTACCTAAATGTCTCTGGGTGCTGACTTTTGTTTTGCTTATTTGTATTTTCTAATTTTTCAACAGTAAATACTTACTGTATAATAAGAGTTTAAAAAAACTCACAAAGAACCAAATTCAACAGAAATTTAAGTGCTACAGTTTGAAGAAAGTGGTAGTTAGTGTTCAGAAGGGACGGAGGTAACAGGTAGTGTTTTCCAAAGAAGTTTCGGAATGTAGGTGAGAGTTAAACAGACCCTGAGTGAGAAACAGAATTTGCATTGACAGGAAGGAAATTGAATGTGAAGGGAACCACAGGTGAAAAAAACAATAGAAAATGGGGGATAAAGGCACTTATATTTTGGACCCAGTGGTAGCAGAGAGCAGCTTCGAGTTGTCTGCAAGCTGTCCATGATTTCTGGAATGAGTTGGCCTCAGCCTCAGCCCCCTTGGCTTCTGCCATTTGCAGGTTCTTGGAGCTCTGAGCAGAGATTTGCTGCCTTGAGGGCAATGGGGAAAACTTTGGTGTTTTGTAAGAAATACTGAAAAGTTCTTGACATCATACAGGCAGGACAGACAGCCAGACTTACTACAAAATCATTAGTGCTTATACCCTTGAGGTGTTCTTATATATGGTCATGCACTCAAGTGAACGTGTCCTCTTCTTGGTGAATCTTTATCAGTCCCACTTCTTGGCAGCGACCCTGCCCAACTTACTCTGCTCCCTGGACTGATTTTTTTTCCCGCACAAGTTTGACTGCAAATCAGTTGTGTAATGAAAATCAGTGGACTTATGAGGTATTCCATTTGGGATTTGCATCTACTTTTTAGGAGTTTGTCTTTTTTGGTTTTTTGAAGGGGATTGCTTTTGGTGCTGTCTCCGAAGATTTAGTAGGGTAGTAGCTTTCTGTGCTTCCATTTCCTGATTAGCAAAATGGAATATCACTAGAGTTCCTTCTGCCACTCATGTTCTTAATTTATGAAACATATAAGTATGGTTAATTGCCATACGTTAGATATGCATTCATTGAGGGATGACCTAAAACATTGTCTAGAGAAATAGCTATCCATTCCTTGCATTCAGTTGATGGCTTGGTCAGGATGGGCGCTCTTAGGATCATGTTCAGATTCCTTTGGGCCTTGGCAAGCAAATGAAGCATGCTCGGACATTTCTAGGATACAGTGGGTTGTTCAGGAACAGCCAAAATTGTGGGCTGGTGAGAGTTTCAAGCTTCTTGCCAGGCTCATTCCAACCCCCTCCCCCTGCTCCTCCCCAAATATTGAGGCTGGTTCAGTTTCCCAAGGAAAATCTGATTATTTCCAGGGTCTGTGTCTTATCACGTTCAGGTGGTTTTTAACCACTCAAAGCAGACCCGATCTGCCCTGAGTAAATAAAAGTATCAGGACAAGAGGCGAATCCCTCTCCCCCTTCCCCACCCCAATGGAGCCCAGATTTTGCGGGCTACAGTGGACAAGAGGTGGTCAAACGGTTGATGGAGTGAGGTAGGAAGAGGATGAGAGGGAGAGGAGAGAGGGTGGGTTTGAGCTGGCAGCAGCAGGGCTGGGAGAGCTGGGATGAGACAATCAGCTGCAAGGGGAACAGGGCCTATATGAGCAGCAGGAAGCCTGGCCTGGGACTTGGAGGTGGTGGGGAGGTGGGCCTGGAGGTGGGCCATCAATGGAGAAAAGACAGCCTCTTCAATAAGTGGTGCTGGGAAAACTGGACAGCTACATGGAAAAGAATGAAACTAGAGCACTCCCTAACTCCATACACAAAAATGAACTCCAGATGGATTAGAGGCCTAACTGTAAGGCCAGACACTATAAAACTCTTAGAGGAAAACATAGGCAGAACACTGTATCACATAAATCACAGCAAGATCCTTTTTGACCCACCTCCTAGAGAAATGGAAATAAAAACAAACACATGGGACCTAATGAAACTTAAAAGCTTTTGCACAGCAAAGGAAACCATAAACAAGACGAAAAGACAACCCTCAGAATGGGAGAAAATATTTGCAAATGAAGCAACTGACAAAGCATTAATCTCCAAAATATACAGGCATGCAGCTCAATATCTAAAAAACAACCCACCAAAAATGGGCAGAAGACCTAAATAGACATTTCTCCTAAGAAGATATACAGATTGCCAACAAACACATGAAAGGATGCTCGACATCATTAATCATTAGAGAAATGCAAGTCAAAACTACAATGAGGTATCACCTCACACGGTCAGAATGGCCATCATCAAAAAATCTACAAACAATAAATGCTGGAGAGGGTGTGGAGAAAAGGGAACCCTCTTGCACTGTTGGTGGGAATGTAAATTGATGCAGCCATTGTGGAGAACAGTATGGAGGTTCCTTAAAAAACTACAAATAGAACTACCATACGACCCAGCAATCCCACTCCTGGGCATATACCCTGAGAAAACCATGATTCAAAAAGAGTCATGTACCACAATGTTCATTGCAGCACGATTTACAATAGCCAGGACACGGAAGCAACCTAAGTGTCCATCAACAGATGAGTGGATACAGAAGATGTGGCACATACATACAATGGAATATTACTCAGCCATAAAAAGAAATGATATTGAGTTATTTGTAGTGAGGTGGATAGACCTAGAGTCTGTCATACAGAGTGAAGTAAGTCAGAAAGAGGAAAACAAATACCATATGCTAACACATATATATGGAATCAAAAAAAAAAACAGTTCTGAAAAACCTAGGGGCAGGACAGGAATAAAGATGCAGACGTAGAAAATGGACTTGAGGACACAGGGAGAGGGAAGGGTAAGCTGGGACGAAGTGAGAGTAGCATGGGCATATATACACTATCAAATGTAAACTAGATAGCTAGTGGGAAGCAGCTGCATAGCACAGGGAGATCAGCTCGGTGCTTTGTGACCACCTAGAGGGGCGGGATAGGGAGGGTGGGAGGGAGGGAGACGCAAGAGGGAAGAGATATGGGTACATATGTATATGTATAGCTGCTTCACTTTGTTATGCAGCAGAAAGTAACACACCATTGTAAAGCAATTATACTCCAATTAGAGATGTTCAAAAAAAAGAAATCAGGTTTGGGAGGAAGGTGATTTCAGTTTTGGCGTTGTGGAGCTTTCAGTGCCCAAGGGACTGCTGTATGGACAGAAGCATGGGTTTGAAATGCAAGAGGATTTCCCTGGAGAGAGGTTTGGGGGTCATCAGTGGGTCCATCAGGGAGTCAGTGAGATCGCCCAGGAGGAGTGTGAGGATAGAGTAGAGAGTGCCAAGGACAGAGCTCTGGGCCCACCCAACCACACTTAACGGGGCTGGAGTAGAAAGAGGTGTGAAGAGAAGCAGGAGAGAGTGCATTCTATGGAAGCAAGAGTTTAAGAAGGGAGTGGGTGACAGTGACAAATGCCATGGAAGCTCAAGCAGGGTAGGCCCTGACAGTTCAATTTGTAACTGGAAAGCCATTGGTGTGTTGTTGAGAGCAATTTCAGTGGAGTGGGATGGTGGGATGGGCAGCAGCCGGCTCATAATGATTTGGCATAGGAATTCAAGGTAGAAATTGCAATAAAAAATGTAGCCTATTCTCACAAGAAACTAGGCTATAAAAGAAGAGCGAACATAAGGAGTGTTCAGCGGCTGTGTCTTTGATTGTTGGGTTAAGGCTTTCTAAAGGTCTTGTGGCTAATGTGTTTTTCTACTTGCAGAATGGAGCATTCTCAGACTCTGATTCTTTAATTTTCTAAGTGGCACTTTTTGCTTTTTGTTCGTGATTTAACTGCTATAAAAATGCCCAGCTACAGCTTGCTGCAGGAACATAAGTTCTGCTTATCATGGAATTGTTTTTGAGGTGGTTACCTTTGAAGTTGTTTGGTACATTAAAAACAAACAAACAAAAAACCTCAACAAAACAAGAAGTTGAGAAATTGCAAGAGATTTGGTTTGTTTACAAGAAAGTAAAAGACAATGGGAATACATAACTTTATAAGCTTAGGTTATGTTTAATTGCAAACGACTTTGTGAAAAATTTCCCGTCTTTACTGTCCTTGAAATATGGGCTAAAAAGTGAGAATGCTTACAGGTGTTGTGTGTTCTGGAATTGCTTTGAATTGCAGTTGGTGAGTGTGAGAACAAATAAATCCCAAATGATTTGTGATTTAGTTTTATAGGCACACATTCATAAACTGGGTTCAGGCAGTAATTCCAGAAAAGCATACGCAGGAGTACACGAGTACCCCACAGAAATTTAGCGAGTACCCATATATTCAAGCCTCTGTTAGATCCTGCAGGAGGGGAAATAAGGGGACTTAAATAATGCTGCTCATACTTGGTAGAAGGGAGATGTGCCTTAATAGATGTGGATGAAGGGTCAGAGAAGGAAAGAGCCTTCTTATGGGTGATCAGGGTAGGCTTCTTGGAAGAGGTGGCATTTGAGCTGTTTGCTGAGAGAAAGCTGTTCATTCTTCTTCGACTAGTCTGTTTCATGTGATACCCTTGACTACTCTCTTTCTTAAAACTGTGCCCTCGTTTGATTTTCCAATGCTCTGTTATCCAGCACCACTTCCTGTCCCTGTGTTCCCTGGAAGGACTTTTTTTTATGGTTCCTGTATCTCCTAGGTCCTCTGTTCTTTCTCTTCCTTTCTTCCTCAGAGATGTAATTTCCATCTGCAGCTTTGAATAGTTGCCTGGATAGATAACTCTAAACCCAGGACTTGAGCCTAAGCTGTCTCTGAACCTCCATCCTACATTTCCAACTTGAGGCCTCACTAGCAGCTCACGTTTAAGTTGCCTGAACTCTCCCTCATGATACACAGGCTCGTCACCTCCCTCCTTCCTTCCTTTTTCTTTCCCCAGTAACTGTTGAGTGCCCATCGCGTGCTAGGTGCTAGTTGATCATTCTTTTTGATTCCTCAGGCTTGGAGTCTCAGAGTCATTTTTGTTCTGTCTCCCTTACCACCCATGTCTCAATAATTTATTTCATTTCTCTTCATTCTTTGTTTGTTTCTATGACCACATTTTATTTTATTTTTAATTTTTAGTGGAGTATAGTTGCGTTACACTGTTGTGTTAGTTTCTACTGTACAGCAAAGTGAATCAGCTATACGTATACATACATCCCCTCTTTTTTGGATTTCCTTCCCATTTAGGTCTTCATTCTTTCCAATATGTTTTAAAGTCTTTTTAGTTCTACTCATGCCCATTATCTGTACACTTGGATCGCTGCAGTGGTCCCCTGTAAATGGTAATCACCTTCCTCTTCCCCCCCTTTATTGTCAGCATCACCATTGCTTACTGAGTGTCCACCATGTTCAGAATGTTGCTAGGATGCCATAGTCTATAGATTGATAAATGGAGTAGAAGGGGAGACAAAATAGACCTGAATGATAAAGGAGCCCATTGTCAACTCCAAGGTGATAGGCCCAGTGGGTGAGTCAGCAGTGCACTGTGAGATCAGAGGAAGTAGAGCCCAAGATCTGGGAAAGATGAGTCCCTAGGCATGTGGAGAAGGTTTGGGGGAGGGTGTTGAGTGGTAAATGGTGGCCCCATGGTAAACATGTGAGAGGTGGAAATCCACATGGTATGGTGGGAGACCTGTGAGTTGAAAAGTTTAGCTGGAACTGGACTGTGATGGATCTGGTAGACCAGCATGAGAAATCTGGGCTTTATCCTATTAGAAGTAAGGATATAGGGAGAGGGAATGGACAGAAATAGGGAGAGTGTGATCTATGAAAAATGTCCTTTAAAAGAAAATCTGTAGGTGGTGTGAAGGCTGGCTTTGAAGGGAAGGAAGGCCAATTAGGAGATCTCACAGAAGCCTGCTGTGACATTTTGTTTCTCTTCTCTAAACACAATGGCTGCCAGATTAAGTTTCTAAGTCACAGCTTTGATCCTATCACCCTCCTGCCCAAATGCCCTTGGGGGGTTCCTGTGCCTTGAGGAGCGGTTCTTTGGCCGGCTTTGGGTTGGCGCTTAGTGATCACACTTCAGCCCACCTCCCAGCATTGTCTCCACCTCCTACCCTTCAGGAACCAACCATTGGTCCCCACACAAATTTTCCGTTCTCTCCAGTGCTTGGGAAATTCTAATAATTGCAGTTTCACCCAGCCTTCAGCATACTCATGACACCGTTCATGGTCCCCACAGCCTCTGCCCCCTGCCGAAACTTCCCTCATACTGACGGTGTGGTTTGTTTTTGATTAATCAACAACTGACATGATTTTTTTTCTGTAGCTGCTGAAGTTGTTAATTAGCGCTCATACTGTTGTTTGTATGTTTTGGTTTTTTTCCTCCAACAGTCTGTAACCTCCTCACGGGCTGGCACTGTGCTTGACACTTGTAGGTGGCTATAGCCATTATATTTGCATCCAGTACTGCCCCAGTCATGGTATTTCGAACATGATATTTGCTGACCTTCCATTTTGTTTTAACCTGTCCGAGCAGCCAGGCAGCTTATGCGAGATGCTCGGGGCCCAGGGTGACGACACATTTGAGGATGCTGGCTTTCACCAGGGTGGTGGGCATTGAGTGGGGAGATTCAGGAAGAACTTTTTTCTTAAAGTCTCCTTGTCCCATTGTGTAGGTAGGTTTTGGATAACCACAAGGGAGTCAGGAGTATCCCCTTGACTTTTGTTGGGCAGTGGGTTCCCAGCTCCCCTTTCAATAAGGCCCTTTCTTCAAAGGGAATAGTCTGCTTTGATTCTTGTCTCTTGCGATAGCTATCCCTGAAAACCAGGATACGATGACACCTAAGTTAAACTTTTTTGATACCAACTATCGAGAAATAAGTTAAAAGTGGATGCTTATACTTTGCTGTTAAGTAGGTCAGAAGATTCTGCAGAAGCAAAATGAGCATTATGTGGATCAGAGAAATAATTGCAAGCACATAGGTTAACAAGGACTGAAGGCTGGAAAACTTTGGCCGGGGGTGAAAGCGCTTGCTTTTTAGATAAAGGTGATGCATCCTGAAGAGTCTAGATTAATTTTCTTTCCGTTTCTAGGGTCGGCAGGCTGGTGGGCCTAAGAGGTCATGGCTCAGTGGAACGTGGAATGGCTTTCAGCTTTTACTGGGGAGCCTACGTGCCAGTTCTCCAGGAATGTTAAACCTTGCTAACTCGTAAGGGGTGGCACTTAGGACTGGAGGTCAGCTGAATCTTCCCGGTGTGTTGATGAGAAGAAAGGGACAAAACTTAATAATATAAGCAAGACAACTGAGAGACTATTCAAAAGAGCAAACAGTTTTAAGTTCTCTCAGCTACTATAGAAGCACTTACTTATGTAGAAACAGCTGACCTGCTAATTAGAAAACATCCTTGCCTATTCATTAAACTAATTATCCTGAGGAATTCTGCTAGGCAACACTTAGTCTACTTCTAATTATTGTGTGCCCTTGAAAGCAATAAACTGCACGTTTAGAATAAAATTTTATAATTTAGGTATGTACGTGGTTTACTCTGACAGTTCCTGTAAATAGAGTGGGGTGGTAATGAGGGGTTTCACTTTGGTTTTTACAAAAAAGGCTTATCTACCACTTCACAGGGAGATTATAATGAATTATTAAATAATGTATGTTTAGATCTGAGAACTCCTTGGAGATCATTATTGTTTAAATATGAGAGGTGTTTTTTTAAGGGGTTCTTTTTGGATTACCTTGGATTTTTTTTTTTTTAAGAGGATGAACATTACATTATGACTTAAGACAGTGGTAAAACTTTTCTGTCATGAACTGAGACATTATGTTCAAATAAGATTAAGGTGGATCATTATTCACACAGCCACTTTACCCTGCAGAGCTTTTTCTGACCTTAACCAGAACACTGGTTAAGAAGTGTAGGAAAAGAGCACTTACTGCATACCCAGTGGTCTGCTGGTAACAGCAGTTATGTAAACAAGCGAGCTGGTGCTGTCAAGGAAAACTCGGCCAGCTCTTTTTTAAAAATTTTATTTTATTTTTTTTTGCGGTACGCGGGCCTCTCACTGTTGTGGCCTCTCCCGTTGCGGAGCACAGGCTCCGGACGCGCAGGCTCAGCGGCCATGGCTCACGGGCGCAGCCGCTCCGCGGCACGTGGGATCTTCCCGGACCAGGACACGAACCCATGTCCCCTGCATCGGCAGGCGGACTGTCAACCACTGCGCCACCAGGGAAGCCCTAAATTTTATTTTTTAACATCTTGGTTGGAATATAATTGCTTTACAATGCTGTGTTTCTGCTATACAACAGAGTGAATCAGCTATACATATACATATATCCCCATATCCCCTCCTTCTTGTGTCTCCCTCCCACCCTCCCTATCCCACCCCTCTAGGTGGTCACAAAGCACCGAGCTGATCTCCCTGTGCTATGCGGCTGCTTCCCACTAGCTATCTATTTTACATTTGGTACTGTGTATATATGTCCATGCCACTCTCTCACTTCGTCCCAGCTTACCCTTCCTCCTCCCCGTGTCCTCAAGTCCATTCTCTATGTCTGCATCTTTATTCCTGTCCTGCCCCTAGGTTCTTCAGAACCATTTGTTTTGTTTTGTTTAGATTCCATATATATGTGTTAGCACATGGTATTTGTTTTCCTCTTTCTGACTTACTTCACTCTGTATGACAGACTCTAGGTCCATCCACCTCACTACAAATAACTCAATATCATTTCTTTTTATGGCTGAGTAATATTCCATTGTGTATATGTGCCACATCTTCTGTATCCATTCATCCGATGATGGGCACTTAGGTGGTTTCCATCTCCGGGCTGTTGTAAATAGAGCTGCAGTGAACATTTTCTGCATGACTCTTTTTGAATTATGGTTTTCTCAGGGTATATGCCCAGTAGTGGAATTGCTGGGTCATATGGTAGTTCTATTTTTAGTTTTTTAAGGAACCTCCATACTGTTCTCCATAGTGTCAGCCAGCTTTTGATCAGTGTTTGGATTGGGCCATCTGCTTCAGTCTTAGGGGTGTGTGCTTCAGAGCCAGTGCCTGGGTTCAAAGCTTCCATCCAACACTATGATCTGAGCATTCTCCAGCTGGGTGACCTTTGACAAGCTACTTAAAGCTTTGTGCTTCAGTTTCCTGATCTGTAAATGGGGCTAACAGTAGCTTCTGTCTCCAAGGGCTGTTGTGAGGATTAAATGAGTTACTTCTCATAAAGCGCTCTTACATATCAAGGGCTCCACCCATGCCTCCATCCACCCACTCACTCAGCCCCTGTCTGTTGCGCACTCACCATGTGCTGGGCCCTGCTGTGGAGGCTGGTGTTAGGGGTACAGCACTCAGACAGAAGAGGTCCCTGTCCTATTGGAGGCTACATTTTAGGGGGAAGAGACCATTAAAAAAAAAAATGAACAAGTCTAGGTACTAATAAGTGTTACAAAGACAATAAATAGGGAAATAGAGAGTGACTGGGCTAGGGGGAGAGAGGCCAACATTGGCTAGGGTGGCAGGAGTGGATTTGGACGAGGTGATGTTTGAGCTGAGATCTGAATGACAAGAGATAAATGTCAGCTCTCATTAAATTAAGAAAGTTTTCCTTTGTGTTGGTGACTCTTTCAAACATTCTTATTTAAAAATCTCTCATCAATATAAAATCCTTTCTAGCAGGACACCACTAGGAGATCCTGAGCCCCTCTCCCATAGCACATGACTGTGTTCAAACAGGTCATTGTCAACATCTTGGAGCTTTCCCCCTGAACTTCATCTTGACAGTACCCAGATGTGCCCACCCCTGGGTCTCTCTCCCTTGGCTCCAGCTGGGTGCTCACCCACCTTGTTATGCCTCAGTTCCTGGAAGAGCCTGACTCTGTTGTTCCCACCTGACAGCAAGTACAGGACTGGGTTGAGGCAGCTGCTCAGGCTCGCCAGAGGCCTCCGTATCTTGTAGGCCAGGCCGGCCACCTTCAAGAGCTGGCAGTTCTGTGAAGGTAGGAAGCGGAGCGTGACGTAGAGGGAGCGTGTGATGCGGAAGGGCACAAAACAGAGGGTGAAGAGGCCGCACACCAGCAGGGTGGTCCGGAGGGACTTGGCCCGGGCCGCGCTGCCCATCCTCATGAGGGTCTCCCTTGGCTTGGTCAGGCTCCTGACCATCAGCGAATAGCACACCAAGATGACCAAGGAGGGAAAGACAAACAGGACAACATCAGGACCACGCCATAGGTGGAAAACTGATCAAAATGCTCTGGGCTGGTCATGTCGTGGCAGACCATCTGGCCGTTGATGTAGTCCGTTTGGGAGAAGACCAGCGTGGGCAGCAGCTAGAGAGCCACCAGGGCTCACGTGGCGGCGGTGCCCAGCAGGACATGCCGGCGGGCCCGGTAGGGCAGCAGACGCAGCGGGTGGCACACGCCCAGGAAGCGGTGCACCGAGATGCAGGTCAGCAGCAGGAAGCCGCTGTAGAGGTTGGTGTAGAACAGGAAGCGCACCAGCTTGCAGAGCAGCTCCCCAAAGGGCCGTCTGTCACGCAGGGAGCAGGTGATGATGAAGAAGGGCAGTGTCAGCACATAAAGCAGGTTGGCTACCATCAGGTTCACCAGATCGATGGTGGCACAGCTCCAGCGCTTGGTTTGGTGCCAGGAGAGTCACAGAACAGTGCCATTCAGGGGGAGGCCTAGCACGAAGATGATACTGTAGGTCGGGGGAGGTAGATTTGTTTGTAGTCCTCCGAGAAATAGCAGAATCTTTCTGCCTTTGAGATGTTGGTATCCAGCTTCTCCATCTCCTGGGAGGCCCCCTTCTGGGAGCACAGCTATTCCTGCTTCTCCTTCCCCTGGGGAGAAACAAAGTGGATGGCAGAGCATCATGACCTCAGCTGGGCGTTAGTGTCTGCCTTGATGTGGCATCCAATTCCCAAAGTCTGGGCAGAGTCCTTGTTTGAGAGAGACCAGCTCCAGTAAAAAAAAAAGAGTTAACCCCAAGGGCAAAGCAGTCTTCAAAAGCAGGGCTTCTAGACTTACCAGGTCCACAGGGCTGCCCTTACCCTGACTTGTATGCTCTTGGCTCCAGGCTGGGTTGGTAGGAAGCTCAGATATAAATGGTGGCAGGAAGATGCTGCTGTCGTTGGAACAGGACACACCATCTCCAGTGCTGCGACTTGTTCTCTGGCTAGGCTACTCTGCATAGAGTTAGGAAACCTCCAAGAGGACCTTCTGCAGCCCGAGATGCTGGTACGTTCCTAGGGGGTTAGTATTGCCTACAGTCTGGCCCTAACCCCCCGTGCCACGGTGGAGTGGCAAGTGATCCTTGGGGGCTAGGGAGGATTAGGGAAAGCACAGGTTTTGCCTGCAGGCTCTGCGGGAGGATTTTGGTTTGTATCTCTTTCAGGATTTATTAACTGCGTATCTGAATCCTGAGGCTGATGTGCTTATTAACCATCTCAGCATCCTGGACATCCAAGAAAACAGATCTGAGCCATGAAGCCAGGTGCATCTTCTTTCCTACCCCTGTCCCTGCTGACAAAACAGATCCAACAGGCGGACCCACAGAGCTGAGGCAGCTGTGCGTGGAGCCTGCAGTTCCTGGTGCGTTGGGAAATCAGTGGGCCAGTCGGCATGGAGCCTGCAGGGGTGGAATGAAGTTGATTTCTAGGGGTTAACCTTCAGAAAGATGAGTTAATATGGGGAAAGAGAGAAAAGTTTAAGTTGGGTAATTTTGGGGTAAATTGATTGTTGGCTGTAAACTGTACCATATAGATGTTTATTCACAACAGAAGGAACAGAGACCTCATGCATTCTATCAGTCAACAAACACTTACGGAGCATCTATTGGTCAGGCACTAGGGACGAAAGATAAATAAAGCACGGTCCTCACTCTCCAGGCTCTCACAGTCTGGTGGGGAAGACAAGCAGATACAGATGATTGCCCTGCAATATGGAAAATGGTCAACCAAATGCTGGGAAAACCAGCAGCGTGCTGAGGGAGTCGAGTGAAGGCTTCTTAGACTAGTGCCATGGGAGCTGCTTGGGGGAACAAAGGGGAGCTTGCTGGGAAAGAAGGGTGAGGAGCATTTGGGGCAGGGTTGGGGGCACAGCACATGCAAGGAAACAGAGCCGAAGGGTCCTGGGATGGCAGGATTACCCACGTGGAGGGTGAAAACTGAGGATGCATAAGGAGGATGATGGATGTGCTTAAGCAGGACAGTGACGGGATGAGGCTGTGTGGCAGGAAGACACGTGGCAGCAGCACGGAACCAAGGCTGGAACAGTCAGACTGTAAGGGGGCCGGAGCAGTGCGTGCAGGTGAGAGATGCTCGGGACCCCAAGCGAGGCCACACAGGGTTGACGAGGAGAGAGGACTTGACCCCAGAGGCGCTGCTGAGGCAGGAGCAACAGGACAGATTGCATGTGGGGCGTGAGCCAGAGGAGGTGTTGAGGGTGTCCCTGAGACCGGACAGGTGGTGAGGCCAGTGCCTGAGCTGAAGCCTGAAGCTTGAAGGCTGGGGCCAATGCTCTGAGGTGGTGGGGACAGTGGCCGTCTGTGCTGCAGCCTGCCAAGGGGCTCGCCACCTCGTCGCCTGACTTGAAGATCTGCCTGACTGGGAGGGCGAAGCTTTTTGGCTGGGTGGGTAAAAAGAATCTCGTTTTCATTCATTTTGTCCCATCACCTTCCACGTGGAGGGCTGGCAAATGCTTAGTTATTTCCAGCGAAGCTGCCTTCCCAACTCGGTGTGGGCTCTCAGGCGGAGGTTGAGGAGGGGAACCAGCCTGGTTCAATGCAGACTCGGGCCTGCCACGTCACACCGTGATTTTGTTCAGTCCTCAGAACAACCGTGTGGATGCAGCATTAGCTCCATTTTACCGTGAGGAAATTGCGGGTCAGAGAAGACACCCTGGTGGGGCTCGCTAGGCCCTCCAGTCTGGTGGGTTTGCCCCTGATGGGGGCTGTAGGCTTCTGCCCCCTCACACCTGTGGTGAAAAGCACTCAAATCCCAGCTCTGCCGGGGACCATGAGTACAGTCTGAAGAAGCAAGTCACCTTATCTCTCTCGGCGACAGTCTCCCCAGTTGTAAGATGGGACAGTGTATCTGGTGAGGTTGCTGTGAGAATTAGCTGGAAGAAAGGCACACTCACAAGGGAGTGACCCAACATGATTTGGTTCTCTTCCCTCCCCTCATCCCTCTTCTGCTAGAGACCATGGTGCCCTGGAAGCCTGAGCTCTTTGGTTTATGTGGAAGGATGGGAGGACGAGTGTGACTTTACTGCCTCATAACTGACAAGGTCACTTTTCTTCCTGGCTGTGACCTGCTGTGGTCTGAATTGTGTCACCTACAAATTCATGTATTGAACCCCTAACCTGTAGTGTGACTACATTTGGAGTAAGGGAGTAATTAAAGTCAAATAAGGTCATAAGAATGGGGGCCTCCATATACCTGGAGAAAACCATAATTCAAAAAGAGTCACGCACCACAATGTTCATTGCAGCTCTATTTACAATACCCAGGACATGGAAGCAACCTCGGTGCCCATCGACAGAGGCATGGATAAAGAAGATGTGGCACATATATACAACGGAATATTAGCCATAAAAAGAAATGAAATCGAGTTATTTGTAGTGAGGTGGATGGACCTAGAGTCTCATACAGAGTGAAGTAAGTCAGAAAGAGGAAAACAAATACCATATGCTAACACATATATATGGAATAAAAAAAAAATGGTTCTGAAGAACCTAGGAGTAGGACGGGAATAAAGACTCAGACGTAGTGAATGGACTTGAGGACACGGGGAGGGGGAAGGGTAAGTTGGGACAAAGTGAGAGAGAGGCATGGACATATATACACTACCAAATGTAAAATAGATAGCTAGTGGGAAGCAGCCGCATAGCACAGGGAGATCAGCTCGGTGCTTTGTGACCGCCTAGAGGGATGGGATAGGGAGGGTGGGAGGGAGACGCAAGAGGGAGGAGATATGGGGATATATGTATATGTATAGCTGATTCACTTTGTTATACAGCAGAAACTAACACACCATTGTAAAGCAACTATACTCCAATAACGATGTTAAAAAAAGAAAAAAGAGAGGGGCCCTAATCCAGTAGGATTAGTGTCTTAATAAAGGACAGCGGAGAGCTTTCTCTCTCTCGTGAGGACGTAGCAAGAAGGTGGACTGTAAGCCAGGATGAGCGCTTTCATCAGGAACCAAACCCTGCAGTTCTTGAGATTTTGGACTTCCCAGTTTCCATAACTGTGAGAAATACATTTCTGTGGTTTTAAACCACCCAGTCTGTGGCATTTTGTTCCAGCAGTTTGAGAAGACTCAGATATCTTCCATGCATTTCCAGGCCTACCCAGTCTGGAGGGACAGCTTTTGGTGAGAGATTGACCATCCTTAGTTGAGACATCGTGTAAGAGAACTACACAATGTTTGGAACAGTGCATTACTGAGGCTGCTATTATGGAGAAAGGAAGAGGGAGAAAAACTCAGGCCATAAGGGGTTAATTCACTTGCCAAAAGCTGTGATGATGTTGACCACCTCCTCCTTGAAGCCTCTTTTCTACCCTCTGCAATCCCCTGACTTTTCTCCTGTCTCCCTAGAACTCCTAGCTTCTTCCATTCATTGGGATGCAGCATTGAGGGACTATTAGCTATTCACAGAACAGAGGAAAAGACTCAGTGGAAGAGAAGCAGGCTGGGGTTTTACAATAGAAGAGAAGTTGGGGGACAGTTGCTGTGATGAATGGAATTCTCAGGAGAGAGATGTCCTCACTTCTAGAAAGTGAGTGTATGTTGTAACATGTGGTTTCCCCTCTTTTTTTTTTTTTAACAAGATGTTGGGGGTAGGAGTTAAAATTTATTTATTTTTGCTGTGTTGGGTCTTCGTTTCTGTGCGAGGGCTTTCTCTAGTTGTGGCAAGCGGGTGCCACTTTTCATCGCGGTGCGCGGGCCTCTCACTATCGCGGCCTCTCTTGTTGCGGCGCACAGGCTCCAGACGCGCAGGCTCACGGGCCCGTAGTTGTGGCTTACGGGCCTAGTTGCTCCGCGGCATGTGGGATCCTCCCAGACCAGGCCCGAAGCCGTGTCCCCTGCATTAGCAGGCAGATTCTCAACCACTGCACCACCAGGGAAGCCCCTGTAGTTTCCCCTCTTTGTCACCATTTATTCACAAGCTTTCAAAAAGACTGACATGGTTTAGAGTTGGAATTTGTTTCACTGTTGGACTCAGTGGGGATTTGGGCCTTGAGAAAATAATGAAGTGAGAATCCTGAATGTGGGTTAAATGGGTACCATGACTTCCAATCTTCAGCCTAGAGTTCTTCCCACTGTGGGTCTCCAAGAGCCTGGCTCCCTGCTAAACAGGGGTCTCAACTAGTCATCTCCGGAGCAGCAATGACCTCTGAGTACCATGGTGTACATCTTCCCAAGGGGACAGGGAAGTCTTTATCATTTTCATGGTTTGAAATAGTTATTACTACCCAGAGAAATGACTCAGCTAAGATGAAGAAAGAGGTGTTCTCTCTCCTTTAACAAGTATTTGTAAGATACATATTTCAAGAGTTCAGAAAAGGGAAAAGTTATGAATAAATTTGAGTAGCAACAAAATGTTAACCACCTTTCAGTTGTGGAGGAGTGGTTGTTGAGAAAATAGGATCCCCTTTAAAAAAGATTTTGGGTCAAAGGAGTGGGCATCGCTTATTTTCATTTTTAAAATGCCACTATTGTATTATAAATGTGTTTAAATCTATAAATTGATTTTAATATTTTACTTGTATCTAGAGACCTTTCTCAGAGAAATGGAGCTATTTAATGGAGTCTCATAAATGCCTTCAGACAGTAAATTTGTTTTTACAAGTTATTCCTTAAAACTGTTTATATGCATTTCTTTAATACTTTTACCTTTAATTTTTAATACAAATTTTAACTTATTTTTATTTATTTGTTTTTTTTGTGGTACGCGGGCCTCTCACTGTTGTGGCCTCTCCCGTTGCGGAGCACAGGCTCCGGACGCGCAGGCTCTGTGGCCATGGCTCACGGGCCCGGCCGTTCCACGGCATGTGGGATCTTCCCGGACCGGGGCACGAACCCGTGTCCCCTGCTTCGGCAGGCGGACTCTCAACCACTGCGCCACCAGGGAAGCCCTTTAATACAAATTTTAAAGGTTACACTCCATTAACAGTTATTACAAAATATTGGCTATATTCTCCGTGTTGTATAATACATCCCTGAGCCTCTCTTACACCCAAAAGCTTGTACCTCCCACTTCCCCATCCCTATATGCCCTTCCCACAGTGGTGTGGAAAACAGTATGGAGGTTTCTCAAAAAGCCACTGTAATATATGCATTTCTTAATTTCCAGAGATGAATTAGAAATTATTATTCATACTCATATTCACAACGTAATTATTCTGTTTTTCAATAAGTTTTAAAAAATGGGGCCCCAAGGTACATTTAATTAGGTGGTGGATTACAGTAGTCGGTGGTTTACTTTGAATTACTTTTCCTAAGTGTTTCAAATCCACTAGATAGTTTGGTGTTATTTGGCCAGTAGACCACTGGGTGGCGATAAAGACTGACAGACAGGTTACAATTTTTTCCTCCACAAGGAAGCAGAAATTGGGATTGGGCTCAGGTCCAGCCATAGCAGCTGTGGATAAGATATAATTCATTGAGGACATACAGAAAATCACACCAACCAAACCACCTCCTGTCCAAAGTTACTATGTTAGGGTCACACAATGAAATGGTGTTGCAATCAGCTGAAAGCAGCCTTTCTGGGATTGATTTTTAAAAAGATCTTGTGAGATAGGCATGGCTGGCATTATTTCCCCCATTATACAGCTGAGCAAACTGAGGTTCAGTGGAAGTCTTATCTGCAATGATTTGGGAAAAGCCTGGGCTTCTTTCACAAAGCAGAGACTCAGCAAATTTCCAGATTTCCAGGGAATATTTTTTTTTTTAGCTACCTTCCCCCTTCTCACCCCCCTAATCACATAAGAAAGAAAGAAAACAGGGAAATAAAAGAGCAGGTCATCCCAGAAGTCACTAGATGTAGTGCCTTTGTTATAGATAACTGAACCCTAGCTCAAAAAGCATGGTCTAGAGATAATGGTAAAGAGAAAGAGGACAAAACAGAGTTTTAAAAAACTGTCAAGAACGAGATCTACATAGCAACCCAGTTGTTTTTTTTTAAATTAATTAATTTATGGCGGCATTGGGTCTTCATTGCTGCACGTGGGCTTTCTCTAGTTGCGGTGAGCAGGGGCTACTCTTCGTTGCGGTGGGCAGGCTTCTCATTGCGGTGGCTTCTCTTGTTGCGGAGCACGGGCTCTAGATGCGCGGGCTTTGGTAGTTGCGGTGCGTGGGCTCAGTAGTTGTGGCTCGCAGGCTCAGTAGTTGTGGCTCACGGGCTTAGTTGCTCTGCGGCATGTGCGATTTTCCTGGATGAGGGCTCAAACCCGTGTCCCCTGCATTGGCAGGTGGATTCTTAACCACTGTACCACCAGGGAAGTCCAGCAACCCCGTTTTAAACTGTACCTTGAGTCTTAAGATAAAAGGCACTTGTTAGTCTTTTAATGATTTTGTATTATATTTTTCCAGTGTGGGCTTACGCCTGCTGTGTACCTAGATCCCTCTTCCATGTCTGAATTGTCCCCAAACCTAAGAGCCCAAGGGCTTTTATTTTTCACAAGGGAAAGCAAGTTGGATCCTTTAAATAATTAAAAGACTGTTGAGAGACAGTGAGTACTTAATTTCAATAATTAATTTAGCAGCTTGTACATTTTTGTTTTCTGTTGACAAGGATCTGACATAACTGGCAGCTTTAAATTAGTGTAAACACAGGGAGGGATTGGGAAACATCACTCTGACATTGTATTGTCACAACAGAGAAGGTGGCTGCCCTGAAACTGATGTTACTCTGTCTGGAAAAATAATCACTACTGAAAAAATTATCTTTTTACTTCATCTATACAAATGTGTAATACCACCCCTCCACTGACTTTGAAATCAGAATTTTTAACATTAATGGTGCAGTAAAAATAATCTTGGCTGCAACATCCTGTGGCTCTGGAAGTCCATCATTGCCTCTAGGCTCACGACCCTGAAAGGAGATCTTTATGAAACTTTTTCCTTTTCCTTTCATTTGGCATCAAAGATATTTAAATGTGTCACGACTGAGTCTTTGCCTGTGTGCCCTGTGCAGAAATGTAGAAAGCTGGTTTGGTTTGGGGCAAGAGAGGAGATCAGTGGTAGAGTCTGGGGCTTGAGGACTAATGGTAAAGTTGCCCAAGTCATCTTCAGAGTAGAGGGCTTGTATCTTAGGACCCTGTTTTCATCCACTCTTCCCCTTAGGCATCAGGTTCCACCCACAGCTTCCCTAAAATGCCCTTTACAGCAGTAACACGCTGATGGATGTGCGGTCCACTGTCAGAGTCTTTCCTGTTGCTAGGGTGTTGCTAGGGTCTGGGGGAGGAATCCACGATGGCCTCAGACATTCAGCACAGTGGGTGAGAGGGAGTAGGGTGTGCTACCATCGTGTTTGGGAGTGCAATCCCAGGGAGCAGGGTGAGGGGCAAGGGGAGTGACCGGCGAAGGAGGGACCCTGCCTTCATCCACTCTCCACCTCAGGCATCAGGTTTTCTCACCAAACCCCAGGGTTTTTTTGCCCTGTGAGGTGTTCCCCCTTCCTCCCCACACACTTCTGTGCTGCTTCTACGTGGGAGATGAGGGGCTCCTGCTGTATCTGGACCGGGATCCTTTTGTATGAAGTGATTCTTCTAGTTTCTTCTTGCTCATTTTTTCTATTGAGTTGTCTGTCTTTTTGTTATTGAGTTTTAGGAGATCTTTACATATTTTCAATGAAAATATTTTCTGTTACTCGTGTTACAACTATTTGTTTTCCTACTCTGGCTTTCCCTGACTTAACTGCATATATATATATATATATATATATACACACATATATATATATATAGGTTTTTTTTTTTTAAGGAATGAAGTTTTTAATTTTAACATAGTTGAAATGATCAGTATTCCTTGTTTGTGCTTTTTGTATCTGGTTTAAGACTTTCTCTACTCTGAGGTCATAAGGATATTCTTCTGGATTAGCATATGAAAGCCTTTCCCATTTAGATCTATTTGATTTTTCCTACTAAAGGGTTTAATGTGTGTGTGTGTGTGTGTGTGTGTGTGTGTGTGTGTGTGTGCATCTAAGAAACACAGAGAAAGATGATTAGATTAAATGCTATGTGGAGAGCACAGAGCATTGGAAACAGGTGAGGGAGCATTTTGCTGTAGTCTAGAAGGGACGTCATGGTAGCTTTGACCTGAGTGGTGAGGGTGGGAACAGAGAGAAATGGGTGTATTCAGTGGACATTTAGGAGGGAAATGAGTGTGACTTGGTGTGAATTGCATATGGGGGAGGGGCTGAGGACTACCCCTAGTGAACCCTTTTTCTGCTGCTCTAACCAATGCACTCACCCTTTTCTTTTTTTTCTCGATTTCATTGCTTCTCCATTCAGTTTGTGCTTCCTCCTTGCTTCTCCTGACTCGGCTTTCCCTCTGGGCTTCCTTTGACTTCCAGCACTGTTGCAGATGGCTAACTCTGCCCACAGAGCCATAGAAAATTTCCGAAGAGGCTCTGATTGACCCAGGTATTCACCATCATTCCTGTTTGGATAGGACTGCCGCAGCCAGGCCTCTGGCATGCTGTGGGTCTGCACACACATGGGCTGCCTGGGTGGCCCCTTCATTATGGCCAGGGGCTGCTGTGATGGGATCACAGAGTTAGGAGCAGGGCCACACTTGACGGATGAGCACTAAGGGTTGCTCTTTCTGTGGAGGTTTTGAGGAAGACGGCTCCCCTCAGCGGAAGGCTGTGAGCAGCTGGTGCTCGGTGTGTTCTGTGAGCGCAGCAGAGCGTTAGAAAGAGAAGATACACCTAAGAGAATGGATTTTCTTTTTCACTAAACCCGCTTTTTCTTTAATGATGTCTATACAATGAACTTGCTTTCTAAAACACATATTTATATTAGAAACTTCTCATGACCCTTAAAGCGGTTGTAGATAGCAAACATAATATTTGAAGATGGTCTCCAACGCAGTTTCATTTATTAATAGTATACCAATCAGAGCTTTGACTGTGAGATATTTTGTTCATGCATAAACCATACATTTGAATTGACAGTCCTATTAATGAAGGAATGCAGTTATGTATGTTTATGGTAAAAGAACCAACTGGATATTTTTTGAACCTCATTATATGCAAGACATATTAAAAACAGGAGTTGTAGAGAGTGAAAACAGGCCTTGATGTCATGTTCAGTAAAACACGTCAGAGGTGAAGTCTCAGAAAGCACTATGGTGAAATACGGGGGGAAGGTGTGGAGTCTCAAGGGGTTTCATTTAAACACAAGCCTCATGTATTAATATCTTCATTGATTTATTTTTATGCCAATATGTTCTGACATAAATATGGTGATCTATAATGTATCGACCATAAAAGTCAACATTATTTTTAAAGCTGACTCAGGGAAATAAAACCTCATTGTTAGTGCTGATATATACGGTATGTTACTGTGTGGAAAAATTAACCTCTCCTGTCCTGTCCCTGACTGAGCTAAGTAAGAGGGATTCGTTTTAATAGTCACTGACCTTTGGTGCATGTTTTGCTTCCTGGCCAATGTCCAGTTTGCGATGGGATTGGCCCATGGTGTGAAGTAAAGAGCAGTGCATATTCAACATTCCAGAAAAGACCCTGCCAAGCATGGAAGCCAGTCAGCAAATACCTTTGCCTTTTAGAAGGTCAGAAGGCCTGTGAAACTCTCCTGGTCAGGTATTGTGGAGCCATAACTTGTGTCTTCTGTATGAGAGCAACAATGAGAGCGGAAGTGGCATGGAGACCCCAAAACAGAGAGGACATGTGCGGACAGTGTCAGGCTTGGATGGTCACAGAGAAGAGACTCCGTCTGGAATGCCAGAGGCAGGGAGCACACTCCAGTGCTCTGCTCAAGCCAGTCACATTAGTGCTGTGGACTTCGGTGAAATGATTCTATGAAGTGAAAACCAAGCCGAGGAGAATTTAATTTAGCAGCATAGTAGAGAATGCTCATGGGACTGGGGCCAATTTGGACGACTTCCACTTCCACTAAATTTCAGAACAGAACAAGTTTGCTGAAAATAACAAAATGCTGAGAATTTTAGAGCTAGAGGGCCCCTGGGTGCAAGGCAGGGGTAATCACTTGATAGATGAGGCAGCTGTTAAACCCCAAGAGATTAAGTGAGCAGTTTGCCCAGGGAGACACAGCTGGTTAGTGGCTGCACTGTATCTGAGGTCCAGATCTCCCGGTTCTCTATGCAGGGCTCTTTCTGCTCCATTTTATCAATTAGGAGCCGTGACTGATAATACACATGCTTGGAGGATATTCCACAGAACCACCTGAATCTGGTTGCAAACCTACCAGTGCACTGAACTGGTCTTTTCAAGGTTCCCTATGGTCCCCATGCTGCCAAATTCTCTGCATACTTTTCTGACTCAATTTAAACTTCTAAGCAGTGTACTGCAGTTGAGCACTCCTTGAAGCATCTCTTCTCTTGCTTTCTCCATGAGTTAAGATTCGTTGCTGGTGAGAGAAACCCATGCCCAAAGTGACAAAACTAAACGATAATTGATTCGCTCATGTAATCACTGTCCTGGGGAGGCTGGCTTTAGGCACGGTCTGATGCAGGAGCTCAGATAGGGTTACTAAGACTGCTTTCTTTATATATATTTCTTGGCTCTATTTTCTCCAAATTGGCTCCATTCTCATACATACGCTCCCCTCATAGTGACAAGACGGCTGCCATGAACTCCACTCTTTCATTTAATTATATGCAAATCCAGCAGGAAAAATTATGCCTCAACCAGAAAGTCCTGGGATTAGCGATGGTTGGTCCTGTTGTCTTGTCCTAAGCTCAGTGTCCATCCCTGAACCAACCACTATGGCCAGGGCATGGGATGCACTGATTGGCCCAGGCCTTGGTTAAATGTTCCACCCTTAGGACCTAAGGGAGAATTGGCTTCACCCAAATCACATGTATTAGAGTGAGGAAAGGGTGGTTCCCCTAAAGCATATTTGGGGTCCTGTTACCACAAGAAAGGGACTGAATACTGGACAGCAACAATAACAAATGCCCAGAGCAATTTCTCTGATACCACACTTTCCTAATATGCCTAATACTTCTCTCTTTTCAGTCTCACTCATTGTGTCACTCACTTCAACTTGATCTCTCATGTTGGATATCCCCAGGGCCCTGCTCCAGAGCTTCTAACCTTCCGTGACTATACTTGTTCTCAAAGCAATTTCATCAAGTCCAAGAAGATGGACATAGCCCAAGGCACTTTGAGTCAACCTTGGCTCACATGGTAGTTGAGACTGTAGGCCATGGAATTTAATGAGAAACGGTATTTAAATGGGAAGTCTTAAGAGGAAGGAAGACTGTTGACACAAGTGTATCTGAGAAAGCAAAGCACTGAGCTACTCCTTATCCTTTGCTCCAAAGATAAGGGATAGGGTTGGAGAATATTTACAAGTAGTTACCATAAAGGCACAAAACATAAAGTGTACTAGCCAGGTGGGTTAAAAGTCTTGTTAAGGTTAGATCTATAAATACTTGCTCTTCTTCTTGTGAAATTGAATTTCTGGCGTGTTTGCTGAGAAGGTAAAGAACTCTCCTGGGATATTTCCCTCCCTTATTATAGAGGTTTATTGTAATCATCTATGGACTACAATCTTTAACCTCGAGGCTATAGTAACTGCAAAGCTTGTTTTACGTATTTGTTGTGGGGAATTGCATTTATTCACTATCTGTCTGGTATAAGAAATTGTATATATTAGAATATGTCTGGGTAGGAGATTGTTTATGACTTCACTAACTGTCCCATAACTCTATTTCTACATAAATTCATAAACCCAGTTTCTAGCAGGAACTGTTAAGCCCCTTTGTCTTGACTTCCTTGTTATAGGGTTTATATGAGAAAAATATATTTGTGATTCTAGAAGAATAATTTCTAAACAGTATGTGAAGCTTGTCTTCTTCACACCATCTGTGTCTTGATAACTCCCTAATCCATACCCGCAGCTCTGTTCTGTGCCCTGAGCTCCAGACTTGTATATCCAATTGCCCACTTGGAACTGCCTGCATAGTTTGCAGATTTCACCAACCTAATGTTGCCAAGAGTGAACTCCTAATATCCTCATTTTTCTCCAACCAAATCTGTCTCTCTGCTCAACATTCTTTATCATTTCAGTAAATGGCACTGTTACAGATCCAGTCGTTCAAGCAAAGATCCCAGAAATCATTCTCCATTCTTCTCTTTTCCCTTCTCCCATATCAGTCCATCACCAAGTCTTATCAAATATCTGTCACACCATCCACTACTGCTAATTCACTTCCACCACCCTAGTGTTTGCACTGTAATCTTTTGCCCACTTCAGCTGTACCCCTCACTGGTCTCCATGCCTCCTCCCTGCTCCATGCACAGCAGCCAGGGTGATCTGTATGAGGCATAAGTCAGACTCTGTGCCCATCTGAAGGCATTCTGTTGCCTTCCTATTGTCCTTCAGAATAAACCCCAAATGTCTTCCCATGGACTATAAGGTCCTCTGTGGTCTTATCCCTGCTCCACACTCCAGCCTCGTCTCATCTTCTCTATCCCCTAGTTACGGGGCTGTAGCCACACCAACCACCACCTGCAATGTGTCAGGTGGGTTATGGGTTAGCAACAAGCAATCTCTCTCTCATACACACACACACATACACACCCTGATTGGTGGAGTCAAGGCCCAGAAACTTTTCAGAAAAAGTGTGGCCACAAAGGACAGGAGCAGATGCAGTCTATTCTGGTTGGGCTTTTCCTCTTTACTAGTTCCCCCATGGCATGTCCACACAGAACAGGGTAGGGGCCTGCTGTTTCTAAGTAAACGGCCAGGTTTTTGCTGTACCACAAGTCTTTTATCTTCACATCAAGACTTAGCCTAACCTTCTGTATATGGTGCCCTTAGATTTTCCAGGTTTGAACCAAATCCAGCATCAGCAAAGCCACATTATCAGTGGAGGAGAGTCAATATTCAGTTGAGCCTGAGAAATATGTCTGCCTGTAGCTTTTAAGCATTCTAGAAAACCTGTTTCCCCATAGTCCGTTCCTTGACTCTCATTCAGTCTGGATTATTCTCATGCCGAATTTGGTTCCAGGACCCAAATCACAAGTCCATTTCCCTGAAGGCCTATCTGTCCCCTGAACACATCATGCTCATTCATGCCCCAGAGTCCTTGTTATTCCTGCTCCCAACTGCTTGGAGCACACTTTCCCCAGCTTTTTCTCTGTATGATCGTATTCATCTTATCCTTCAGATCGAAATACGTTCCGAGAGGGCTTTTTACTATCTAAAACAATTTGTGCTGTAATTCCTTCCTATGGATTTTATTTACTTTCCATATTTTAATGAAATCTGTTTATTATTTTGCTTTTTTTTTCTGTTAAATATAATTTAATTGAGGTCAGAGACCTTGTCTGTCTTGTTCTTTTTTATATTCTTGGGCCTAACAGCACTTTGCAATTAGTTGGCACTCAACAGATCTTAGCTGAATGATGGAGTGCCCTGTTTAATGTCCCAGAGGGAGGGAGACAAGTGTGTTGCTCCGTTGAGGGTCATGCTGCCTTTCTCATCCCAGCAGGGTGGACTTTATTGCTGGATTCATACAGACAATTACAGGCTAGCCTCTGAGACAGTGGTTGTTGGGTAACCACCATCATGGATGGACACAGGAAGGTAGCTGGAGCCTTCAGCCCCCAAAGTCTTGACTTTTGGTGTGTTGAATTTCTTTATGGCCCCTGCTCTTCAGTCCCCTCTCTAGAAGCCATAGGTGATGAGGTAGAACATTACAATTTCATGCTCTCAGGTCTTGATTCCCTTAATATGAGATGTGTGTTCTTGAGGATAAGTGAGAAGAACCTATTGGGTTGGCCAAAAAGTGCCTTCGGTTTTTTTTTCTTTAAACTGACTTTTATTTTATATGCAATTGTAACAAATTTTTTTGTGTTCCTCTTTTTTTTAACTTTTTTTTTTGTTTCTTTGTGTGTGTGTGTGTGTGTGTTTTAAACATCTTTTTTAGAGTATAATTGCTTTACAATGGTGTGTTAGTTTCTGCTTTATAAAAGGGAATCAGCTATACATATACATATGTCCCCATATCTCTTCCCTCTTGCATCTCCCTCCGTCCCACCCTCCCTATCCCACCCCTCTAGGTGGTCACAAAGCACCGAGCTGATCTCCCTGTGCTATGCAGCTGCTTCCCACTAGCTATTTGTTTTACATTTGGTAGTGTATTTATGCCCATGCCACTCTCTCACTTTGTCCCAGCTTACCCTTCCCCCTCCCCATATCCTCAAGTCCATTCTCCAGTAGGTATGCATCTTTATTCCCGTCTTGCCCCTAGGTTCTTCTGACCATTTCTTTTTCTTTTTTTTTAGATTCCATATATATATGTCTTAGCATACGGTATTTGTTTTTCTCTTTCTGACTGACTTTACTCTGTAGGACAGTCTCTAGGTCCATCTACCTCACTACAAATAACTCAGTTTCATTCCTTTTTATGGCTGAGTAATATTCCATTGTATATATGTACCACATCTTCTTTATCCATTCATCTGTTGATGGACACTTAGGTTGCTTCCATATCCTGGCTATTGTAAATACAGCTGCAATGAACATGTTCATACATGACTCTTTTTGAGTTACGGTTTTCTCAGGGTATATGCCCAGTAGTGGGATTCCTGGGTCGTATGGTAGTTCTATTTTCAGTTTTTTAAGGAAACTGCATACTGTTCTCCATAGTAGCTGTATCAATTTACATTCCCACCAACAGTGCAAGAGGGTTCCCTTTTCTCCACACCCTCTCCAGTACTTGTTGTTTGTGGATCTTCTGATGATGCCCATTCTAACTGGTGTGAGGTGATACCTCATTGTAGTTTTGATTTGCATTTCTCTAATGATTAATGATGTTGAGCATTCTTTCATGTGTTTGTTGGCAATCTGTATATCTTCTTTGGAGAGATGTCTATTTAGGTCTTCTGCCCATTTTTGGATTGGGTTGTTTGTTTTTTTGATATTGAGCTGCATGAGTTGCTTGTATGTTTTGGAGATTAATCCTTTGTCAGTTGCTTCATTTGCAAATATTTTCTCACATTCTGAGGGTTGTCTTTTCATCTTGTTTATGGTTTCCTTTGCTGTGCAAAAGCTCTGAAGTTTCATTAGGTCCCATTTGTTTATTTTTATTTCCATTTCTCTAGGAGGTGGGTCAAAAAGGATCTTGCTGTGATTTATGTCATAGAGTGTTCTGCCTATGTTTTCCTCTAAGAGTTTGATGGTGTCTGGCCTTACATTTCGGTCTTTAATCCATTTTGAGTTTATTTTTGTGTATGGTGTTAGGATGTGTTCTGATTTCATTCTTTTACATGTAGCGGTCCAGTTTTCTCAGCACCACTTATTGGAGAGGCTGTCTTTTCTCCACTCTGTATTCTTGCCTCCTTTATCAAAGATAAGGTGACCATATGTGCATGGGTTTATCTCTGGGCTTTCTGTCCTGTTCCATTGATCTATATTTCTGTTTTTGTGTCAGTACCATACTGTCTTGAGTACTGTAGCTTTGTAGTATAGTCTGAAGTCAGGGAGCCTGATTCCTCCAGCTCCATTTTTCTTTCTCAAGATTGCTTTGGCTATTCAGGGTCCTTTCTGTTTCCATACAAATTGTGAAATTTTTTGTTCTAGTTCTGTGAAAAATGCCAGTGGCAGTTTGATAGGGATTACAATGAGTCTGTAGATTGCTTTGGGTCATAGAGTCATTTTCACAATGTTGATTCTTCTAATACAAGAACATGGTATATCTCTCTATCTATCTGTATCATCTTTAATTTCTTTCATCACTGTCTTATAATTTTCTGCATACAGGTCTTTTGTCTCCTTAGGTAGGTTTATTCCTAGATATTTTATTCTTTTTGTTGCAATGGTAAATGGGAGTGGTTTATTAATTTCACTTTCAGATTTTTCATCATTAGTGTATAGGAATGCCAGAGATTTCTCTGCATTCATTTTGTATCCTGCTACTTTACCAAATTCATTGATTAGCTCTAGTAGTTTTCTGGTAGCATCTTTAGGATTCTCTATGTATAGTATCATGTCATTTCCATCAGTGACACTTTACTTCTTCTTTTCCAGTTTGGATTCCTTTTATTTCTTTTTCTTCTCCGATTGTTGTGGCTGAAACTTCCAAAACTATGTTGAATAAGAGTGGTGAGAGTGGGCAGCCTTGTCTTGTTCCTGATCTTAGTGGAAATGGTTTCAGTTTTTCACCATTGAGGGTGATGTTGCCTGTGGGTTTGCCATTTTTGGCCTTTATTATGTTGAGGAAAGTTCCCTCTATGCCTACTTTCTGCAGGGTTTTTATCATAAATGGGTGTTGAATTTTGTCAAAAGCTTTCTCTGCATCTATTGAAATGATCATATGGTTTTTCTCCTTCAATTTGTTAATATGGTGTATCACGTTGATTGATTTGCATATATTGAAGAATCCTTGCATTCCTGGGATAAACCCCACTTGATCATAATGTATGATCCTTTTAGTGTGCTGTTGGATTCTGTTTGCTAGTAGTTCGTTGAAGATTTTTGCATCTATGTTCATCAGTGATATTGGCCTGTAGTTTTCTTTCTTTGTGACATCTTTGTCTGGTTTTGGTATCAGGGTGATGGTGGCCTTGTAGAATGAGTTTGGGAGTGTTCCTCCCTCTGCTATATTTGGAAGAGTTTGAGAAGGATAGGTGTTAGCTCTTCTCTAAATGTTTGATAGAATTTGCCTGTGAAGCCATCTGGTCCTGGGCTCTTGTTTATTGGAAGATTTTTAATCACAGTTTCAATTTCAGTGCTTGTGATTGGTCTGTTCATATTTTCTCTTTCTTCCTGGTTCAGTCTCAGAAGGTTGTGCTTATCTAAGAATTTGTCCATTTCTTCCAGGTTGTCCATTTTATTGGCATATAGTTGCTTGTAGTAATCTCTCATGATCCCTTGTATTTCTGCAGTGTCAGTTGTTACTTCTCCTTTTTCATTCCTAATTGTATTGATTTGAGTCTTCTCCCTTTTTAAAATTTTATTTATTTATTTTTTTTGCGGTACATGGGCCTCTCACTGTTGTGGCCTCTCCCATTGCGGATCACAGGCTCCAGACGCGCAGGCTCAGAGGGCATGGCTCTCGGGCCTAGCTGCTCCGCGGCATGTGGGATCTTCCCGGACTGGGGCACGAACCTGTGTCCCCTGCATCGGCAGGCACACTCACAATCACTGTGCCACCAGGGAAGCCCTCTACTCCCTTTTTTTCTTGATAAGTGTGTCTAATGGTTTATCAATTTTGTTTATATTCTCAAAGAACCAGCTTTTAGTTTTATTGATCTTTGCTATTGTTTCCTTCATTTCTTTTTCAAATATTTCTGATATGATCTTTATGATTTCTTTCCTTCTGCTAACTTTGGGGTTTTTTTGTTCTTCTTTCTCTAATTGCTTTAGGTGTAAGGTTAGGTTGTTTATTTGAGATGTTTCTTGTTTCTTAAGGTAGGCTTGTATAGCTATAAACTTCCCTCTTAGAACTGCTTTTGCTGCATCCCATGGGTTTTGGGTCGTTGTGATTTCATTGTCATTTGTTTCTAGGTATTTTTTGATTTCCTGTTTGATTTCTTCAGTGATCTCTTGGCTATTAAGTTGTGTGTTGTTTAGCCTCCATGTGTTTGTATTTCTTACAGATTTTTTCCTGTAATTGATATCTAGTCTCATAGCATTTTGGTCGGAAAAGATATTTGATACGATTTGAATTTTCTTAAATTTACCAGCCTTGATTTGTGACCCAAGATATGATCTATCCTGTAGAATACTCCATGAGCACTTGAGAAGAATGTGTATTCTGTTGTTTTTGAATGGAATGTCCTATAAATATCAATGAAGTCCATCTTGTTTAATGTATCATTTAAAGCTTATGTTTCCTTATTTATTTTCACTTTGGATATTCTGTCCATTAGTGAAAGTAGGGTGTTAAAGTCACCTACTATGATTGTGTTACTGTTGATTTCCCCTTTTATGGCTGTTCGTATTTGCCTTATATATTGAGGTGGTCCTATGTTGGGTGCATAAATATTTACAATTGTTATATCTTCTTTTTGGATGGATCCCTTGATCATTATGTGGTGTCCTTTTTTGTCTCTTGTAATAGTCTTTGTTTTAAAGTCTATTTTGTCTGATATGAGAATTGCTACTCCAGCTTTTTTTTGATTTCCATTTGCATGGAATATCTTTTTCCATCCCCTCACTTTCAGTCTGTATGTGTCCCTAGCTCTGAAGTGGCTCTCTTGTAGACAGCGTGTATATGAGTCTTGTTTTTGTATCCATTCAGCCACTCTGTGTCTTTTGGTTGGAGCATTTAATCCATTTACATTTAAGGTAATTATCGATATGTATGTTCCTATGACCATTTTCTTAATCGTTTTGGGTTTAGTATTGTAGGTCTTTTCCTTTTGTTGTGTTTCCTGCCTAGAGAAGTTCCTTTAGCATTTGTTGTACAGCTGGTTTTGTGGTGCTGAATTCTGTTAGCTTTTGCTTGTCTGTAAAGATTTTAATTTCTCCATCGAATGTGAATGAGATCCTTGCTGGGTAGAGTAATCTTGGTTGTAGGTTTTTCTCCTTCATCACCTTA
Source organism: Lagenorhynchus albirostris (assembly GCF_949774975.1). Classification (NCBI taxonomy): domain Eukaryota; kingdom Metazoa; phylum Chordata; class Mammalia; order Artiodactyla; family Delphinidae; genus Lagenorhynchus; species Lagenorhynchus albirostris. The sequence goes on from NC_083099.1 coordinate 40,145,145, forward strand.
AATATGTCCTGCCACTCCCTTCTGGCTTGCAGAGTTTCTGCTGAAAGATCAGCTGTTAACCTTATGGGGATTCCCTTATGTGTTACTCATTGTTTTTCCCTTGCTGCTTTTAATATTTGTTCTTTGTATTTAATTTTTGATAGTTTGATTAATATGTGTCTTGGCGTGTTTCTCCTTGGATTTATTCTGTATGGGACTCTCTGTGCTTCCTGGCCTTTTTAAACTATTTCCTTTCCCATATTAGGGAAGTTTTCAACTGTATTCTCTTCAAATATTTTCTCAGTCCCTTTCTTTTTCTCTTCTTCTTCTGGGACCCCTATAATTCGAATGTTGGTGCATTTAATGTTGTCCCAGAGGTCTCTGAGACTGTCCTCAATTCTTTTCATTCTTTTTTCTTTATTCTGCTCTGCAGTAGTTATTTTCACTATTTTATCTTCCAGGTCACTTATCCGTTCTTCTGCCTCAGTTATTCTGCTATTGATCCCTTATAGAGAATTTTTAATTTCATTTATTGTGTTGTTCATCACTGCTTGTTTGCTCTTTAGTTCTTCTAGGTCCTTGTTAAACATTTCTTGTATTTTCTCCATTCTATTTCCAAGATTTTGGATCATCTTTACTATCATTACTCTGAATTCTTTTTCAGGTAGAGTGCCTATTTCCTCTTCATTTGTTAGGTCTGGTGGGTTTTTGCCTTGCTCCTTCATCTGCTGTGTGTTTTTCTGTCTTCTCATTTTGCTTATCTTACTGTGTTTGGGGTCTCCTTTTTGCAGTCTGCAGGTTAGTAGTTTCTGTTGTTTTTGGTGTCTGTCCCCAGTGGCTAAGGTTGTTTCAGTGTGTTGTGTAGGCTTCCTGGTTGAGGGGACTAGTCCCTGTGTTCTGGTGGGTGAGGCTGGATGTTGTCTTTCTGGTGGGCAGGTCCACATCTGGTGGAGTGTTTTGGGATGTCTGTGGCCTCATTATGATTTTAGGCAGCCTCTGTGCTAATGGATGGCGTTGTGTTCCTGTCTTGCTAGTTGTTTGGCATAGGGTGTCCTGCACTCTAGCTTGCTGGTCATTGAGTGGAGCTGGGTTTTGGCGTTGAGATGGAGATCCCTGGGACATTTTCACCGTTTGACATTACATGGAGCTGGGAGGTCTCTTGTGGACCAGTGTCCTGAACTTGGCTCTCCCACCTCAGTGGCACACCCCTGACGCCTGGCTGGAGCACCAAGATCCTGTCCTCCACACGGCTCAGAATAAAAGGGAGAAAAAAAAGAAGGAAAGACAGAAGAAGATAAAATAAAATAAAAGTAAATAAAAGTAAAATAAAATAAAGTTTTTAAAACAAAAAATAAAAGATAACTAGTAAGAAAAAAAATTTTTAAGTAAAAAACAAAAAAAAGGACAGAGCCTTAGGACAAATGGTAAAAGCAAAGTTATACAGACAAAATCACACACAGAAGCATACACATACACACTCACAAAAAGAAAAAAAGGGAAAAAAAATATATATCCTTGCTCCCAAAGTCCACCTCCTCTATTTGGGATGATTCATGTATTCCACAGACGCAGGGCACATCAAGTTGATTGTGGAGCTTTAATCTGCTGCTCCTGAGGCTGCTGGGAGAAGTTTCCCTTTCTCTTCTTTGTTCGCACAGCTCCTGGGGTTCAACTTTGGATTTGGACCCGCCTTTGCGTGTAGGTCACCTGAGGGCGTCTCTTCTTCGCTCAAAAAGGCTGGGGTTAAAGGAGCAGCTGCTTCGGCGGCTCTGGCTCACTCAGGCCGGGGCGGGGGGGGGGGGAGGGAGGGGCACGGAGTGCGGGGCGAGCCTGCGGAGGCAGAGGCCAGCGTGACATTGCACGAGCCTGAGGTGCGCCGTGCGTTCTCCCGGGGGAGTTGTCCCTGGATCCTGGGACGCTGGCAGTGGCGGGCTGCACAGGCTCCCCGGAAGTGGGGTGTGGATAGTGACCTGGGCTTGCACACAGGCTTCTTGCTGGCGGCAGCAGCAGCATTAGCATCCCATGCCCGTCTCTGGGGTCCGCTCTGTTAGCCGCAGCTCGCGCCCGTCTCTGGAGCTCCTTTAGGCAGGGCTCTTAATCCCCTCTCCTCGCGCACCAGGAAACAAAGAGGGAAGAAAAAGTCTCTTGTCTCTTCGGCAGCTCCAGACTTTTCCCGGACTCCTTCCTGGCTAGCCGTGGCGCACTAATCCCCCCCCCTGCAGGCTGTGTTCTCGCCACCAACCCCAGTCCTCTCCCTGCATCCCACCGAAGCCCGAGCCTCAGCTCCCAGCCCCGCCCGCCCCGGCGGGGGAGCAGACAAGCCTCTCGGGCTGGTGAGTGCCGGCCGGCACCGATCCTCTGTGCGGGAACCTCTCCGCTTTGCCCTCCGCACCCCTGCTGCTGTGCTCTCCTCCGCGGCTCTGAAGCTTCCCCTCCGCCACCCGCAGTCTCCGCCCCCAAAGGGGCTTCTAGTGTGTGGAAACCTCTCCTCCTTCATGGCTCCCTCCCACTGGTACAGGTCCCGTCCCTATCCTTTTGTCTCTGTTTATTCTTTTTTCTTTTGCCCTACCCAGGTACGTGGGGGAGTTTCTTGCCTTTTGGGAGGTCTGAGGTCTTCTGTCAGCGTTCAGTAGGTGTTCTGTAGGAGTTGTTCCACATGTAGATGTATTTCCGGTGTATCTATGGGGAGAAAGGTGATCTCCACATCTTACTCTTCCTCCATCTTGAAGCTCCTTCTGTTTTCCTTTGTTGTTTGTTTTGGTGGTCCACACAGGCTGACCTTCAATTCATCGCCTGGTGACATGGTGTACAGATTCCAAGTCTATTTCTTGTAAGATTTTAAGGATCCCAGGGAGCAATCTCATGCACGTACTGAGCTTAAGCTTAGGTTGCTGTCTCTCTCTGGAGTTTTTGCTGAGGACGCAGTGGGGTTTGATGCACTGAGATTTGAGGTAGATTTTACAAAAATTTTCACTGTCTTGCCTTGTCCTGTTAGTGTTGGAGGGTCTCCTGCAGAGGTGGGGGTGGCTGTGGCTCACTGTGAGGACAAAGACACTGGCAGCAGAAGTTCTGGGCAGTACTCCTTGGTGTGAGCCCTCCCAGAGTCTGCCATTAACCCCACCTGGCCTGTAGGCTCCAGTGCTGAGCCCTCCCAGAGTCTGCCATTAACCCCACTGGCCTGTAGGCTCCAGTGCTGAGTTGCTTCAGGCCAAACAACCTCAGTTTTTAAGTAAAAATAAAAGACACATTTTTCATTTTCACCAAGAACTTTATTGAACAACGTATTCTCCCTTTTTTCCACTACCTTCTGCCATTTTTCAGGCAACTTCATAATTCCATCTTCCCAAAACTTTTTATCTTTTTGACCAAAAAACTGTTCCAGGTGCCTTTTACAGTCTTCCAGGGAATTGAAATTTTTTCCGTTAAGAGAATTTTGTAAAGATCAAAATAAATGGAAATCTGAAGGTGCAATGTCTGATGAATACGGTGGATGAATCAGAACTTCCCAGCCAAGCTGTAACAGTTTTTGCCTGGTCATCAAAGAAACATGTGGTCTTGCGTTATCCTGATGGAAGAATATGCGTTTTCTGTTGACTAATTCTGGATGCTTTTCATCGAGAATTAGTTGCTTTCAGTTGGTCTAATTGGGAGCAGTACTTGTTGGAATTAATCGTTTGGTTTTCTGGAGGGAACTCATAATAGAGGACTCCCTTCCAATCCCACCATATACACAACATTACCTTCTTTGGATGAAGACCGGCCTTTGTTGTGGTTGGTGGTGGTTCATTTCACTTGCCCCATGGTCTCTTTCATTCCACATTATTGTACAGTATCCACTTTTCATCGCCCATCTCAATTTGTTTTAAAAATGGAATTTTTCATTATGTTTAAGTAGAGAATCGAATGGGGAAATATAGTCAAGAAGGTATTTTTCGCTTAACTTATGTGGAACCCAAACATCAAAGCGGTTAACATAACCAAGCTGGTGCAAATGATTTTCAACGCTTGATTTGGATATTTTGAGTATGCCGGCTATCTCCTGTGTGGTATAACGACTCTTCTCAACAATGTCTCGATTTCATTGCTATCAACTTCAACTGGTCTACCCATCCAGTGAGAAATCTCCAGCACGAAACTTCACAGACCACTTTTGACACGTTTGATCAGTCACAGCACCTTCTCCATACACTGCACAAATCCTTTTTTGAGTTTCAGTTGCATTTTTACCTTTCTTGAAATAATAAAGCATAATATGCTCAAGATGTTGCTTTTTTTCTTCCATCCTCAATATTAAATTGGCTACACAGAAATTCACCAATTTTGATCTTTTTTTAAATGCACGCTGATATGACAGCTGTCACATACAATCTAAGAAAATTGTTTTAAATGAAGTTAAAGATAACCAAGTGCTACTAGAGCCATCTTACAGAAAAAACAGAATGAACCTTTTGGCTAATCCAATATTAATGATTCCATAGCCAACTTTTCACTCTGCTCTTGGAAAAGAAGTTCTGTACAATGTGAAAGTGAATAGATAAAAGAAAGAAGAATGAATTATGACTTGTCTTCATCTTCAAAAATAACGTATTAGGTTGGTCTCTCTACTCACATTTTTTAAAAAAAATAATTTTATTTATTTATTTATTGGCTGCATTGGGTTTTCGTTACTGTGCATGGGCTTTCTCTAGTTGCTGAGAGCGGGGGCTACTCTTTGTTGTGGTGTACGGGCTTCTCATTGTGGTGGCTTCTCTTGTTGCAGGCTTCAGTAGTTGCAGCCCGCAGTCTCAGTAGTTGTACTCACAATTTTATATGAGTTGTTTTGTGATGACTGACCAAGCATTTTTGTGGTTTTTGCTGTTTGTTGGTAACTGTATCAGTCAGCTTTTATTAGGTTATGCTGCAATAACAAATAACCCTCAACTCTTAATGGCTTAAAACAGCAAAGGTTTGTTTCCCATTCCCAATGTGCCAATGTGAGTGAGGGTCAGCTCTTTTCCATTCTCTTCTTCATCTTAGGATCCAGGCTGAGGGAATGGTCCCTGTCTGGGACATGTTTGCCTTATAGCAGAGGGAAAAAAGAGAGAGGAAATATGCAATGCCTTTTAAAGCTTCTGCTTAGAAAGGCATACTTCACTTCTGCTTGCATGTCATTGGGACAGTTTAATTCTCTCATAGGGAGGCAGAGCAAATGATTGAGAATGTTAATATAATATTCCACAGGAAGTTTCTAATCTAAAAGTACTGCTGCTGAAAAGTTTTGGCAACTTCTAATGAATGAAAATTTAATAAAGAATGAATATTTTAAATTGTCATGATATATCAGCAGTATGTGCAAGCCACATAATGCAGGACAAAGAGCATGATATGGGGAATTTGGAGTCTTTGTATGCCGATAGTTTACTGAGTGAGCCTGGGCAAGACATTTAGTATCACTGGGCTCCCATTTCTGCAAAACAAGGGGTTTAAATTAGAGGATCTCCAAGTTCATTGTAATAAAAACATCTATGTTCCTCTGATTCCAGGTACATGCTGTGTGGTGTGTCTGGGTGACAGTAGTGGTAGTATTGAGGGCACGTCTCCAAGTTCATTGTAAAAAAAAAAATCTATGTTCCTCTGATTCTAGGTACATGCTGTGTGGTGTGTCTGGGTAACAGTAGTGGTAGTATTGAGGGCGTGATTTGTGGGGCCTCTTTGGGCTGTTAGAAAGCATTGCTCTGCACTTTGTAGGCAGGTAGGGAGATGTAAGGCTTTCACCCTTAGCCAGCCTTAGAGCGGATGAATCCTCTACTTAATTTCTTCCCACTGAAGCCTTGCCACTTGCCCACATGGGACTGCTGTTCAGTTTAGAAGGATTTTTCATTCTGAATTCACTTAGCCAAAGGGCAAGTTCTGACAAGGTGGTTGTTTGAGTTTTGTTGATGAGTGATGATGAAAAAAGCAGCAGTAGGATGTGAATGGAAATCCTGACTCCAGCCTGGCCCTAAATTGTTAGTTTTGGGAAAGAAAAAAAATCAGAAAAGAAAAAATCAGACTTTGAAAATCTCATTGATCTATAGCTAATTCAGTATAATTCTTTGTGTTGGATGAGCCTCAGGGGTTTGGGAAACTTATTCAGTGAGAAGCTAACCTGAACATGTCAAGATTTTTTTCTCTCAGTACATCTATTTCCTTTTTTCCTTGCTATTTAGGTGTACTTGGCATATATCTTAAATTAGAAATGCTCAGCTCTTTCAACCAGAGTTTCAGCTTAGATCAGACCCTGCAGAGCTTCAGCCACTGGATTAAAAACTTGACCAAGTTCTAGTTGACCTCTAAATGCCCATTCTTTATCTCTACAAAAGTGATTTCGTTTATTTTTGAATACGTGTCCTGAAAATGGTGGCTTCGAACTATTCCCTGTAACCGAAATATATCACTGTCATTGTCATCACTGCTAGCAATTAGAATATTAGTTCAATTTAGTGGACTACCTTCCTGTAATGTGTTAAAACATTTTACATAAACATTGTCTCTCAGAGGAGCTCTCACACATGTGCATCAGGAGATAGATAAATGCAAGGATGTTCGCTGCAGTTATTGTTTGAGATCAGGAAAAAAAAAGAATGCCTAAATATCCACCAATAGGAGAATTGATAAATATATTGTGCTATAATCATACAGGATTCATGCAGCAGTTAAAATGAATGAACTAGAACTAAATGCATCAATATGAAAATATCTCAAAAACGTTGGGTGAAAAAAAGCAAGTGGCACAATTATACATATAGTATGAAACCACTTAAAGTTTAAAAACGTACAGGACTCCATATTATATATAGGTATACACATTTATAATTAAAGTAAAATGTAGAAGAAGGATACACAAGAATTTCAGAATGGTCACCTTTGGGGAAATTAGTTTATGTCTGTAATGTTTTATTTCTCAAAAAAAAACACCCATAAAAACAGAAAACAAACAAAAAAAACCCCAAATATTATAAGACGTTAACCTTGGCTAAATCTTGCTGGTGGGCATGAGGGTATCTATTATTTTTTTTATGCTTTTTGGTATATGGGAAGTACTTAATAAAATGGTCATTCCCCTTTCCCTTTTCCCCCCTTTTCCTCATATCAACCTCAGAGAGATGTTGTAGCATTGCATGTGGAAAACAACCTCTAGAAGACTGGGTTACCTTCATGTGGTTTTGAGAAGGTGATCTCTTCTTTCTTTTTAATTTAAAAACATTACCTCAAACTCAGATTCAAGATACATTTTGAAAAAGAGCTGGACTCTCAGGGCCTTTTCGTTCATAATGATTATTTTTTCAGGAGTCCCTGAGGTCCTTCCCCTGCTTCTGCCACTCCCGTGGTCAAAACCCTCCCGTGGCCCCCTGCTGTCCTGAGAATGAAGTCCAGGTGGCCTGCAGGCTGCAGCATCCGGCCCCAGGTACCTCCCCTGCCTCTTGGACTTTGGTCTCCTGCCACGTTCCCCCTTCTCTCCCACCAGGTCTTCACAGGGCAGTGGCCTCTGCCTGCCTTACTGTTGTCCCTCATCCTCCTTCAGCCCTAACCTCCAGGTGCTTCTCCAAGGACGTCTTCCCTGAGCCCCTCACTGGGGTCTGTGTTGGTCTCGTTTTCTGTTGGATCCCCAGTATTGAGCAGATGATCTAAACATATTTATTAACTCTCACTAACTAACCTGAAATGAGAATTGTAGAGATTAAATGAATCAGGTCACGCTCTAACACCCTCTTATCCCTCTTTATGAATGGAGATATGTCTTTTTTTTTTTTTTTTTGTGGTACGTGGGCCTCTCACTGTTGTGGCCTCTCCCGTTGCAGAGCACAGGCTCCGGACGCGCAGGCTCAGCGGCCGTGACTCACAGGCCTAGCCGCTCCGCGGCATGTGGGATCTTCCCGGACCGGGGCACGAACCCGTGTCCCCTGCATCGGCAGGCGGACTCTCAACCACTGCGCCACCAGGGAAGCCCGAGATATGTCTATTTATTCTTGCTTCATTTTTGCTACACATAAGACAACAATGGGTGTAAAGTTAATTATCTTACCAGATTAATAGAAATTTCTACCATGTTTTTTACATATATCTAAATTTAATATTATTTAGTATTAGTGACAGCTAATATAAAGGGAATATTGCCTCATGAATTAAGTATTAGTAGTTATTTTTAAGTCAGTTACCTCTAAAATAGATGATCTGTCCTCCAATTCAGTAGCATGTGTTGGTAATAAAGATTCCTAAGATTTTCTGTTGAGTTTACTAGCAGTATTGGCAAGCACTATGCATGGGAAGAAAGTCACTGAAACACATTCCATGTAAAGCAGGCTTGTTTTAAACCAAAGACTTTAATTATTGAAGTAAGGGTAATTTTTTTGATAGTTTCATTGTATTAGGCAGTTCCTTGGAAAGGATTCATGGCGTGGTGTTATAGTCAGAATCCTCTGAGCTTAATAACGCAAGTGAAAATTTACATAGTGTCTTTCTTGACTTTGTGTAAGGGGCTGAAAGTCTGCAGATCTTAATAGGGTATGTCTAATAACATGTTAGTAACTCACAAATTGTCAGCTTTGGACTACAGACCTGGAGTGAAAGGGCCTTCATAAATTATACATGTCTGACAAACAGGCGATACATTTTTCAAATCACATAAGCTCTTCAGAATCAAGTCTGCTCTGTGGAGATAATTAAAGAAAATCAATGTGTGTCGATTGATAGATATCTGACTTGAAAACACATTCTCCACGCTGCCTCAGACAGTGGGGCGCCTGAGCTTGAAGACCACTGTTCTCTGAAGATGGCGCGAGGCGGCGGGGTCCAAGGCTTGAGTGTGCTGGGTGTGGTCCTCATGACGCCACACGCCAGGTTCTCACCTTGGTGCTGGCCCTGACCCTCACCCCCACAGAGCTGAGGGCACCTGACTTGACCTCCTATCTCTGTCTCCTTCCCTGAGTGAAAGAGCATGACTGTCTTTTTGTCTCACTAGGACTGTGGGAGGCTTAATTCATCAATGTTGGTAAAGTGCTAGGAAGATGAGAAGTGCTGTGTCCATTCTAAGCAACATTATTGATTCCATTTTTCCCTTGTGGTTAACATAAAGTTCTCCACATATCAGATAATGGCTCAGCATTGCATAAACAGCCAAGAATTGCTGGCTGAAGAGATGTGGCCTGTGTTTTCCCCTAGGAAAATTGATGTCTGTAAAATGCCTTCTCTTTCTCTGAAAAGACATTATTACTTGATTTAAACTGATTAAATTGTTACTGGATTTTTATTTGCCTATCAGAGTATTTTCTTTTTGTTTGTTTTGGTTTGCTTTTCAGCAACTATCAGTGGTAATATTGAGCCCAGTAAATGCTTTATATTATGGAAGGCCTAGATTGGTAAACATTTTGCTTATCCATTTTATTTATTTATTTTTAACATTTTATTTATTTATTTATTTTGGCTGCATTGGATGTTCGTTGCTGTGCGTGGGCTTTCTCTAGTTGCGGTGAGCCGGGGCTACCCTTCGTTGTGGTGTGCAGGCTTCTTATTGCGGTGGCTTCTCTTGTTGCGGAGCACAGGCTCTAGGCGTGTGGACTTCAGTAGTTGCGGCACACAGGCTCTAGGCGCACAGGCTTCAGTAGTTGTGGCACATGGGCTTAGTAGTTGTGGCTCACAGGCTCTAGAGCACAGGCTCAGTAGTTGTGGCACATAGGATTAGTTACTCCGTGGCATGTGGGAGCTTCCCGGACCAGGGATAGAACCCATATCCCCTGCATTGGCAGGCGGATTCTTAACCACTGCGCCACCAGGGAAGTCCCTGCTTATCCATTTTAGATAATCCTGTTCATCAAATAATAGGGAGGATACATACATACCTACATACACAAATGTGTGTTCATATATGTGTGTGTGGGTGTATCTACCTTTATATGTAGTGTTTGTGTATACATACATAGAAATATAAAATGATAATTTGCATTATCCATAATGTGTAATCCTGTTCATTAAATAACAGGATGTATGTATGTATACATAATACATATGCATGGATATACATATATTATGCTAATATGCTTATATATGTCTGTATTATTATTCTACAAAAATAATGTAGTATGGTAAGTAACTACTAATTATGACATTTAGTTAATTCAGCATTCTTGAAAAGATTTTACGAATTGTACTCCTGAACTTAGTTTCCACAGGGATTTTAAAAGTGTATGAGGGGGCTTCCCTGGTGGCGCAGTGGTTGAGAGTCCGCCTGCCGATGCAGGGGACACGGGTTCATGCCCCGGTCCGGGAAGATCCCACATGCCGCGGAGTGGCTAGGCCCGTGAGCCATGGCCGCTGAGCCTGCGCGTCCGGGGCCTGTGCTCTGCAACGGGAGAGGCCACAACAGTGAGAGGCCCGCGTACTGCAAAAAAAAAAAAAAAAAAAGTGTATGATGAATCTAGACTAGTTACTTTATCATCATAATTAAAAAACACTGAAATGGTGTGATATAGCTGGATCATCTAGCTTATTATTCATCAGACTTGGTTCTGGATCACTTTTCCAAATTCCAAACACATCCTAACAAGAGAGAAGGTTCAACACTGTTGGTTACTGTGAAAGAGAAAGTGCAGTGGGCTGTGAAGATTGCATTGAAGGTGAAGACTCTTCTTTGTTACATAGGGTCTGGTTTGTATGTTAAAAAAATTTCTGTTTCTAATGGTATTATGATCATGGCTTTTAAAAAGTCCTTATCTTTCCATGATACATACTGGAAAAAGAAATCGGTTTTATTATCTTATGGTCACACTATTTGTGTGTAGCTCAGCTGTGAAAATAGACAGTCTCCATAAACACTACCAAGATTTTCAGAATTTGCTTGTTTCATTTGTCATTCATCAATTCTTTTCCTACATCATTTATTGGATGCTTGGTATGTGCTAGATGCCATGTAACACATTCAAGAGGAGAAGGTAGTCCTTACTCTTAAGGAAGCTGTGATCTGGTTGAGTCAAAGAAAATGTTCTAGAAACAGGAGATTAAATAAATTTTTATGGACAGAGGCTGGTAGGTGTCCCCCAACATCTATTCTCCCCTTCTTCCTCAGTAACGGAATTCCAGGTTTTAGCTGGGCACATGGCCGCCCAGAGTAAAAATGCATCTCTCAGCCTCCCTTGCAGGTAAGTTGTGGCCAGTGCCACGTCTGGATGATCCTGTATAAGAGGAACTGATCTGTGGCAGCTTCCGGAAGCTCCCTTATATGTCAGTTATGTCTCCTTTGGTCCTTCTTTTTCATGTTTTCTTCTTGTTCATTGGATGTGGATGTAATTGCTGGAGTGCCTGTGACCATGCTGGATCACACAGATGAGGGCCTCACCCAGGAATGGTGGAATGGAGTCCAGGAGCGGCTGGGAGCCCTGCATTTGTGGGACTGCCATACGGCCGTGGGGCAGCTACACCTGGGCTTCTCCACAAAAGATCAGCAAACTGCCATCTGTGTTATTTTGGGTGGCTGATACTTTCAGCTAAATGTAATCCTGACAGGCACTTCCTACAAAGCATGCATTTAAATGTGGAGGGGACAATACACAGAGCAGTGATCAGAATGGGGACTTGCCATGAGGGAAGGCTTCTTGGAAGAATATGCTATCCTGGCATGATTTTTTTTTTTTTTGGTATGATTCTTCTCTCACCTGCTCATTATTTCTTCTATCTCACCATTTCCTGAACGTGATAACACTTTCTCTCTTCCTTACCTTTGCTCATGCTTTTCCTTCTGCAATGCTTTCTCTACATACCTTCCTTCCTAATCTAATTTTATAATTATATTAAATTATATAATCCACATAAGCACTTAACACAGTTAATTAAACTGTGTAAACACGCAGTACATTTAGCTGTTATCCTCATTGTCATTACTGGCCAGCTCAAATCTGGCTTCTGTTCTGAAACCAATCTCAAGCCTCCCCCACTTTTATCAGAAACAACTGTCCCCTTAGTGCCCTAATACCAGGCACTGAGCAGTACTCAGGGAATTGTACTGTTTGGGGAAAGCGGCTGGCTAGTTATTTGTGTAGTTACTGCTCAAGAGGAATGGAGGGACAGGAGGAATGTTGCTCTCCCACGTTCCTTCTTTGCCTTCTGGCTGCTTCTTTGCCATTGTGGGCTCCCCATCTCCAGGCCGCCGTTTCTGTGGCCACTTCTTCGTGTTCCATAGCAACACAGCTTCAGCAACACAGTTTCAGCTCTGCTTTAGCTTTGCCAACTTGAATTCTAACCTCTGCCATTTGGAGGGTCAGGGACATGGTGGCAAACAGATCAGAGTGCGGGGCCGAGGGCAGGCAAACTGTGCTTGCAAGATTACCCCACCTCCTTTTTGATAACTACAGGACTGGCATTGTAGGACCAACGATGCTGTGCCGCTCTTTGATTTCCAGGCGTTACTGCTCAGATGGGATTGCTATGCCAACACAACAGATTTGTGGGGTTGCGTCTCAGACACACCCGCACTCAGCTGTGCTTAGGCGTCCTCCTGGCACTTTCCCCCCTCCAGCCTGTCCTGTGGGCTGGGGGCACAGTCACGCAGGTGTCTGTGCAGCTGACCGTGGGTTGGGCTTCTACAGAGACTTCTTGCTTGGTCTTTGGGAGTTCAGACGCACACACACAAAATTCCCCTGTCAGGAATAATGAGGGCCTTGACGCTGATGGGATGAGGCAGATTTCACTCCAGATGGCAGTCTTTGGAAAAAGAAAGTGGTGCTGTCGGATTTGAGGTGTTCAGTCGCTGAAAAAGAAGGACTGATTTCGAGGGTCATTTGCACAGTCCCTCCCTGTTTCTTGGCCTTGTCGGTTTAGAGAACTAAGTGAAGAGGTCCGTCCAGCTTCCTCCTGTTGTTGCTGCCATACCTATATTGGCTGGGTTTTTGTACCACATTTCACAGTGGCATGTCTCTAAGGCCGGCATACATGGGGGCCATATTTCATTGTAATTGCCAATTTCACTGAGGCCCTTTTACTCTTGGCTAATTTACCCAGTAGGGAAAATTCTTACTTCCTTATTCAAAAGCTTTCTCCTGATAACAGGTGATTACAATATGGCCCTTCTTCTAAGCCCATCCACCTGTGATTCCCAAAGAGCAAAGTTCCCCAGGTGAATATTTGCTATCTTTTTATTAAAAACATTCTTTAAAAATAAAGAGATTGGGAAGATTGAGCTCTCATATTTCTTTCAGTGCTATTGTTTTCTCAGTCTTGTTTTATTGAGTTAATGGCATTTTTTAAAAATACAGTTAATCCAGGCCTCCAGTATGAAAAACTGCATAACTTTGGTTTAGTAAAAAGTACCAATTGAAAAGGAGAACTTAAAGTGTTTCTGGAATTGTTAAACTAGAAAATACCCTTAAAGAAATCCACAGCATACAATGGGTAAGGAACCACCTAATAGCTGAAATATAAACTAAGGGTATCTGATGTTTTCTTCTGGGTTTTTCAAAAAACCCGGATTAAGTAGGATTTACAGATGGGGGCAAATCTGGCCTCCAAACACTGGGGAAAATGCTTTTGAGTTTCATCGCTTACATCTCATTGCTTTGCACGGGAGGAATTTCATGATTTTCCAAACATCTCTACTGTTTCATCAGGACAGAGTACGAAGAATGCTTCTCCCGTTTTTATTTACTGAAATACAGAAATGAGGGGAACTAACTATAATATTTCTCCTTGCTGAGAGAAGGCCGCTCCGCGCGTCGTTGCAACCCTGCGGCTCAGCCGCCTTTGCGGACCCTGCGTCGCGCAAAGCATTGTGGGAGCGACGGAGGCAGGGCCTGGAGATCCGGCAGCGGTGCGCGAACCCGGCCAAAGAGCGCCCCGAAATCCGGTGACATCAGCTGCCTTGGGAGAAGTTACAGGCTTTAGCGCTTCCTGTGTGCCTGTTTCTCTGGAAGACATACTCCAGGATGAAAAGGCAGGTGATTTAAGTTTCTGTTCAGAAATGTGGGGTCCCCTCCGAGTAGATGTGGTGTTGGGGTCAGGTGTGCAGTGAATGTGGTATTCTCAGGACCGTTCTTTGTTGGATTGAGGAGCCCCCCAAATTGCACTGCAGTGCAATTTGGAGAGCAAGACTCTAAGCTGCCCGGGTTAGCTTTGCCTGCACAGCAGTAACCTCTGGAGATGATTGCGTTTGCGCTGCCCGTGCTCATCTTTAATGAGACCTGCACCCCAAAGGTTGAGGGGAAGGCTGGGAAATGGCAGAAGAGCTGTCAGTTCTCTGTTAGGAAGCCGGGTGACTGAGGCTTATGTATGCAGCTGTCAGAGGTTTGTCATCCTGCCTCAAAATCCAGGGACCTGGAGGCTGGAGTAACGGTACCGCGTTGGACAGCTAAAGACAAACACTGGTCGAGTGATTTTTCAGAGGGTTGAAAACTCGTGTTCTGGCCGGTCTTCTCAGTGTTCCTGCAAGGGAGTTGTTAGTTCTGGTTTACAAGCCAGCTATCTTGTGCGCGTGCCTGTGTGTGTGTGTGTGTGTGTGTGTGTGTGTGTGTATGTGTGTGTGTGTGTATGAATGACATGGGAAAATGGCTAAAAAATGGCCTTCTTAGCATGATTTGCTTTTTCTCCACCCTCCTCCTGGGTAGATACAACAAAGCTTGCAAAATGGCAGCTGTAGGATGGCATGTGGCCCACAGACTTATGTTATTTGGCTTGCAGAGGATTTAACATTTTTGGGGGGGGATTAGTTCCTAGTTAGTAAGTGGGAGAGTTCACATAAAAACCCACCTTCTCCTGAAGAGTCGATTTTTGTTTGATGATAGTCAGCTGGCGCTGGGCAATGGCTGCCTCTCTGAGCTGAGGCATCGGCTCCCCAGTTCACCGTGGCCCACATTTGTCCAGGCTTGTTCATTATCTGTTTGGCTCTAGAAGGCATTTGAGTTTGAGACCCTTGACACAGCCTTCCTCCCAGCTCCCACACATTTTAGTGGCCCCTGTGCTACCCCTGCTGTCACAGGAGCTCCCTCAGTGAGCCTGTCTTCCTGTGCCACCAGTGCGGATCCTGTACCGTAGCCCTTGGTTCTCTTCCAGAGCTCTGGGCTTTATTGCTCTGTAGACTTCATCACAGGTCAAAGAGCTGGGAAGTTGAGTGCTGATGCCCTGTAACTATTGGGAACCTATTGGCAGATCCCAGCCTGCTGGGTGCAGGTGCTGGTTCTGAGTACAGTGGCACATGGGTCTGGCCCTGCAGTCCTTTACTCTGAACTCCCTGGAGGTGAACTTGACTGCAGTCTAAAATGAGGGACAGAGAAGTATGTTTTTTTTTTTTTTTAAATCCTTTTGGAGAACTGTGGGGCTTCTCCATAATAAAGGTTATAATAGTAACACAATTATATATGTATATATATACACATGTAATGTATATATATAAATGCCTCCTTGTAAATCATTCCTTTCCACTCAACCATGACCTGCTAAAAGTAGGGATTATTATTGCCCCTGTTTTGCAGATAAGCTCCAGAGAAGGCTCAGAGCACCTGCCGCAGATCTCAGTCACTCAGCCCAGTAGGGCCTTAGAAGCCTACGTTGTGTTTTGTTTTGTTTTTTTAATCTGCACAGTGCAGGGCCACAATTTTAAGCTTGAATGTTTCTCTCTCTATATAAATGTCTGTAGTCGCAGTTTAGCACACAGAAACATCAGAGTTTCTAATCACATTCACTCTGTCACTGAGTAGGCCATTAAGGGAACTCGAGGAGGAAAAATCCCCAATACTACTTACACCTGTAAATTTCTCAATTTAAGCTTTCTGCATCCTAAACTATTAGATATTAAAAATAAATACATTTTTAGTAACATAAAAAGTCTTGGCATTTCTAAATATTCAGAAATTTGCAAGCCCACCAGCACCCTTTTTACTATATCTACATACTATTACATTCTTTAAAGTTTTTAAAAATTTTAATTTTATCGGAGTATAGTTGATTTACAATGTTGTGTTAGTTTCAGATGTACAGCACAGTGAATCAGTTATACCTATATATATATATAATCATTCATTTTTAGATTCTTTTCTCATATAGGTTAGGATCGTACTGTTCTTAAAAAAAATTAAATTTAAATTTACACATTAAAAATATCAACTTAAATTTGAATTAAAAATTTTAAAGAATCTAATAGTCACATCTTAATAATAAAAATATGAGTTTGATGTGCTGGTTGTATTTTTAAATGTCTATGAAAATAATTATGACCTACTAATTTCATTTTAAAGTTTGTCCAGGTATTGGTTAAAATTATGGCACATTTGCCACCCTTTGGGAAACCCTGATTCTGAGGAAAACACCAAGTAAATTGCAGCTTTTTGTATTTGTGTCACTAGCAAGCTTCCCTGGCTCAGTGTTGGAAATGTATAATATATAATACAACAGACATGAAACAAGTTGGGAGACTTGGCCATATCTGTGCAGTTGTCACAATCTGTTGGGTCTTCCTAGGATTTTGTGTGGTGATGGGCAAAGCCAGTGCTTTGGTGGATATGAGATGTGCTGGGCACATGTGATGACACATGTCCTTATGATGAGCCTGCCCTAAAGGCTGGTGAGCTGCATTCTTCACCTGGCTTTGTGGAGAATCTGAGTTCATCCCTGGTTGATCATGTCTATCTCCAAGAGCTCACATTAGGAATTGTTATATGAATATTTAATTTCTCTAATCCAGGATGTTAACTTGATTTGAGAGATGGTAGGAAAATATTCTTCATGTCTTGAGTATTGAGTTTAAATGCACTTTAGAGTTATAGCGCTGATTCATTTATTTTGTATACTTAGACTTTGAGCCTTTTGAACTCAAGCAAATTTGTGCACATCATAAGCTAGTTATTGATTTGAACAAAAGGTCCTGATCTTTTTTAAAAAAGATTTCAACTACTGAAGAAAAAATGAGAAAATTTTTCTGTAATTATTTTAAAATATCTGAACACTGAAAGCAACACTGAAACCAACAATAATTCTTGTAGTTAATGTGCTAGAAATTCACCATGCTTGGATCTCACTGTCTTCCCCGGCACTGACTTTATTGAGTTATCCATGTGGTTCATATTGGTAGTAGAAGGTGGGGCCATCTTACAAGATTCAGATCCAAGAAAATAAGAGCCTGGTAGGTGCCCTCTGGGCTACTTGGAGAAAAGAAGACTCTGATAGCTCAAATTGTGGTATATATTAGCTCGACCCTTTGAAGACCAACAAAACAATCATTGCAAACATTTCTTAATACAGTTTTTGAAAAGCTTATATTGTTATCTAAATGTGTTACCCATTATAATAGCCATTGTGGTCTTCTAAAAATAATTCGTGGGCTTCCCTGGTGGCGCAGTGGTTGAGAGTCCGCCTGCTGATGCAGGGGACATGGGTTCGTGCCCCGGTCTGGGAGGATCCCACATGCCGCGGAACGGCTGGGCCCGTGGGCCATGGCCACTGAGCCTGCGCGTCCGGAGTCTGTGCTCCGCAACGGGAGAGGCCACAGCAGTGAGAGGCCCGCGTACCGCCAAAAAAAAGAAAAAAAATTCGTAATTTGGAATTTGGAAGTCATTATATTTTTAAAATGTATGCATTCACTTCAGAATAGCTCTCAGAGGATGTGCTGCACATATAAATACCAGGCTACAGACAGGGCTTGGATTAATGGACCATGGAGGGCTATTTTTATGGAGGGTTTAAGTGCATATTATTGTTATCTCTAAATTGTATTAATAATATCCTACACATGTCCAGCATGTGTATGACATTTTACTGATCTACAGAGGGCCATTGCTTGTGTCATCTCATTTGTTTCTCACAACAATCCTGGGAGGGAAGTGGGATGTTTTCAAGTGTTGATACTGAAGTCCTTTGCTTGAGATAAAGTCCTGGTAATGCGTGGGAAGAAAAAGATGCTATAGAAACGCAAACATTCTTTCTACTCTATTTTGACCAGTGTGGTAGCAGGTATTCAGATTGGCTTTGGACATGTCAGTCTCCAGGGACTGATCCTGTCTCATCATTTCTTCCACATGGTAGGAGGAAAAAAGAGCAAAATATATGAGTACTTTCTTGGAGGAAAAACTACAAGATTAAAGGAGAAAACTACCTTCTACTTCACAGAAATTAGCAGTGAACCCTTGGATTCCCTATTGAATACTTATATATATCCTTCTTGTTTAAAAACACTTTTTTGTATCCTTCTTGTGTCATTCGTGATGAAACCTGGAGAATCAAGTATGTAGAGATTGTCTGAGGAAACAAACCATTTTGTTATTATAGTCAATAGTGATTCAATCTGGACTTAAGTATTATTTATGGAATATTTTGGGCTTTCCTGTTTACCAACAGCAGCATGGGAACTCAGAGACAGCAAGCTGCATGGTATATTGATAGCCAAGCAGCAATATTGAACCCAGGACGGGGGAATCCTGGAACCTGTGTGGAGAAATATTTAAATAATTTATCATAATGATTATTTCTATAGGATACAACCTCAGGATTAAATGCTAATTTTATTTGACTTACATAAAGGGGAATTATTACTGCAGTTACTTTTAAAGAGCTCCCTGGGTTTGCAGGGAGTATCTGAATTAACAGTAAATTGAGCACCATTACTTATTAATGGGGTCAAGCTGATTTATTGGTGGTCCGCCTGGCAATTAGCCATTCTGCATAGTGTCTTCTGTTTGGCCATTACTTTTTCAGTATTGAGTGCAAGCTCAGGGATGAGCACCTTGAACCAATGGGGAAGTCTGCCTGTCAACCTAATGGGGCCTTGCATCATCTTAATGGTGAGTTATGATCTGTCTTGAAGGATATTTGGACACACTTAATATCTTCTGGATGACAACCATTGGAGGCATAAATGAAAGTACGTGTTGTCATTGAACCACTAAAAATCTTTACTCAGTCACCAGATAGCCATTATATGAATCTCTTTGGCTATTTCTTTTATTTTTAAAAATTATACAGTTGCTTTTCACTTCTGTGGCACTTATAGAATGAATTGCTGTGAGTGAACTGTAGCACAGCAAGTAATGGCCAACAGTATTTATTTGCAAGAGTCACTTTGGGGTGCCTAATTTGTCCTCAGGAGAAATATTTTTTGCTCAATCTGCAAAATGTTGTAATAAAAATTCGTGATTGATGTTGATTATAAGATTAAATGGCTGGGCCACAGTGGCCAGCGTCGTAAATCAAAGCAGCCCGAAGTTGTGATTGGCCACTAGAGAAGGTTCTAAGTGGGAGAGTTTTTTTAATGAATCAGTATATTTCAAGTCTTTATAGTATTGACTCCTAAAGTTTATTGAAACTGCATTTAAAACAGTTTTACAGTGTTTTTAATAAGTTTCTAATACAGTTTGGTTTTGCTTATCTAAGCATGCAGTAGTGGAAGAAAATACATGAAAATTCTCTTCTTAGCAGGAAAGCAGTTTAAGAATTAGTGAGGGTGTGGGAGTTGCTAAACCCAAGTTTAATCACATGATCCTTTGATTGGAGAGTTTTGTATTTGGTTGCTCAGACTTAATTTCTCTTTCCTAACAAATTCCTTGGGGGATGGACCCCTGCCCTATTGTCTGCAGTCTGATGCTATCCTTCAGTGTCCAAGGGGCCAGCCCCTGATCTGACATAGCTCCTCTCTGGAATTGGACTCTTCAGTAGAGGCAAAAACACTGGAAAAGTTTGGAGTCCTTTATTTCCAGTATGATCAGAATGTTCTGGTCACTCCCCTTTTCTGGCCATCAGAGTGACAATTGTTTTCCAAGTCTGTTTCTCCTATCTTTGACAAATCTGGGAGCTCCATGATAGCATCCCGATAAATCCCCCTTTGTTTAACTAAACCAGAAATGGTTTCTCTTGAATGAAACAAAAAAACCTTAATATATAAACTGGGTATCTGTGAGCCCACAGGAAACAGGATTTCTGATTGAGACTGTGAATATACACTCATTCACCAAATATTTATTGAGTACCTGCTATGTGTTAGGCACTCTTCTCAACACTTGGGAAACAGTAGTGAATAAAGCAAAAATCTGTGTTTTCATGAAATTTGCATTCTAATGAAGGGAGATATACAATAAGCAAGATAAGTTAAATATGTAATGTGTATGTTATAGTGATAAGTGCTATGCATATGTAAAATATTTCTCTTCTTAGTGCTTTCCTTGTTAACGTTCCTTGAATCAGATAAGCCTGTTCAGATGTGGGTGAAGACCTGGAATGACCTGGACTGAGGCTCTGTCACTCTCTTGTACTTTGCTCCAACATATTTCTGCATAACTCTCAAAGGGGTTTCAGTTGGGGTCTGAGCCAAGGCAGAGGAAATTTCCAGCTGAGTGAGAATGAGTGTATGCAGAAAGCAGAGAGCTGGAGAGAGGGGGACTTGGGTTAGATGTCGAAGTGGCAGGAGCTGAGCAAGGGCTATAGTCTTGAGGGAGAAATTCTTCCTTCTGGGACCCTGTCTGGACTGAGGCACTAAGATTGAATCAAGAAAACTAGGCTGGGACTTGGGCAGGTGGCCTGGAGCAAGGATACATACTGATATGTGTGGGGAAGGGGAGTCCAGGTCAGAGATGGGAGGAAGCATCATAGGATTGTGTGAGACAAAGCAGGGTAGCAGCTCTCAGAACCCATCAGGGATGGTGCAGGGGATGGGCACCTGCCACCATTAAAGAAGGGGATCCCATAAAGAATGAAGCCCAGAAAAGAGATCAGACTCCATTGAGAGGACTGAGGAGATTGGAAGGAGTGTTTGTCTTCCTGCCTGGGATGAACCCTAGTGAGGTGAGAGTAAACCCTAAGCTGATGTCTATACTTGAAAGTGAAGAGGCTTGAAAAGTGGGGCTGTACGTGAGCTTGTGAGAGAGAAGGAAGAGCAGGGAGACGGTAGTTATGCTAAGGTGGGAGGGATCAAAATCAGCACCAGGGGTTTGGAAAGCAGAAGATGGGACAGAGGAGACAGATGAGGCAGGAGACTCCTGATGGGTGTTGGTCACCTACAGAGGGGAGCTGGATGCTTGGGGGAAGAGTATATGCCAACCAGGAAGAGTCCTAAGCTTTGCCAGCCACCTGTCACTGGCCCGGAATGAAAAGTTGTGGTGTTGCTGATTTCCTGTTAATGGGGAGGCAGGAACAGAGCAAGCTGAACAGGTTCAATCGGGAAACAGGTACACAATCCTGGAAAACAGGATTGTTTTCTGAAAAATACTCACCCACTCCTGGTAATTTTTTGCGGGGACAAATGACACAGAAGAGAACTTGGAAATGCCTTTGAGGTTTATGGAAACTTGGGCATTTGAAGTAAGTACATGGAATGTTGTTCTGGTTATCCATTGCTGCATAACGAGCCACTCCAAAACTTAGTGGTTTAAAATAACAAATGATTATTATCTCTTCCAATTATGGAGTCACCTTGGTTCTTGCTTGCAGGCAGATTGTGGTTAGGGCTGTAGCCATCTGAAGGTTCAGCTGGGCTGGAAGGCATATTTTAAAGATGGCTTTTTCCCTCAAACATCTAGGACATCTGCAACAGCTTGAGGCTGGCCAGGCATTCGTCTTTCCACATAGTCTCTGCATGGTTATCTTGGGGTTCCTCACAGATGAGGATCGCAGTATAGTTGGACTTCTCACATAGTGGGTGGTTTTTCTCAGAAGAAATGTTCCTCAAGAGCAAGAAAGAAGCTGTGAGCCTTCTTATGACCTAGCCTCGGAAGGCACACAGCATTACTTCTACCACATTCTATTGGTTACATAGGACCAGGCCAAATTCACTTTGGGAATGAACTATACAACAGTGTGATGCTCAGAGGCGTGATGCATTGTGTGTGTGCATGCACATGTGTACATACGCACATGTGTGCCCATATGGAGTCTGCTACCACAAGCCTGGTGTTTTTTCTACTTGGCATCTATTTTGACATTGGAAGAGAGAGAAGATCTTTGGGTAAACCGTTGGCCTTGGATTTCTACAATAGGACTTAATATTCCTTAATGGCAGACTGTTGGAGAAGTATCAAGGTCACACTACTCAAATGAAAAGGAATCTGTTTTTCTCAGAGGTATCCCCCAAACTTACTGGAATAGGACTCAATTTTAGGACACAGTGATGGGAAAGTGAATCACATTACAACAAAGAGGGGAGTTTGAATAATATAAAGAAGTTTTATACCTACATAGATATGGATATACTTGGAGGTAGGTGGTTTTTTTGGAGAATGTAAATGGCTGAGAATAAATAAAAGAAATAGAACAAGAGAAGAACTAGAGGAATTGTATTGAACCCTCATGGAGCATGGAAGTGCACTCTTGAAGAAGCTCAGAACTGGCTGCCCTGGTACCTAGAATGGTGGCTGACAAATTCAGTTGGGAAATACGTTACCCTACAGTGTGCAAAAGATTGTTTTCTTAAATATGCTTATCTACTTCTGGTGATTTGTGTGTGTGTGGGTTAAAATGACACTTTTAGAAGTGGTTATTCCTTTAAGGTTATGAAAAACTTGGCCATTGCCATAGCCCAAGATCTGGTAGTAAGGGGACCTTTCATTTTCTGGGTGTCTGCTGAAGCCACTTTTGGCCCAAAGGAAAGAATCTCCAACATTTTTAACCTGATTTTTTTTCCCTATTGAAACAGAAAGGAAGTCAGAAGGAAACTACCATTCTGGTTCTAAATCAGACTGCTAAGGAGGCACTGATTAGTGCCATGGGAGGGATAGAGGAGGTCCGGAGGAGGAGGTCTCCCGTGGCAAAGAGTTCATGTTTCCAGGGAGGGCAGGCACAATCAGACTGTGCCAGAGATGTCGAAAAGTTCAGAGAAATGAAAGGCCTGGGCATTTTAATGGAATTATACCCAGAGAGGTAGGATGGCCCAAGAAATGGGAAGCTCAGAAAAATGCAATTCTAACTCTGAAGAGGTGGTACCAAAGGGAGCCTTGGAAGAGACCCCCCTCACTAATCTCCATTAGCCCCTACAAAGCTCTAATAATGGGAATAATAATAAAAGATTATTTATTGATATGGATAATAGGTATTTTATTAATCTCATTTAAAGTGTGAAAGCATATTTATTAATATTACTGTTTTTATTGATCTATAACACACAATATAGGTAAAAAGATATTTGCTTATTATTATTGTGACCTCAAAGTAAGACCCAGCTCTTATTTCGGTCAGATTACTACTATCCCTAAGCCCCTCCTATAATTCAGAGCTACCACTGTGATTGTCCAATTGCTAATGATCTAAATGAGCAAATGGAGGTACCTGAAGAAGCAGAGTTAAGATTCTTCAAACGTATCTATGTAATAAAAGAGATGAAAGGTAAGGTATATACATGGGTAATGGTAAGAGGGTAGTATGTATCCGTCAGAATGGTGTTACGGAAGCTAAAATCTCCAATGAGTTGAAACTTGGAAAAATGACAAGGACAACAAAAGATGTTTTTAAAGACATATTCAGAGCAAATAAAAGATGGTTAGCATAATGTTGATTGTTTAGCAAAAATTTTGATCTTATCTATCCATGTTTTGTTTTTTCTCTTTTTTGTGCTGTGAAGAATGTTCTTTGCACATAGAATAGACAGTGGTAAAGGTTTAAGGGGGTGGAGATGGGAGGGGGTATAACAATAGGACTTCTGGCTTTTAAAAAGTGACTGTGTTACACTCAGGACCACGGAAGATCTTCCCTATAAGTTACCTGAACTGCTGCTCATAATCGCTGAACAATTATGAAAAAAAGACGTCCCAAAAGACTAGAAGGGGGCAGATGTATACACTTTGCAGTATTCAGACTGGGGGCACCAGAAGGTGGAGCCCACATGGTACGTGCTAGCAATCTCGATGTTAATCAAGCAAGTTAGTTCAGAAGTTCAGGCAGGTATCACTAGGATCTAGCAGGCGTTCATGTTAGATGACTCTTGTTCTCTTTCTGACAGGGTCCTAGACTATACATGAGAGAAGCCTGGTAGTCGTAGTATACCTGGACTTTAGCAAGGCATGAGGTGGTGCTCCTTCTGATAGCTTCTGTCAGTTTATATATTCTGCATTTATTGATCCTGTATTGTTTTAGTCTTTTCTTTAGTCTATTTTTGGCGGCTACACCAAAAATCTTGTAGACTGCGTGGCTTATAAACAACAGAAATTTATTTCTCACAGTTTTGAAGTCTGGGAAGTCCAAGATCAAGGCACTGTTAGATTCAGTGTCTGGTGAGAGCTTTCTTCCTAGTTCACAGACAGCTGTCTTCTTGCCTTGTCCTCACATGGTGGAAGAGGAGAGAGGGCTCTCTGGGGTTTCTTTTGTAATCACACTAATCCCATCATGAGAGCTCCACCCTCATGACCTAATCACCTCTGAGAGTCCCCAGCTCCTAATAGGCTGCAACATATGAACTTGGGGGGGGGACGACACATTCAGTCCACAGCACTTACTGTGAGTGAATCACAGAGAATTCAGACATGGATGTGATATGCTGAAGAACTCACAGGCTGAGTGGGAGATGACACATACACAGATAATCATGATGTCAAACACGGGTTGGCAAACTATGGTCCATGAACCAAATCCAGCCTGCCACCTGTTTTTGTAAATAAAGTTTTATTGGAACACAGCCATGCCCATTGATTTAATGGCTGCTTTCACGCTAAAATGGTAGAGTTGAAGCACTGTAGCAGAAACTATATGGCCTGCAAAGCTTGACATATTTGCTATACCCCTGACATAAAGCAAAAATTACTGTTAGGAATCATGCTAAAAAAGCTATGGAGGGCTTCCCTGGTGGTGCAGTGGTTGAGAGTCCGCCTGCCGATGCAGGGGACACGGGTTCGTGCCCCCGTCCGGGAAGATCCCACATGCCGCGGAGCGGCTGGGCCCGTGAGCCATGGCCGCTGAGCCTGTGCGTCCGGAGCGCAATGGGAGAGGCCACAACAGTGAGAGGCCCGCGTACCGCAAAAAAAAAAGAAAAAAAAAAAAAAAGCTATGGAAATTTGGAGGAGAAATCAATTAGTTGTACTGGTGAAGGTACATTTGGGAAGGCTTCATAAGATGGGAGCAGTTGAATTGGACCTTAATGCTATGATGGAAATTTCTAGAATATGAAGCCCATAATGCTGTAACTCTTTTCTCGTTCTTCGTGTTCCAGCCTCCTTATCTGATTATTCTTTTCCTTCCTTCCTCCCTTCCTTTCTTCCCTCCTTTTCCTCCCTTCCTTTTTATTTTTTCTTTTTTTTAATAAATTTCTTTTCTTTATTTTTGGCTGCGTTGGATTTTCATTGCTGGGTGCAGGCTTTCCCTAGTTGTGGCAAGCGGGGGCTACTCTTCGTTGCAGTGCACGCACGGGCTTCTCATTGCAGTGGCTTCTCTTGTTGCAGAGCACAGGTTCTAGAACACAGGCTCAGTAGCTGTAGCACATGGGCTTAGTTGCTCCGCGGCATGTGGGATCTTCCCAGACCAGGGCTCGAACCCGCGTCCCCTGCATTGGCAGGCGGATTCTTAACCACTGCGCCACCAGGGAAGTCCCTTCTTTTCTTTTCTTTTTCTTTCTCCTCCTTGCCCCCCCCCATTTTGTTAATGTTGCCTTTTCAGTATTTAATAAAGGCTTGACTCTACATGCTCCATGTTCTACTCCCCTTGAGTGTGGAGATTAGCAAAAGTCTGTAAGGTGTAAGGGCAGGAAGTATTGCTGTGGTGAAGTAGGTGGCCAGCAGTTCCTCATTTAGTAGGTGGATATCCAGAGAGGGGACCAGAGTGGTATCTGAAATAATGACCTAAAAGTGTGGGGAGGGATGTGGTGGTGCTACATTAAGAAGTTTAGAATATAGCACATCTCTTTTCCCATGAGGTAGGGAACCAGGCAAAGCATCCAGTCCAGCTTTAGCAATAGGCAGATGGAAAGCCCACATCTCAGGCCTGTTCCCTTACCGGGTGAGGGATATGAAGGCCTAGATGTCATTTTCCCATTTGAAAGCAGTAAAAATCTGGAGGCCCAGCAGATGTGCTAGACGACAGAATATGAATAGAAAAGATCTTGGGAGGTTAGAAGGAAGGTCTGAATTTAACAGGGATGAGTGGAAGGTCAATTCTGGGCTTTGGAAAACCAAATGCATGGCACAGAATGAGGGAGAGACGGCCTTTCTGCAGCATGAGGCAGGAAATAGTGCAAGTGTGCGTGCCCTCAACTTTGGCCCGTGATTTTAGGAGAATACTACTCGGAAAGAGGAAAGTGATTGTTTTTTCCTGCAGTGTGTTGAAGACAGGACAGCTGGAACAAGAATTCTGGTGCCAACATTCTGAAAGAATTAGACAGAGTGGAACTCATTCAGGACTGAATAACTAAAAGGATGAAAAGACCAGAAACCATTTTATATGTGAAATGATTGGAGGAACTTTGGATATTTAGACTGGAAAACATGAGGCCCAGGGGGCATACAACAGCTGTTTTCAAATTTTGTCTCGTGGAAATGATTTGGGGCTTCTATTTTCTTCAGAAGCGTTTGGACCTGTTGATGTAGGGGGATGGGTTTTTCTGAAAACAGAGGACCCACAGATTGGATGATCAGCCTCACAAAGGGCTCAGTCTGGGTCGGATAGTCACATGATGGCACTGAACCAGGTACGGGTGGAGAGTGGACATCCAGGGGCTTTTCAACCCTTCTGTGACTTGGCTCTGTTAATAAGCAGCAGACTGGACAATAACATAGAGCTTAAGGAATCAAACACACATACCCAATGTAGAACTGTTAGTAATTTCTTTTCTTCACTTTTGCTTGATGCTTATAAATCTCTTTAATATGACTCTGTTTTAAAGACCTAGCCTCAGGTTGCAGCCACTTTTTTTTTTTTCTGGCTGTGTCACAAGGCATGTGGGATCTTAGTTCCCCAACCAGGAATCGAACCCACACCCCCTGCATTGGGAGCATGGAGTCTTAACCACTGGACCACCAGGGAAGTCCCTATAGCCACTTCTTTTTTTTTTTTTTTTTTATGTTCTTCTTGGCCATGGTTTTTTAGACCAGCGTGGCTCCAAAATTTCTTGAACTTCCATGTTGTAGCACCTATGGCTATTTTAGTGAATGATTGCATTAACTGCATTTTTATATAGCTTGCTACTGAAGTTATTGTCTCATAGTTCTTAGTTTCCTTTAGAGTTTTCTTTCTGCTTTCAATGGAAGCCAGAAGAAAGGTGGCATAAAAGCGGTGGCTCCCTGGTCTCTGTCTTTCCCAATCAGTAGGATATTCTAAGTTCCTTTTAGTGACTAGGAGAACATCTCCTTTTCCCTTCCATCTTGCCAGGTGCTACTTGAAATTTGCAGCTAATTTAAGTGCGTTGGTTAAACGTACTCATTAACCACTTCACTGAAGCTCAAACTCATAAACTTGGTTTAGAACACAACTTTCTGTTACAGGGGTCATATCTCTTCCTAGTAACAAATCCACGCTTATCCAGCATGTAGATTTCCAAAACACATTCAGAAGGAGTTTAAAAGGTTACAAGAATAAAACTATAACGAAGTTTCACCCCAGTGTGTCATTTTTCCTGGATTACACTCTTGCGTTTTTATCAGGTGCCCTCAGGGATTGAGCCCGAAGCAATAAAGAGGGGAGTGATTCTCTAGAATCTGGAAGGATTATAAAAGAGAAGGTTTCAGTAGGTGGGGTTCTGTTGTCCTTCACATGGCACTTTGGGGTTGGTGTTTACCCATGTCCAGGTCTTATTTAGAATCCCAAATATTAATAACGTAAAAACCTTACTGCCCATAGTTCCTGAAAGAAATAAGAGAAAGCCATGAGAAAACCCCAATGGGCCTGTGGCTCTGCAAAAACAGAAGTTATGTCAGTTGAGAGAAGCTAAGGAACAAAGACTTTTCTTAGAATTAAACCACCAGTTGATCTGGCCATAGCATAATCCAGCTAGAAATGAACACATTTATCTTTTATTGTTGAGAATAAGAAAGAAACCGCAGACTTCTGGAAACAGCTTCTCCCTCATCACAGGAGCTTGCCATGTAGGTTAATCTGCCCAGCAGTTTTGAGAACCAGTTTGGTATTGACACAAGGGCTGCACTGGGCAAAGTGAGAATGTGAAGGTGAGTCAAGCCAGGTTAGTCCTGAAGGAGTTTTCTTTGCACGTGGCTTTGCTTTGTGTGGATCTTCCAGAACCTGGGGAGAGTGAGAAGGTCTTGGTATCGAATCAGTAGAGCTCCTCTCTCTCTTCATGAAGAGTAAGTCAGTGTCACTGGTGGCTTTGGTCTTAAGGAAATGGGACTGTCGGAGTCATCACTGCATTGGCCTGAGCAACAAACTGAAGTAGGCTTTCACTCAGCCTTGCAAATCTTTTCTTTCAGTGCACTAATTGTTCTCTGTGATTCATACATTGTTCTGACAAGATGGCAAATGGAAAAGGTGGAGAGTAATTAAAATAAGTGTGTGGTTTCAATTATTACAATCTATTGCCCTGAGCTGAATGCCATTATGAGGGGGAACCTGGAGAAGGGCTGCATTCAGGCATGGAGGACAAAGAGTTTCTTGGTTTGTCTTTTATAACAAAAATTCAACTCATGGAACTGACTGAAGAAAGAGAGACTTAGAGCTTCCTTTGATAGTTCTTTCTCAGAACTTTAGGAATTCTGTGTCATTGGTTATGATCAAATTTTCTGATCCATATATAATATAAACTGATCAGGAAGGCTATAAATGAATTTATACATGGTTTGTGTACAACAATGTAAGTTTTGCACCTTCTTGAAATAAAATTACATTGGAACGTTTCCAAGACGTTTATTCCCAGATTTAAACCTTTGTACTTACTGTCAAATTGTATATCATGATTGTTTTTTTCACACACACACACTGTATTTTATTTTTACAAGAGATAAATAGACTGACACCAAGCATTGTAAACGGATGACCACAACAAAAGCAACAATGATTGCAATTACCAAA
Source organism: Lagenorhynchus albirostris (assembly GCF_949774975.1). Classification (NCBI taxonomy): domain Eukaryota; kingdom Metazoa; phylum Chordata; class Mammalia; order Artiodactyla; family Delphinidae; genus Lagenorhynchus; species Lagenorhynchus albirostris. The sequence continues at coordinate 40,174,035 of NC_083099.1, forward strand.
CACGAAACACACTCATACTATGTCATAATATTGACATTCAGTCCAGGAATCCTCCACTGTAACAGCTCCTTTACTTTGTAGTGAAAATTGATTTGTATATTTTTGCCTCTGAGTCCTTGTGGGATTTTTTTTTAATTCAAAGTCAGAAAAATTATAATCCTAATCAGTTCACTCAGTCCCATGAAATTAATTTTTCTTTTTCATCTTGATCTTTTCTTAGCACTTTTATGAATTCATCAGTTTTTCCATTAGAGTTCTGAAAATGCTTATTCATTCAGTTCAGCAGTATAGTCAGTTACCAGAATCCTGTACTTGTCAGAGTCTTTTCCATGAATTCCTTGAAGATGAAACCCTTTTATAGGAACATTTTTGCAAAAGCATCAGAGTACACCCAGAACTGTCTGTAAATGACAAAAGACTTAAAAATGACCATGGTTAAAGATTTGATGAAAGTTTGTAATAATGCAAATGACAAGGAAATTTAGTTATTTCTGAGATATACATTTTAAAGTAATAACTAGAATTATGACTTATAATGTTATACCAGAACATATAAGATTTTTAGAAATTTCATGTAATGTCTGAAACATTTTTATTAAGATATTTCCATACAAATAACCCAAAGAAAGTTTAGTATTAGTTGTGCTTTTGGTTTGTTTGTTTTTTTATACTACAGGTTCTTATTAGTCATCAGTTTTATACACATCAGTGTATACATGTCAATCCCAATCACCCAATTCACCACACCACCATCCCTACCCCACCATGGTTTTCCCCCCTTGGTGTCCATACGTCTGTTCTCTACATCTGTGTCTCAACTTCTGCCCTGCAAACCAGCTCATCTGTACCATTTTTCTAGGTTCCACATACATGCGTAAGTATACGATATTTGTTTTCCTCTTTCTGAGTTACTTCACTCTGTATGACAGTCTCTAGATCCATCCACATCTCAACAAATGACTCAATTTCCTTCCTTTTTATGGCTGAGTAATATTCCATTGTATATATGTACCACATCTTCTTTATCCATTCGTCTGTCGATGGGCATTTTGGTTGGTTCCATGACCTGGCTATTGTAAATAGTGCTGCAGTGAACATTGGGGTGCAAGTGTCTTTTTGAATTCTGGTTTTCTCTGGGTATATGCCCAGTAGTGGGATTGCTGGATCATATGGTAATTCTATTTTTAGGTTTTAATGAACTTCCATGATGTTCTCCACAGTGGCTGTATCAATGTACATTCCCACTAACAGTTCAAGAGGGTTCCCTTTTCTCCACACCCTCTCCAGAATTTGTTGTTTGTAGATTTTCTGATGATGCCCATTCTAACTGGTGTGAGGTGATACCTCATTGTAGTTTTGATTTGCATTTCTCTAATAATTAGTGATGTTGACCAGCTTTTCATGTGCTTCTTGGCCACCTCTATGTCTTTTTTGGAGATGTCTATTTAGGTCTTCTGCCCATTTTTGGATTGGGTTGTTTGTTTCTTTAATATTGAGCTTCATGAGCTGTTTATATATTTTGGAGATTAATCCTTTGTCCATTGATTTGTTTGCAAATATTTTCTCCCATTCTGAGGGTTATCTTCTCGTCTTGTTTATGGTTTCCTTTGCTGTGCAAAAGCTTTGAAGTTTCATTAGGTCCCATTTGTTTATTTTTGTTTTTATTTCCATTACTCTAGGAGGTGGATCAAAAAGATCTTGCTGTGATTTATGTCAAAGAGTGTTCTTCCTATGGTTTCCTCTAAGAGTTTTGTAGTGTCCGGTCTTACATTTAGGTCTAGAATCCATTATGAGTTTATTTTTCTGTATGGTGTTAGGGAGTGTTCTAATTTCATTCTTTTACATGTAGCTGTCTAGTTTTCCCAGTACCATGTATTGAAGAGGCTGTCTTTTCTCCATTGTATATCCTTGCCTCCTTTGTCATAGATTAGTTGACCATAGGTGCGTGGGTTTATCTCTGGGCTTTCTATCTTGTTCCATTGATCTATGTTTCTGTTTTTGTGCCAGTGCCATATTGTCTTGATTACTGTAGCTTTGTAGTATAGTCCGAAGTCAGGAAGCCTGATTCCTCCAGCTCCGTTTTTTTCCCTCAAGACTGCTTTGGCTATTCGGGGTCTTTTGTGTCTCCATAGAAATTTTAAGATGATTTGTTCTAGTTCCGTAAAAAATGCCATTGGTAATTTGATAGGGATTGCATTGAATCTGTAGATTGCTTTGGGTAGCATAGACATTTTCACAATGTTGATTCTTCCAATCCAAGAACATGGTATATCTCTCCATCTGTTGGTATCATCTTTAATTTCTTTGATCAGTGTCTTATAGTTTTCTGCATATGGGTGTTTTGCCTCCCTAGGTACGTTTATTCCTAGGTATTTTATTCTTTTTGTTGCAATGGTAAATGGGAGTGTTTCCATAATTTGTCTTTCAGATTTTTCATCGTTATTGTATAGGAATGCAAGAGATTTCTGTGCATTAATTTTGTATCCTGCTACTGTACCAAATTCATTGATTAGCTCTAGTAGTTTTCTGGTGGCATTTTTAGAATTCTCTATGTAAAGTATCATGTCATATGCAAACAGTGACAGTTTTACTTCTTCTTTTCCAATTTGTATTCCTTCTATTTCTTTTCCTTCTCTGATTGCCGTGGCTAAGACTTCCAAAACTATGTTGAATAATAGTGGTGAGAGTGGACATCCTTGTCTCGTTCCTGATCTTAGAGGAAATGCTTTCAGTTTTTCACCATTGAGGACGATGTTTGCTGTGGGTTTGTCATATATGGCCTTTATTATGTTGAGGTCGGTTCCCTCTATGCCCACTTTCTGGAGAGTTTTTATCATAAATGGGTGTTGAATTTTGTCAAAAGCTTTTTCTGCGTCTATTGAGATGATCATATGGTTTTTATTCTTTAATTTGTTAATATGGTGTATCACATTGATTGATTTGCATATATTGAAGAATCCTTGCATCCCTGGGATAAATCCCACTTGATCGTGGTGTATGCTCCTTTTAATGTGTTGTTGGATTCTGTTTGCTAGTATTTTGTTGAGGATTTTTGCATCTATATTCATAAGTAGTATTGGTCTGTAATTTTCTTTTTTTGTAGTATCTTTGTCTGGTTTTGGTATCAGGGTGATGGTGGCCTCATAGAATGAGTTTGGGAGTGCTCCTTCCTCTGCAGTTTTTTGGAAGAGTTTGAGAAGGATGGGTGTTAGCTCTTCTCTAAATGTTTGATAGAATTCACCTGTGAAGCCATCTGGTCCTGGACTTTTGTTTGTTGGAAGATTTTTAATCATGGTTTCAATTTCATTTCTTGTGATTGGTCTGTTCATAGTTTCTGTTTCTTCCTGGTTCAGTCTTGGAAGGTTATACCTCTCTAAGAATTTGTCCATATCTTTCAGGTTTTCCATTTTATTGGCATAGAGTTGTTTGTAGTAGTCTCTTAGGATGCTTTGTATTTCTGTGGTGTCTGTTGTAACTTCTCCTTTTTCATTTCTAATTTTATTGATTTGAGTCCTCTCCCTCTTTTTCCTGATGAGTCTGGCTAATGGTTTATCAATTTTGTTTATCTTCTCAAAGAAGCAGCTTTTAGTTTTATTGATCTTTGCTATTGTTTTCTTTGTTTCTATTTCCTTTATTTCTGCTCTGATCTTTATGATTTCTTTCCTTCTGCTAACTTGGGTATTGTTTGTTCTTCTTTCTCTAGTTCCTTTAGGTGAAAGGTTAGGTTGTTTATTTGAGATGTTTGTTGTTTCTTGAGGTAGGCTTGTATAGCTATAAACTTCCCTCTTAGGACTGCTTTTGCTGCATCTCATAGGTTTTGGATCATAGTGTTTGCTTTGTCATTTGTCTCTAGGTATTTTTTGATTTCCTCTTTGATTTCTTCAGTGATCTCTTGGTTATTTAGTAACGTATTGTTTAGCCTCCATGTGTTTGTGTTTTTTATGTTTTTTTCCCTGTAATTCATTTCTAATCTCATAGCAGTGTGATCAGAAAAGATGCTTGATATGATTTCATTTTTCTTAAATATACTAAGGCTTGATTTGTGACCCAAGATGTGATCTATCCTGGAGAATGTTCCATGTGCACTTGAGAAGAAAGTGTAATCTGCTGTTTTTGGATGGAATGTCCTATAAATATCAATTAAATCTATGTGGTCTATTATGTCATTTAAAGCTTTTCTTTCTTTCTTTATTTTCATTTTGGATGATCTGTCCATTGGTGTAAGTGAGGTGTTAAAGTCCTCCACTATTATTGTGTTACTGTCGATTTCCTCTTTTATAGCTGTTAGCAATTGCCTTGTGTATTGAGGTGCTCCTATGTTGGGTGCATATATATTTATAATTGTTATATCTTCTTCTTGGATTGATCTCTTGATCATTATGTAATGTCCTCCTTGTCTCTTGTAACATTCTTTATTTTAAAGTCTATTTTATCTGATATGAGTATAGCTACTCCAGCTTTCTTTTGATTTCCATTTGCATGGAGTATCTTTTTCCATCCCCTCACTTTCAATCTGTATGTGTGCCTAGGTCTGGAGTGGGTCTCTTGTAGACAGCATATATATGGGTCTTGTTTTTGTGTCCATTCCGCAACCCTCTGTCTTTTGGTTGGAGCATTTAAATCCATTCATGTTTAAGGTAATTATCGATATGTATGTTCCCATGACCATTTTCTTAATTGTTTTGGGTTTGTTTTTGTAGGTCTTTTTCTTCTCTTGTGTTTCCCACTTAGAGAAGTTTCTTTAGCATTTGTTGTAGAGCTGGTTTGGTGGTGCTGAATTCTCTTAGCTTTTTCTTGTCTGTAAAACTTTTGATTTCTACATCGAATCTGAATGAGATCCTTGCCAGGTAGAGTAATCTTGGTTGTAAGTTCTTTCCTTTCATCCTTTCCCTTATCTGTGCTCTCATCTATAAAATAAGGGCAGTAGTAGGTTTTCAATGAGGATTAAGTGCCTGTCTGTTGCCTGAGGCTCAAGGAATGCTTGTTCCGTTTTCAAGTATTCAGAGCTAATGAAGATGTGAAGTCAGTTGGATGATGAAGGCAACAAAAATTCTTACTGAGTTGTATTTTGATACCTGCTTCACACCATTTACAATTTATTCTAATATAAAAATTCACAATAGATAGGGATCAAAATAATGTATTATTTAGTTATTTGGAAAAAAACAAAGAAATAATTAGAAAACTTAACTTACTGTAAAAACACCAATTTACTGCACAATGGTTGATTTCTTTCAGTGGGCAGTTGAGTCTCTGGAAGTGATGAGACAAAAAATTGTATGAGAAGCAATCAGAATCCTGTCCTTTGGGCTGTTTGGCCATTGTTATGACAAGGCACACTTTAATGAATTGTATTATAAAATTATAAAACTGATAATACATTCACAAGAAAGAAATTGGTAACTATGACTTCTGAACGATCTCATTTTTTCATAATAAACACTCAATATTTTGGAGGTTAGAAGTCACAAACGTGTTAACTGATAACTTGAGGATTAATTGAGGAAGTCTTACAAACCTACTAAAAACTCATAAAGAATAAGTAAAATGCACAATATTGCAAATATTCTTTCTTGGTGATTCCTATCTACTCTAGCCTAAGTAATGAAACACTTTTTATTCTTTCCCTAGTTAAGCTTCATAAATTTACTGTACAGACAAGGGACAAAGCCTTTTAAAAGAAAAAAAAAGGCTTGGTAGTTAGAGGTTGAAGAAGAAGTGTGGTATTTTTACCCTTGAGAAAGAGAATTAGCTATGAATGAGAAAAGGAGTATGAGCATCAGCCCTTTATCTCTCAATCTGTAGCTTTCTTAATCACGTAAAGGTAGAGTATTTTTAAGAATACTTTACGGACTTCCCTGGTGGTCCAGTGGTAAAGAAAATGCCTTACAGTGCAGGGGACATGGGTTCGATCCCTGGTCAGGGAACTAAGATCCCACATGCTGTGGGGCAACTGAGCCCATGCACCAGAACTACTGAGCTCGTGCACCTCAACTAGAGAGTCTGCATGCCGCAAAGTACAGAGCCCATGCACTCTGGAACATGTGCACCACACCTACAGAGCCCACGTGCCCTGGAGCCTGCGTGCCATAACTAGAGAGAGAAAACACGCATGCCACAACTAGAGAGAAGCCTGTGCACCGCAAAAATCCCCCATACCTCAGCAAAGATCCTGCATGACCCAACTAAGACCCAAAGCAGACAAAATAAATAAATAAATAAATCATAAATAAATCTTAAAAAAAAGATGAAGTATGAATTAAATGGGATAAGTACTGAATTCCTCTGAACAGAATAAGTTTTTTGGAAATATTAATATATAAGGATTAGTACATTTTTATCTGAAAATAGGTTTTACTCTTTAATATGCTAAAAAGTGTGACAAACATTTCCTCCAAAAGATATGTTTAGATCAGTGAGGGTCCAACCAGGAATCAGAAACCACACAGTAGGGCGGAGTCAAGATGGCATACTAGGAGGACGCGGAATTCGTGTATTCGCACAACTAGGGCACCTACCAGGCACCAGTGGGGGACCACAGACACCTAAGGGGACGGGAGGAACCCCCAGCACCTGGATAGGACGTGGGCCCTGGGGGGAGTGAAGGAGGAGGAGAAGTGAAGGCAGGATAGGACTGGCACCTCTGAGCGGCAGCTGTGGGAGGGGAAGGGATCCCATGCCTCAAAGGGGAAATTGGGGGACCATTGGGAGGGCAGAGGATCAAAAGGGAGCATGGCCGGGTTTCCCCTGCCCACTTGGGCCCCCAGGAACCCGCTTAGATCCTGGGCCTGATCCTCTGCCCACTGAGGCCCTCTCCAGCCACACAGGACCTGAGGGAGTGGGAGGGAGGGAAGGGCGAGCAGAAGTAATGGCCGGACCTCCAGGACCAGCACTCCTGAGGGGTGGCTGGGGCAGGGGAGGAGTTCCTACACACATCAGGACCCACCCCGGGTTAGGGGTCCAGCGGCGACGGGGGAGACCCTGGGCGAGATGGAGGGGGGCGCGTGGAGGAATGGGGCCAGCACTTTCCCTGTCCACTTAGGCACAGGGGAGCCTGTTGGGCCTTCGGGCCTAAACTTCTGCCCTTGGATCCTCCTTCCTGCTGTGCAGAACCCAAGCCCCGCCCCTACACCCCCACCCAGTGCCCTACCTCTACACTCGGAGACCCGCTCTGAGACCCCCTCCAACTGTGCAGGGCCTAAACCCCACCCACACACACTCACCCAGGGCCCTACCTCCAAACTTCGGAATCCCACACTCCAGAAGCCCTCCTTTTGACGTGCTGCCTCTCCCCTTCTGCGCAGGTCCTAAGCATTGGCCCTGCCCCATGCTTGAACTTCACCCCCCCACCCCCCCAAACCCCGCCCCTGCCTAAGTTCAACCCCAGCCTAATCTCTGCCCCCATAGCCAAGGCTTATTTTTTTTTCCTTTTTCCTCTTTTAGATTGGGGTTCTGTTTTACCTTGTTGATTCATTGTTGTTGATTCTTTTTTTTTACATCTTTATTGGAGTATAATTGGTTTACAATGGTGTGTTAGTTTCTGCTTTATAACAAAGTGAATCAGTTATACATATACATATGTTCCCTATCCCACCCCTCTAGGTGGTCACAAAGCACCGAGAGATGATCTCCCTGTGCTATGTGGCTGCTTCCCACTAGCAATCTATTTTACGTTTGGTAGTGTATATATGTCCATGCCACTCTCTCGCTTTGTCACAGCTTACCCTTCCCCCTCCCCATATCCTCAAGTCCACTGTCTAGTAGGTCTGTGTCTTTATTCTTGTCTTACCCCTAGGTTCTTCATGACATTTTTTTTTCTTAAATTCCATATATATGTGTTAGCATACGGTATTTGTCTTTCTCTTTCTGACTTACTTCACTCTGTATGACAGACTCTAGGTCCATCCACCTCATTACAAATAGCTCAATTTCGTTTCTTTTTATGGCTGAGTAATATTCCAGTGTATATATGTGCCACATCTTCTTTATCCATTCATCTGATGATGGACACTTAGGTTGTTTCCATCTCCGGGCTATTGTGAATAGAGCTGCAATGAACATTTTGGTACAAGGCTCTATTTGAATTATGGTTTTCTCAGGGTATATGCCCAGTAGTGGGATTGCTGGGTCATATGGTAGTTCTATTTTCAGTTTTTTAAGGAACCTCCATACTGTTCTCTATAGTGGCTGTACCAATTCACATTCCCACCAGCAGTGCAAGAGTGTTCCCTTTTCTCCACACCCTCTCCAGCATTTATTGTTTCTAGATTTTTTGATGATGGCCATTCTGACTGGCATGAGGTGATATCTCATTGTAGTTTTCATTTGCATTTCTCTGATGATTACTGATGTTGAGCATTCTTTCATGTGTTTGTTGGCAGTCTGTATATCTTCTTTGGAGAAATTTCTGTTTACGTCATCTGCCCATTTTGGATTGGGTTGTTTGTTTTTTTGTTATTGAGATGCATGAGCTGCTTATAAATTTTGGAGATTAATCCTTTGTCAGTTACTTCATTTGCAAATATTTTCCCCCATTCTGAGGGTTGTCTATTGGTCTTGTTTATGGTGTCCGTTGCTGTGCAAAAGCTTTGAGTTTCATTAGGTCCCATTTCTTTATTTTTACTTCCATTTCTCTAGGAGGTGGGTCAAAAAGGATCTTGCTGTGATTTATGTCATAGAGTGTTCTGCCTATGTTTTCCTCTAAGAGTTTGATAGTTTCTGGCCTTATATTTAGGTCTTTAATCAATTTTGAGCTTATATTTGTGTATGGTGTTAAGGGGTGATCTAATCTTATACTTTTACATGTACCTGTCCAGTTTTCCCAGAACCACTTATTGAAGAGGCTGTCCTTTCTCCACTGTACATTCCTGCCCCCTTTATCAATAATAAGGTGACCGTATGTGCGTGGGTTTACCTCCGGGCTTTCTATCCTGTTCCATTGATCAGTCTTTCTGTTTTTGTGCCAGTACCATACTGTCTTGATTACTGTAGCTTTGTAGTATAGTCTGAAGTCAGGGAGCCTGATTCCTCCAGCTCCTTTGTTCGTTCTCAAGATTGCTTTGGCTGGGATTCCCTGGTGGCGCAGTGGTTGAGAGTCCACCTGCTGATGCAGGGGACACGGGTTCGTGCCCCGGTCCGGGAGGATCCCACATGCCGTGGAGCGTCTGGACCCGTGATCCATGGCCGCTGAGCCTGCGCGTCCAGAGCCTGTGCTCCGCAATGGGAGAGGCCACAACAGTGAGAGGCCCGCATACCACAAAAAAAAGGGAAAAAAATAAAAAGATTACTTTGGCTATTCGGGGTCTTTTGTGTTTCCATACAAATTGTGAAAATTTTTGTTCGAGTTCTGTGAAAAAGGCCAGTGGTAGTTTGATAGGGATTGCATTGAATCTGTAGATGGCTTTGGGTAGTAGAGTCATTTTCACAATGTTGATTCTTCCAATCCAAGAACATGGTATATCTCTCCATCTATCTGTATCATCTTTAATTTCTTTCATCAGTGTCTTATAATTTTCTGCATACAGGTCTTTTGTCTCCTTAGGTAGGTTTATTCCTAGATATTTTATTCTTTTTGTTGCAGTGGTAAATGGGAGTGTTTTCTTGATTTCACTTTCAGATTTTTCATCATTAGTGTATAGGAATGCCAGAGATTTCTGTGCATTAATTTTGTATCCTGCTACTTTACCAAATTCATTGATTAGCTCTAGTAGTTTTCTAGTAGCATCTTTAGGATTCTCTATGTATAGTATCATGTCATCTGCAAACAGTGACCGCTTTACTTCTTCTTTTCCGATTTGGATTCCTTTTATTTCCTTTTCTTCTCTGATTGCTGTGGCTGAAACTTCCAAAACTATGTTGAATAAGAGTGGTGAGAGTGGGCAGCCTTGTCTTGTTCCTGATCGTAGTGGAAATGGTTTCAGTTTTTCACCATTGAGGACGATGTTGGCTGTGGGTTTGTCATATATGGCCTTTATTATGTTGAGGAAAGTTCCCTCTATGCCTACTTTCTGCAGGGTTTTTATCATAAATGGGTGTTGAATTTTGTCAAAAGCTTTCTCTGCATCTATTGAGATGATCATATGGTTTTTCTCCTTCAATTTGTTAATATGATGTATCACGTTGATTGATTTGCGTATAATGAAGAATCCTTGCATTCCTGGGATAAACCCCACTTGATCATGGTGTATGATCCTTTTAATGTGCTGTTGGATTCTGTTTGCTAGTATTTTGTTGAGGATTTTTGCATCTATGTTCATCAGTGATATTGGCCTGTAGTTTTCTTTCTTTGTGACATCCTTGCCTGGTTTTGGTATCAGGGTGACGGTGGCCTCGTAGAATGAGTTTGGGAGTGTTCCTGCCTCTGCTATATTTTGGAAGAGTTTGAGAAGGATAGGTGTTAGCGCTTCTCTAAAAGTTTGATAGAATTTCCTTGTGAATATATCTGGTCCTGGACTTTTGTTCGTTGGAAGATTCTTAATCACAGTTTCAATTTCAGTGCTTGTGATTGGTCTGTTCATATTTTCTATTTCTTCCTGTTTCAGTCTTGGCAGGTTATGCATTTCTAAGAATTTGTCCATTTCTTCCGGTTTGTCCATTTTCTTGGCATAGAGTTGCTTGTAGTAATCTCTCATGATCTTTTGTATTTCTGTAGTGTCAGTTGTTACTTCACCTTTTTCATTTCTAATTCTATTGATTTGAGTCTTCTCCCTTTTTTTCTTGATGAGTCTGGCTAATGGTTTATCAATTTTGTTTATTTTCTCAAAGAACCAGCTTTTAGTTTTATTGATCTTTGCTATAGTTTCTTTCATTTCTTTTTCATTTATTTCTGATCTGATTTTTATGATTTCTTTCTTTCTGCTAACATTGGGGGTTTTTTGTTCTTCTTTCTCTAATTGCTTTAGGTGCAAGGTTAGGTTGTTTATTCGAGATGTGTCATGTTTCTTAAAGTAGGATTTTATTGCTATAAACTTCCCTGTTAGAACTGCTTTGCTGCATCCCATGGGTTTTGGGTCGTCGTGTCTCCATTGTCATTTGTTTCTAGGTATTTTTTGATTTCCTCTTTGATTTCTTCAGTGATCACTTCGTTATTAAATAGTGTATTGTTTAGCCTCCATGTGTTTGTATTTTTTACAGATCTTTCCCTGTAATTGATATCTAGTCTCATAGCGTTGTGGTTGGTAAAGATACTTGATGCAATTTCAATTTTCTTAAATTTACCAAGGCTTGATTTGTGACCCAAGATATGATCTATCCTGGAGAATGTTCCATGAGCACTTGAGAAAAATGTGTATTCTGTTGTTTTTCCTATAAATATCAATGAAGTCCATCTTGTTTAATGTATCATTTAAAGCTTGTGTTTCCTTGTTTATTTTCGTTTTGCATGATCTGTCCATTGGTGAAAGTGGGGTGTTAAAGTCCCCTACTATGAATGTGTTACTGTCGATTTCCTCTTTTATGGCTGTTAGTATTTGTCTTATTTATTGATGTGCTTATATGTTGGTTGCATAAATATTTACAATTGTTATATCTTCGTCTTGGATCGATCCCTTGATCATTATGTAGTGTCCTTCTTTGTCTCTTCTAATAGTCTTTATTTTAAAGTCTATTTTTTCTGATATGAGAGTTGCTACTCCAGCTTTCATTTGGTTTCCATTTTCATGGAATATCTTTTTCCATCCCCTTACTTTCAGTCTGTATGTGTCTCTAGGTCTGAAGCGGGTCTCTTGTAGACAGCAAATATATGGGTCTTGTTTTTGTATCCATTCAGCCAATCTGTGTCTTTTGGTGGGAGCATTTAGTCCATTTACATTTAAGGTAATTATCGATATGTATGTTCCTATTCCCATTTTCTTAATGGTTTTGGGTTTAGTATTGTAGGTCTTTTCCTTCTTTTGTGTTTCTTGCCTAGAGAAGTTCCTTTAGCATTTGTTGTAAAGCTGGTTTGGTGGTGCTGAACTCTCTCAGCTTTTGCTTGTCTGTAAAAATTTTAATTTCTCTATCAAATCTGAATGAGATCCTTGCTGGGTAGAGTAATCTTGGTTGCAGGTTTTTCTCCTTCATCACTTTCAATATGTCCTGCCAGTCCCTTCTGGGTTGCAGAGTTTCTGCTGAAAGATCAGCTATTAACCTTATGGGGATTCCCTTGTGTGTTGTTGTTTTTCCCTTGCTCCTTTTAATATTTGTTCGTTGTATTTAATTTTTGACAGTTTGATTAAGTGTCTTGGCATATTTCTCCTTGGATTTATCCTGTATGGGACTCTCTGTGTTTCCTGGACTTGATTAACTATTTCCTTTCCCGTATTAGGGAAGTTTTCAACTATAATCTCCTCAAATATCTTCTCAATCCCTTTCTTTCTCTCTTCTTCTGGAACCCCTATAATTCGAATGTTGGTGCGTTTAATGTTGTCCCAGAGGTCTCTGAGACTGTCCTCAGTTCTTTTCATTCTTTTCCCTTTATTCTGCTCTGCAATAGTTATTTCCACTATTTTATCTTCCAGGTCACTTATCCGTTCTTCTGCCTCAGTTATTCTGCTATTGATCCCTTCTAGAGTATTTTTAATTTCATTTACTGTGTTGTTCATCGTTGCTTGTTTCGTCTTTAGTTCTTCTAGGTCCTTGTTAAATGTTTCTTGCATTTTGTCTATTCTATATCCCAGATTTTGGATCATCTTTACTAGCATTATTCTGAATTCTTTTTCAGGTAGACTGCCTATTTCCTCTTCATTTTTTAGGTCTGGTAGGTTTTTATCTTGCTCCTTTATCTGCTGTGTGTTTTTCTGTCTTCTCATTTTGCGTATCTTACTGTGTTTGGGGTCTCCTTTTTGCAGGTTGTAGGTTCGTAGTTCCTATTGTGGAGAGGACTAGGGCCTGTGTTCTGGTGGATGAGGCTGGATCTTGTCTTTCTGGTGGGCAGGTCCAGGTCTGGTGGTGTGTTTTGGGGTGTCAATGGACTTATGATTTTAGGCAGCCTCTCTGCTAATGCGTGGGGTTTTGTTCCTGTCTTGCTAGTTGTTTGGCATAGGGTGTCCAGCACTGTAGCTTGCTGGTCGTTGAGTGAAGCTGGGTGCTGGTGTTGAGATGGAGATCCCTGGGAGATTTTCGCCATTTGATATTACATGGAGCTGGGAGGTCTCTTGTGGATCAGTGTTCTGAAGTTTGCTCTCCCACCTCAGAGGCACAGCACTGACTCCTGGCCGCAGTTCCAAGAGCCTTTCATTCACACGGCTCAGAATAAAAGGTAGAAAAAGTAGAAAGAAAGAAAGAAAGGAAGGAAGGAAGGGAAGGAAGGGAAGGAAGGAAGGAAGGAAAGAAAGAAAGAAAGAAAGAAAGGAAGAAAAAGGAAGAAAGGAGGGAGGGAGGGAGGAGGGAAGGAAGGATAGAAAGAAAGAAAGAAAATATAATAAAATAAAATAAGATATAATAAAGTTATTATAATAAAAAATAATTATTAAGAAAAAAACCAAAAACCGGACAGATAGAACCCTAAGACAAATGGTGGAAGCAAAGCTGTACAGACAAAATCTCCCACAGAAGCATACACATACACACTCACAAAAAGAGGAAAAGGGGAAAAAAATTATAAAACTTGCTCTCAAAGTCCACCTCCTCAATTTGGGATGAATCGTTGTCTATTCATGTATTCCACAGATGCAGGGTACATCAAGTTGATTGTGGAGCTTTAATCCGCTGCTTCTGAGGCTGCTGGGAGGGATTTCCCTTTCTCTTCTTTGTTCTCACAGCTCCCGGGGCTCAGCTTTGTATTTGGCCCCGCCTCTGTGTGTAGGTCGTCAGAGTGCGTCTGTTCTTCACTCAGACAGGACAGGGTTAAAGGAGCCGCTGATTCGGGGGCTCTGGCTCACTCCGGCCGGGAGGAGGGAGGGGTATGGATCTGGGGCGAGCCTGCGGCGGCAGAGGCCGGCATGACGTTGCACCAACCTGAGGCGCGCCGTGCATTCTCCCGGGGAAGTTGTCTCTGGATCCCGGGACCCTGGCAGTGGCGGGCTGCACTGGCTCCCTGGAAGGGGGGGTGAAGATAGTGACTTGTGCTCGCCCACAGGCCTCTTGTTGGTGGCAGCAGCAGCCTTAGCGTCTCATGCCCGTCTGTCGGGTCAGCGCTTTCAGCCGCGGCTTGCGCCCGTCTCTGGAGCTCCTCCAAGCAGCACTCCTAATCCCCTCTCCTCGCGCACCAGGAAACAAAGGGAAGAAAAAGTCTCTTGCCTCTTCGGCAGGTCCAGACTTTTCGCTGGACTCCCTCCAGGCTAGCCGTGGTGCACTAACCCCCCGCAGGCTGTGTTCACGCCGCCAACCCCAGCCCTCTCCCGGTGCTCCGACCGAAGCCCAAGCCTCAGCTCCCAGCCCTGCCCGCCCAGGCAGGTGAGCAGACAACCCTCTTGGGCTGGTGAGTGCTGGTCGGCACTGATCCTTTGTGCGGGAATCTCTCTGCTTTGCCCTCTGCACCCCTGTTGCGCTCTCCTCCGTGGCTCCAAAGCTTCTCCCTCCGCCACCCGCAGTCTCCGCCCACGAAGGGGCTTCCTAGTGTGTGGAAACGTTTCCTCCTTCACGGCTCCCTCCCACTGGTGCAAGTCCCGTCCCTATCCTTTTGTCTCTGTTTATTCTTTTTTCTTTTGCCCTACCCAGGTACGTGGGGACTTTCTTGCCTTTTGGACGGTCTGCGTTCAAGGTGTTCTGTAGGAGGTGTTCCATGTGTAGATGTATTTCTGGTGTGTCTGAATCCAAATCCTGGCTCTGTTCTCTACTACCATCATAACCTTGAGCAAGATATTCATCCTCTCTGAGCCTCAGTTTCCTCACGTGGAGGTTCTGGAAAAGAATTGTTTTCCCATGTATTCGGGTCGCTGACAGAATCCAGTTTCGTGTGGCTGTAGCATTGAGGTTCCTGCTTTATTTTCTGGGTGTTAAGTCCGGGGCCACTCACCTCCTAGAGGCCACTCTCTGGTCGTGTGCATGCCCTCCCCCAGTGCCCTCCTTCAAAGTCAACATCCGTGCATTGAATCCTTCTCATGCTCTGAATCTTTCTGATGGTCCCTCTTGCTACCAGCTGGAGAAAACTTTGCATTTAAAACGCCTGTTGTTGATTCTTTATATTTTTCCTAATAAATCTTTTATGTTTCTAATTTTATTTTCTCCTTTATATTTCGTTATTGTTCTCTCCTTTTGGCTTGCTCCCCCCGCCTTTTTTCTTCTCCTGTGGTTTTATTTTACCTTGTTGCAATTGTTTCAATTATAGTTTTATTTTTCCTAATATATTTTTTATCTTTCTAATTTTATTTTGTTTTTTATTTGATATTGTACTGCTCCT
This sequence comes from Lagenorhynchus albirostris, assembly GCF_949774975.1. Taxonomy (NCBI): domain Eukaryota; kingdom Metazoa; phylum Chordata; class Mammalia; order Artiodactyla; family Delphinidae; genus Lagenorhynchus; species Lagenorhynchus albirostris. The sequence continues at coordinate 40,189,354 of NC_083099.1, forward strand.
TTTCTCTTTTTTTAACCACACCACGAAGCTAGCGGGATCTTGGTTCCCAGGCCGGAGGTTGGGCCTGAGCTCCTGTGGTTGGAGCTTCAATTCCAAACCACTGGAGTAACAGAGAACCACAGACCCAAGGGAATATTAATCAGAGTGAGGCCTCCAGGAGGTCCTCATCTCAGCACCAAGACCAGCTCTATCCAACTGCCTGCAAACTCCAGTGCTGGATGGCTCAGGCCATACAACCAGTAAGGCAGGAATACATCACTACCCAGTAAAAAATAAAAATAAAAAAGAGTGAAATGACAAAAATACATGTTTCAGATGAAGGAGCAAGGTAAAAACCTAGAAGACACAATAAATGAAGACAAAATAAATAACCTACCTGAAAAAGAATTCAGACTAATGATAGTAAGGATAATCCAAAATCTCGGAAACAGAATGGAGAAACTACAAGAAACATTTAACAAGGATCTAGAAAAAATAAAGAGCAAACAAACAGTGATGTGATGAACAGCACGATTACTGAAATTAAAAATACTCTAGAAGGAATCAATAGCAGAATAACTGAGGCAGAAAAACAGATAAGTGAGCTGGAAGATAAAATGGTGGAAATAACTGCCAGGGAACAGAATAAAGAAGAAAGAATGAAAAGAATTGAGGAGAGTCTCAGAGACCTCTGGGACAACATTAAATGCACCAACGTTCAAATTATAGGGGTCCCAGAAGAAGAGAAAAAGAAAGGGTCTGAGAAAATATTTGAAGAGACTATAGTTGAAAACTTCCCTAACATGGCAAAGGAAATACTCAAGTCCAGGAAGCACAGAGAGTACCATACAGGATAAACTCGAAGAGAAACATGCTGAGACACATATTAATCAAACTATCAAAATTTAAATCCAAAGAAAAACTAGTAAAAGCATCAAGGGAAAAGCAACAAATAACATACAAGGGAATCTCTATAAGGTTAACAGCTGATCTTTCAGCAGAAACTCTGCAAGCCAGAAGGGAGTGGCAGGACATATTTAAAGTGATGAAAAGGAAAAACCTAGAACCAAGATTACTCTACCCAGTAAGGATCTCATGCAGATTTGATGGAGAAATTAAAACATTTACAAACAAGAAAAAGTTTAGAATATTCAGCACCACCAGACCAGCTTCACAACAAATGCTAAAGGAACTTCTCTAGGCAGGAAACACAACAAAAGGAAAAGACCTACAAAAACAAACCCCAAACAATTAAGAAAATGGTCATAGGAACATACATATCGATAATGACCTTAAATGTAAATGGATTAAATGCTCTAACCAAAAGACACAGACTGGCTGAAAGGATACAAAAACAAAAACCATATATATGCTGTCTACAAGAGACCCACTTCAGACCTAGAGACACATACAGACTGAAAGTAAGGGGATGGAAAAAGATATTCCATGCAAATGGAAACCAAACGAAAGCTGGAGTAGCAATTCTCATATCAGACAAAATAGACTTTAAAATAAAGACTATTAGAAGAGACAAAGAAGGACACTACATAATGATCAAGGGATCGATCCAAGAAGAAGATATAACAATTGTAAATATTTATGCACCCAACATAGGAGCACCTCAATACATAAGGCAAATACTAACAGCCATAAAAGGGGAAGTCGACAGTAACACAATAATAGTTGGGGACTTTAACACCCCACTTTCACCAATGGACAGATCATCCAAAATGAAAATAAATAAGGAAACACAAGCTTTAAATGACACATTAAACAAAATGGACTTAATTGATATTTATAGGATTTTCCATCCAAAAAGAACAGAATACACTTTCCTTTCAAGAGCTCATGGAACATTCTCCAGGATAGATCATATCTTGGGTCACAAATCAAGCGGCAGTAAATTTGTGAAAATTGAAATTATATCAAGTATCTTTTCTGACCACAATGCTGTGAGACTAGATATCAATTACAGGATAAAAACTGTAAAAAATACAAACAACTTGAGGCTGAACAATACGCTACTAAATAACCATGAGATCACTGAAGAAATCAAAGAGGAAATAAAAAACTACCTAGAAACAAATGACAGTGAAAACATGATGACCCAAAACCTATGGGATGCAGCAAAAGCAGTTCTAAGAGGGAAGTTTATAGCAATACAATCCTACCTCAAGAAACAACAAACATCTCAAATAAACAACCTAAACTTACGCCTAAAGCGATTAGAGAAAGAAGAACAAAAAAACTCCAGAGTTAGCAGAAGGAAAGAAATCATAAGGATCAGATCAGAAATAAATGAAAAAGAAATGAAGGAAACAATAGCAAAGATCAATAAAACTAAAAGCTGATTCTTTGAGAAGATAAACGAAATTGATAAACCATTAGCCAGACTCATCAAGAAAAAAAGGAGAGACTGAAATCAACAGAATTAGAAATGAAAAGGGAGAAGTAACAACTGATACTGCAGAAATGCAAAATATCATGAGAGATAACTACAAGAAACTTTAGGCCAATACAATGGACAACCTGGAAGAAATGGACAAAGTCTTAGAAAAGCACAACCTTCTTAGACTGAATCAGAAAGAAATAGAAAATATAAACAGACCAATCACAAGCACTGAAATTGAAACTATGATTTAAAATCTTCCAACAAACAAAAGTGAATTTTGTTTTTGCTTCACAAGCAAATTCTATAACACATTTAGATAAAAGCTAACAGCTATCCTTCTCAAACTCTTCCAAAATATAGAAGAGGAAGAAACGCTCCCAAACTCATTCTACAAGGCCACCATCACCCTGCTACCAAAACCAGACAAAGACATTACAAAAAAAGAAAACTACAGGCCAATATCACTGATGAACATAGATGCAAAAATCCTCAACAAAATAGTAGCAAACAGAATCCAATAGTACTTAAAAGGATCATACACCATGATCAAGTGGGGTTTATCCCAGGAATGCAAGGATTCTTCAATATACGCAAATCAATCAATTTTGTACACCGTATTAACAAACTGAAGGATAAAAACCATATGATCATGTCAGTAGATGCAGAAAAAGCTTTTGACAAAATTCAACACCAATTTATGATAAAAACTCTCCAGAAATAAGCATAGAGGGAACCTACCTCAACATAATAAAGGCCGTATATGACAAACACACAGCCACCATTGTACTCAATGGTGAATAACTGAAAACATTTCGTCTAAGATCAGGAACAAGACAAGGTTGCCCACTCTCACCACTATTATTCAACATTGTTTTGGAAGTTTTAGCCACATCAATCAGAGAAGAAAAGGAAATAAAAGGAATCCAAATCGGAAAATAAGAAGTAGAACTGTCACTGTTTGCAGATGACATGATACTTATACATAGAGAATTCTAAAAATGCTACCAGAAAACTACTAGAGCTAGTCAATGAATTTGGTAGAGTAGCAGGATACAAAATTAATGCACAGAATCTCTTGCCTTCCTATACACTAATGATGAAAAATCTGAAAGAGATATTAAGGAAACACTCCCATTTACTATTGCAACAAAAAGAATAAAATACCTAGGAATAATACTACCAAAGGAGACAAAAGACCTATATGCAGAAAACTATAAGACATTGATGAAAGAAATTAAAGATGATGCAAACAGAGGGAGAGATATACCATGTTCTTGAATTGGAAGAATCAACATTCTGAAAATGACTATACTACCCAAAGCAATCTACAGATTCATTGCAACCCCTATCAAACTGCCAATGGCATTTTTCACAGAACTAGAACAAAAAGTTTCACAGTTTCTGTGGAAACACAGAAGACCCCAAATAGCCAAAACAATCTTGAGAAGGAAAAACAGAGCTGGAGGAATCAGGCTCCCTGACTTTAGACTATACTACACAGCTACACTAATCAAGACAGTGTGGTAGTGGTACAAAAAGAGAAATATAGATCAGTGGAACAGGATAGAAAGCCCAGAGATAAAACCACACACATATGGTCACCTTATTTTTGATAGGAGGTGAGAATATACAATGGAGAAAAGACAGCCTCTTCAGTAATCGGTGCTGGGAAAACTGGGCAGCTATATGTAAAAGAATGAATTTAGAACACTCCCTAACACCATACATAAAAATAAACTCAAAATAGATTAAAGACCTTAATGTAAGGCCAGACACTATAAAACTCTTAGAGGAAAACATAGGCAGAACACTCTATGACATACATCACAGCAAGATCCTTTTTGACCCACCTCCTAGAGAAATGGAAATAAAAGCAAAAATAAACAAATGGGACCTAACGAAATTAAAAGCTTTTGCACAGCAAAGGAAACCATAACCAATACGAAAAGAATGGGAGAAAATATTTGCAAATGAAGCAACTGACAAAGGATTAATCTTCAAAATATACAAGCAGCTCATGCAGCTCAATATCAATATCAATATCAAAAAACAAACAACCCAGTCCAAAAATGGGTAGAAGACCTAAATAGACATTTCTCCAAAGAAGATATACAGATTGCCAACAAACACATGAAAAGATGCTCAACATCGCTAATCATTAGAGAAATGCAAGTCAAAACTACAATGACGTATCACCTTACACCAGTCAGAATGGCAATCATCAAAAAGTCTACTAACAGTAAATGCTGGAGAGGGTGTGGAGAAAAGAAATCCTCCTGCACTGTTGGTGGGAATGTAAATGGATACAGCCACTATGGAAGGCAGTGTAGAGGTTCCTTAAAAAAGTAAAAATAGAACTACCATATGACCCAGCAATCCCACTACTGGGCATATACCCGGAGAAAACCATAATTCAAAAATAGTCTTGTACCACAATGTTCATTGCAACACTATTTACAATAGCCAGGACATGGAAGCAACCTAAGTGTCCATCGACAGATGAATGGATAAAGAAGATGTGGCAGCTATATACAATGGAATATTAGCCATAAAAAGAAACAAAATTGAGCTATTTATAGTGAGTTGGATGGACCTAGAGTCTGTCATACGGAGTGAAGTAAGTCAGAAAGAGAAAAATAAATACTGTATGCTAACACATGTATATGGAATCTAAAAAAAATGGTTCTGATGAACCTAGGGGCAGGACAGGAATTTAGACACAAACGTAGAGAATGGACTTGAGGACATGGGGAGGGGGAAGGGTAAGCTGGGACGAAGTGAGAGAATAACGTTGACATATACACACTACCAAATGTAGAATAGGTAGCTAGTGGGAAGCAGCTGCATAGCACAGGGAGATCAACTCGGTCCTTTGTGACCACCTAGAGGGGTGGGATAGGGAGGGTGGGAGGGAGACGCAAGAGGGAGGGGATCTGGGGATATACGTATGCATATAGAGGATTTACTTTGTTTTACAGCAGAAACTAGCACAACATTGTAAAGCAATTATACTCCAATAAAGATGTTAAAGAAAAAAAGAAAGAAACCACACAGTAATTTGAGCAGGATAAGTTTAATATAAAGAATTATTACCTGTAACAGGGGTTTGGAGTAATAGGGAATTGGTTAGTAAGAAGCAAATAGAACTGAAGAATATTGGAATAGATCTAAGGAACAATCACTACATCTAGGACTGACTGAGACAGAATACTCAAGGGAGGCCCCCTGTCACCCCAGGTCTGCGATATAGACCTCACTGGAGAGGGCATGGCCATGGCTTAGTATTTGCTGGAGAAGTCACTGAGGTGCTATACTAGCAGAACTTGCTTGAAATCTGCCTTCAGGAATACAAGGAAAGTATCCATAGGAAGGTGCCATACCTTGGAACTTGCCTCAGCATCACTCAAGAGGAGGCTGGTGGAAACCATTCATGGGAAGATGCCTTGCTGGTGGTACTGTACCATGAAGCTTCTTGGAGGGGAGCTGGGGGAAGCTGCTGGCCACTGAGGACTGCTGGATGCTCTACCTTACAGGAGCTGGTGCTGGAGATGCTGCTCGTGCTGCAGAAACGGGTGCGGTAAGGCCATGTGTGGGGAGGACTCTCACAAGAGGAGCACATCAGAACCAGAGGAGGAACCTCTCCTCCTCCAGTGTACTTCTAGCACCATCAAGTGACAAAGCCTATCCTGCCAGCTGGCAAAGGGGAAATATTTACAGTCTCAATACATTCAAGGAGGAGGCATTCAAGGGTGCATCTGGAGCTCAGTGTCAATACATTGGTAATAACTACAGTCCAGCCCTTTGGCTAACTCAGCTTCCGTATACTGTCTTCTACACACATTTGAACTTGTGTGTAACAATGAAACAACTCTAACAAGATACAGCTATCTTTTTTTTTACAAGTGAAGATGTTCTCATCTTCTTCCCAAAATGAGGAGACACACATTTCTGACAGTCATTGTATCCCTCACTGGCTATATTAATTACTTGTAAAATTCTGTCAAAACCCACAGAATATTTTGTTACAAACTAAATCATAAAGTTAACCTCCAAAAATTTGTATATAAAATAAAGATGAGGAGGAGGTAGAAGAAAATTGTTAGCATCTACAAATAAACACACACTATAGCAAGCAAAGAGAAAATATGAAAAGCTACTGCAGACCTTGTTGTTTCTCTAATTGGTAATAAGGCTGTAATTGATTCCAATGGCATTCTTTTCCCGCTATCCTTGTATTTCCTCTGCTTTCCTGTTAGAACTTCATCTGGTTGGGATTCTCTGTTGGAATAACCCCGACCTTCCTGAAGGGTCTGAGTCCCCAGTTGTCCAGCATTTTTTTTGGTTCCTGTAGTTTTCCATTAACCTTTACTATTGTGCTTGGAAGTACTGAGAGGCACCCCAGAGAACCTCCTGTGTTCCAGAATAGTTCTCCTTGCACTCATTTGTAGCAGCAGCCTCACTTCTCCTTGGCAATTTCCCCTCGTCTTGTCAGAAGAGTAATCTTTTTATTTTTTCTGATTGTTGGTTCAGTGGAATAGGCCTAAAAAGGCCAATCTCATCTTCCAATTCAGTGGAACCGTTGTTGTGCCTCCTGACTGGAGTATTGCCCCCTTGGGAACTAAGACCTTCAAACTAGCAGAACTCGAGTTTGCCATGACAGGAAGCAACAGTTCTGGGAGTGATGTATTAGGTATAGTAATACTAAGTGGAGCCACTGCCAATGTCTACTTCTTGACTATGAATTTGTTAATTCTGGCTATCGGGAAGACAGCACCATATGATTGCTTGTGATGCAAAGCATATACTGCATCCTGTAAGACAGAGCTCTCTTTCAGGATGCAGGGTCCTAACTGGTGTCATAACTGAAACTTCAGTAAGTTATTCCACCTTTAAACTAGCTAGTTTATTTCATGGGTCTGAGCCCATTGCTACACTTACTTCTCTGTGAAATGATTTCATTGATCAGAAGCAGTGATATGGAGAATATCATGATGATGGATAAAGCATTCTGTGGGTCTGTGGATGGTGATGCTTAACTACTGTTTCAGCAGGGAAGGCAAATCAATATCCAGAAAATATATCTATTGCAGGGAGAATAAATCTGTGCCCCATCCATGTCGGAGGGAGTCCAACGCAATCAACCTGCCACCCGGTGGTGATCTGTACTCCCAGGAAATGGTGCCACATCTGGGGATCAGTGCTGGTCTCAACCATTGACAGGTTAGTCACATGTAGCCAGGTTATTTCTAGGGAGAGTCCATGTCGTTGAGCATAGCCTCCAGAACCATTTTGTTCATGGGCCCAGCGAGAAAGCACAGGGGTGACTGAGGAAGGAGACTGACTGACATCCACAGAGTGCATCATTTTGTCCATCTGATTACTAAGAGCTTTCTCTGCAGTGGATAAATATGGGGATTCATGTGAAAAATATCTTCCTCAGTCACTGGTCATAAGGAAGCTGTAGGCATGGATTGAGAGAGAGGAGGCAACACAGCCGGACGTGTGCTGAAGAAGCTTGAGTGATGTTCATGCAACTTGTAGGGAACACCGCACCATTTACCAGTGCCAGGGGAGGACTCCAACCACATAGACGATAGCAAAGATCATCACAATGCCAGCCACCAGGACTAGAAGCCCAACGCTTCTGCCCACTGAATCCTGGTATCGGAGTCACCGAGGAAAACACAACACAGTCAAGCACTAGATGGAACAGTATTTTTCTTACATGGAAAAGAGACAGAGCACGGTCAGCTCCAGTAGTGTGCTCTGGTCCCTCATGGCTAGCGGGGGCCCCTGGCAGCTGACGTGGGGCAGTTGGCCTACGCCCACCTCTCTCATGCTGCAGTAGAAGGACCTCTTTCCTGCTCCCAGCTTCCAAAGAGCCTGAAATACTGAAAGCTGGGGCCATGCCTGAGGGCCATTGACCCACACACTTAAGCAGAACAGAGGGACAACACATTGAGCCCGAAATAGGAAAAGATATTCCCACACAAGGCAATAATCCCAGCACAGGCTGTGTGGGCTCTTTCTGTCTTGGTAGGAATGTGTTCTAGACCCAAGGCCCATGTTGTGTGGCTCTGTGGGGGTCGGAAGACTGTGTGCCTGAGACTGCCTTTCTCAGCACATCTTTCTCATACTTTCCAAACCTGCTTGATCTTAGTCTTTCATTTCTATTTTATGATAGACTGCTACTGTGCACACCTAGCCTGGGGCTACACAACACTCAAGTCATGATGGAAAGCTCAGGCCTCATGATCACCTGATATTCCATGGTTAGGAGTTCAGTCTCTGTCAAGGTCAGTGGCAAACCAGAAGCTGTTTCTCAGAAGGAAAATCATTATTTACAGAAGAGAACATAATTCATTTCCATAATCCTAGCAGTCTGCATTGTGAGTCTCCAGTTTGTACTTGCCAGAGGGTCTAAACAACACCCCTATTTGCCACACAGATTTCAAGTGTCATTGAATATGCTGGATAATAAAGATCAAGTAGAAAAGAGGGTTGCACTTCAGCCTGAACTTACTGCAAAGGCTTCTCTTGCTCTGGTCCCCACTCGAAGTTGGGAGACTCATGGGTGGCTCTGTGGAACAGTTAAACTAGCATACTAAAGTGTGGTATATGTTGCTTCCAAAACGCCAGAAAGCCTCCCAAGCATTGTGCCTTTCATTTGGTGGTAGGTGGTACAAAGTGCAGGAACTTTTTTAAATTGAAGTATAGTTGATTTACAATATTATATTAGTTTCAGGTGTACAGCATAGTGATTCAGTATTTTTACAGTTTAGACTCCATTAAAAGTTATTATAAGATAATGGCTATAATTCCCTGAGTTATACAGTATATCCTTATTGTTTATCTATTTTATACATAGTAGTTTGTATCTCTTAATCCCATACCCTAATTTGTCACTCCCCACTCCTTCTCCCCTTTGGTAACCACTAATTTGTTTTCTATATCTGTGAGTCTGTTCTTTTTTGCTATATACATTCATTTGTATTATTTTTTAGATTCTACACATAAGTGATATAATACAGTATTTGTCATTCTCTGTCAGACTTATTTCACCAAGCATAATATTCTCTAGGTCCATACACATTTGCTGCAAATACACATTTGCTGAAATTTGCTGCAAATTTCATTCTTTTTTATGGGTGTGTAATAGTCCACTGTGTGTGTGTGTGTATGTGTGTGTGTGTGTGTGTGTGTATATATATATATATATATATATATACATATTCAGGAACTATCTTTAACCTTGGAGGAAATACCTTGACTTGCTCCAGACCATTAAACCCCTAGAAACTTCACTGAGGTTGGGATGGGCTAGAGTGGGGCTGAAATCATATGAAGACAAATCTTCATATGTCTTATGAAGACATTAAGTACTTGCTCCTTCCTGCTCATTAGTTCTCATCAGCATAATCTTGTCAATGTAGTAGAACAGTGTGAAGTTAGTGGAATGTCAAGACACTCAAGATCTCTGCAAATTATATTATGGCAGAGAATAAGAAAATTGACATACTCCTGAAGCAAGACTGCGAAGGCATAGTGTTTTCACTGTGAGGTAAAATCAAGCTACTTCCGGTGGCCCTTGCAAATTACTATGGAGAGAAAGGGATTAGTTGTGTTCCGTGTGCCAGAGGCCATGTTTATTTGCTCTAGTTAGGATGTTACATCTGGATCAGCAGCTGCAACTCTAGTCATCATTTGATTAAGATTGTGATAATCCACAGTCAATTTCCTAAACCCATCTGTTTTGTGCAGAGGCCAAATTGGTGAGTTAAATAGGCACGTGATAGGTATTAACCATCCTTGCTTCTTTCAAGATTTTGATGGTGGCAGTGATCTCTGAAATTTCCCTACGTTTACTGTCTTGGTAGGGAGGAGACGTTCTAGTAGCTTTCACCCCATAGAGATTCTTCCACTTGCTAAATGTGTCTGTTCCAATTATACATTCAGAAACTGGGGAATAACCGCAAGGTAGGTCCCTAGCCCAACTGGGCCCACTGTAATTTAGAGTTGATATCAAACTCCATTTATCATGTGACCATTGTGAGCCCCAGTTAGCTCACAGTGATAATTTTAGTTTCTAGAAATGCATGTCAGTTCAAAGCCATTGTTTAGTAATCTCTGAAAAATTTAGGTGTTTCCTTTTTTCCACTGGGCTGACACTCTAGTAAATGGCTACAGGTCCTTTGCCTTGGGGAAGACTTAGAGGAATAGTTACAGTGTGAACTTTGTGGTTTCTTTTGAGCCTTCCATCACAAATTTAAATAGCTAGGAAATATACATGGATTAACATATCTTTATCTGAAAGTCAGTTTTATTGGTTAATTTATTGAGTAGCATGGCAAACATTTCCTCCAAAAGATATGGTATAGGAGAAAGCATTTGACTGACTTTCTAGCTGAAATTAAGTTCTGGGCCATTTCAAGGGCATCATCACTCAAACCCTGGCTCTTTGCAGACTTGTGGAATAATATTTATAATGACCCAGAGCTGATATTAGAAACAATAAATGAAAGCCAAGAGTATCATTCTCCTGTAGTCCAGAAAGCAGCTGATTACTGTGACAAAGATCTTTGTAGTCAGCAAAGGTCATCTTGTCACCTTTGCTCTAGCTGCAGATCCTTTTCAATGAGTTACCTTTCAAAAGTAACTTAGGGCAATAAACCAAGCATGTGCTTCCTGACTATCTGAAAAGACAAAGCAGTAGTAAGCTCAGACATTTAAAACATAAAAGCTAACCAATTTAAGGCGAGCAAGATGCTCCAAAACTTTGCCAAGTTAGGGAAAAACTCAAAACCACACTTGATCCCTAAGCCCAGTTGAAAAGTGTAGATTCAATTGTCCATCCCATTGCTTATTTTCCTAGTCCTGCAGATTATACCTAGATAGCTTGAGGATCGTTCTTCCTTTTCTGAATGTACACTGTTACTGCTAATGAGCAGCGGCATGGCTCAACATGGACAAGAAGCAAAGAGTTTTGGAGAAAGCACAAACTAGAAAACCTGGTAGATAATTGACAGTTTAGCAGTCCGCACAAGCACCATCTAGAAGCCTGCTTCAGCAAGTACAGAGGGCACTGCATTACTTTCTTGGGAGGAAAAGCAACCTTTGAAATTATGTGCTAGAAGCTTTTGCAGTTCAAATTGGGCTGCCCATTAGAGAGAATAACTTACTTAAAATGGCTCATTTGAAATCTTTGTTGCCAGGGTTCATTTGCCCACTGTCTCTTTCAAGAATAATCTCATTTCGACTTTCAGATAATTTCAGAACCATGTTTCCCCCATCCTTTAATTTAATAGTAGATATTAATGCTTATTAGATTTTTCATCTGATTAAAGCTTAGCTCTGTCTTGCTTTTTAAAACTGTTTCCATGTATTTAAAAATAGTAAATAGGTATTGCATTACTGTCATGTTTTCCCCTCTACTCTGTGTCACTGACCCCTATTAGTAATTGCAAACTAAGAAATGAACCAAAAACAAAACTTGGAGAATGAATTCTGTGACATACCATGCACAGGATGTCACACTTTAGAAGCACATTTATATTTTTAAGAACCAGTATCACTTTAGAATATTATGACATATAGCTTTAGTTATCAGCTTCTGTTAGTTTTGAAAATAACCACACAGAGACAGTTTTCTATAATTAATTCTCCTAATCTTTTCCAGGTAAATGTCTATATAATATCTACCCATAATATGTGTAGTGTAACTTTCAAATTATTCCATATGTCGGTGCATTCATTTCAGATTCATATATTCAACAGCTTTGAACCTATCTCAGTGTTTTTCACTGACTATTTAAAATTCATATTTATTGTTTAAAGGTCACATACAATCCTATCTTAAGGAATTTCTTCTTTTTGGCTTAGTAATAGTATGGTTATCTGACACTTTTTTGATGGGAGGGGCATTTCACAATAGTATAAGTTGTCCCATTACTATTTACTTGTAAAAAAAAAAATGCCCTAGTATTCACAATTATTGGGGCACTGTAAAATACCATTTACCCAGCTCCAGGAAGAATAGGAATTTATTCTGAGGAACTCTGATGTGTGTAAAAGGGTCTCCATAAGGAGAATAGCCTTCAGGCAATAAATGATAAAACACAGTTTAGTGCGAGAGAGCACAAGATACACGTAGATGTTGGTGTGAGACCACCTTTCAGCTACATTGAATAGGTCTTGGTCTCTAAGTTCAAGCAAATGGCATCCTAAGTGAAGAAGGAACCTGCACAGGTAAGCTGTTAGTTGGAGAAGACTTGGGCAAATATCTTGATTTCTGAGGTGGAAGATGGTAAATTCTGGACACAGAATAGAATCAGTATAGGTTCTCTAAAGAAAGTCGTGGTAACCAAATAAAACACTGGCTAGCTATTGGGGGTGGTTTCAATTAGGTTGAACCACATGACATTGTTGATACTGGAAGATTTTTTCTTTTAAAAATATGTATTTATTTATTTATTTGGTTGTGCTGGGTCTTAGTTGTGGCAGGCAGGCTCCTTAGTTGCAGCAGGTGGGCTCCTTAGTTGTGGCATGAGAACTTTTAGTTGCGACATGCATATGGGGTCTAGTTCCCTGACCAGGGATCAAACCCGGGCGCCCTGCATGGGGAGTGCGGAGTCTTAATCACTGCACCATCAGGGAAGTCCCTGGAAGATTTTTGACCTAGAAAAATGGCAGTTTCATAAGATTCAACCTATTAAGTACTACGTTTTGATTTTAACAAAGCATTTTAAAAAGCCTTGCAAGAGTGAGATGATGAAATCTAACCAGGATTAGCTGCTTCAGCCCTAGAGTATGGATGATGGCTCAGTGTCATGTTGACTGGTGTCTCTTGCTGAGTACTAAAATACAGGGCTCCAGCCTGCCCATTGTTTTTGTCAATGTCTTAGGTAAAGCTGAACAAGGCAGACTTATTAAATTTAGAGGGAACATGAATTAAGAAGTATAACTAATGCTGAGTTTAGACTGCAAATGACCTCAACTAACTGAATCTCAAGGCTGATTCAAAAATTAAGTAAACAGCAATGGATGGAGGTTCCTGAATTTAGGTTTGTTTAGTTCATCAGCCCTTTCTGAATTCCTGCCAAGTGCTAGACGCCATTCCAGGTACTGGTCATACAGTGAGGAACAAACCTGCCAGGTTCTGCTTGTGAGCTTGGGTTACAAAAAGAGCAAAGACCAAACTACCCCTTACCTAAGTAGGAAAGGAAAGAGCCTCAATGCAGCAGGTTCTTGTGAAACAAATAGGAAGGTTTTTGATCATCAGGAGCTTCATTGCCACAAACTTTCTGGGTGTGTTAGGAACTGTGCTAAAATTGTCAACATGTGATGTATTTGCTAATAGCAAAAGAGCCAATGAAAGCTTAGGACTTGTTTTCATAAATGCAATGTTCAGCCCTTTGGCAGTGACCTACCGACAGTTTTCTGGGCCTTTCAGGCCACTACAAGGGCCATTCCGCGGTGGAGCGGTGGGGAGGGATAACATTTTAAAAGGGATGTTGACAAACTAGAGTGTACCTAGACAAGAGGAATCCAGGTGCCAAAGGATCTGGAAGTCACGTATTTTAAGAAACAGCTGAAGGAGCTGTAGAAAAACGCACACTAAGGGGAGACATGCTAATTATCTTCAAATAGCTGAAGTGCTGACAAGTAGACAAGGAAGGAAGCTTACTCTTTGTTGCTCTACTTTGCAGAAATAGCATAAAGCAATGGAAATTTCAGGGAGAGAAACTTTTATTTTGGTTTAGTAATGACACTTCTCAGATATAGAAGCTGTCCATCAATGGAACACACGGTGCTTGATGTAGTGGAGCATCCTGCCTCTGGAAGTGTTTAACCAGAGTCTGGGTCATTCTTGGCCAGGGTCAATAAGATGGCATTCCTGCACTGGATGAGAGGTAAGGGTAGGGGCCCTGGTGCTGTATCTCCAACTTCACGTCTCCGATTCTTGTGGTGTGTTTTCATGTGTTTATGTGGAGATGTGGATACTGTGTAGGTTTTCTTTTCTCCTCAAAGGAAAGAGACCAGTCTAAGTTGGAGGTAGAGAGTAGATTACCTCCAAATGTTTGGGACTAGTCTAAGTAGAGTTGGAGGGTCACTTGAAAGTGGGTATAGAAATACTAGGAATGGGCAAAAATGTCTGTTCCAGCTGGCTTAGGGCTAGCACCAAAACTGAGAGCAGGCAAGGCACCAGTAGAAGGAGGTGAGGCTTCACTCCAGTTACCACTCTTAGACCCTGGGGGGAAGGGTCGGGTGCTAATTAGGACTCTTGGTTGCAAGAGACAGAAACCCCAACTCAAACTGCCTTAAACTAAAGAGAGATTTTATTGACTCATATAACTAAAAAGTCCAGCATTCAATCTAACTTTAGGCATGGTTCACTCCAGAGGCTCCAACCATCTCCTTCCTTCTCTTCCTTTGGTTTTCCTCTGTATGGCTTACACCTGCCATCTAGAAGGCTCTCTGACAGGGTAGATAGCCAACAAAGATTTTCTGAAGGCATACATGAATGAGCCCTCCAGCGTGGCAATCCCAGGTAAAGTCCCCATAGCCAAAGTTCCAGAGGGACTCCAGTGCTTGACTTTAAAACAATCACTGGTGATGGGGAGGATGAACCATGCTGACTGATTAGACCATTAGGTTGGACCCACTAGGTCTGGGAGTCAGCGATACCTGGTTACACGTTATGCTCCATGTTTCCTATGGGATCATTAAGGGAAGAGGGAAGGCCCTCTCACTTTTCTTTCGTATCCCCCATAGAGGCTAGTTGTAAGCGCATCATTTTTAGTTGAAAGCATGTATTCTTTTCCTCTAATCAGAATGGCTCTTAATAAGCAAAGGTGCTGAAATAACTGAATTGTGGCATCTCCTTTGAAAACTGCGACAAAAGATTTGAATGAATTCAGAGTTTGATGTATTGCTTCCAAATAATTTTTGTGTGCCTAAATCTAAGTGGCAAATAGGAATTCCGAATTCATCCTAGTCACCACAGACAGTTATCCTTTCAGTTTTTATCATGCAATTAAAAAATTAAATTGAATGCATATTTCCTGCAACAGGAATAATCTTCATGGAGAAGCTTCCTTATCTTTCCATCGGGGGTATCTCATGTCTAGCCCTGGAGAAGAATTATTAAAATATTCTTTCACCCAAATTTTAGCTCCTTTTTAATCAGGACCTGCCCCCAAGGGTAATGCTGTCCTGTTTAACAGCAGTAGGGATGTGCTGCACAGATACAAGAAAATGGTACTGAGAATGAACTCAAGCAAATAAAGGGAACTTTACAGGTAGGCCCTTCTTTTTAAATCCATGGGGACATAGCTGACTTTTCTCAAACACTGGAACGTTAGAGTGATTTGGACTGGCAAGGATATGATGGGAAATATCCTCATACAATGTTTAGGGGACTATGTTTTTCTAGTAGCAAAAGAAAATGATTCTTCTTCCTCAGAGAGATCTTCTCCATTTTTTATATGAAATGGCCTTGCAAAGGTACAACAGAACCCCAAGCTCTGTGGATTCTCTTTTCCCTTCCACTCTAATTTAACAGAAACTAAAATATACTGATGTTTGGTGGAAGTTAAGTGTATTTATCTTATCTGATCACTCTTTAGTCTTTTAACCATGTTCTCCCCATGTCATTATTACAGTTTTATCTCCTGAGAGGTACTGTGTATGACATTTGACGATTAAAAAACAACAACAACAACAAACCTAAGAGTGATACTTCAACTGGAAAGAGGCCTGTCGTTATTTTATAGGCAGACCTGGTATTAGAGTGTCAGATAATCAACAGAGACTACCTTGATAAATATAGCGCTAGCATTCAGAATGAACACACACTAACTTCTTTTTACTTGTGTATATATTTATCTTTTGTTAAGTCTCGTCTTTCTCTGTCAGCTTCTCAGAACTGAGATCAGATAACTCTTGGAATGAGAACGAGGATAATGTTGTACTGCGGTGTAACCAGAACATGTTGGGAGAGTTTTACAAGTGCTGTTTTTATTTATACTCTAAATTTACGTGATGGCTACAGATGTTACCATTATTGTCACCTATTATGCCAGATGACATTCGTGGTGGAGCACATGTATAATTAACTCCTTGTAAATATTGTATTTTGCAGATCAATGGAAAAATCTCAACAGTTCTAAATATCTTAAAATTTTCTATTATAAATGTCTAAGTAGCTAAAGGACATCAGAACCACTACTACCGCAAGATTGAACAGGTTAAAGGCATGACTAGTGACTTCCTATTGGTCTGACAAATAATCTTACCTTAAGGAGGAGAGAGGTCTGTCTAGGATATTGACTGAGCGAATTGCTTGTTCAAACCTTCCACTTTGCTGCTTGTAGCATTTTGTAAGTGCCATCAAATGACACTTTCCACTTGAGGAAGTCGTAGCTTAGGGCCTCCAGAGTCTCTACAGTAGCCGTCTGGGTATACAAATACTTTACCTAGCTTGGATTTTAAGCTTTAAGTGCAATAGGTGGAAAAAAGCAAATGGAACATTTTATAAGCTTGAATATTTTTTTTCCCCAACTAGCTTCTCTCTAAGGATTTTTATTATAATTCTGAACATTAGATGCATCATGGAGAATTTTAAACATAAAACACTCTTTTGAACCATAGTTTAATTTTTGAATCATTCAGATTCAAAAATGAAACTCACCTTTCTCGTACAAGCTATAACCAGTGCATCACCACTTGAAACTTGAGATCCACTAAATTGTGCTAAACAATGAAAATTTAGTCGATATTCTTTAGCATTCCTTTTGCTTTGTAACTTGTAGCTTTCTGATGTCAACCTGATGGATTTTGCATAATTTGGGTGCCTGTGCATCTTTTAGAAGGAAGGCATGCTTTCCAGAATGTCTGAATATTGATTGTCATTATATTGTGGCCAGAGAGGTTAATGTTCACTTCTTAGAATTACACCCAGATTAGTTAGGGTCCTGGTTGACAGAGTTTATTTATGTATTGACATTGTGAATGGTCCCTTGCAGATATTAGATTGTGGGGTGGGGTGGGGGACATTAGGAAAGCCCTACCCAGAAATCTCTCCCATTTCTAGGGTGCTTGAAACTCCACTTTATGATATTTACCGTTTTGGGTTAAGCATTGCTTCCTTGCTAATCCTCTTTTAAAACTATAAACCTTAGTAGGAAGTAGTTACTCCTAATTGTATTTGTTCTGTATTATGGAAGCACATGTCATCTTGTTATTTTAGGGCTCTAAAATGAAGAAAAAGTATATAAAATGAGTTTTGCCGAAGGTACATTCAGGTTCCTTCAAAGTTTTTGCTAATGGTCAACCTTGATGGATGAAAGAGATCTTTTTCAGAAAGTCTGGCTTTCTTATCTTTTCCAGTTAATTCTATTTTTGATTAACCAATATAATAGATTACAAAACAGTAAATACAAAACCAGGATGATTCCAATTTTGCCCCCCTCCCCCTAAAAAGGAATAAAGCAGGTTACAAATATTGCATGTTAAAACAGATTGATCCCATTCCCCCCCCTTTTTTTCAAATAAAATAAAACAAAAGAAAACCATATCTGGGACAGGTTAATTGAGCTTTGGATTAATAGTGATAGAAATAATAATAAAAAGTGTACTAGTTAAAAAGTAGCATTTGTAAAATAATTAAAAGCATGTACTTATTAGAAGACCTCTGTCTTTGGAATTACATAGTGGCCCAGTCACTCTATGATAGTAAATCAATTGTCTGGTAGAGAAGAGTTGATGAAAATAACATTAATTAGTGTCTCGACAGAGGTGGCTGTGAATTGAGGTTTGAGGCACTGAGGGATAATGATGCTGTTATCACTGGCCTGGAGTGGATGGTGGGCTTTTGATAGGGCCTGGGGTGAGGGCAGGGTTCATGGGAGTGTGATGGCTGTGGTCAGTGAATAACAGAGAGTCGTGCCTAGTGCTGGCTTTTATTGTCTGGACTATCTTGCTGGATGCTTTAGAAAGATGAGAGGATAATTTGCTCACTGATAAACTGATGCTGCACAGGCTTCGTTTGAAATAAGGAGAGATCAGCGACAAAATTGGAGTAACAATATAAGTTTATATAAGAGTAGATAGTGAATATTAAAAAATAATTTCATTATTAAATAAATGTACCTCCTGTTGGACTGTTTCATTGTTTTTTCCTTGTGATTTGGGATGGACCATGACTTCCTTCTCCCCAGACCCTTGTCATTGTTGCCTGCATGCTTAGAATAGACACCAGAGGGAAATGTACCAGAAGGTTTGCAGTGTTATCTATGGATAGAAGCATTATGGGTGATTTTTATTGTTTTGTTTTTCTCTATTTTCCAAATTTTCTGTTATGAACATTAATTACTTTTGTAGTATATGAAATAAAAGGCTATAGCAGTAACACAGTATTTTGATCTCTGGACATGAACATGTTGAATCTTATTCTGCCAGCTGAGGAGGCTGCTTCTTTACACAAATTGAACCAGTTGAAAGACACAGTTACATTCTTCGTAAATGTGTCAAATCCCTCTCCACTACTCTAATCGCTTCCCTAAAGGGCTGAAACTGTTAAATTATCAAATGCTTAATTTACAGCAGGGAGTAATTTACTTACCATGTAGGATTATATCAAACAAGCATGTCTTATAATTTGTATTAGAAATCTGGCCTGTTTGTGAAAGACCACCCCACTGAAAGTCTGATTTAGGTTTTAAAACCAACCAACAATCAAACAGAAAAATTTAAAAGGGGAGAAAGTTTCCACTGTGTTAAGAAATTTGAGTTTCGAAGCAAGTAATATCATTAATTTAGTTTTAAAAGCTGATTAAAAGATTGCTTTTAGCTCACTGTTAAATATTTGTGTAGTCTCTCAATTTTTAAAAATACAGATCAAAGTCTTGTTCTTGCTTAGGCGAGATTCTGCCAAATTTTATATAGATATGTACATACACATATATGAGCATATCTTTTAAATATTCATAATTTATTCATATCATGCTTAATTTTAGAAACAGATTTGATGTGTCTTAGATCTACTTCCTATAGAAGGAAGTGCGGTTGTTTTGCTTCTTCAAGCAAAGCTGCAGTTAGCTTATTCTTATTCATATACCGCAGCTTTTATTTACTATTTTCAAGCACAAATAGCCAGAAGTAGGATTACTGGGTCAAATCCTAGGCGTATTGGGTTGAGCTGTGACTATTTCTGTTCTCACAGAGTGAGAGTGTATTCCTCTAAGTCTTGCCCTGCTTGCTGGGTGTTACTGCTTTTGTAAGTTTGTGCCAATCTGATCACTGAACAAGGGCATCTCACCTTTACTTAATTTGTATTTCTTGACTAGCGGTGAGGAGGAGCATCTATCTGTGGCCATTTATTTTGTTCTTTTGCCATTTGCCTAGTCATACATAAGCTTTGCCCATTTTTCGATACATTGCTTTTTCTTCCTGTGAACATGTAAGGAGCCTTATGTATTTTATGAATAATAACTTTTCATTGGCCATCTGTAGTGCAGTCCTTTTCACTGCGTATAAGTTTTTTTAATGGTATCTTTTACTAAACCAAATTGTTTAATTTCTGTCATATTTTCTTCTATGGTTTTTAGATTTCCTGCCCAGCTTAGAAAGCTCCCAGTTTATAAAATTATTTTTCTACATATTTTTTAGGTTTTAAATTAATCCATTATTTTTATATGTAAACATTTAGCTCATTTGGAATTTTTGTTTGGAGTGGTCTGAGGTGGAAGTCCACCTGTTTTTCCCCAGATGTGTGACCACTTGTGCCAGCACTGTTTATAAACAAATCACCTTTTCCTATTTAAATGTAAGTACTGCCTTTATTCTGCCTGAAGTGCTCATGCATACTAGAAGAAATAATTAAAACACAAGTCCTGAAATATATACTTTATTCATCCAATTGGCTAATGCAGTTTAATGGTGCATGAGATGTGTTTTTTTTCCTTTTTTTGCGGTACGCGGGCCTCTCTCTGCTGTGGCCTCTCCCGTTGCGGGGCACAGGCTCCGGACGCGCAGGCTCAGCGGCCATGGCTCACGGGCCCAGCCGCTCCGCGGCATGTGGGATCTTCCCGGACCGGGGCACGAACCCGTGTCCCCTGTATCGGCAGGTGGACTCTCAACCACTGCGCCACCAGGGAAGCCCGAGATGTGCTTTTTTTAACAGTGTTCATATGTGCACTTAGTCACACCCTCCCAATATGACACCAACACCTCTTTTACTAACTGCCTTTGAAATTCATATAATGCATGTTGTTCACGAGTTTTTATTCCTATACTTTCTGAATTGTAGTTGGTCCAGAAAAGGTTATTTTTTTTTTACCACTGGATGTTGTTGGGCATAGTAGCCCATGCAGCATTTTAATCATAAATTTTTGTTGACACTCTATGAATTGTAAACAACAAAATTCATCACCTAAACACAGTAAGGAAGGGAGTTAGTATATATTTACTGTTTATGTATTTCTTTAATTTAGCCTTATGAAGGTTCATCAGATATATGGTACACAATCAATTCAGTTTTGATTTAATGCTGTTTTATTATATATATCTGTGGCGGTTCAAGCAAATGAAGTTGTACTGGAATCTTTCCAGACATAAATATAACGAAAAGTCATGAGATTTTATACACTGATCAAGATTTTTAAATGGAGAACCCTTATTTAATGTAATATTCTTGATCTTTTAAGAAGATAAATTGACTTGAGATTATTATTTACACCACTGTAGTAATTGATTTAATGGACTGCCGTCCCACAGATCTATATATTTGTATATATGTCCTTAATAATTCTGGAAATTAGGTATATAAAGGATCTTTTTACTATAACTTAAAAATCTTTTTCTCTTTTTCTTTAATTCTGAAGATAACTAATATAAATAAAAGTGTAATTAAATTATTTTTGATTATTTATTTTATCCTCAAGAACTTAGGAATAAACAAGATGAAAAACATAGCCAAGACTCAAAGTGAACATAAATGACTGTAGCTGGATTCTAGCTTTCCTCCTGGCATGATGTTCAGTGGTGTTGCTGAATGAAGAAGTTGTCTTCTCACCCCTGCATCTTTGTTCTGAGCCTTTGTGGTCATCATCACTGCTACACAAAGACAACCAGCTCTCCTCTTGCTGGACACATCCCAGGATCATTCCTCCCTGTCCCTGTGAAATAAGGCATTGCCTGGTGACTTGCTTTGGCCTGTGAAATATGAATGAAAGTAACATGTTTTCTTCTGGGCTAAGTAAGCAAGAGCTGTGTGAGACTGCCATGTCTCTGTCCTCCTCCATGTGACCAGAGATGTTTCCAAGGCTAAAGGTGCTGTCAGCCTGGTCCCCAGAGTTAGGATGACATGGAAAAGAGCCCCCTGCCACCTGCAGTGGACATGAAGTGTGAATTGGAACGAAACCTTTGTTGTTTGAGGACTTTTGAGATTTGGAGGTTCCCGTTACAACATAGCCTAGCTTATCCTTCTAGAATCAAGCCTCTTACTAGTGTTGGGCAGCACTGAAGGGCAGTACGTACCTATTTAGGTTTCTTTCAAGCTCATTATGACCCTCCCTCCCCCCGCCCTGATTCCCATAGGGATGAGCACCCAGTGACCAAATTTATACATGTGCAGAGAGCGGCAGGCCAACAGCCTCTGAGAGAGTGGGGCAGGGAGGGGGAGGAGAGAGGGAGGGGGAGGGAGAGAGTATGAATCTGAAGGAGAGGTTGCTGCTTTTGTTCCTGATTGCTCTTGTGTTTCTGGTCTTCATCCTTCCCGAGGATGTTGTGAGGCACCTATGTATTATAGTAAATCCTCTCCTCCTCCCTTTTCCCCCTAAGATGGTTTGAAATGGATTTCTGATAGTTAAAACCAAACTGGTTTTGGTTAATTGCAGGTGCTGCAACCCAGCCCTTTTGCCAGTATCCCTAGGAAGATTCAAGGCAGCAATTTCCATTTCCGTTGGAAAGTCTGCTTTTGCCTTGGAGTGAGGGTGTGCAGCTCTGCCACAGGGTCTCCTGCACAATGCACTAAAAGTCTGTTGATCATCCAAACAAAGCTAAAATAGTCTCTCTCTTTTTTTTAAATTTTATTTATTTATTTGGTTGTGCCTGGTCTTAGTTGCAGCAGGTGGGCTCCTTAGTTGTGGCATGCAAACTCTTAGTTGCGGCATGCATGTGAGATCTAGTTCCCTGACTAGGGATCGAACCCAGGCCCCCTGTATTGGGAGCTCAGAGTCTTAACCACTGAGCCACCAGGGAAGTCCCTAAATTAGTCTCCTAATCATTTGAATTGGGAGGAAAATAGGGTGTGGCTGATGCAATACAGTGGAAGCAGTTGAGTTTTGTGATCTGTCTCAACAATATCTGAGAAAATCTGAGTCTGTGACATCATAACCCACAGGATGTTATTACAACACTAATTTTGGAAGACTCGCATCGTATATAGGGTTTCTCATTAAAGAAAAAGGGATGCATGAAATGTATACCACGTCCAACGTAGAGTCACATGGTGGTAGGTTCCTTTCTGATGCTGGGGGAAAATTTGGGGATTAGGTAGGAAGGGCATTGCCACCCTTAAGGTTAATTTCTATTAAGAAAGGCTAGAGGAATAAAGTATGTAGCATCCAAGTTGTGAAATACGTAATATCATTTACTCTGATGACACACCCAAATCCCAGTTGCCTTCACAGAGAAGGCAAAAGGTGAAGGCTTTCCCGAATGGTGGCTATAAAGCTAAAAGTGTATTTACATTGAGGGTGTTAATTGTCAAATAGTGTCTTGGGGCCAATGTTAACAACTACTGTTTTAAATTCTGGAGTAAAGTTGTGCAACCTAGGAAGAGGGCAGGGTGGTTGAATATGAATGAAGGGGGCGGGTAAGAATTACGACTAGGCTTGATATTTAGAGTTTTGTAAAACAACAACAATAACAACAAATTAGAGAAAATTCATTGAAGTCGGGAGGGGTCCACCTAGGTCTTACACTCTCTTTATGACTGTGCCAACTGAAATAACATTTTATAGTTTAATTAATATTTTCATTTATTCAATACGTTTTTGTTAAACCCATACTTCATGCTAGACACTGCATAGATCCTGGGATTACAAGAATTCAGTCTTCTTAGGTATTTTTGTCTAATTTGAATACAAAAGCTTTAAAAGTATAGTTTGCTAAAAAAAGGGTTTACTTAAATTTATTGCATTCCAAAAGGGATTTAAGGGGACTCAAAAATTATTTTAATTAGCTTCAGTGTGGATTGTATTTGAATTAGCTAAGTCCCATTCATCAGAAGCAGTGCAGACTACTGTTCTAAACTTCCAGACCTTTATGCTTGTCATCTAGTGAGATGAATAATGAAAATAGATACAGGATATTAAAAATTCACAGAAGAAAAAAAAGTCTTTGTGTTGACAGTGTATCTCCCAGTAACAGATAATATCATATGGCTAAGTCTATAATTGAGATATATTTTAAGATTTACTTTTGAATAGGTAATGCAGGTGCATGCCACACAATTCTAGATATAAAATGGCGTACAATAAAAAGCTAATTTCCTGTCTTCCCCTCTCTTATAGTTACCTAGCTCTGCTTGCTCAGTGGCAATCACTTTTTTGGTCTGTTCTTCCCGAGATACTTTATGCATTTTGCAAACATAGGTGCATGGGTGTATGTGTTAATTTGTACATAAATGATAGTATACCACTATATATTGTTTGGTACCTTACTCTTTCGTTTATTTGTTTAATACATCTTGGAGACCATTCCTTATCTTTACACGTAATGCTATCCCGTTTGAAAAAAATGGTTTCATAGTATCTCATTGTAAGGATAAACTAGAATTTATTTACTAGTTACCTATTACTGGTGGGCTTAGGGTTAGGACATTTCATTTAAGGTGAAAACCTTTTGCTTCTCTAAAAGAAAGTTTCAGTAAGGATACCTGTATAAACATCCTACATATAAATAACTAGAAGTGGAGCTACCAAGTCAAAGGGTCTGTACACTTTAGGTATTGCCAAATTGTCCTACATATATGTTGGGTCAGTTACAGTCTAGCTAGCAATGTATGAAATTCCCTTCTTCCCACACTGTCTTCAACACTGTTTTCAAATATTTTGATCTTTGCCTAATAGGTTAAGTAGTATCTCATTATAATTTTAATTTACATTTCTCTTACAACAAATGAGGTTGAATATTTTTCATATGTTTAAGATCAATTCATATTTCTTCTTTTAGTGAGGTATCTGTTCCTATTCTCTGCTTTTTCTGTTGGTTTGTTGAGCTTTTAAATTGTAAGACCTCTTTACTAAAGAAATCAATTCCTTGTCTGGAATATGGGTTGCAAATATTTTTCTCCAATTTGTCATTTTTTTAAACTTTGTTTTTGCAACAGCTCAGAAATTTAAGATATTGGTCAAATTTATTGCTCTTTCCTTTTTATTCCTTCTAGATTTTGTATTGTACTTAGAAAGGCCATACCCACTCTGAGATGAAAAAAAAAATTCTCCTGGGTTTTCTTCTTATGGTTTTATGATTTGATATTTTAGATTTACACCTTTGATCCATTTAGAATTAACCTTATTAGAAGGTGTGAGGTAATGACCCTGAGTTCTTATTTTTCCCACTGGCCAGTGGTCTCACAATGCAGTACTTTGTAAGATGGTTTTAGAATAGTGGGAGGAGTCTGATAGCAGTGAGAGCAGGTGGGAAGGTGCTCTGGAGGATCCAAGTGATGAATTCTGACACTTGCCTTTGCCTGAGCTGTTTCTCCCTCCTCTTTCTTCCTGCTCCCACCTGGGCAGCTCTTGATTTTTGTTGCCCTAATTCCTGGATATTCCTACAAGGGTCTCCTACCCCCGGAGTGAATTGGATTAGCCTTCCTGCTCCCTGTTGGAAGAAAGGAATGAGTAGGTACAGAGCACGCATATGTCTATGCGGTGAGGCCTTGACAAAGCTGGAACTAAACCCAAGGTGCTTTTGAGGCTGGATGGTGCATATTATTTGACATTCAAGCTTCTTGAGACTTTGAGTATAGGTTGACTTCCCGGGGAGGTCACAGAGATGCTCTTTGAGATCAACGAACGCTTATATTTTTCAAGTTGTTCTGCTGTTAATCTAAACAGCTGTTTCCTGTAGGACATTGTTTAGAAGTTGGTATAATATATACTTAATGAATATGCTAGTGTTTCTATGTGTGAATGTATTGTTTATCAATACACGTTACTTGTTTTGCGGATCTTTAATCTTCGCATAGTCTTTAGTGAGTAGGGACTCCGAAGTCAGCCCTAAGGCTGACATTATTTCTCTTGTGGCAGCAACTTTCTTAGGAAGCATAGGTGATTTTTAAATTTTATTTATTTATTTATATTTATTTTTGGCTGTGTTGGGTCTTCGTTTCTGTGCGAGGGCTTTCTCCAGTTGCGGCGAGCGGGGGCCACTCTTCATCGCGGTGCACGGGCCTCTCACTGTCACGGCCTCTCCCGTTGCGGAGCACAGGCTCCGGACGCGCAGGCTCAGCGGCCATGTGACTCACAAGCCCAGCCACTCTGCGGCATGTGGGATCTTCCCGGACTGGGGCACGAACCCATGTCCCCTGCATTGGCAAGCAGATTCTTAACCACTGCGCCACCGGGGAAGCCCCCATAGGTGATTTTTTAAAAAATTATTTGAAAGAAAGTTTGGCAGAAAGCATGGCATCTAGAAAGCTGAAGCTGGCACCAGGCTTAGTTCCCTCTTCTTTTCTCTTGGTAGACCCCCTCCTTGATCCCACGCACAGCCTCTCATCCCCTTGAACCTTTACCCTTGAACCTTGAACCTTTCTCACCTTCGTAATGCCTGCCCTCCAACTTATTAACACATTCAAGCTCCTCATCATTACAAAACAAAGATGTAAACCAGCCTCTCTCAGGCTCTCCAGCCCCGTTCTAAACTGGTGCAGGCTCTCTTATCCCCCTTCTTATCCAGATTTCTTGAAGGAATAGTCTGCTCTTGCTACCTTCACTAGCTCACTCCTCAGCCTACTGTTGTACAGGCTCACCTCTATCATACCATTAATGTGACTCTTGTTTGGGTCAACGGTGACATCCTCTAGTTGCCAGATCCAATGGGTGTTTTCCAGTTTCTATCATTATGGAACATTTCTGCTGGTTTTGTGCAGTGGGCACTACTCATCATTTCCTTCCTTTCAATTATGACTTGTTCCCCTCTATCTCTGGGGGTCTCAAAGACCCTCTTTCTTTGAGAGTCTTTTTCTTTTAAAGTTGCTTTCTTTATTTTTTTATAAATTTATTTATTTATTTTATTTTTGGCTGCATTGGGTCTTCGTTGCTGCGCGCGGGCTTTCTCTAGTCATGGTGAGCGGGGGCTACTCTTCGTTGCGGAGCACGGGCTTCTCATTGCAGTGGCTTCTCTTGTTGCAGAGCACGGGCTCTAGGTGCGCGGGCTTCAGTAGTTGTGGCACGTGAGCTCAGTAGTTGTGGCTTGCAGTCTCTAGAGCTCAGGCTCAGTAGTTGTGGCGCACAGGCTTAGTTGCTCTGTGGCATGTGGGATCTTCCCGGGCCAGGGCTTGAACCCATGTCTCTTGCATCGGCAGGCAGATTCTTAACCACTGTGCTATCAGGAAAGTCCTAAAGTTGGTTTCTTTTTCCTCTTGCCACTTCTTAAATACCAAGTGGTCCCCAAGGTTCTGGCTTCAGCCATTGTTTTTACTGCTTCACATACTCTCTGTGGGTGATACCATGCACTTTTGGGGTACTAACTGTTGTATAATTGGAAACAATTCCTCTATCTTTATATTCCAGCAGATCTCCACCCTGACTCCTAGATTAAAAAATACAGCCCCCGACGGGGGCCCCACAGGTCCCCAAACACAGATGATGACTGGATTCATCATCTACACTTACATTAGCTCCTCCTCCTTCATTCTCCGTCTGACTCAATACATCATCTTTCATTCAGTTGCCGAGAAGGGCCCCAAACCAGAGGCCGTATTGCCGCTCCTCTTTTCCTCACCCTTATATCCAGTGAAGCACTAGCTTCTGGAAATTTTAGCTCCCCTGTCTTTTTTTTTTTTTTTTTTTGCCGTACGTGGGCCTCTCACTGTTGTGGCCTCTCCCGTTGCGGAGCACAGGCTCCGGACACACAGGCTCAGTGGCCATGGCTCACGGGCCCAGCCGCTCCACGGCATGTGGGATCTTCCCAGACCGGGGCACAAACCCGTGTGCCCTGCATCGGCAGGCGGACTCTCAACCACTGCGCCACCAGGGAAGCCCCAAGCTCCCCTGTCTTTTATCTATTATAAAAGATATTATCTATTCCCTCTCCTCTGCCACAGCTCAGGTCTTCAGCCACTCTTGCCTGGACTGTTATTAACTGAGCACTTCGAGTTTGGTCAGACTCATTTTTCATAAAGTTCCCAGAAGTATCTCTTAAAAATATACAGTTGACCCTTGAACAACATGAGCTTGAATCCTACGTGTTCACTTATGTGCAGTTATTTTTTCAATAGTAAATAGGTCTGTGGTTGGTTGAATCCGAAGATGTGGAGAAACTGAGGGTATAGAGGGCAGACTGTAAATTATACACGGATTAACCCCCCACATTATGTCTATTACTGGTCACTCCCCTTTGATGGCTCCTTGTTGCTTGTGGGATAAGGCCAGTCTTCGGGTGGTATCAAAGGACCCTCTGATCTTGCACGCCTACCTCTCCATCCGTCTCTTGCTACTCCTTCCCTGGAACTTTTTTCACATGCCCCAACGCTGTAGTCCTCTGGCCTCTATTCTTTTAGCCTCTGTTTCTTTGTTCAGGCTGTCCTCTCAGACCATCCCCTTCTATCATTGCATGAAGTGATGTTTGATCTCTCCTGGGATGGCTCAGGTGTCACCCCGTGGGGAAAGTCTTGCTTTCTGTTTAGGTAGCCTTCATAGTAGATTCAAAATACTCAGTGCCTATGTAGTTGTCCTACTCCTTTTTTTTTTTATTCTAAATAACTTGTGTTTAAACATCTCTCCCCCTATACTGGGCTTACGGGCAGGGGTAAATATTTTCATTTTGTATCTCCTCTGCTGAATGCAGAACTTAACACATGTTTTAACTCAGTCAATGCTTATTAACTTAATCTTGAATGAGTGAACGAATGAATGGTTGAAATTCAACAGCTATTTATACACAGATAAGCATGACATTGTTGAGTTAGAAAATATCTAAGGAATAATTTTTTTAATTAAACCATATATAAATACAAATTCACATGCTTGCTCATACTTATCAAGAATCTGAAGCAGAGAGCCTTAGAGAATTCTACATTCCTTTGCCATTCCATTTTTCCATTGGTCTGATTTTCTTTGAAACTGGTGTTTGTTGGAGGCTGTTAAACATACTTGTATCCTCTTACGGTGATGCTACTTAAAGATAGAGGTTAAGAGAGGAATATTGGCAAATGTAGATTGGCACATTGAAGTGGCTTCTTTAAGATTTGCTTTCAAAGCTGTTCTAAACCATTTTGATGAAAAAGTTAACCAGTTTTTTTGAACACCCAGAAGGCACAGATAGCTTACTCCACTACCAGGTGATATTACTTGAAGAAAGGGATATAGCAATTGTGGTACCTTTATGTGAATTTCTCTGTGGAGCAGTTATTCTACAGAGCGGCGCAGCTCTTGAATTAGTGTGTTACCAGTAGAGTTTCTTAAAAGACTATGTTTATTGGTTGACACTGTAATAACAGCACTGCATGCCCAGTGGCTGATATACAGTCTTTGATCATTGTTCCATATTACTGAACCTTCATCCACAATCAATCATCCAGCACAGTCAACTGCATTAGGAAATGAGGGCCAGCTTTTGTTCAGCAATGCATTTGATAAGTTCAATTTTCTAAACCGGGAACTAGGTGATGATATGGCTAGTCTGTGTTCAAGTGGAGAATAATTTATTGTGATTTTTGGCATGCGATTTCACCCCTGCTGGTCCAGAAACTCATTACATGGTGGAGGTGATTGCTAATCAAGATTTCTGGTCTCCACTCTCTCCCTGATAAGTCTTCTCACCCCTCCCACTCTCTGTATTTTATCCCAATTTTCAGCTGATATCAGCATGGAGCAAGTCTTGCCACAAGTAATAAAACATTAGGGAGGGTTATTGATATTTTAAAATATTAGGGAATAGTTATAAATCATGTAAATGATTTTCCTTTGTTTGGATTTTCTAATCATGACATCTCTGTAATGGGAATGTCTGAATCTGAGGCATTAGGGTATTAAAATGGTCCATTATCTGGAGACCCATCTTCTCATTGGTCTATAAAAGCTTGAAAGGTACCTTATCGTGCCTATTCCATAGCCATCCATTCTGGAACCATGACAAAGGGCAGCAGGGTAGAGCTAGTTGGTATGGACCTGTGTTTGTGGCTGGCATGGCGTTTGTAACTGGTATGGAGTATTTCTAGGGCATTGGGAAACATAGGGGAGAGGGGATGGATGAAATGGGATTTAGAATGGAACCACACAGGAAAAATGTTACATGTGTTTTTGCTCTTAGTTATTTCACAATACTTATTATTAGAAAATAAAAATTGCAATATGGTATGTCATTCTGATACTTAAATTCATTAAAATGAAATTAATAGCAGTTAATTCATATTTCTCCCCAAACAATAGCATTTATACTTTTGTATATTTTGCACAAATATTACACCTTCTGTTATCATCTTAAACACCTATTTATTTTGCAGATAATAGAGTGTGACTTCTTTATACTTGCAGGGTTTTGTGGTGGTTTTATACCTATGTTTTAGCAAAATCTTAAGGAACAATGTTATGTGTAAATAACTGGTGCGTGTGTACGTTCCTAATATGTTAGCTGTGTACCAAAATGTATATATTCATAATTTATTTTTAAATGCCTCCAGAGAGGGTTGCTGTTTAAAGAAATCCTTAGTGAAGGTTTCTGTAAAGCAAATTCTCACCCCCTAATCAGGATGTTTAAGTGTTGGGTTTGCTGAAAGCATTGGATGCAGTTATATGTAAAATTCAAATAGAGTTTTAGAATCCAACAGAAAGCACTTAAGGTTTGTGGATAAATTCTAGGGTACAGTTATTTTGCTTTAATCCTCAATGAAATTTTATAGCACAGAGTGGCTTTTTTCCACACCGGAAACTTACATAACATTATATACTACTTTACCTCAATTAAAAAGAAGAAAAGAACTCTGAAGTTGAGAGTCTATTTAGATAAGAACACATTGCCCCCTCTAGCCCTCTAGGCCTGGGCAGTGGCTCCCTTACCCACAGAGCTGTACAGCCTGTGCAGCAGGGCTGAGCAGAGCCCAGTCTGGATGTGAGCCTGTGACTTGCTGGGCCTCTCCTTCTACATGCAGGAGCAGCACTTTAGTTGTGGCAGCTCCAGGTTGAAATTTGAAGTCATAAAATGTTCAGGATGTTTTCTTTTCTCAAATGAAAATGATGTTTGCTCCATGTGTTACCTAACCTTGCAAAGAGATGTGGAGGTCAGAAACCAAAAGGTGTCCAGCTTCAGTCAGGAAAACCTGTGCCATGTCCTCTGATTGGCACTTTCCTTGGTCTCGCATTTCCTTAAAATACCTTGAGTTTGTGTGGATTTCTGGCTCCAAATCACAACTAAAAATAAATAAATCTACTCTAAAACGTTTAAAAAACAAGGAAACTCAGACCACAGTGTGAACAAAAATGACTCTCACAAGAAGCCAGCTGACAATTCCTTCAGGTGCTTGTTACATTAGTAGGTGGCTGATTCCACCTCATTTGGCATTTGGTAAAAATGTCATCACATCTGTGGCAGGCCAGGTGCCCTCATATCATAACTTTACTAATTGGCACGCCAATTAGTAGAGTTGCTTTCTGGGTAGGGTGAAGATGGCCTTGCTCCCTAACTCTGAGCTCACTTATCCAGTCTTCATTGTGGCTACATTTGAGGATTTTGCTAGAGTTTAGAAAAAAGCTGACTTTTATTTTTCCACACACACACACACACTGTATTTTACTTTCACAAGAGATAAATAGACTGACACCAAGCATTGTAAATGGATGACCACAACAAAAGCAACAGTGATTGCAATTACCAAACACGAAACACACTCATACTATGTCATAATATTGACATTCAGTCCAGGAATCCTCCACTGTAACAGCTCCTTTACTTTGCAGTGAAAATTGATTTGTATATTTTCTGCCTCTGAGTCCTTGTGGGATTTTTTTTTTATTCAAACAGAAAGTCACAAAAATTATAATCATCCTTATCAGTCCATTCAGTCCCATGTAATTTATTTCTTTTTCATCTTGATCTTTTGTTAGCACTTTTATGAATTCATCAGGTTTCCATTAGAGTTCTGAAAATGCTTATTCATTCAGTTCAGCAGTATAGTCAGTTACCAGAAGCCTGTACTTGTCAGAGTCTTTTCCATGAATTCCTTGAAGCTGAAACCCTTTTGTAGGAACATTTTTGCAAAAGCATCAGAGTACACCCAAAACTGTCTGTAAATGACAAAAGACTTAAAAATGACCACGGTTAAAGCTTTGATGAAAGTTCATAATAGTGCAATTGACAAGGAAATTTAGTTATTTCTGAGATACACATTTTAAAGTAATACCTAGAATTATGACTTAAAACATTATAACATACAAGATTTTTAGAAATTTCATGTAATGTCTGAAACATTTATATTAAGATATTTCCATACAAATAACCCAAAGAAAGTTTAGTATTAGTTGTTCTTTTTTGTTTGTTTTTTTATACTGCAGGTTCTTATTAGTCATCAGTTTTATACACATCAGTGTATACATGTCAATCCCAATCACCCAATTCAGCATACCACCATCCCTACCCCACCATGGTTTTCCCCCCTTGGTGTCCATATGTCTGTTCTCTACATCTGTGTCTCAACTTCTGCCCTGCAAACCAGCTCATCTGTACCATTTTTCTAGGTTCCACATACATGCATAAATATACGATATTTGTTTTCCTCTTTCTGAGTTACTTCACTCTGTATGACAGTCTCTAGATCCATCCACATCTCAACAAATGACTCAATTTCCTTCCTTTTTATGGCTGAGTAATATTCCATTGTATATATGTACCACATCTTCTTTATCCATTCGTCTGTCGATGGGCATTTAGGTTGGTTCCATGTCCTGGCTATTGTAAATAGTGCTGCAGTGAACATTGGGGTGCATGAGTCTTTTTGAATTCTGGTTTTCTCTGGGTATATGCCCAGTAGTGGGATTGCTGGATCATATGGTAATTCTATTTTTAGGTTTTCAAGGAACCTCCATACTGTTCTCCATAGTGGCTGGATCAATTTACATTCCCACCAACAATGCAAGAGCGTTCCCTTTTCTCCACACCCTCTCCAGCATTTATTGTTTGTAGATTTTCTGATGATATCCATTCTAACTGGTGTGAGGTGATACCTCATTGTAGTTTTGATTTGCATTTCTCTAATAATTAGTGACGTTGAGCAGCTTTTCATGTGCTTCTTGGCCATCTGTATGTCTCCTTTGGAGAAATGTTTATTTAGGTCTTCTGCCCATTTTTGGATTGGGTTGTTTGTTTTATTATTGAGCTGCATGAGCTGCTTCTAAATTTTGGTAATTAATCCTTTGTCAGTTGCTTCATTTGGAAATATTTTCTCCCATTCTGAGGGTTGTCTTTTGGTCTTGTTTATGGTTTCCATTGCTGTGCAAAAGCTTTGAAGTTTCATTAGGTCCCATTTGTTTATTTTTGTTTTTATTTCCATTTCTCTAGGAGGTGGGTCAAAAAGGATCTTGCTGTGATTTATGTCATAGAGTGTTCTGCCTATGTTTTCCTCTAAGAGTTGATAGTTTCTGGCCTTACATTTAGGTCTCGAATCCATTTTGAGTTTATTTTTGTGTATGGTGTTAGGGAGTGTCCTAATTTCATTCTTTTACATGTAGCTGTCCAGTTTTCCCAGCACCACGTATTGAAGAGACTGTCTTTTCTCCATTGCATATCTTTGCCTCCTTTGTCATAGATTAGTTGACCATAGGTGCGTGGGTCTATCTCTTGGCTTTCTATCTTGTTCCATTGATCTATGTTTCTCTTTTTGTGCCAGTACCATATTGTCTTGATTACTGTAGCTTTGTAATATAGTCTGAAGTCAGGGAGCCTGATTCCTCCAGCTCCGTTTTTTTCCCTCAAGACTGCTTTGGCTATTCGGGGTCTTTTGTGTCTCCATACATATTTTAAGATGATTTGTTCTAGTTCTGTAAAAAATGCCATTGGTAATTTGATAGGGATTGCATTGACTCTGTGGATTGCTTTGGGTAGTATAGTCATTTTCACAATGTTGATTCTTCCAATCCAAGAACATGCCATATCGCTCCATCTGTTGGTGTCATCTTTAATTTCTTTCATCAGTGTCTTATAGTTTTCTGCATACAGCTGTTTTGTCTCCCTAGGTAGGTTTATTCCTAGGTATTTTATTCTTTTTGTTGCAGTGGTAAATGGGAGTGTTTCCATAATTTCTCTTTCATATTTTTCATCATTAGTGTATAGGAATGCAAGAGATTTCTGTGCATTAATTTTGTATCCTGCTACTTTACCAAATTCATTGCTTAGCTCTAGTAGTTTTCTGGTAGCATCTTTAGGATTCTCTATGTGTAGTATCATGCCATCTGCAAACAGTGACAGTTTTACTTCTTCTTTTCCAATTTGTATTCCTTCTATTTCTTTTTCTTCTCTGATTGCCATGGCTAGGACTTCCAAAACTATGTTGAATAATAGTGGTGAGAGCGGCCATCCTTGTCTCATTCCTGATCTTAGAGGATATGCTTTCAGTTTTTCACCATTGAGAATGATGTTTGCTGTGGGTTTGTCGTATATGGCCTTTATTATGTTGAAGTAGGTTCTCTCTATGCCCACTTTCTGGAGAGTTTTTATCATAAATGGATGTTGAATTTTTTCAAAAGCTTATTCTGCGTCTATTGAGATGATCATATGGTTTTTATTCTTTAATTTGTTAATA
This sequence comes from Lagenorhynchus albirostris, assembly GCF_949774975.1. NCBI lineage: Eukaryota > Metazoa > Chordata > Mammalia > Artiodactyla > Delphinidae > Lagenorhynchus > Lagenorhynchus albirostris. Next base: position 40,223,745 of record NC_083099.1, read on the forward strand.
TGGTGTATCACATTGATTGATTTGCATATATTGAAGAATCCTTGCATCCCTGGGATAAATCCCACTTGATTGTGGTGTATGCTCCTTTTAATGTGTTGTTGGATTCTGTTTGCTAGTATTTTGTTGAGGATTTTTGCATCTATATTCATCAGTGATATTGGTCTATAATTTTCTTTTTTTGTAGTATCTTTGTCTGGTTTTGGTATCAGGGTGATGGTGGCCTCATAGAATGAGTCTGGGAGTGTTCCTTCCTCTGCAATTTTTGGAAGAGTTTGAGAAGGATGGGTGTTAGCTCTTCTCTAAATGTTTGATAGTATTCACCTGTGAAGCCATCTGGTCCTGGGCTTTTGTTTGTCAGAAGATTTTTATTCACAGTTTCAATTTCATTACTTGTGATTGATCTGTTCATAGTTTCTGTTTCTTCCTGGTTCAGTCTTGGAAGGTTATACCTCTGTAAGAATTTGTCCATTTCTTCCAGGTTGTCCATTTTATTGGCATAGAGTTCCTTGTAGTGGTCTCTTAGGATGCTTTGTATTTCTGCGGTGTCTGATGTAACTTCTCCTTTTTCATTTCTAATTTTATTGATTAGAGTCCTCTCCCTCTTTTTCCTGATGAGTCTGGCTAATGGTTTATCAATTTTGTTTATCTTCTCAAAGAACCACCTTTTAGTTTTACTGATCTTTGCTTTTGTTTTCTTTGTTTCTATTTCATTTATTTCTGATCTGATCTTTATGATTTCTTTCCTTCTGCTAACTTTGGATTTTGTTTGTTCTTCTTTCTCTAGTTCCTTTAGGTGTAAGGTTAGATTGTTTACTTGAGAGTTTTCTTGTTTCTTGAGGTAGGCTTGTATAGCTATAAACTTCCCTCTTAGGACTGCTTTTGCTGCATCTCATAGGTTTTGGATCATAGTGTTTGCTTTGTCATTTGTCTCTAGGTATTTTTTGATTTCCTCTTTGATTTCTTCAGTGATCTCTTGGTTATTTAGTAACGTATTGTTTAGCCTCCATGTGTTTGTGTTTTTTATGTTTTTTTCCCTGTAATTCATTTCTAATCTCATAGTGTTGTGGTCAGAAATGATGCTTGATATGATTTCAGTTTCTTAAATTTACTGAGGCTTGACTTGTGACCCAAAATGTGATCTATCCTGGGAATGTTCCGTGCACACTTGAGAAGAAAGTGTAATCTGCTGTTTTTGTATGGAATGTCCTATAAATATCAATTAAATCTATCTGGTCTATTGTGTCATTTAAAGCTTCTGTCCTTATTTATTTTCATTTTGGATGATCTCCATTGGTGTAAGTGAGGTGTTAAAGTCCCCCACTGTTATTGTGTTACTGTCGATTTCCTCTTTTATAGCTGTTAGCAGTTGCCTTATGTATTGAGGTGCTCCTCTGTTGGGTGCATATGTATTTATAATTGTTATATCTTCTTCTTGGATTGAATCCTTGATCATTATGTAGTGTCCTTCCTTGTCTCTTGTAACATTCTTTATTTTAAAGTCTATTTTATCTGATATGAGTATAGCTACTCCAGCTTTCTTTTGATTTCCTTTTGCATGGAGTATCTTTTTCCATCCCCTCACTTTCAATCTGTATGTGTCCCTAGGTCTGAAGTGGGTCTCTTGTAGACAGCATATATATGGGTTTTGTTCTTGTATCCATGCAGCAAGCCTGTGTCTTTTGGTTGGAGCATTTAATCCATTCACGTTTATGGTAATTATTGATATGTATGTTCCTATGATCATTTTCTTAATTGTTTTGGGTTTGTTTATGTAGGTCCTTTTCTTCCCTTTGTTTCCCACTTAGAGAAATTCCTTTAGCATTTGTTGGAGAGCTTGTTTTGTGGTGCTGAATTCTCTTAGCTTTTGCTTGTTTGTAAAGCTTTTGATTTCTCCCTCAAATCTGAAAGATCCTTGCTGCGTAGAGTAATCTTGATTGTAGGTTCTTCCCTTTCATCACTTTAAGTATGTCATGCCGCTCCCGTCTGGCTTGTAGAGTTTCTGCTGAGAAATCAGCTGTTAACCTTATGGGAGTTCCCTTGTATGTTATTTGTCATTTTTCCCTTGCTGCTTTCAATAATTTTTCTTTGTCTTTAATTTTTGCCAATTTGATTACTATGTGTCCAGTTTTGTTTCTCCTTGGGTTTATCCTGTATGGGACTCGCTGCGCTTCCTGGACTTGGGTGGGTATTTCCTTTCCCGTTTTAGGGCAGTTTTCGACCATAATATCTTCAAATATTTTCTCTGGTCCTTTGTCTCTCTCTTCTCCTTCTGGGACCCCTATAATGTGAATGTTGTTGCATTTAATGTTGTCCCAGAGGTCTCTTAGGCTGTCTTCATTTCCTTTCATTTTTTTTTCTTTAGTCTGTTCTGCAGCAATGAATTCCACCATTCTGTATTCTAGGTGACTTATCCGTTCTTCTGCCTCAGTTATTCTGCTATTGATTCCTTGTAGTGTAGTTTTCATTTCAGTTCTTGTATTGTTCATCTCTGTCTGTTTGCCCTTTAATTCTTCTAGGTCTTTGTTAAACATTTCTTGCATCTTCTCGATCTTTGCCTCCGTTCTTTTTCGGAGGTCCTGGATCATCTTCACTCTCATTATTCTGAATTCTTTTTCTGGAAGGTTGCCTCTCTCCATTTCATTTAGTTGTTTTTCTGGGTGTTTTATCTTGTTCCTTCATCTGGTATATAGGCCTCTGCCTTTTCATCTTGTCTGTTTTTCTGTGAATGTGATTTTTCTTCCACAGGCTGCAGGACTGTAGTTGTTCTTGCTTCTGCTGTCTGCCCTTTCAAAGCTGATTTTTATGTGTGATTCTTAGCCCTATAGAAGTAAGAGAGCCACAGATACACAGGTGTGCGTGTGTGTGTGTATTATGTATTAACTGACATTGTTTGGTTGTCTTAGAATAAGGCAATATGATTTATATAATATTACTAAGTAGTAATACTTAGTAATATTATTACTCATATTACTAAGTTTCAGTATTACCTATATAAATATTCAATATATGTATGTGTGTATAGTTAGATAATTTATAAAACAGAAAAAAAGCACTATGATAAAATAGTGGACAATTTAAATGGGAAGAAGAAATAACAATTTAAAGGCAATGTGGCCCCCTTCCAGTGAACTTTGTCAGGTGATGTGGAGGGCAGTGACCTAGACCTCAGCCCCTCAGGGTCATCCTGGAAGTTTGCAGAGAACCTAGATGTCCTTCCTGGTGAGGTCCTTCTCCTCTAATTTCAGATGGAATGAGGAAGCTGACCTCAAGTTGACAAATGGCAGTTTGTTTAATGATCTATGGAGAAATTTTCTAAAACAAGAGTTGCTATTCTAGATTTGGAGTTCATGTATGGAATTAGGGGTCTCTGACCCTTGAAATTATATTCAAACTTTTTTTAGGTATTTGTATGTGTGTGTATTTCTCAGGATAGGTTTGTATGTGTGTGTATTTTTCTGGGCATGATTCTGTACTTTTTATCAGATTCTCAAAATGAAGTATGATACTCCCATGTTGGTCAAGCAACCATGTCCTAAACCATTTAGGATTTTAGATCGTAGGGATGGTAGATTATATTATTGTTCAAAACTTTTCACTGCACCTCCCTGTTGGCCCTTTCCTGCAGGAGGTTTAGAGTCCTACTCCACTGATGTTGGAATTGGTCATACGACTTGATTTGGCCAATGAAGGGCGAGTGGAGGTGACAGTGCCACTCCTGAGGAGTTTTAAGAGCCACTGTGTTGTTCCATCTTTACTCTTTTACCTCTGCCACGAGACTGACATTGTGTAGCCCAGAGAGGGGCTGTGCCTACTGCCTGGCTGGGGATGAAGATGCCAGAGCTGAGGCTGACTCTTAAACATGTTACTTGAGGGAGAAATAGACCATATTGTTGTAAGTCATCGAAATTTGGGGATTTTTTTGCTGCTGGTAGCATAACTTAGCCTGAGCTGAGTGATCCAACAGGTGACAGCCTGAACTCCATTCAGAATCCAACAGGGCACACTGTGGTTTGGCACATTTAGAAGTGACACATTTTTCTCTGGGTTCTGTGTGGTCTTTCAGGGTTTCCCTGTGGAGTCAGAAATAAGACCTCAGTCCTGTGGTTAGTCTTTTAAGACTCAGAGAGTTCATTTTCTTTGGCCAGAATCCTTCTCTCTGGAGGAAGAGAGCCACTCTGGGCCTGTTTGTTCTCTCTGCCCAGCAGCTAGTGTGTGCAGGAAAGAATTACTGATACAAGGAGTGTCTGAGGTCAGGAACAGCTCTCAAGCATAACGCAAACCACCTAACACACTAGGTATCAATATATTGAAAGATTATGGGGTGCATATCATTTGTGGTGCAAAGTATACTACAGATTCATTTTCTAAAATGCTTCCAGGCATGACAGGGGTGAAGAATAGGTGTTACTACAATAGAGCACAATGAAAGGCCACCCACGAAAGAAAACAGATTTCAGAGGTGACTCATAAACAAAGTACTACCTTCGAGAAAATAAAGAAGCCATCCATTACCCACATAAAGTGCGTAATAATAAGTACAAGCTCTTCATCACCTCATGTTTGTCAGTTAGAGGTCAAAACTCCCACACGGGAAACACTGCAGAACCTCATACTTTAGTCAGAGTGTGCTGCATCTAAATCAAAGAGCTGTTCTGTCTTCGGAGAGATTTATTCCATGCCCCAGATTCTTAACTATTGCTCCCATTAAGTAGTTTCAGTTTTTAACAATCTTATTGTTTATAAAAATTCTGTACTAAGTTAATTATCCCTATTGACATAAAATGGGGAAACTATTTTCTAGGAAAACACATCACTAGAGTTACTAGTAACCCAGGTGGAATAATAATTTCTTCCTAATCTAGTACATCTAAGAAAATGTTCAACTTCTTTTCATCACAGATTGTAAGACTTCATTTCATTTCCTTTATGGTACTCATTCATTCATTCATTGCCTACTCTTTGCCAGGGACTGTTCTTGGAGCTGGAGCTCAGCAAGACTCTGCCCTCAAGGTGGTTACATTCTAATGGGAGAAGAAAGAAATTAAGTACCAAGAACAAAAACAAATAGCAAATGTAATATGTCAGATGGTGATAAATACTCCGAAAATAATAAAGCAGAATAAGAGGAGATAGAGAATTATGTGCATGGGATACTATTTTGTACAGGGTAGTCAGGGTGGTTCTCACCAGTTGGGGGCATTTGAAAGTCCTGAGTGAAGTGAAGGACTAACCATGTAAGTGTCTTTTCGAAGAGTGGGAGGTTGGATTTATGTCTCATTTTACTCAGCTGTATTTCTGGGGAGTGGTATGTAAATTGAGTTTTATTTTAAGCATATTATGGAAACCTTTTATGACTTTTTTCTCCTAAGTGAACCTCTCTCTAAAATGAAGATCCCATTGGTAAAATGAACAATTATGCCTTAAAATTATCTGCATCATGTGTTTAAGTTTCCACACTGAATTCATTTTAAGTAGGTTACACAGGTTTTAAGGTAAGATGTTATAGATAAATGATGGACATGAAGAACAGTTTGAGTGAAAATTCCTGGATATAGTTTTTCTAAAAAAGATATATCATTTTAAACTGTGTATAATAATAAGCAAGTCAGCAGTGTTGCATGGTTGAGGCTCTTATATTACCTCTTTGAATTAATAATCAGAATGTTTTATTATTGGCATATGCAAATCACATAAATACTTTCGAAATATCTGACAGCCCTTAAAAACTGATTTGCATAGTTGGGTTAGCATTCTCTTCGTACTTTTATGTACTCTGAGGATGTGCTGGAAATAAACATTTTTCAAAACAAATGAAGACATAACTCAGGCCTCAGGAAGGTTATCACAATTTCCAAATACAGGTGTTTAAACCTGGAAGACTGTGCTCTGCCCTTTAGTTTCACCCTTTCTGGACTCAGTAATTGTTTTGAAAAAAAAAAAAAAGAAACAAAACCTGTTAACAGAATATAGTGAATTATCAAACTTGTCATCATCTCATTTTAAGTAACCCTTTGTATAATAAACTTTGACTTTATGACAAAAGTTGCATGATCTGGTGGTTGCAGTTCAAACCTTGGGGAATGTGAGCTTTGATTGCCATTGCTATTTTAGAACATTAAGGTGGTTGTTAATTGTAGAAGAGCACAACTGGTGTGAAGGTGAGCAATCAGTATAAGAAAATACTTGTCCTCACCCCTTTCACTCCCTGCAACCTTCCCCTTATCCCCTTTCAGTAGGTACAGTAATGTCAGATGCTGAAGAGGTAGAATTAGATCCATCCTTTTAGCATTTATTACCAGTGTAAGGATTGGACGTTTTTGGGGGAGTGCTTATGTGATACAGTTATTTTCCTCCCTTCCCCACCACGGAAGAATACTTTGAATTATCCAGATCATTACACTCTTTCTGTGACAAGTTTACCATTTATAGCCTTCTTTCTTAGGGTTACCTGAGATGGTGTTTTTGCATGTATTTTTTCTGTTGAGTTGAATAACACAGCTGTTACTTTTAATATGTAAAAACATTTGTCTCTTCATGGCAGAATGGTATTTTATAAGCAAAACATTTCATCTTTAATTTACAGGTGTACCAGACCAAAGCTCTTTGTTTAAAAAAAATGTCCCAACTTGGTTTATTTCTCTTTTCTAAGAAATCTGTTTTCTGTTTTCTGTGTGTGCTGTCCCCTAAAGAGCTTATTTGTTCATATCTAGGCCTTGAAATAGGACTTGGCAGTATTATAAAATCAATGGATTCTGTTTAGGGCACCAAACACAGTCCAGGTGGTTGAGATTGAGGGGTCAAGCTTTTATCCTGGTTCCATACAAGCTAGCTGGCTATCTGTGCTCCCCTCTTTTCAACCTGCTGGATGCTTGTTTCTAAAATGAGTTTTCTTGCACTCCTGACTTCTGTACCTGCTATATTAGTTTCCTAGGGCTGCTGTAACAAGTTATTATAAACTGGGCAGCTTAGAACAGCTGAAATTTATTCCTTTATAGTGCTGGAGGTTAGAAGTCTGAAATCAAGGAGTTATCAGGGCTGTGCCGTTTGACAAGGGTCTAGGGAAGAATCTTTCCTTGATGCTTCTAGCTTCTGGTGGGTTTTCAGCAATCCTTGGGTTCCTTGTGTTGCACATGCGTTGCTCCAACCTCTGTTGTTATCACATGACATTCTCCCTGGGAGTGTCTGTTTTCACGTGGTGTTCTTTTCTCTATATCTCTGTTCAAATTAAGGACACCAGTCATTGGGTTAGGACCCACCCTAATCCAATATGACCTCATCTTAACTTGATTACATTTACAAAGACCCTATTTCCAAACAAGGTCCCATTCTAAGGTTCCAGATGGGCATGACTTTTGTGGGACACTATTTAACCCAGGACACATGCCCAGGGTTATTTTGCCCAGAGCATACACATGGCCAAATACAATCAGTACTAGTCTAGGGTTTTCGCTTTTGGTAAATGTTTCAAGTACACAGCATACTTTTCTTCTTTTGTAAAGTTTTTATTGAGATTTAACATACATACAGAAAAGTCCATAAGTAAGTGAACAAATTTTAACAGAATGAACATAGCCATGTAACTACCACTCAGATCAAGAAATTGAGCATCACCAGCAGCCCAGAAGCCTCCATCATGCCTTTTCCCAGTCATTTTCCCCCAGAATGACCTCTATTATGACTTCTATCATCAGCATGAATGAACTTCGCTTGTTTTCAACCTTGTGTCTGGCTTTTTGGCCCAGCTTTATGACTGTGAATTTCATCCATGTTGTGGTACATGGTTATGGTTTGTTTATTCTCTTTGCTGCATGGTGTTCCATCCTATGAATATGCTGCTATTATTTTCCTGTGCTATTGCTGATAGACATTTGAATTACAGTTTTTAAAAAATTATGAATGATACTTTGTGAATATTTTTGAGCATGTCTTTGGATGCACATATATATGTGTCTGTGTTAGGTACAAGCTTAAGAGTAGAATTGTTAGGTCAGAGAATATGTGATTATTTATTATTAGCAGATGCTCTCAGTTTTCCAAAGTGGTTGTACCAGTTTACACTCATACCAGCAGTGTGTAAGAATTTCAGTTACTCCACATCTTTGCCAATACTTGAATTTTTTAAAAAAAATTAGCGTTTTTGGTAAATATATAGTGAGATCTCATTGTGTTTTTTAAAATATATTTTATTTATTTATTTATTTATTTGGCTATGTTGGGTCTTAGTTGCATCATGCGGGATCTTTCCTTCTGGCGTGGGTTTTCATTGCAGCATGCGGACTGCTCTCTGGTTGTGGAGTGTGGGCTCTGTAGTTGTGGTGCACAGGCTTAGTTGCCCTGCGGCATGTGGAATCTTCGTTCCCTGACCAGGGATCGAACCTGCGTCCCCTGCATTGGAAGGTGGATTCTTTACCACTGGACCACCAGGGAAGTCCCTCACTGTGTTTTTAATTTGCATTTTTCTAATGACTAATGATGTTGAACACCTTTTAATGTGTTAATTTGCCGTTCGGATATCATCTTTTGTGTAGTGTCTTTTGCCCCTCATTTTATTGGATTTAGCTATCTTTTTAAATTATTAATTTAAAACAGTATTTTACATAGTCTGGATATGAGTTCTTGTCAAATATTTGTAGTTCAAAAATCTCTCAGACTGTGGTTTGTTTTCTACCTCTTAATGGTGGCTTTTGATTGAATAGAATTTCTTAATTTTAATCAAGTCAGTTGACCTATCTTTCCCTCTATGGTGAGAGCTTTTTATATTGAAGGAATCTTTGCTTGCCCCAGGGTCATGAAGACATTATCATATGTTATCTTCTAGAAGAGTTATTTTTTACCTTTTACATTTATACCTATAATCCATTTGGAATTGATTTATATATCTATGTGAAATAGAAGTCAAGGTTGTTTTTTTCCCCATGTGTATATCTAATTGACCTGGCACCATTTATTGAAAAGATCATGTTTTCTCACTTTTATTGAAAATAAGTATATTGCATATGTGTGGGCCAATTCTTGGGCTTTCTAGTCTGTTCTATTTAACTTTGTGCCAGTACTATTTTGTTTTTATTACTATAGCTTTATAAGAAATCTTGGCATCTAATAGCATAAAACCTCCAAGTTTGCTCTTCGTTTTAAAGAGTTGTGGCTATACTTGGCTTTTTACATTTTAATTAAAAATTTTGAATCAGCTTGTGAATTTCCAAAGAAAATACCTATTAGGAGTTTAATTTGGAGTTATTGAATATACAGATTAATTTGAAGAGAATTGACGTCTTTATAATACTGAGTCTTCTAATCATTGAAAATGGTATATTTCTCTAATTCAGGGGTTAGCGACCTTTTTCTGTGAAGTGTCAGATAATATATATTTTAGGCTTTCTGGACCACATACAGTCTCTGTCGCTTATTCTTTTTTTCTTTTTTTTCGATACACGGGCCTCTCTTGTGACCTCTTCCGTTGCGGAGCACAGGCTCCGGACGCGCAGGCTCAGCGGCCATGGCTCGCGGGCCAGGCAGCTCCGCGGCATGTGGGATCTTCCCAGACCTGGGCAGGAACCCGTGTCCCCTGCACAGGTAGGCGGACTCTCAACCATTGTGCCACCAGGGAAGCCCTGTCGCTTATTCTTATTCTCCTTCCTTTTAGTTTTAAACGTTTTTTTTGGCCATGCTTTGTGGCATGTGGGATCTTAGTTCCCCAAGCAGGGATGGAACCTGTGCCACCTTTGGTGGAAGCACGGAGTCTTAATCACTGGACCACCAAGGAAGTCCCAGTTTTGCAACCTTTTTTTTTTTTTTTTTTTTTTTTTGCAGTACGCGGGCCTCTCACTGTTGTGGCCTCTCCCGTTGCAGAGCACAGGCTTTGGAAGCGCAGGCTCAGCGGCCATGGCTCATGGGCCCAGCCGCTCCGCGGCATGTGGGATCTTCCCAGACTGGGGCACGAACCTGCGTCCCCTGCATTGGCAGGCGGACTCTCAACCACTGTGCCACCAGGGAAGCCCTTTACAACCTTTTAAAATGGAAGAACCCTCTTAGTTTAAGGGCACTACAGAAGCAGGCTACAGTTTGTAGTTTGCCTATCCTTGCTTTGTTGATTTAGGTTTACTTAATATATCTTAATTATGCTTTATAGTTTTCTGTGTAGAGTCCTTGCATGTCTTTCATTATATTTAGTCTTAGCTATTTGGTGAGTTTTGATACTATTGTAAGGAGTATTTTCTTAAAGATTATTTTTCCAATTGTTTGTTGCTGTGTATAGAAATAAAATTGATTTTTATATATTTACTTTTTGTCCAGTGGTCTTACTAAATGTATTTATTTATTGTAATAGTTTCTCTGAGATTCTTTTGGAGTTTCTACACATAAATTATGTCATATGCTAACTATAGTGTTCCTTATCTTGATTTCCAAACTTTATAGCATTTATTCATTTTCTTATATTACTGTACTGGCTAGGACTTCCAGTACAAGGTCGAATATAAGTGGTGACTGTGAACATCTTTGTGTTTTCAAGAAGGCATTTACATGTTACAGTTATGGTATTAGCTATGGGATTTTTGTGGCTACTTAATTATGGTATTAGCTATGAGACTTTTGTGGATACTTTAACCAGATCAAACATGGTTCCTTCTATTCCTGGTTTTCTAAGAGTTATTTTAAAATTGTTAACAAGCATTGAATTTTATCAAATACTTTTTCTGTATCTATTAAGATGATCATATGATTTTTCTCCTGTATTTGTTAATGTGGTATATTATAGTTTTCAAGTTATATTTTAGTTTCAAATGTTAAACTAACCTTGCATTTCTAGGGTAAACTGTATTTGATTATTGTGTATTATTTTTTAACATCTGTACCTATATTGCTACTTTACTGGTGGGTATTTTCATGACACATTGGCCAGTAGTTTTCCCCCTTTTGAAACTTTTTTATGTTGTTTTGATACAGAGGTTATGCTAACCTCTTTTCTATTCTCTTTTTGTATTCTGTGAGACAATTTGTATAGTGAGTGAAGCTATCTCGGTCCCTCAGTTACAGCCTGGTTGCCAGTGGAATACCAGTGATTGACCCCAGTCACTGTTGCACAGAGCAAATGAGTCATCCGAGCTTTGCCTGAATTCATGACCCACAAAAACATGAAATAGAATTAAATGGTTATTGTTTTAATCCACTAAGTTTTAAGGTACTGGGTGTGTGGAAGTATCTCATTGTAGTTTTAATTTGCATTTTCAAAATAGAATAATGATTTGAGAAACTTTTCATGTACTTCTCTGCTAGTCATATATCTTCCTTGGTGAAGTGTCTCTTCAAATCTTTGGCCCACTGATTTCATTGGATCTTTTGTTATTACTGAGCTTTGAGAGTTCTTTATATGTTTTGGATACAAGTTCTTTATTAGATAAGTGTTTTTCAAATATTTTTCTCCTAGTCTGTAACTTGCCTCTTAATTTCCTTAACAGTGTTTTACAAAGAGCAAACGTTTTTAATTTTGATGAAGTCCAACTTACGAATTTTTTTCTTTTATGTTTTTTTCTTTCTTTGCCTTATTTGAGACATCTTTGCCTAACCAAAGATCACAAATATTTTCTTTTTAAAAAATTTTATAAATTTATTTATTTTTGTGTTGGGTCTTCGTTGCTGCGTGCGGGCTTTCTCTAGTTGTGGTGAGCAGGGCTACTCTTCATTGCTGTGGGCGGACTTCTCATTGCAGTGGCTTCTCTTGTTGTGGAGCACAGGCTCTAGGCCCATGGACTTCAGTAGTTGTGGCATGCAGGCTCAGAAGTTGTGGCTTGTGGGCTCTAGTGTGCAGGCTCAGTAGTTGTGGCACACGGGCTTAGTTGCTCCATGGCATGTGGGATCTTCCTGGACCAGGGCTTGAACCCCTGTCCCCTGCATTGACAGGCGGATTCTTAACCACTGCGCCACCAGAGAAGTCCCCTTTTTTTCTTATATATATTTTATAGTTTTATTTTCAACATTGTGGTTATGATCCATTTTGAGTTGATTTTTGTTTATGGTGTGAGATAAGGTTTGAGGTTTATATCTTTTCATATGCATATCCAATTGTTCTAGTACCATTTGTTGAAAACTATCTTTTGTCCTTTGAATTACCTTGGTAGATTTGTGGACAGTGAATTGACCATGTATGTGTATACTATTCTTGGACTTTCTACTTTATTCCATTGATCTATATATCAATCCTTACACTAATATCACATCCAAATAACTGTAGGCTTGTAGTAAATTTTGCAATCAGGCTGTGTGCATCCTTCAACTTTATCTTTCTTTTTCAAAATTGTTTTGGAAAAACAAAAAAAATTGAAAATGTCTTACGTTTCATGTAAATTTTAGAAACAGCTTGTCAACTAAAAATCCTGCTGATAGTTTTGATATAGATTGTATTGAATCCATAGAGCAGTTTGGAAAGTTTTGATATCATAATGATATTGAGTCTTGTGGTCCATGAACATGGCATATTTGTTTATCAAAGTCATAATTGATTCTCTCAGCAGTGTTTTGTAGTTTTCAGTGTACAGATCATGCACATATTTTATTAAATGTATTTCATATTTCTTAATGCTATTATAAATGATATTCTTTTAAAATTACATTTTTGTTTTTTTAATTGAAGTATAGTTGATGTACAATATTATATGTTACAGGTGTACAGTATAGTGATTTGCAATTTTTAAAGGTTATACTCCATTTATAGTTATTATAAGATATTGGCTGTATTCCCTGTGTTGTACAATATATCCTTGTAGCTTATTTTATACATAATAGTTTGTACCTCTTAATTCCCCTACCTCAGTATTGCCCATCCCCCATTCTCTCTCCCCACTGGTAACCACTGGTTTGTTCTCTATAATTGTGAGTCTGCTTCTTTTTTGTTATATTCGCTAGTTTGTTGTATTTTTTAGATTCCACATGTAAGTGATATCATACAATATTTGTCTTTCTCTGTCTGACTTATTTTACTTAGCATAATACCCTCCAAATTACAATTTTCAGTTGTTCATTGATAGTATATAGAAAAACATTTGACTTATACTTGTATACTGACTTTGAATCCTGTAACATTGCTAAGCTCACTTAATAGCTCTAGTAGCTTTTTTGTAGATTCCTTAGGAATTTTCACATAATTTTTACTTTCAACAATCATATGTATTTCTAAGAACTTAAAGGATAAAATGGTCTATGTGCCCAGATACTTACCACTTTTGTTGCTCTTTCATTCTGGAAGTCCCATGTTTTCCTTTAGAATTATTTTTCTTCATCATGAAGAAATTTCTTAAGCATTTCTTTTTTAACAGGCAACAAATTCTCTATGTTTTCCTTCATCTTAGAACAATTTTATTTTGCCTTTATTCCTGAAGAATATTTCTGGGGGAATTTTGGATTAACTGTTATATTCTTTCAGCTCCTTAAAGATGCTGTTCCATTCTCTTTTGGCTTTCATGGCTTCTGATGGAAAATATGTAGTCATTCTAATTGTTGTTCCTCTCTATATGATGTATCATTTTTTTTTTCTGGCTGCAGTTTGATTACGAAGTTTCTGGGCATGATTTCTTGAATTTATCTTGTTTGAGGTTCTCCAAGTCTCTTGAATCTTTAAGGCAGTATCTTCCCCCCAAACTGAAAGTTTGTTCTTTTTTGTTTTTCAGTAATTTTTTTCTCTGTGTGCTTTATGTAGGATAGCTTCTATTATTATATGTCTGATATTTTTACTGTCACTAATATTTTCTCCTCAGGTGTCTCACTGGCTGTTAGTTCTGTCCAATGCATTTTTCATTTCAGATTTTGTATTTTTTTAATCCAGAATACCCATTTGAATATTTTCATATCTTCTGTTTCTCTGCTGATTGTGCTCATGTTTTCCTTTACATCACTGAGCATATTCATAAGATTTATAACAGCTGCTTTAATGTCTTTTTCTGAAAATTTCTGCAGATGTCTGTCATTTCTGGTTCTGTTTCTATTGGTCAGTAGAATCTTCTGTTTATAGGTTGTATTTTTCTTCTTTGCCATATGCTGGTAGTCTTTGATTGGATTCCAGGCACTGAATTTTTTATTGCTTAAGGCCAGATTTTGTTGTATTCCTTTAAAGAGTATTGGATGTTGTTTTTGCAGTTGCAGATCAGTTTGATTCCTTTGAAACTTGTTTTTAAGTTTTCTTGTGGCAGATCTGGAGCAGTCTTTACTCTAGGCTTAATTTGTCCCCCACTCCTAAGGCACAACTCTTTTGAATATTCTACCTAATGCTCTCTGTATTATGAAGTTTATCCACTATGAGAGATGGAAATGTGAATTATTCCCATTACTGTGTGACTTCAGGGACATTTCCAGCCTATTGGTTTCAGGTAGTTCTTTCCTTAGTCTCATGGAGTGTTACCCCAGGCATGTGCAGATCAGTAATTAGCTGCAGACTTGAGGGGACCCCTTTGAAGATCTCTGGAGCATTTCTGTTTAGCGCCCTCCTCTCCAATATTCTGACCTACAAATTCTAGTCACTGTGGGTGGTTTAAACTCTGATCTTTGTCTCTTTAACTAAATGAAACTATTGTGTCCTGTTTGAGTTTCCACTCTCTGAGCTGCAGTTTTGAAGCTGTCTCCAGGGAGTAAGCTGGGCAATCATAGTACTTATCTCATTATTTCCCTTCTCTGAAAGATCACAGAGATTACCTAATTGCCTAATATCTGAAAAGTTGTTTTATGTAATTTCCCTAGTTTTCTAATTGTTTAAACTAGGGCAATTCCTGTAGCAATTGATCCTTCATACATAAGTAAAATTCTAAAAGTAGACTTTTAAACATCTTTTATACACAGAGCCCTGGGTTAGAGTCACAGGTTAAATACACTCCTAATTGTTTTAAAATGCATGCTAAGTTGAGATGTATCCTCTCATAGGTTATCTCTTTATTTCCTTTCCCCTCTCCTCAATTTTTGGTACTTTCAATTTGTGCATTCTTTCTGTAAAATTGATTGTGTTTTAGTATAAATGATTATAGATGTAGGTCAGAACTATTGAAGATCTTAGTCATTTTATGGCTGGACTATTGGAATAGATTCCTAACTGATCCTGATCTTTTCAGTCTCACTCTCTTTTATTTCTATCTCCTCATTATTTCCTTAGTGATTTTAAAAATATGTATAATTACAAACACCTACTAACTCTCCCTTTTCTTCTACCTTGTCCCCAACCCCAGTCTATTCTCAGCCCAGAACTCAGAATGATCCTTTTAAAACATAATTCAGATCAGGTTACTCCCCTGTGTCTTCCCTGTGCATATATAAATCCTTCAGTGTCTCCCTAGCTCACTCAGAATAAAAGTGAAAGTGCTTCAAGGGCTTTGAGACCCTACCTGATCTGGCCCTGTCTGACCCTATCTCCTGCTCTTCTCCTCTCACAGCCACACTAGCCACCATGCTATTACTTAGGTACATCAAACAGGGTCTTGCCTTATGGCCTTCAAACTGACCATCTCCTCTGCCTTGAATACTCTTCCTTCAGATTTCCTCATATTTAACTCCCTCATCTCCTTCAAGTCTTTGGTGGAATGTTACCTTCTCAGTGTTGCCTCCCTCACCCTCCAATTTAATGATGAAATTTGACCCCATCATCCTCTCTGCTTCAGCACTTCCAATCTGTCTTACACCACTCTATTTTTTTCCCACAATACTTATCAGCTTCTAACATCCTAGATAGTAAACACGTAGTTATTATATTTAGAATCTGTTACCTCTTTCCCACTAGAATGTAAACTCTCCAAGGTCAGAGTTTTTCTGTTTTACTCTCTGATGCATCCCCAGAACCTGGTACTTAATAGGTCCTTAATAAATATTTTTTGAATGCATGTAAATCTGATGTCATTCTTTTAAGATGATTTAGCTATCAGTGAGCATCCATAGGGTAAAGCCCAAACTCTTCCCAAAGCAGAATCCATTCTTCATGAGCTCCTCCTCTTTGCTGTGTCCACCTTTTTAGCCTCTCCATCCCTCTACTCCCTGAATTCCACCCATACTTAATTAGCAATTCCTGAAACATGACTGGCTCTCTCACATTTCTTGGCAACATCTCAGGCAGCACCCATTGCTTTGTAGTCACTTTTAAGCATTAGAACGCTTTCATATTCATATGTGAACAACCCAGATTTTATCGTCTAATTCACTGTCAAGCTTTTTCCCCTTCCTCTGCTAAGGATATCAGCCCAGGGACCCAGAGTGGAGAAGGGGTGTGGTTTGCTCTTTCATGCTGTATCCTTCTCTTTCCTGTGCTTCTGTTCTCTCCAGAGTCCAGTAAAAAAGGAAAGAGAAGGGATGGAGTCTCTCATAAGTTGAAGTTGTAATCTAGCTGTCGGTGAGCTCTCTGAGGCAGATGCTCACGTGCATGTCACACCCTTTCCCCCTCTCATCTGGGACCTCTGAGATGCACAGAATGCTAGCGTAGGTTACATCTCCCTGACTGATTTACAGCAGGGTGACCCACTCAGCACCTTTCTGTTGGGATAGTCTCATATTGGTAAAGCCTTCTTGGGCAGGAGTCTTTTAAGATGTCTTGAAAGAGATGCTGGATGTAAATCTCAGCTACACAAATACAGATCTGTCATCTAAAGCATAATTGTCAATACAGTTTATTTTACTGTATTGCTCTTCTTGTCCTGAACGTGATGAAATTAGGTAGACTCTAAAGAATGATTTGAATATATGGACCTGACAGAGAAGTGGAAATAGTCCTGTGAGGGACTCAGTAAGTGACCTCTGGCTGGATACATTTCCAAACCTTGGTCTTCTTAACATTCAGATGAACAAGTATATACACAGTCATTCTACCACTGGTTAGCTGTGTGAAGTAATAGTTACTTGATCTCTCTGGAACTCAGCTTCATCACCCATAAAATGATGCGGTTGACTTTCTAGGTTAATGTTTAGCTGTAATAGCCTATGGTTCCCTTTGATCCTCTGTCTCCCTCTCTTTTTCTTGGACGCTTCATGGAGATTGGGCTTTGCAAGGTTGAACTCCTTTGCTTTACTCTTTCTACAAGATGGCCATTTCAGCACTCTGAAGCATTGGTTTTGAAATTTTATATTGAATTATTAATGAAATACCATTAATGGAGAGTAAGATAGAACATAGTGGGGAGGCAAAGAAGCATGAAGATCTCAAATAGGGAATAGCCCTGTCTGCCAGTGACAGAGTGGCCACTAGAGATGAAGAGAGGAGCTTGGCAGCGTGTACCAGGCATGCCTGCTCTGGGTCTTGGAAAACAGAGGCTGCTCAGTAGAAGGAGGTGCTGTATTTTCCTGACAAGGCTTCTGCCCAGAGAGAATGTACATAACTCAGCCCTGGGCCTTTCTGTGAGCCCTACCAAATCCAACAGGCAGGTAACAAAACACTGAAAAGAAAGTAATGTCAGTCCAGCCTAGCGACAGCCAATAGTGCACATTAATTACTCTACCTCGTGACAAAAGCTATCTATCAAGCTTGCAATAAAGTGGTTTTAAAGTCAGAAGTTTATGTGCCAGCCAGTCAGAGGCTGTAATTTTTGGGGCATTGGCTTAAAGGGACATAAACTTAAATGAAAACAAATTGGAGAGCTGAGCAACTTTACATACGCACAATAGCTCCATCCATTTTGTCTTTGGTTCCTTCTAATTTCCACACCATGCCCTTGCACCCATGTTTCTAGCAATTACAACATGTCATCCAAACCAAGATCCCACCCTGGAGCCAAAAGGGAGACGTTCAGTCTTAATTCATTTACTCCATTTACTCAACAAATATTTATTGTATTAAATGAGTATAGTTGAAAAGAAGGCTGAGGAGGCCTGGAGGAATTAATTCATTTATTCAACAGGTATTTATTGAATACCTACTCTGTGCCAGATATTGACTGGGGAGCTAGGCATGGTGGTGGTGAACAGGATAGCGGAGAACTCTTCTCTCATGGAGCTCACATATGTATAAATGAGAACATGTATAAATGAGGAAATATGGGTAGTGATAAATGACAGTGGTTGGAGGGAAGGATAGGAAGGCTAGAAGAGGCGTGTGAAGATTGGGGAGCAGAGAGTTCTAAATGAAGGGAAGCAGCTTTTGCAAAAGCACTGGAGCAGGAATAAACTTGGCGTATCTGGTGAATGGAAAAATGGGTCAGTGTGACTGGAGCGGGAAAGAGTAGAAACAGACAAGATCAGAGAGGTAGGCAAGGGCCAGGCTGAGAAGGGCCTTGTGGGCCAGGATGAAGAGTGTGTATTTTATTCTAAGTACAGTGTGGACCATTGGAGAGTTTTAAGCAGGGAACTTGACCAACACTTCATTGAATGGGAAGGAGTAGAAAAAATTTTTGCAAAAGAAGAGGCATTAATTACTTAACAATTGGTTAATTAAAGAAGCATTTAGGGAGGACATTCAAGATGGCAGAGGAGTAAGACGTGGAGATCACCTTCCTCCCCACAAATACATCAAAAATACATCTACATGTGGAACAACTCCTACAGAACACCTACTGAATGCTGGCAGAAGACCTCAGACTTCCCAAAAGGCAATTAGCTCCTCACATACCTGGGTAGGGCAAAAGAAAAAAGAAAAAAACAGACAAAAGAGTAAGTATGGGACCTGCACCTCTGGGAGGGAGATGTGAAGGAGGAAAAGTTTCCACACACTAGGAAGCCCCTTCACTGGCAGAGACGGGGTTGCTGGGGGGGGGGAAGTTTCAGAGCCACAGAGGAGAGGGCAGCAAGAGGGTTGCAGAGGGCAAAGTGGAGTGATTCCCACACAGAGGATTGGTGCCGACCAGCGCTCACCAGCCTGAGAGGCTTGTCTGCTCACCTGCCAGGGCGGGTGGGGGCTGGGAGCTGAGTCTCAGGTTTTGGAGGTCAGATCCCAGGGAGAGGACTGGGGTTGGCTGCATGAACACAGCCTGAAGGGGGCTAGTGCGCCAGAGCTAGTCGGGAGGGAGTCCGGGAAAAAGTCTGGACCTGCCTAAAAGGCGAGAGACCATTGTTTTGGGGTGCGTGAGGAGAGGGGATTCAGAACACCGCCTAAACGAGCTCCAGAGACGGATGCGAGCTGCGCCTATCAGCGCGGACCCCAGAGACGGGCATGAAACACGAATGCTGCTGCTGCAGCCACCAAGAAGCCTGTGTGCGAGCACAGGTCACTATCCACACCTCCCCTCCTGGGAGCCTGTGCAGCCCGCCACTGCCAGGGTCCCGTGATCCAGGGACAACTTCCCTGGGAGAACACATGGGGCACCTCAGGCTCTTGCAACATCACACCAGCCTCTGCCACCACAGGCTCGCCCTGAATTCCAATTATAATTACCACACCCCTCCCTCCCCCCGGCCTGAGTGAGCCAGAGCCCCCAGATCAACCGCTCCTTTAACCCCCTCCTGTCTGGGTGAAGAACAGACCCCAGAGAGCAACCTACATGCAGAGGCAGGGCCAAATCCAAAGCTGAACCCCAGGAGCTGTGCAAACAAAGAAGAGAAAGGGAAATCTCTCCCAGCAGCCTCAGGAGCAGTGGATTAAATCTCCACAACCAACTTGATGTACCCTGCATCTGTGGAATACCTGAATAGACAACATATCATCCCAAAAATGAGGTGGTAGACTTTGGGAGCAACTGTAGACTTGGGTTTGCTTTCTGCGTCTCATTTGGTTCTAGTTTTATGTTTATCTTAGTTTAGTATTTAGAGCTTATTATCACTGGTAGATTTGTTTATTGATTTGGTTGCTCTCTTCCTTTTTATATATATGTGTATATATTTCTTTTCCTTTTTCTCTTTTTATGAGTGTGTATGTGTGTGCTGCTTTCTGTGATCTTGTCTGCATAGGTTTGCTTTTACCATTTGTCCTAGGGTTCCTTCTGTCCATTTTTTTTAGTATAGTTTTAGTGCTTGTTATCATTGGTGGATTTGTTTATTGGTTTGGTTGCTCTCTTCTTTTTTTTTTAATTTTAAATTTTTTATTTTAATAACATTATTTTTTTCTTTATTTATTTTAATTATTTTCTTTTCTCCCATTTCTTCTGAGCTGCGTGTCTGACAGGGTCTTTATGCTCTGGCCAGGTGTCAGGCCTGAGCCTCTGAGGTAGGAGAGCCGAGTTCAGGACACTGGCCCACCAGAGACCTCCTGACCCATCGTAATATCAGTTGGTGAGAGCTCTCCCAGAGATCTCTGTCTCAATGCTAAGACCCAGCTCCACTCAATGACCAGCAAGCTCCAGTGCTGGACACCCCATACCAAACAACTAGCAAGACAGGAACGCAACCCCACCCATTAGCAGAGAGGCTGCCTAAAATCATAGTAAGTTCACAGACACCCCAAAACACACCACCGGATGCAGTACTGCCCACCAGAAAGACAAGATCCAGCCTCATCCATCAGAACACAGGCACCAGTCCCCTCCACCAGGAAGCCTACACAACCTACTGAACAAACCTTACCCACTGGGGGCAGGCACCAAAAACAACGGGAACTATGAATGTACAGCCTGTGAAAAGGAGACCCCAAACACAGTAAGTTAAGCAAAAAGAGAAGACAGAGAAATACAGAGCAGGTGAAGGAGCAACGTAAAAACCCACCAGACCGAACAGATGAAGAGGAAATAGGCAGTCTACCTGAAAAGGAATTCAGAGTAATGATAGTAAAGATGATCCAAACTTTTGGAAATAGAATGGAGAAAATAAAGAAATGTTTAACAAGGACCTAGAAGAACTAAAGAGCAAACATACAGTGATGAACAACTCGATTACCGAAATTAAAAATTCTCTAGAAGGAATCAATAGCAGAATAACTGAGGCAGAAGTATGGATAAGTGACCTGGAAGGTAAAATAGTGGAAATAACTATTGCAGAGCAGAATAAAGAAAAAAGAATGAGAAGAATTGAGGACAGTCTGAGAGACCTCTGGGACAACATTAAAGTCACCAACATTCGAATTATAGGGTGACAGAAGAAGAAGAGAAGGAGAAAGGGACTGAGAAAATATTTGAAGAGATTATAGTTGAAAATTTCCCTAATATGGGAAAGGAAATAGTCAATCAAGTCCAGGAAGTGCAGAGAGTCCCATACAGGATAAATCCAAGGAAAAACACACCAAGACACATCTTAATCAAACTATCAAAAATTAAATACAAAGAAGAATATTAAAAGCAGCAAGGGAAAAGCAACAAATAACATACAAGGGAATCCCCATAAGGTTAGCAGCTGATCTTTCAGCAGAAACTCTGCAAGCCAGAAGGGTGTGGCAGGACATATTTAAAGTGATGAAGGAGAAAAACCTACAACCAAGATTACTCTGCCCAGGAAGGATCTCATTCAGATTCAATGGAGAAATTAAAACCTTTACAGAGAAGCAAAAGCTGAGAGAATTCAGCACAACCAAACCAGCTTTACAACAAATGCTAAACAAAGTTCTCTAGGCAGGAAACACAAGAGAAGGAAAAGACCTACAAAAACGAACCCAAAACAATTAAGAAAATGGTCATAGGAACATACATATCGATAATTACCTTAAATGAAAATGGATTAAATGCTCCAACCAAAAGGCATAGACTTGCTGAATGGATACAAAAACAAGACCCATATATATGCTATCTACAAGAGACCCACTTCAGACCTAGGGATACATACAGACTGAAAGTGAGGGGTTGGAAAAAGATATTCCATGCAAATGGAAATCAAAAGAAAGCTGGAGTAGCACTTCTCATATCATAGAAAATAGACTTTAAAATAGACTATTACAAGAGACAAAGAAGGACACTACATAATGATCAAGGGATCCATCCAAAAAGAAGATATAACAATTGTAAATATTTGTGCACCCAACATAGGAACGCCTATGTACATAAGACAAATGCTAAGCCATAAAAGAGGAAATTGACAGTAACACAATCATAGTAGGGGACTTTAACACCCCACTTTCACCAATGGACAGATCATCCAAAATGAAAATAAACAAGAAACACAAGCTTTAAATGAAACATTAAACAAGATGGACTTAATTGATAATTTACATTCCATCCAAAAACAGCAGAATACACTTTCTTCTCAAGTCCTCATGGAACATTATCCAGGATAGACCATATTTTGGGTCACAAATCAAGCCTTGGTAAATTTAAGAATATTGAAATAATATCAAGTATCTTTTCTGACCACAATGCTATAAGACTAGGTATCAATTACAGGATAAAACCTGTAAAAAATACAAACACATTGAGGCTAAACAATATGCTATTAAATAACCATGAGATAACTGAAGGACACAAAGAGGAAATAAAAAAATACCTAGAAACAAATGACAATGAAAACACAACAACGCAAAACCTATGGGATGCAGCCAAAGCAGTTCTAAGAGGGAAGTTTATAGCAATACAACCCTACCTCAAGAAACAAGAAACATCTCAAATAAACAATCTAATCTTACACCTAAAACAATTAGAGAAAGAAGAACAAAAAAACCCCAAAGTTAGCAGAAGGAAAGAAATCATAAAGATCAGATCAGAAATAAATGAAAAAGAAATGAAGGAAACAACAGTAAAGATCAATAAGACTAAAAGCTGGTTCTTTGAGAAGATAAACAAAATTGATAAACCATTAGCTAGACTCATCAAGAAGAAAAGGGAGAAGACTCAAGTCAGCAGAATTAGAAATGAAAAAGGAGAAGTAACAACTGACACTGCAGAAATACAAAGGATCATGAGAGATTGCTACAAGTTACTCTATGCCAATAAAATGGGCAACCTGGAAGAAATGGACAAATTCTTAGATAAGCACAACCTTCTGAGACTGAACCAGGAAGAAACAGAAAATATAAACTGACCAATCACAAGCACTGATATTGAAACTGTGATTAAAATTCTTCCAAGAAACAAAATCCCAGAACCAGAGGGCTTCACAAGCAAATTCTATCAAACATTTAGAGAAGAGCTAACAGCTATGCTTCTCAAACTCTTCCAAAATACAACAGAGGGAGGAACACTCCCAAACTCATTCTACAAGGCCACCATCACCCTGATACCAAAACCAGACAAAGATGTCACAAAAAACGAAAACTACAGGCCAATATCACTGATTAACATAGGATGCAAAAATCCTCAACAAAATACTAGCAAGTAGAATCCAACAGCACTTAAAAGGATCATACACCATGATCAAGTTGGGTTTATCCCAGGAATGCAAAGATTCTTCAATATATGCAAATCAATCAATGTGATAAACCATATTAACAAATTGAAAGATAAAAACCCTGTGATCATCTCAATAAATGCAGAAAAATCTTTTGACAAAATTCAACACCTGTTTATGATAAAAACCCTCCAGAAAGTAGGCATAGAGGGAACTTACCTCAACCTAAGGCCATATATGACAAACCCCCAGCCAACATCATTCTCAGTGGTGAAAAACTGAAACCATTTCATGTACGATCAGGAACAAGACAAGATTACCCACTCTCACCACTGTTATTCAAACTAGTTTTGGAAATTTTAGCCACAGCAATCAGGGAAGAAGAAGAAATAAAAGGAGTCCAAATCGGAAAAGAAGAAGTAAAACTGTCCCTGTTTGCATATGACATGATACTATACATAGAGAATCCTAAAGATGCTACCAGAAAACTACTAGAGCTAATCAATGCATTTGGTAGAGTAGCAGGATACAAAATTAATGCACAGAAATCTCTGGCATTCCTATACACTAATGATGAAATATCTGAAAGAGAAATTAAGGAAACATTCCTATTTACCATTGCAACAGAAAGAATAAAATATCTAGGTATAAACCTACCTAAGGAGACAGAATACCTGTATGCAGAAAATTATAAGGCACTGATGAAAGAAATTAAAGATGATAGAAACAGATGAAGAGATATACCAGGTTCTTGGATTGGAAGAATCAACATTGTGAAAATGACTCTACTACCCAAAGCAGTCTACAGATTCAATGCAATCCCTATCAAACTACCACTGGCATTTTTCACAGAACTAGAACAAAAAAGTTCACAATGTGTATGGAAACACAAAAGACCCCAGATAGCCAAAGCAGTCTTGAGGAAGAAAAACGGAGCTGGAGGAATCCGGCTCCCTGACTTCAGACTATACTACAAAGCTACAGTAATCAAGACAGTATGGTACTGACACAAAAACAGAAATATAGATCAATGGAACAGGATAGAAAGCCCAGAGATAAACCCCCACACATATGGTCACCTTATCTTTGATAAAGGAGACAAGAATGTACAGTGGAGAAAAGACAGCCTCTTCAATAAGTGGTGCTGGGAAAACTGGACAGCTACATGTAAAAGAATGAAATTAGAACACTCCCTAACACCATATAGAAAAATAAGCTCAAAATGGATTAAAGGCCTAAATGTAAGGCCAGAAACTATCAACCTTTTAGAGGAAAACATAGGCAGAACACTCTATGACATAAATCACAGCAAGATCCTTTTTGACCCACCTCCTAGAGTAATGGAAATAAAAACAAAAATAAAGAAAGGGAACCTAATGAAACTTAAAAGCTTCTGCACAGCAAAGGAAACCATAAACAAGATGAAAATACAACCCTCAGAATGGGAGAAAATGTAAGTGAAGCAGCTGACAAAGGATTTATCTCTAAAATATACAAACAGCTCATGCAGCTCAATATCAAAAAAACAAACAACCCGATCCAAAAATGGGCAGAAGACCTAAATAGACATTTCTTCCAAGAAGATATACAGACTGCTGACAAACACATGAAAGGATGCTCAACGTCACTAATCATTAGGAAATGCAAATCAAAACTACAATGAGGTGTCACCTCACAAAGGTCAGAATGGCCATCATCAAAAAGTCTTCAAACAATAAGTGCTGGAGAGGGTGTAGAGAAAAGGGAACTCTCTTGCACTTTGGTGGGAATGTAAATTGATACAGCCACTATGGAGAACAGTATGGAAGTTCATTAAAAAACTAAAAATAGAACTACCATATGACCCAGCAATCCCACTACTGGGCATATACCTGGAGAAAACCATAATTCAGAAAGAATCATGTACCACAATGTTCATTGCATCACTATTTACAATAGCCAGGACATGGTAGCAACCTATGTGTCCATTGACAGATGAATTGATAAAGAAGATGTGGCAGATATATACAATGGAATATTACTCAGCCATAAAAATAAATGAAATTGAGTTATTTGTAGTGAGGTGGATGGACCTAGAGTGTGTCATACAGAGTGAAGTAAGTCAGAAAACAAATACCGTATGCTAACACATATATATGGAATCTAAAAAAAAAATGGTTCTGAAGAACCTAGGGGCAGGACAGGAATAAAGACGTAGCCATTGAGAATGGACTTGTTGACATGGGAAGGGGGAAGGTTAAGCTGGGACGAAGTGAGAGAGTGGCTTGGACATATATACACTACTAAATGTAAAACAGACAGCTAGTGGGAAGTAGCCGTATAGCACAGGGAGATCAGCTCGGTGCTTTGTGACCACCTAGAGGGGTGGGATAGGGAGGGTGAGAGGGAGATGCAAGAGAGAAGGGATATGGGGATATATGTATACGTATAGCTGATTCACTTTCTACAGCAGAAACTAACACACCCTTGTAAAGCAATTATACTCCAATAAAGATGTTAAAAAAAGAAGCATTTATTGAATTTTCCCCATGTGCCACATGCTGATGACAGAAAAATGAATAATACACCCATGTCCTCAAGACATTTGAGGTACAGCAGTGACGGAAGGCACGTACATGAATAAGAACAACTAGGCAATAGGGAGCCTTATTGGGCAAAGTCATGCGTAGTCACTGCCACCATTTTATTAACAAACAGTGCATGGTCTCTTAAAGGAGGCTTTTCCGGATGTGGTTTTTTAATGCTACATTCTAGGTGATGGATATGCCCCTGGGTCTGCTCTCCCGGCGGAAACACAACAGTGTATGAGGTACAGTGGAACTGTATTAGACCAGGTCTCTTCCCTATGTGGCTGTGAGATGGAAGCAGGTTTTCCCAGGTATCTGGGCTTCATTTCCTCTGTAAGAGCTGAAACAGTTGCTCTATAACACTCCCTCCAGCTTTTTCAGTCTGTAACCTAGAGGATGCTTTGTCTCGATCATTCATTTTAGGCTACATTTCTGCCACAGTAATACAGAAGACTAACTTTGAGCCCCAGTTAAGCAAAATGTTATCTTCCACAAAAGAATTTCAGTCTTCTCATTAGTAGACCTGAATTGCAAAAAAGTGTACTCAGTTGTGATTATGTATTTTGAATTTCACCAAAAAAGTTTTAAAAATTTGTTTTCTTTTTTGTATCTAAGTCCCTATATCATATCATTGATTTTGCTTCATGGCCTGCAAAGCTTACAGTGTTTATTCCTGGACCCTTTATAAAAAAGATCGCTGACTCCTAGTTTAAGGTTGGAAAGTTGTGGAGCAGAGTGTTTCCTGGTGTGAGATCCCTGAAACCCCATTCCTGCCACATGCTCAAGGGAGAAGACAGTTCCATGGTCAAATAAAGGCCCCTACAAGTCCTGAAGTAAGAAACAAAGAAATCCATAATCACAATCAAATGAAGAAACACACCTATTTCACTTTGTTTAACTCCATGTTTCCAAATGTAAATGAAGTCAGACCTTTTACTAGATGACATCCCTCAGTTGCACTTTGAACCCTGGTCCTAAGCAGGTTCCCTCACACACAACTCCTACGTTCTCCTGGCGTGCACCCTTTTTTTAAAAAAATTTTAATAGATCTTTATTGGAGTATAATTGCTTCACAATACTGTGTTAGTTTCTGTTGCACAACAATGGCAGGGAAGTCTAAATTTACTTCAGGTTATATAGTCTTCCTCTTTTGCTGGACCAACTTTGCAGCAAACTGGGGAGCCACATCAGCTGAAATGATACTTCTTCCTTCCAACGCTGGGAAATGTCCCTTTCTGAGGCTCCATACTGCATTCCGGTTGGAGCAGTGCAGCCTCAGGATGAGGATCTGTAGATCTATAGATGATGTAGAACGTCTGAAATTGGTTTGCCTGGTTGTGGTGAGGGGTTTGAGTCAAGTCATATGTGCTCTTGCTTGTTTTTTTTGTGTGACTCTAACAGAGTACTCTGCAGCTTACTGTGCTCCCCTGAGTTTCCCTATAGGACAGCTTCAACTAATGACAGCATAATGTAGCTCAGCCCACGCTGCGCAGGCCAGGCCTGTGTCCAGACTCCCCCCCACCCCCACCCCAAGCACCACCATTTCAATAGTAATAACTACCATCTCTTTTGGACATGTGAACCCCCTGAGTGGGTTACGGTCCTAGCCTTTGGCAGTGGTCAGAGTGATTCACGTGGCACCTGCAGGGTCAAACTCATCAAGGGGACTTTATCAGCAGGTGTCCAACAACTGAGGCATAGATATTGGCTGAACGAATGAGTGGGTGAATAAATGCCCTTCAACCCCAGGGAGTTGCATCCCGGTGGGTAGGGACTTATGCAGTTTAGGGATTCTAGACTACTCTCTGTGCAAAGGATACTATATATAAGAGGAGATGGGGCAGGAAAATTGAATGGGCATGGGTTTGAGTCCTAGACCTACCAATCAAGCAAGGCATCACGTTGCTCAAGTTCTTTAACCTCTCGAGTGTTACTTTTCTCCCCTGTAAAAGGGAGTAGTAATACCTACCTTGCTGAATTCATGTGATGATGAGGCTACCGAAGGGAATTGACATGAAAGCTAGCAAGGATCTGATACATGGTAAAAACTCAATGGATTGTAGCCATGATTATGGGTTATTAAGGGTGGGAAGCATCATCAGCCATCATGCCGAGTCCCCTCATTCTATAGGTGAGGAGACTTGGTCAATACGGCAGTTAGTGGGAGAACACAGGTTCCCTTAGTCCTAACTTAGTGCTCTATGTAGCACATTTCTCTCTTCAGTCATCCATGAATTACTGAGGGGAAAGTCCTGATTCTGACTTTGGATATTCCCTGTAATCTTGACTTTGCTTCCAGATCCAAAGGATGGGTGCCTGGCCTCTAGTGTGCATGGGTTACACAACGTGACTTTTTAAGCACAAAGCTTAGAACATTGCCTTCCAGAAAGAGGGCCTCTCTCTTGTTGGTACCTCTCAGGTTGCCAGGCTAGGACTTGGGAACATCAGGCTCACAGATGCCTCAGACACATGACTGGGTGGCTCGTCTATGCCTCAGGCCTTGGGGAAGGTGAGCCGCCCTGGAGCCAGGTGCTGCCTTCTTACCACACACCTGGCTGGGGCTCGGTAGAGTGTTCAAAGGAGCAACTGGAGGCAACTCGATGAGCAGCAACATGGCAGGGAGGAGAGAAGCAGAGGCAGCAGAAGGGAAGAGAAGGAAGCTCTTGCCATAGGCTGGAGGGGGCAATTTTTTTTCCTCAGAAAAACAGTATTACACCGGATGTCTAGATTCCTTCTCAGGCAGACCTATAAAAATCCCATTAAACACTATCTAGCAATTCCTCTTCTGGGAATTTATCTAAAGGAAACAAAAATACTAACTCCAAAAGATATCTGCACCCCCATGTTTAATACAGCATTGTTTACAGTTGCCAGGATGTGGAAGCAACCTAAGTGTCCATCAATCAATAAATGAATGGATAAAGAAAATGTGGTATTACATATACAATGGAATATTTTTCAGTCATAAAAAGAAGGAAGTCGTGCCATTTGCAACAACATGGATGGACCTTGAGGGCACTATGCTAAGTGAAAGAAGTCAAAGAAAGACAGATGCTGTAGGATCTCACTTATATGTGGAATCTAAGGAAACAAAAAAGCCCCAAAACTCATAGATGCAGAGAACAAGTTGGTGGTTGCCAGAGTCAGGGGGTGGGGGAAAAGGGTGAAGGGGGTCAAAAGGTACAAAATTCCCATTGTAAAATAAATAAGTCAGGGGGATACATCATGGTGACTAGAGCTAATAATACTGTGTTGCATATTTGAAAGTTGCTAAAAGAGTAGATCTTAGAAGTTCTCATCACAAGAAAAAGACTTGGTAACTGTATGGTGATGGATGTCAACTCGATTTATTGTGGTGATCATTTTGCAATATATACGTATACAAATATCAAATCATTTACACCTGAAACTAATATAATGTTATATGTCAGTTATATCTCAATTTAAAAATCCCATTAAACACATAAAGAATATGAACTATAGTATTCCAGAACTGATAGGGCTACCTGGGTTTCTGTGAACTTAACTGGGTATCTACTCATCCAACATTATCATAAAATTAGCTACAATTAATTATCTTACTATAAAAATATTAAAAAGTATAGAGGAGAGTGCAAAATAAGAAGTCTTTTCCCTCACTCTGCCCCCAAACCAATCCCACTTAATTGAGTTTTCTGCTGTTAACAGTTTCTTATGTATTTTTCAGATAGTCATATTCGTATTCTCTCTCTCTCTCTCTCTCTCTCTCCATATATATATATATATATATATATATATATATATGTATAATGTATATGTAGTGTAGTAAGTACCAATTCCATAGGCATCATGGAGGCACTGACATTTAAAGTGCCATTGAAGAAGGTGAGGAAAGGAGCCAGGTAGCTCTCTGGGGGCATCTTGGGGAGAATGCCAGGCTGATGGACCATGAAGTGCAGAGTCCTGGGGTGGGGTTGTACCTGGTGCATTTGAGGATCAGCAAAGAGGCCATGGGGTCGGAGTTGGGTGGAGTGGGGTGGAGAATATACAAGGCTTTGTAGGTTATGGCAGGGACTTGGGCTTTTACTCTGAGTGAAATGAGCTCCTTGAGCAGAGGCACGATGTGACCTGACTTATAGGGAGAAGTATTTGGAGGCTCTTATGTAATAACCCAGGTGAGAGATGATGGTAGCATGAGCCTCGATGGTAGTGGAGTGGAAAAATGGTTGGATCCTGCACATATTTTAGAGCAATAGCTAACAAATGTGATTTATTGTTGGACTGGTGGTGGGGTGTGAGAGAATGAGCATGTAGGTCAAATTACAGATTTGGTGGCTGAACAGCTGGAAGGATGGGGTTTCTAATTCACGGTGGGGCCAGTATTCAGAAGCAAGTCTGCTGGGCTGCAGGGCTGTGCTTCCTCCTCCACGTCTTGCCTCCTGGGCACCACACAGCCGTCCATGACGTTGTGCTGTGGTAAGATTCTGTGTTCCAAGGCAAAGAACAAAATTTCAGAATATTGCCTTCTATTAAGTTGGGGACTTTCTAGCCCAAATCGATTCTAGTGTCTCAGAGTGTGTTCTAGTGGCCATTTCTGGTATTTCAAAGATGCTTATTAGA
Organism: Lagenorhynchus albirostris; assembly: GCF_949774975.1. Taxonomy (NCBI): domain Eukaryota; kingdom Metazoa; phylum Chordata; class Mammalia; order Artiodactyla; family Delphinidae; genus Lagenorhynchus; species Lagenorhynchus albirostris. The sequence continues at coordinate 40,254,038 of NC_083099.1, forward strand.
ACCCAGGTAATTCATCCCTAGAACTCTGGACTCACTTGTTGGGAATGTCTGCATTAGACCATTATTCTAGAGTCTTGTGTTCCTGCTTTTGGTGATCATACTCTCTGTGCCCTGAGTTTCGCTGTGCTTTCTTGTCCATCAATTACTTTCTGTGTCTTATAATGAAAACACAGTGAAGACGAATGTGCTATTTATAATTTTCTTCCTGGAGCCATTTCAATGAAAAGTTAATTAAATGTCTTGACATCCTAATTTTAATGTATTCTTTCAGTAATAGTGAGACAGTGTGAGAGCTGTAAGAATCCCCAAGTCTAAAATAAACTTATGCAAATACCTTTTCAAAATGCTACTTTATGCAGAGACAGCATTGCTTAAACATGATTAGTACTTTTATATCTTTATTAATTTTATTAATTAAAATATTGAAAAGATGAGCTTGTGATTAGGGGTGTTCAGTTAAGGCATTCTTCAAGTGTTGGATTATAGCATGGGAGTGGGTGGTTGACCCTTGTGCGGCTATCTTTGCTTTAGGGCCGTGGTTCTCACATTCTGGTGGCTCTAGGGAAACACCTAAAGAGCTAATGAAGAACACAGAGGCTCGTTGGAATAGGGCCTGGGACTTTTGTGTTTTTACTAAGTTTCCCACATGATTCTGATACCCATCAAAGTGTGAGAACCACTGCTTTAGAGCATCAAGCTGCTTTAGTGTTTTAGGACGATTCTGGACTCAATAAACTAGAGGGAAAATCTGTTGTGTGTTGCCCAAGGCCACTCGGGTGCTTCAGGCATGATATCTTACTCCCTGCATTCCAAGAGTGTGAGTATGTTGTTTACAAAGTGACTGAAATCAACAGAGGCCCCCACAACTTCATGCCTAGGAATACCTCATACACCCTTTCCTTTGAAAATGAGCCATGGAATTCTGGAGTTCCATTGATAAGACCTCAGATATGTAGATTTGTAGGTGATGTATTGGCTTGTGCCAAAGCAATTCTCTCATTTCCCTGCTAAATGCATCTCCTGCTGTGGCAGCTCCCAGGTCTATTTTTTCTGCCAAGGACCCCATGGTGGCTATAAGTGGGAGGGGCTGTGTGGACCAACTCAGGATGGAGTCTTCCCAAATCAAAGGATGGGGGATGCTAATCTATAGTCAGAGAGGATGGGGTTTCTTCAGGGTTTGGGCCTTTTAGGTCCATATCTTATTTCCACTGTGGGAAAGAAAGATACTCTTGGGCTTCTCAATAATAGTACCTGTGAATGAGTGAAGTACTGTTCCAAGTGCTTTATATTGAATACCTTAATTAATCCTCATAAATCCCACTGAGAGTGTATTACTCTTCCCATTTTAAGGAAAAGGAAATGGAGGTACAGAGAATTTGCCCACGGCGATCCCAGCTAATTATAGGAGCTAAGATTCAAATACAGGCTGTCTGGCTCCAGAGTTTATCATTTTAGCCATTATGCTCTGCTGTCTAGCAGGATTTATGCTCCTTCCCTCTGTTATGTTGGTCTAGGAATCATAATGGGAGTGACAGAGAGATGGACACTCCAAGGGCAGTCATGCAGAGAATGGCAGAGTCCGGTGGCCGGCAAAATAACAGGGAGCTCCTGGGACCCCTCCCTCACCTGAAGAACCAGAGCCAGGTGTGGACAGAGGTGATGGTGGGGGGTATGCAGGGTAGCATTCAGTGGTGAGGCTGAACTCACTCCTTACAGATAGCATCCATTCTGATTGGCAGTGCTACGGCATACCTGTCATCGAATGCTGAGTGTATGTTCCTCCCCGAGAGCTATGGCTGGCTTGGTGATAGGCCCCTTGAATTGTCATGGACCTTCTTCTAGGCCAGGAGAAGGAGAGGGCCAGTTGTTCACTAGGGCTGTTCACTAGCCCCTGGGTTACGGGGAGGGAATAGGTGGAGGGCAGTAGAGGTCCGATGAAGAGGATGGGTGTCATCATGATCCAGGGCAGGATTTATAAAATTTGAGTAATATAAGGATTTCTTTTGAAGGAAAAATATTACAGCATATTTCCAGTGTTAAAGGAAATTAGTCTTATTATAGTATTACTTAAATATGTTCAAACACAACTAATTGCAAATTCCTCATATTTTTAGCTGTTGTACAACTATAAAACTGAAACATTTTAGCAAAACCAAACAGGAACAAAATTACAGAAGCAATAATATTCCAACTAGTGGCACTGATTTAACATAATGGATGCTGTTGTTTTGCTGAAACAGCCACAACTTATTGCATCTATGTGGCATTGACACTACAGGCTCTGTGGATATCGTGGCCTCCACTTCATGTGTCATGGGATGACTCAGTAGTCTGTTATCCAGCTCCACTTGTCTAGAGGAACAACCGTGTGGCTTTTGCTTGTACAGCGGTGGTGATGTCCTTTGGCCTCCCCTGAGTGCAAAACCATTATTGGGCTCTGCCCAGCTCCTTGGTGCCAATGTGATCATAATACCAAGCTTGGGCACCAATGTTGTATGGCACTTCTGGTGATTATGGGATTGATTATACAGTTGATAACGAATATGCTTATTTTGAGTTTTGTTGCGATGATTTGGGATTGCACTCCACGGAAACGTAAGCTCTCTCGGGGGGCTTTGTTTTGTACTCTGCCATATGCTGGGTGCTGAGAGTAGTGCCAAGAGCAGCTCTGTCCGGTAGAAATACAATGCAGCCCATAAATATGAGCCACTTAGGTAATTTAATATTTTCTAGTAGCCACACTTTAGAAAAGTAAAAGGGAACAGGTGAAATTAACTTTAGTAATATATTTTATTTAATCCAATGTATTTTAAATTGTGATCATTTCAACATGTAATCAACATAAAAATTACTAATGCAGCATTTTATATTTTTCTTTTTGTGTGAAGTCTTGTGTGTATTTTACATTTACAGCACATCTCAATTCAGACTAGCCACATTTTAGGTGCTCAGTAGTCTCATGTAGCTAGAGGCTACTGTGTTGGACAGTGCAGGTATGGAAGATAATGGGTGCTCAATGAGTGAAGTAAGTCAGAAAGAGAAAAACAAATACCATATGCTAACACATATATGTGGAATCTAAAAAAAAAAAAGTTCTGATGAACCTAGGGGCGGGACAGGAATAAAGACGCAGACATAGAGAATGGACTTGAGGACACGGGGAGGGGGAAGGGACGAAGTGAGAGAGTGGCTTGGACTTATATATACTACCAAATGTAAAATAGATAGCTAGTGGGAAGCAGCCACATAGCACAGGGAGATCAGCTTGGTGCTTTGTGACCACCTAGAGGGGTGGGATAGGTAGGGTGGGAGGGAGATGCAAGAGGGAAGAGATATGGGGATATACGTATGCATATAGCTGATTCACTTTGTGATAGAGCAGAAACTAACACACCATTGTAAAGCAATTTTACTCTAATAAAGATGTTAAAAAAAAAAGACTATTGCTTGATGCATTAAGGAGCTTTCAGACATTCAGGATACTGTTTTCAGAAATGCTGGTGCTCTCTCTTATATTACAGTGGGGGGAAGCAGAAGAATGTGGGGCTCCAAGTTGCTCACCTCTCACTTGAATGATTATGACATCCTCCTATCTGGTCTCGCTGTGTCCAGCCTTACTCCTGTAATTGTCCTCCCCAGGACAACCAGAGGACTTTTTCCTAAAATGAAAAGTTTATCAGACTTCCCTGGTGGTGCAGTGGTTAAGAATCTGCCTGCCAATGCAGGGGACATGGGTTCGAGCCCTGGTCCAGGAAGATCCCGCTTGCCGCGGAGCAACTAAGCCCGTGCGCCACAACTACTGAGCCTGCGCTTCAGAGCCCGCGAGCCACAACTACTGAAGCTGCCGTGCCTAGAGCCCGTGCTCCACAATAAGAGAAGCCACCACAGTGAGAGGCCCGTGCACCTCAACAAGGAGTAGCCCCCACTTGCCGCAACTAGAAAAAGCCCGCGCGCAGCAACGAAGACCCAAAGCAGGCCAAAATAAATAAATGAATAAATAAATTAAAAAAAATTACTATATATGTATATATGTGTGTGTATACATAAAAAAAAAAAGGCTTATCAAACCACTCCCTTGCTTAAAAAAGTTCCAGTGGCTCCTCTTAGACGTTAAAATAAAGTCCAGGTTCGTTAGCATGGATTACAAGGCCCTGGATGCTCTGGCCCTCGCCCTTTTCTCTAGTGTACCCTCTCCTGCCATCCTCCTTGAGTGCCCTACCCCAGCGACATTGTCCTTCCACATGGCAGACCACCTTCGCCTTTGTGTCTTTGTACGTGCCATTTCCTATGCCCGTGACTGTCCTTCCTCCACTCTCCTTCCCCTACTCATTTCCTGTATATCCATCAGGTACAGGTTAAAATGTCACTTCCTCCAGGAAGCCCTCCCAGAACCCCCTGCACTCTCTGGCTGTCTGAGTCCTGCTGCTGTGCACTACCCTAGCTGAATATTCCTCACTCTCATCTCTCATAGCAGACCCCCCTTTTCAGTAGCTGTCCCCTGCTACCCTTTGAGACCTGAGATGACTTAGGGAAGGAGATGACTGATATGGATCATGGAGGCCTGGGGGATTTTATTGTTATCAGAAAGTATGGCCAAAAGTCTTGGGAGAAAAGGACCAGACATTTCCCACCTGATTTAAAACTATGCATTATGGGCAAGGCTTAATTAAAATGCAGAAATCCTATTCCTCATGGCAACATTTCGCAATCCCTTCCCTCTCATCACTGAAAGTATCAGAGGATTATTCAAGGGGGGCTCAGCCGCCAAATGTATCCTTCCCTCAATCGGGAGATGTTGGTTAATGGAAAACCTGTGACTCGTCTGTCCTTGAGTATTGAGGGTTCCTCCCAGGTCCTCCCCTCTTCAGTTAAAATGACTCCCACTGTAATTATATTTGGCGTATGTATCAGCTAGGTCAGTGGTTCTGAACCAGAGGAGCGTCTCAGAATCACTGGGGAGTTTTCCTGAAGTACATCTGTCTAATATCAGTCCTCCCCCAATTTCCCTCCAGACCCATGAATCAGAATCTCTCAGGATGGAGCCCAGGAATGCATATTGTGAACAGGCTTCTCAGCCAACTCTGATATTTAGTCTCTGGTTAAGAATCACTGAGCTGGGGTGTAAGAAAGGCAAAATAGTCTAAAACCAAAGTCACTGCAGGTTATGACGGGTGCTTCTTTAATGAGGCGCTATAGGGGGACTAAGGGTGGTGACATTTCCTACTCCAGGAGCACAGTCTGGGAGAACTATTAGCCAAGGCAGAAATGGGCCACCTGTAGGAAAGGTGAGAGAGTGCCATACCTGAGTGATCAGGCTTTATTTGTTCCTTGTGCAGCTCATACTCTTAACTTTTTATTATTGCACAGCTGCCGACTCGATTTTATAATGCAAATAAAAGTCTGATATATTATGACACTTTGCATTTATTGTTCACCATATCTATTGAGATGAAATAGTTTATTAAAAATTGTTCTTAAACCACATTCAAATGCCTGTGGATAAGCAAGTTAATGTAGTAAGATCTGATATTCCATCTTCCTTTGGCCACGGGGCTGTAGAGCCGAGGATAAAAAGTGGTGCCTTTTCTGTATTTGGGGACAGGGGTTGGAGGAGACCCACAGTATTGGCTATGACAGTGTTTTTTATTCATTCAATAGGTACTTATTGAGGCCCTGTAACAGGTCCTGTTTCTAGCAGTAAAAGAAGATCCAAGCCCCTGCCCTGTGGAGTTTACATTTCAGTGGAAGAGACAAAAATAAGCAAAATAAATAATTACTTATATTAACTATATAGTGCTAGAGATGTGATAATTGCTATGGAGAAAAATAAAGCCTGAAAGGAGGGTAGGAATTCTTGTGTGTGGAGTGGTAATGGGCAGAGGGTGGTGGTGGTGACATTCGACCATAGACCTGAAGGAGAAAAGGGGATGAACTGTGCAGGTATCTGGGAGTAAGTTGTTCCACATGGAACAATAAGTGCAAAGCCCCTGAGGCAGGCAGCAGCATATTTGAAGTGTCTTCAGAATCACCAAACAGTGAGGATAGTGTGGAGAGAAGAGGGAAAGCAAGGTAGAAGATGAGGTTAAGGAGGTAACAAGAGGCTACAGCAAGGAGTTTTGCTCTTACTCTGAGTGAGAGGAAAAGCCAGTACTCACTTTTTTTTTTCTGTTTCTTTACTTTTTTTTTTTTACATCTTTATTGTAGTATAATTGCTTTACAATGGTGTGTTAGTTTCTGCTTTTGAGCTGAGGTATAGAAGAGACAACTTAATTTCAAAAGGATCACTCTGGTGGTGGATGTTTCCCTCTACACGAACCAAGGTGAAGCAAGAAGACACTTTAAGAAGCTGTTTCAATATCCCAGGTGAATGATAGAAGTAGCTTGGACCAGGGTGACAGAAGCAGAGGTGGAGAGAAGGGGTTAGATTCTCGACATATTTTATAGTCAGAGCAGGGAAGATTTGCTGAGTACGGGTGTCAGAGGGAAAGAAAAGAGTCAAGGATGAGGCAGGTCTCTGACGTGTGTACCTGGAGAGGAGTGGCAGTTCGCTGGGATGAGGAAGAGCATGGGGAAGCAGGGCAGGACAGTGCTCAGAAGTTCAGGAATTTGGTTTAGGCCAGTTTACAAAAGCAGGTTGTCGTTCCCTTGCAGCACTGAGATTGCTACTGCACAGGGTGACTGATTCTGAATCTTAATGCTACTTGTCACTTCACTAGCTCATGTCAAATGACAGTATTTGTTGGTCATTTTCTTGTGGGAAAGAAATTAAGATTCTCCAAAATTTTATTTCCCAATCTATAATTTTTCCTTAAAAAGAAAACTCTTTTTTACAATGTTTTCTTTAAATTTTGTATGATTAATTTCTTAACGCCTAATTTGGCTCTTTTCTTTGTGTCTAATTAAATAATTCATCTTTCTTTTCAAAGTTCCTGCTTCCAAGGAACTGGATTAATTTCTCTCTTAAGTCATTGCTTTTTTTTTTTTTTTTTTTCCGGTACGCGGGCCTCTCACTGTTGTGGCCTCTCCCGTTACGGAGCACAGGCTCTGGACACGCAAGCCCAGCGGCCATGGCTCACGGGCCCAGCCGCTCCGCGGCATGTGGGATCTTCCCGGACCGGGGCACGAACCCGTGTTCCCCGCATCGGCAGGCGGACTCTCAACCACTGCGCCACCAGGGAAGCCCAAGTCATTGCTTTTTAAAGAGAGTGGTCCTTCTCAGCTTTCTAAGTTGCAAGAAACAGATTCACTCCTGTTATCCTTAGTGATAAGAATTCATTGTAAGTATCACTTCTGGGGAGAGGGATTGGGGTGGGATTTTTTTTTCCAATTGATTCACTATTATATTTTTTGCATATATATATATCTCATAGGAAGAATGTAAGACTGCAGTTGAATAAATACATAAAATATAAACAAGTACATAGGCTCACAGTGACACTAAAAATAAAATAAAAATAAAACTCATTGGTCACCATTGAAGGTTGCTAGGACACCAACTCAATATTCTGAAAACAGTAAAATGGTAAAGAAAAACAATCCAGCATTTATTCTCTCTTCCTTATATGTACCATATTTGAATTTAATCAACTGTTAAGGATTTGTTAAGAATTCCTTATAGAAGAATTTCAGCTAAAATGCAGAAGGAATTATGAAATCATAAATAAATGGATCTAGGCCATGTTAATCAGTGGGTGGTAAAACCATTGAGTGAAAGGCAGATGTGGAACTTCATGATGGATGGACCAGGCTGACAACACCTGAACCCACTGATCCGTCAATCTCGGCATCACTTGAGGTTGGACACTTAAGGGGATAGGTATATAGGGGTTCAGTGTCTTATTCTATTTTTGTGATGTTTGAACCTTTTCATAAGATGTTTTTAAAAGACAAAAATATGTTTATACATACACAAAATTTTTATTTTTAACTACAGATAGGATCATACTCTCTATATGGCTCTGCATTTCACTTTTATTCACTGAACTGACTTTTGTGGGTTCCACATTGCTCAACTTACTGGTCTCTGGACTTTATATAGGGTGGCTTTGCTGAGAGTTTTTATTCATCAAGACTGGTCGTGAGTATAGGAGATCAAATGATCAGGGACAGACAAGAACATTTCTTCCGGGACAGGCTTGCGAAATGCACTCTGGCAAGGACCTCTTGAATCCTAAGAGGTAAAAAGAACGTTTAGGTGAGAAGTGTCAGGGAAACAAAAGTATTTGAAGCTGTTTCCCTGAGCAGAGAAGGGATTCAGACTGTCCATAATGCCATTTGGTGTATGTAACCTTGGGAGCTGCTTCCTGACCTTGGATCTGAAGCCTCCTCCTCAGTATCTCCAGCTCTGCTGCCAGTCAGTCAGTTTAAACCTGTTTTCCCTGGGTTCAGTCTCCAACCTCAGCAGTTCTTTCTAGAGAGTTTGAATCTTCAGGTCTGGAGCCTGACATCCCAGAGGGTATAAACATGGCCAAACACAAGGGGCTTCAGCAGTGGACGCATATCTAAAGAGGTAGGTCTGTTGGGAGGTGTTCTGACAGGTAAATGGGGGAGAGCAGGCTGGTATGTGTGGAAAGAGCATGAACTTTGGAGTCAGGCCTGGGTTTGAATGGTGGTTTCTGTATCAGCCGTGTGTCCGTGGACAAACGTTTAATCTCTCTGTGCTTCCATTTCACTCCTTTGTAAAATGCTGACAGAATTCCTCCTTTCTGTGGCTGTGATAGGGCTCCGTGACGCTGTGTGAGCTGAAGCCCACGGCAGTGCTCGGTGCTTGGCAGATGCTTTACAAATGCCCAGTCTCCATTTCTCTCTTCTAAGAACGGGGCCGCTAGCTGTATCAGAAATTGTGCTACAGAGCCTGGAGCCTAGGAGATAAGTGTCAGGCATCTTGGCTGGGTACTGAGAGACTGGGCTATGTGGACTGAAAGCTGGTTTCTGAAAGCGACCAGATCCAGGGTGAGGCTTCTCAGAGCTGAAGACCCTGCTCAGAATTGACCACCGTTTGCCATATTGCTGGCTCCATTGCATTTGTCTGTCTTAGCCAGGAAGCCCCAGAAAGATACAGGCCTGGAAGTCTCTTGCTCTCTGTGCTATCCTTCAGTGCCTCACATACCACAGGGACTTAATAACTATCTGTACACGAGTGAATTAGTGTTCATGGAAGAAACTCTAGCAAATACAAATCAGAATAGGAAAACTCACCCTTAACCTAATCCCCTGTTACTAACATTATGGGTTTTATCCTTTCAGTCCTTACACTTATAATTTACAAAACTGCGGTCATACTGTTTTATAATGTGCTTTGTGAAAATATGTTTTGAACATTTTCCCAAATTGTATGTGGTTTCCTATAAAATCATTTTAATGGCTGCATAGTAACTTTTGTATATACATACCACGATTGTTTTTGGGCTTCCCTGGAGGCGTGGTGGTTAAGAATCCACCTGCCAATGCAGGGGACACGGGTTCGAGCCCTGGTCTGGGAAGATCCCACATGCCGCGGAGCAACTAAGCCCGTGCGCCACAACTACTGAGCCTGTGCTCTAGAGCCTGCGAGCCACGACTACTGAAGCCCGCACGCCTAGAGTCCGTGCTCCGCAACAAGAGAAGCCACAGCAATGAGAAGACCGCGTACTGCAACGAAGAGTAGCCCCTGCTCACTGCAACTAGAGAAAGCCCACACACAGCAGTGACGACCCAATGCAGCCAAAAATAAATAAATTTATTAAAAAAAAATACCATGGGGCTTCCCTGGTGGCGCAGTGGTTGAGAGTCCGCCTGCCGATGCAGGGGACACGGGTTTGTGCCCTGGTCCAGGAAGATCCCACATGCCGCGGGGCGGCTGGGTCCATGGCCGCTGAGCCTGCACGTCCGGAGCCTGTGCTCTACAACGGGAGAGGCCACGACAGTGAGAGGCCCACGTACCGCAAAAAAAAAAAACCCACGATTTTTATAATGAATGAATTCCTTGTCTTTAGACATTTAGGTAGTTTGTGCAGTATTTTGCTGGTATAAACAGCATTGTAATGAACATCCTTGCAGATAAATCCTAGACCAAATAACTGATTAGCTTCTCCATTTGAATACCAGTTTCCTTTTACTCTTTTTTTTTTGAGATAATTGTACATTCACGTGCAGTTGTAAGAAATAATACAGAGAGATCCTTCAGACCCTTCACCCAGTATCCCCCAGCAGTAATATAACATATTGCATATCTGTAGAACAATATCATAATCAGGAAATTGACACTGTTACAACCCTTCAATACCTATTTTAGGTTTTTTAGTTTGCCTTGGCCAGACACATGTTGTAGACACTGTTGGGAAGTTCTGGTTTTTCATTTTCAAAAGCATGTATCTTTCTTCTTCTGTCAACCACCCTCCTCTGCTTTTCCCCTTCCTCAGCTGAGCCCTGCCTCCTAGTTAGCCTGCCTTGATGGCTCTGTTCCAGCTGTCTTGGCACAGGTGCCTGAGTTCTAGATTCTCAGAATTCCAAGCACTAATGTTCTTCAGAGCCCCTGTGAAATAAGGTCAGAGACTATTTCTTCTGCTATCAAACTGTAGCCATCTGTTGGTTTCTACTCTTAATACCAAAGCCGATAATGCCCAGGGTATCAGAGCCGGCAGGCATTATAGATACAGTCTGCTGCTAATCAAATTCACTAATTAAAACTATAAGCCAGGCTGTAAGGTTACATTTCCTTTGTTCTTATTTCAGATTCTGTGTAGTCACATTTTATATACATATGAGAGTGTGTCTGTGATGTATTAATAAAATTTCACCTTATGCACAAGTGAAATAACACAAATATTTCAAAGAAAAAATATCAAGAATTGTGTAGTTTCAAGGATAATATGGCAGCTTGAGTGAAATAGTCACTGTGTTTACCTTTTGATTAATGGGGATCCCACATTAGCCCTGGAAATGGACAAACCCACCGTGCTTTGTCAGAACAGGAACTTCTGCAAGTGATGTTGGTTACTGTTGTGCCTTTATCTGAAAATTCACTGTTAGCATAATTGAGTCTTTTTTCGTAATCATAAAATAATATCATACATGTATTCATTAATGGGTGGTACTGATGCTGGTGCTAGTTCTAAAAATATGCCTGAAAACCAGTAACTAGAAAGGAAGGTAGATGTGATAAAACACTATTAAGACAAACATGTGCTAAGATACACTGTGCTTTTGATATCAGAGAGAGCACTTCATGAAATATTATAGATAATGCCAAGGAAATAAAAGACTGCCTTAAAGCAAAATATGCTACAGTGGTTGTAGATTTATGTGCCAGCATCTTCATACATTGTATTTATTCCAGTGGGAAAATTAGTTGTGAATTATGCAAGTTTCGGTTTATGCAAGGTCTTGAGTAATTTATCCCTTACATAAAATGCATCCCCCTGTACTGGATTTACTTTGTACTTTGCTCACGATTCAAGTGGTGTGTACATTTAAGATGGGAGTTTGAAACTTCTTAGTCCTAGTGGAATTGAATTTCCTTTTTATTTTTACAATTTATAAATGAAATTTTTAAGTCAGTTGCTTGAAATTCAAGGATACATTTCTCAAAGAAACAGTCATTACACGGGAACTCACATTTGTTGATTACCTACTATATATGTGTCAGCACTTTACATATTAGTTCTAATTTAATATAGTCCTTGCAACAACTCTGGGGTCTGTCACCACCTTGAATTTGTAGAAGAGGCTTCCCAGAATCAGAGAGGTGAAGTCACAGGCTCCACAAAGGTGAGGAGGCTAGGATTCAAATGTCTGATTCCAAAATCTGTGTTTTGTCTGAGAGCCCGTGGACTCCTTGGAAGTCAATATATGCCCTAAGATTATAAGCAAAATTTTGTTGGCCTGTGTATCCATTTTTCTGTGCCGAAGGCTCATGGCTTTCATCAAACATCCAAGGGGCTTGTTAATCCCTTCTAGTGTTAAACACCCCAGAACCACACCAAAATCCCTCCTAAATGACCCACAGAGCCTTACTTAACCCTAACCACATATTAACCTTTGCAGTCAGCTATTTTAAGTGTTAATTTAACGTTGGCATCTTTAGGAAAATATTTCACAGTGTGCAGCTACTCGGGAACCAGGATTTCTCTCTGCCCAGCACTTCCTCTTGACAAGTTGGAGGGTGGGATAAAATCTGTTGGCTGCAGGACAAAACTTATGATGAGCCTTGAAACCTTTTTGCCCCCTGGGTTTCTAAGGGGTCCCAGACCTATCCTCAACATTGCGCTGGGTATTTGTGCAGATATACAAGACTACTCAAACAAAAATCCATCTGGTTTCCTGTCTTCATTTGTTTTTCTCTTGTGGCATTTTTTCACGCATCATGTTGTCTTAAAATGATTATATTTATGCCTCATCTCCCCATTTGAGTTAGAAGGCTTCTGAAAGCAGGAGCCATATTTTGTTTATCTTGGGGTTCCCTGAATGCTCAGGATCCTGTGTGACAGGGACAGAAAAACACTAAAGTGTCAGATTCACAGCAGGCTTTCTGTCCAGGTCCTGCTTCCTGTGGAGTCGTCTTTGCCTGCTGCTGTGGCTCCTGGCCTTGGTGGGGTAGCTGTGGTAACAGGTGGGAGGTACAGAATAGCGATGGTGGGGTAGAAGATCAACTTCAACTACCTGGAGAAAAAAAGGAAACAATCAAGGGGCTGGAAGAAAGGGGTGTGTGTGTGTGAGGAGATGAGGCTGAGGTTCAGTGCAGGCTTGTTATTTGAAAGGAGAGTGAGGCGGTGGAAGCCGCTCTGGCAAGGGGGCTCTCTGGGGAGAGAGATGGCGAAGAGGGTCATGGAAAATTATTCTGTGAGCCTGTGCGTCCTACCCACCCTCCATCCCATGCTTCTATCCAGTTCCCCGAATTCCATTGATCTTCAAGGCTTTGGGGACTAGGCTTCCTGTTACATTTAAATGTGTAGTTAGGCTCATCCTGATGGGGGACATGCAGATTTAAGTTAATCACACATATCTTTTAAGGGCAGAGTAAATATTGAACAAATGAGCAAATTGATTCGGTTGGGCTTTCTTAAAAATGTTTGCATTTTCTTCAAATTTGAACTTAACTGTAAAGCATAGCATTTTCATAAAATTTAAACAGTGTCGAAGTATGTAAAATAACAAAGCTTCCGCTACCCTTCATCTCCCCCTCTCCTTTTCCCATTCCAGGTAACCTCTGCTAATAATTTGAATTTTCTTATCAAACCTCTTTGTACAGTATTTGTCTTTCTGTGAACAGAGCCCCACAGAGTTTGGAGAAGGAAAAAATCTCTTCTGGTAGTATGAAGTCTAAATAGTGACAGCCATAGAATTTCTTCACCCAGTTTGACCAGAAAATGTAATTGCTTCTTCTGTCACACTCGAGAGACCACTTGTATCTCCCTTGCAGGAAACCATCTGCATGAGTAGGTCTGAAGTTCAGAGGGTGTGAATGCAGAGCATCGCAGAAGGAAATCTCTTAAGTCTCTGTTGCCCTCTCCTGACCACACAGAAATTGCCTTTTCTCTCTGCCATTCATCTGGTTAAGCTACGGCTGCTCTTAATGGCTGTTTTTCCTTCCTTCCTTGTCTTGTTTGACAGTGTCCTTTCAGTCAAAACGTCTTAGCAAATGCTTTTCTTTGCTAAGCTTCCCAAGGCCATGTCAAAGAAAGCACCAGGAACACGTGAAATAAAAGCAGCTTCTGTCACGGTGTTGATGCTGGCTGTAAATCAGCGCATTCTCGAGGTTTACAAACCACGGCTGACACTCATCAGGGGCTGCCCACATACTGGGGTGCAGACTTCCTTACCAAGTGGCATGCTTTATATTCATAGATTCCTAACACTGTCCCTGAGGCCTTTATGGAAGCACACATTGGCATGGTCTGGGCTCTCTTGTTTCAACTCACTGCCTACATCCTTGTGGGGTCTTACTCTGTGTTCTTGCCTTAGGTCCTTTGAACCTGCTTTGTCCTCCTTGGAATGCTCTTACCCTGCTCTCTCTGTCCCCTACTCCCATGCCCTTTTTGCAGGGCCCAGCTTAATGTAATTCCCTCAGATCCTCCAGATCAGGTTAGCTGTGTTTCCTATCTCTCCTCCCTTCCTGGTATTTTGTACTTCATCCAACACTCTTCATGCTTAGAATTTCTGGCCGATGTCCCTTTTCCTTGCTAGGAGGCAGCCTTCATGAGAGTGGGCACTGTGGCTATCTCCATCACAGCTGCATCGCCAGTGTCTTGCCCAGAACTTGGCACAGAGGAGGTGCTCAATAAATAAGTTGTCAAGTAATAGAATGAAGTAAGAACAGGGTTTTCTAAACTTGGTTAATCAGAATCACATGGAGAAACTTGGTTGCAATACAAATTCATGGGCTCCTCTACCATAGAGATTCTGGTAGCAAGTCTGGGGTAGGGTGTGGAAATGTGTTTTGTTTTAAGCACTAAGTTTGTAGTAATTTGTAATGCAGCATAGAAAACTAACGTAGTCAGCAATTGATGGAATGATGCTGTGTAACAAACCACCCCAAAATTGAATAAAAATTTATAGTGATAAGCATTTATTCTCATGCTTATGAGTCTGTAGGTGTACTGTGGCATGGCTAATGTAGGCTGGGCTCAGTTGCTGGCTGTGGGTTATGTTGAGGTCTGCTTCACATATGTTGGGCTGAGAGGCAGAAGGTTCTCCTAATGGTGATCCACCGGTGCTCAGGAACCAAGTCAAAATGTACAAATTCAGGGATTCCCTGGTGGCGCAGTGGTTGAAAGTCCGCCTGCCGATGCAGGGGACACGGGTTCATGCCCCGGTCCGGGAAGATCCCACATGCCACGGAGCAGCTGGGCCCGTGAGCCATGGCCGCTGAGCCTGCGCATCCGGAGCCTGTGCTCCGCAACGGGAGAGGCCACAACAGTGAGAGGCCCGCGTACTGCAAAAAAATAATAATAATAATGTACAAATTCATCTAATACATATACTTGTGTCACATCCCTAACATTTCATTGACCAAAGCCAGTCATATGGCTTTCCAACATCAACGGGAAATGAATATTTTCTGATCAATAATAAAAAGTATAAAAGTTTATCTGGCCTCTTAGTTTTGTCTAAGGTGTCCTCATATATACCAGCTCATTCTATTCTCCCTGAAATCTTATGAAGAAGGCAGAAGAACTTTTTTAAACTTCATTTTCATTTGAGGAGAGAAGGGTTCAGATTGGTTAAGGGAGATTCTTACTATCAAATGGCTGGTTTCTGTCAGAGATATGACTATAAGGAAAGGCTTTTCCACTTTTTGTCTAGTGCTCTTCCCACGGCAGGGATTTCTGAGATATAGTCGATCTGTGTTAGTAGTGCATAACAGCACTCTAAGTGTTTTAAGAGCCATGCAAGTATTTTAAGCCATTCTGAATGGTTCACTTCCCTGAATGCCCTGATCCCTCATCCCAGGTCTTTGTGCTGGTCATTCCCTTGTCTGTAATGGATTTTTTTTTTTTTTTTGTAATGGTTTTCCCTACTCTTCCCAACTCACAATGTTCCTAAACCTAACACCTCTACTTACTGTTCAGCTCGCTGATCTCAGCTTAAACTTGCACTTCTTCGAGAAACCTTCCTTGGCTTATGCTTTTTCCATCTTCTCCCATCATGCCCTCCCATCATCTCTCTATTGTAGCACTTAACTCACTGCGTTAGTTACCTGCCTGCCCCCTGGACTGTCAGTGCCCTGAAGACAGGAGCTATGCTATGCCTCCTTTTCACTGCCATGCATTGCAGCATCTAGGACGTAGTAGACAGTAGTGTTTGCTTACTGGTTGATTAACGTTTTCTTCTTGTGGTCTCAGAAGCCACAGATGCTACTATTTATCTGTGAGTGACACCCTGCTCTAATGATTTTACAGTATTGTTTTCTTTTTTGATACTTTGCATAATCTGGCTTTATCCCCCCCTCAATTGTTAAATAAAACCTGGATAATTCTTAAGAGCGAATGGGGCCAACTAGCAATTTTTAAATAACTTGTGAAGTCTCCTAGACAAAGAATGTTTGGTGCTGGGTGTGGTATGAAAGTTCAGCTACCCTGGTTCTTGGCAAGAACCAGGGCCTTAGGCCAGATCACAAAAGTCCTGGAAGGTCACATTCAGACATTTAAACTCTAACCTGCAGGCACTGGGGAGTCACAGTGCTTTTGAGAGGAGATTGACATGGTCACATGAGTGTTCTAGGGAGTTCTAAATATATGAGCAAGGGTGAATGAGGGATATCCATGAGAAGCTGTTGTCCTGTTAAGAAATCCTGTTGGCTTAGACAGGGTGATGGTGGTGGGAAAGGAGAGGAGAGAGAGATTTAGAGATGGTGAAACACACTTACTGGAACTTGGGGGTGTGAAGTCCCTGCCTGCCTGAGGCATTTTGTGTTCTGCTTAAAAATAAGAAGCCCAGTCCAGAAGTCTGTAACCTAAAGAGAACAGCTCTCATCTGTGGTGCAAACAGAATGGCCTTTGGAATCAGAGACAAGTTACTTAACTTCTCTGAATTTCAGAATACACAATGAGCAAATCAAAATGTCCCTCGAAATCAAATGAGATAGATGTGTAAATGGCATCAGTGGGTGGTAACCAACATTAAACATTCTGAAATATAACCCCCCCACCCCCTGAACTCGTTTGTATCTATTAAAAGATGGGAATAAAGACACAGACCTACTAGAGAATGGACTTGAGGATATCGGGAGGGGGAAGGGTAAGCTGTGACAAAGTGAGAGAGTGGCATGGACATATATACACTACCAAACGTAAAATAGATAGCTAGTGGGAAGCAGCCGCATAGCACAGGGAGATCAGCTCGGTGCTTTGCGACCACCTAGAGGGATGGGATAGGAAAGGTGGGAGGGAGGGAGACGCAAGAGGGAAGAGATATGGGAACATATGTATATGTATAACTGATTCACTTTGTTATAAAGCAGAAACGAACACACCATTGTAAAGCAATTATACTCCAATAAGGATGTTAAAAAAAAAAAAGTCTACTTATCCTTCATGGGTCAGCTGAAGTTACCCATCTTCCCTGACCACTCCCACCTGAAGTAGTTCCTACCTTAATGCCCAGAGCATTGTTATCTATATCTGTCACATGGTGTCTTTTAATGTTGTTTTGTTTTGTTTTGCTTTGTCTTCAATAGCTGATCGAATTGGTCATATTCTTTACACCCGAGGGATTAGTCCAAGATAGACATTCTCTTGCTTTATTCCTTTTTATTCCCCTCTACCCCTCCAGCAACCATTTCAGTGTGTTTTAGTATATGTCTTTTTGTTCATATGTATTCTTGTAGACTGTCTCTTGTGGTTCTGTGAACATATATTTTCAATTTGCTTAAGTGATACTGTGTTCTACATCTCATTCTGTTTCTTTCCTTTTCCTAAGGACTGAATTTTAATGCTCCATTCATGTTGCTATGGTATACTCTTCATTCATCACATTGGCAGCTGCATACTATTCCATGCTGGGCATCCCTCACATTTTACCTATGCATTTTTCTGATGTCAGACACCAGGGTGGCTCCAACTCCCTTTGTCATAAGTGATGCTGCAGTGAACATCCTTAAGCATGTCCCCTTATGGCAGTGGTTCTCAACTGGGGATGACTTTGCATCTCCAGGGACATTCAGCAATGTCTGGAGACATATTTGATTGTCACAACTGGGGGCAGATGCTACTGGCATCTAGTAGGTAGTGCTCCTAAACATCCCGCGGCACACAGGACAGTCCCCACCGCAGAGAGTTATTCGGTCCCACATGTCAGTATTGCCGAGGTTGGGAAACTCTGCCTTAGGAGCACTGGAGAGGATTTCTTAGGACCGATTCCCAGGGGCAGGCTTGTGGGTCGTGGTGTATGTGTGTTCTCAATTTGAGCAGGTAGAAAGAGACAGGGCTGGCTGCACAGTCAGAGGTCCCACCACAGTTCCCAGGCCTTCAACACCCCACATCCCTGCCAGAACTTGGGTTACCCAGCTTTAAAATTTTTGCCATCTAATATGTATGAAATGACATTTATTGTTGTATTAATTTTCATTTTTCTGATTATTAAAGAGTTAGTGACACTTTCATTAACTTCTTGGGAGGCCAAAATAACACATAGTTGGAAAGCTGGGAACCTGCCATTTTGCCATTTATGAAATTTGTACCTGGTCTCTCTGAACATCAGTTTTCTTATCTGTAAAATCTGGAATAAAAATAGTAACCTACTCAGAGTTATTGTTATCCCATTATTATCTCATTGTCATAATAAATGAGACAATAAAAATTAAGCTCTGTCTGGCACGTAGTGAGCTGAATAGCACTAAATGAAAGTGCTATTATTTTAATGATAATATAATATGATACCTTTCTTACTTAAATTATATACCTCCCAGTACTTGACACATAAAAATGCTCCATACTGTGTTACCGAGTAAAGAGCCAAAGGCTGAAGGGAGAAGAGAGGGAGGGAGGAGGAACAGGTACTCTGATAATCTGGCCCACCTTAGAGCTGGTGATGTATTGCTTCCACAGACGCCGTAAACCTCAGGGCAGCCAAATTCAAGGTTACAAGAGACAACTCCATTCCTCTCATTTTCTGATGATAAACAGTCACAAAGACAAGAGTTTGCATCTTAAGGGCACTTTCTATTTATTAAATAAATGCCTACCAAGTTCAATGCATTTCATATACAAACACGTCATTCAGTCCTCATGACAGTCCTGTAAGGTAGATCGTTTTATCCCCATTTCACTGGAGCTTAGGTAATCTGCCCAAGCCGTCTCTTTTCTTAAGTAGTGAAGGATTTGATGTTGGGACTTTGATTCCACTTGGCCATGTTTCCTCTGGTTGAATTTAGGAGGGCTCTCAGAGAATATGTACTTTAGATATGCAGAGGCTTACATCACAGAGAGCATGGCTGGGGGAGTCCCACATCTCACATTCTTTTGTTTACTTGCAAATGTATCAGATGTGTCTGACTGTGTGCAGGGGGTCTCTGGGGAACCTTGTATGCAGAAGCAAAGGTGTGAGAATTTCTGAGTGTTGTGTTATGAGCTCTTCTAGGGGCTCCAGCAAACAAAATACAGCAACGACATGCTGTGTACTGTAGTCAGTATTCTAATTGTGCTGTGGTTTGTACAGCTATGCACATGATCTCTGAGCTTGGTCGTGAAGCGTCTCAGATTCAGCGCAAATGCCATAAGCAGCTTAGAAGCTGAGATGAATACTGTGCCAGGTTTGTACTCCTGATCTTCAAGTTCCCTTCACAACTGGATTTACAAAACACCTTCATAATTCTGGTGTTCTGATGGATGTACTGTTTGCCCGATCTCCATAAAAATTGACTTCAGGAAAGGTTAATTCCGGGTTATAAAAGGACTAAATCTTTTCCTTAACAAGCTTATTTCCTGCCTAACAAATATAATGAGCTAATTAATAAACACGAGCTCAATTTGGCCACTCCTCTGAAGCTGGGAAGTCAGAGTTTCACTTCTGAGAGGTACAAAAGGCCAAGGAGAGCTTCATTATTAAGTGCTAAGTGGAGTCACCTTCCTTTGTAAACCGCTCCTCTTATTTAAGGGCCAGAAGCTCAGATCTGACACCTGGGAAGTTGAGAACTTGGTGACAATACCAAAAGGAAAAAGGGATACTTAATTACTTTCTTGTACCTATCAGTTCCGCAAGGAAGGCAGGCCCTAGGATACTGGTATCGACACCCCGAAAATGGTGTCTTTGTGCTTCTGTTTGATAACTATAAAATGCGCTGACATGTTTCACTGCAAATTACTTCTTAAACCATTAACCATAACCTAATAAAGAGACGTTTGGGGTTTCCCTGGTGGTGCAGTGGTTGAGAGTCTGCCTGCTGATGCAGGGGACACAGGTTCGTGCCCCGGTCCGGGAAGATCCCACGTGCCGCGGAGCGGCTGGGCCCATGAGCCATGGCTGCTGAGCCTGCGCGTCCGGAGCCTGTGCTCCGCAATGGGAGAGGCCACAACAGTGAGAGGCCCGCGTACCGCAAAAGAAACATTTGACAGAATAAAATGGGAGAGGTTATTTTTGTATAATGAAAAAACATTTATGAGTTGATGTAAAAATACAGTGTGACACCTCCTAGAGAATGGACTTGAGGATATGGGGAGGGGGAAGGGTAAGCTGTGACAAAGTGAGAGAGTGGCATGGACATATATACACTACCAAACGTAAAATAGATAGCTAGTGGGAAGCAGCCGCATAGCACAGGGAGATCAGCTTGGTGCTCTGTGACCACCTAGAGGGGTGGGATAGGGAGGGTGGGAGGGAGGGAGATGCAAGAGATATGGGAACATATGTATATGTATAGCTGATTCACTTTGTGATAGAGCAGAAACTAACACACCATTGTAAAGCAACTATACTCCAATAAAGATGTTAAAAAAAAAAAAGTGCAGTGTGACATAACTTTGTTTCAGCATCCAGCATGTGTCAGGCAGGCTCCTCCTTAGAATGGATTCAGCATTTTTGAATCTTTTGTGAGGTGATCTAGGAGGAACCACAAATTTGGTTTTAGCACAGGATTTTTTGAAAGACCCAAGTAGTAGGATGACTCAAGATATAGGCAATGAGGTGATAATGTAAACCTTCCCCACAGCATGGTAGCAATGCTGTTACTGCTCACACTGCCATGGCTCGTCACAGTCTGTCTATGTGAAAGCCACCATCGGTGGAGGGGATAAGGGAGGGTCCTGGGGCCAAAGTGAGCAGAGGGACCCATGTGAGCAAGGAATGTTCATTCCTTATCTGGCACAGCTTAGCACCAAGTCACTGTGTCACTGGGGTCAAGTGAGGACATGGATTGGAAGGGCCCTGTAGCCTTGTAGAGTAGTTGTCTGGAAAGCCCTTGGAGATGGACACAGCCACACAGGAGGGCTGCCCAGCAGGTGGTGTGCAGCCTGTGAGGCTGGGGGTGGGGAAGTGAGATGGGCCACCCTGCTAGCCAGCAGTGGGGGTCTCACATTATAGAAGACCCCTGCTGCCACCACTGCCGTCCTTGGGTGCTATACACTTGAGGTGGCACCTTTGGCAGAATACAGACAGGCAAGAACCGTAGCAGGAACCCACACGTGTGGCTCAGGACTGATCTGACCCACTCGTGTGTCCAGCATGAGTGAGAGTCACCTCCCGATCTCCATGTCAGCACTTTTCACAGACCAGTCTTGGGTTGTCCCAAGGAAGAAATACCCTGCTGACCAGATCGCTCTCTTGGAACTGGAGCTTCCCTAAGACAACCGGATTGTTGGAGCTCTCTGAATCATCTGGGGGACTCCCTGTGCAGAGCCTGGGGATAAATGGTCTGAGAGTGCCCTGAAGGGTAGAAATGGGAACTGGGACCCCTGTGGTGCTGGTTCAAGTGCAGAGGATGGCACTGCTGTCTCTGGCATGTCCCAGGCAGCAGAGGAAGGTGCTTCTGCTAACTGATAGCCATGTAGGACCTGGTCCAGCCCTAGGGTGCTCCTCCAAAGCATGGGGGAACCCTGAGGCCTGGGTCTAAGGTGCGATGGTAGAGGGAGCAAAGGGTGCAGATGAACACAGCTGGAAAGAGACTGAACGCTGGGACCACTGGAGAAGCCTGCAAAGGCCAGGGGCAAGAATGGGTGACCTTTCAGTCTGGATACTCTTTGACCCGCAGGCTGCCTGCCAAGCTCTGGGCTACTTTGAAGCTTGCATGTTGCCCCCAGGGTGTCTTTGACAATATGCTCTGACTCTGTGTATTTGCTTTTGGCTTTCTTCTTCTAGCAGTACCTAAAGAAACCTGTTTTTGCTTCCTCCATTCACGTATTCTTGGCCTCGTGATTGCACCTCTATTTTCTTTTCAATAACCAGCTGTCTCCTCCAACTCGCAGTGCACATTGCTAGAGCGGGGTTCAGCAAACGTGTTCTGTAGAGGGCCAGATAATATTTTCAGCTTTGTGGGTTGCATGGTTTCTGTTGCAACTACTTGATTCTGTCATGGTGGGGTGGAAGCAGCCATAGATAGTACGTAAATAAATGGGTATGGCTGTTCTCCAGTAAAGATGTATTTACAAAAACAGGCTGGATTTGGTCTTCGGGCCATAGTTCACTGACCCTTGCCCTGGAATCCAGGGTCTAAAGCAATGGCTTTCAAATGTTTTTAAGTCACAGAAAGCACATATTTTACCTTACTACCTGGTATACACACATGTATAATTGAAATAAAAGTTGCATGAAACTCTCCTTATCTTTCTACTTTTGATATACTCTAAACTATTCTATTCTGTTTTGTTCCATTCCATTCCATTCCCTTTTATTCTGTTCCATTCCATTCTGTCTCATTAAAACATGCTAGTCCTGACTAATTTGATTTCATGACCCACTAAAGGTTGCAACCCACCAGTTTGAACGATAGTGCCCTGCTGGGGCTGACCCCACTGACTGGTCCAGGAGTGGGCTGTGGCAGTCAGCACATTCTGTTTCTTTCTACCCCTGGGCCCTTCTCCCATCCAGTCAGCTAGGTATTCTGAGTTTATTTCCTTAGGTAAGGAATGGTCTACTGGTCTGCTTTGAGAAAAGAGTCAATTCTTGGCTTTTGGCATACAATCTAATTAAATGCAAAATTTAAAGGCAAGTTCTGACCAGGAAAATGCTTTGCAGGGCCCAGTGCAAAGTGACATTGTGAGGTTCTTTGTTAAAAAACCAAGTTTCTTGATGACAACAGCAGAGCATCGAGCCAAGTGTGGAGCCCTTATGAGCACCAGGCCCTGCGTAGCTGCACAGGTCCCATACACGTTAAGCCAGCTGTGTGTGGAGACGACATGGTGAGTTAGACAAAAACTCCTTGCCAAGCTGGGAGGAGGGAGTGAACGGAGAGGATGTGAGGGGAGAGAGGAGAGGATGAAGGGTCTGGGCATGGCGTGATGTGTGGATCTGAGTTGATTCAAGTCTCCTAGCTTCCATTGGGCACTTCTGTGAGTGGAGCCTGAGTCAGTGCTCTGGGATCCAGTCTCCACCTGGGTGAACACCATGCTTTCCCTGCATGGTTCAGCTGTGGGAGTTGCTGTTTCTGTAGTATCAGATGGAGACTTCCCTTCTGCAGTAACCATGTGTTGCCGTTGGCCTTGGCCATGTAGCAGGAGAGATGCCCATGTGAGCTGGAGGTATGGCTTGGTCCTCCTCTCACTTAGCACTTGTTGGCAACAGCTCTCTAACATTCCTGGATGCTACTGAGCCCTGAGATGCAGGAGGTGCCCTGCTCACCTAGAGGAGTGGTGCCTGTGTTTGGATGGGTGCGGTCTGTATTATTTTGCCAGGGTGTCTGTAAGAAGGTACCACAGGCTAGGTGGCTTGAACAACAGAGATGTGTTGCCTCACAGTTCTGGATGCCAGCAGCCCGAGATCAAGGTGCTGGCAGGGCTGGCTTCCTTCTGAGGGCTTTGAGGAAGAGTCTGGTCCATGCTGCTCATCTGGCTTCTGGCGGTTCGTTGGCAGTCTCGGGCATTCCTTGGCTTCTGCTGCATCAGTCCCATCTACCTTCGTCTTCGCATGACGTTCTCCCTGTGCGCATGTGTGTGTCCAAATGTCTTCTTTTTATAAGGACACCAGTCAGATTGGATTAGGGGCTCACCCTACTCCGCTATGACCTCAGCTTAACTAATTATACCTGCAATGACCCTATTTCTAAATATAGTCACTTTCTGAGGTGCTGTGTGCTAGGACATTAGCGTATCAGTTTTGGGGGGGTGGGGACACAATTCAACTTGTAAAAGGGCCAAAAGAAATGAGCTTGTCTTTCTCCCGAGCTACCACGATGGTGAAACATACCTCTATCAACACTTAGAACAAGTAACCCCAAGAGGGGCTGTGGCTATGGGCTATGTGCCCAGCAATTACTTGTAACCCCCCTTTCCTTGCCCACTTCCCACTGCAGAGGCTGGTATTACCCAGATTCTCAGCTGCCCCTTGCAGTTAGGGGTGGCTGTATGTCCTAGATCTGGCTAGTGACACGTAACGGGTGGTCTCTGGGAAAGGTTTTCTTCCCAGGTGAAAGGGGAGAGAGGCCAGTGGAGAGAGATTTTTTTTTTCTGCTCTTGGAATGTTGCTGTGTGAGACTTATGCTTGATGCTGCTCTAGTTTCCTGCCACCATGAGGGAAAGGCCAGCAGAATCACAGAGCTTCACAGCCAGCACTGTGACCTGCCTAAGCCCTGGACCAAATAAGGAAAGTCTTCCTCTGCACTGTGTGATATGTGAGGTATTTAAATGTCTGTTTTGTATTAAGACAGTGTTGGCTAGGTATTGCCACTTGCGGCCAACAACATGCCGACTTCTATAGAAGTTCTGCAAAAAATGGTTAAATAGATTAAGGAAGATGTTGAATGTTATCATTTCTCTCAAAGCATTATAGTGCGTGAAAGCAAATCAAAGGCTTTACAAAGTTCTGTTAACCCCAGTGTTTCCTAAGTATTTGTAACTATGAGGCTTCTGTCGTCCATCCTCTCCCTCTCCCTCTCCCTCCCTCCCTCTCCTATGACATCTATTGATGTAACCATTGTCTTTTTTAGTATGGCAGATCTTGATGGAGCTCAGTTTGGAAAACGTTAAAAGTTTGGTATCAGATATGCTCAAGCTCTCTACCAAAGCCAAAGTTTCCGACTTTTTAATGCTCCCCATGCCACCTCTGTAAATTACCACCTGCAGCCCATCCCTCTTCTGAGAATGGCAGCTCACTGCCCCCACCCCACTGTGCCTTGAGGAACAGGTTGGCCCCCAACTCGGGGGCTGACTCCACTGAGGAGCTCCTTGTGCCCCTTGGGTGATCTTCCTAGATCAGTGACCTCTCGCCAACTCATTGACCCCCGTCGCTCTGCTTCTCTCAGAGACAAGCAGAAGAATGTGGGAGCCAGAGGCTGCACTTAAACTGTCAGCTACAGAAGAGCCATTGTCGCCCTGGAGGTAGCGGAGACTAAATTCGGGGAGAACGTATGTGCTTCCTCGAATGGAGCAGTTGGCCTATTAGCCGGAAAGGAGTTTCATTAGCATCAGCTGAAACAACTACAGAAAAGCAGCTTTGGTGAAAACCACTCGCAGCTTCCAGGAGAGCTTAGTTGCTCGCATACAAAACGCCCACAATTTCCTATCTTATGCTTTTTCATTTCTGGGCTAGCAAGGTGGAGAGTGAAGACAGCTTACGGTGCTTTATGTTTGTATTATGTTACGCGTGTACAATGTTATTTTCATCTGTTCCCTAGGGACAGTTCTCTTTGCTATCCCCTTCTCACAGAGAGGAAAATCTACCTTTTTTTTTCACCCCCTAAGACTACCAAGATTAGAATTTGCCTCTTGTGAATTGCTTAGTTCATTGAAGGGGTACCTTCACAGAGACAAATATCTCAGTAACTGCAGAATGAAATTCACACGCCTCGCACAACAAGACGCACTGAGTAATGGATAGCGACTCTTGATTTGGAATTAGACCAACCAGACACTAATGCCAGGCCTCTTACATGTGATTTTTCAGGAAGTGACTTGAATTTCCTAAACCTCTCTGTCCTCGTGTGTAAAGTGGGAATGATAATATCTGTCCTGACCACTCTGTAGCATTGTTGTGCGGATTCCATGGAGAAGGCTGAGCTACTCATCTTATTTATTCTTGTATCTTTAGCATTTGCGTGTGATAAATATTTAATAAATGAATATTGAATGAAAGGAGAAGTGAATGTGTAAGGGTTACTGTTTCCCATGGCACTCCCAAATCTTATGGCTAGCATGTATAGAAGTTTGCAATCATAGATGTAGTTGTTTGGTTTGTGAAATTACTGGTTTAATATTTTGATTTGACACTTGCTTAACTGTAAAATCACATACAAATATAATAACAATAATACTAATATTATTTTTTTATTTTAACACAGATTATCCAGAATCTAGATAATTAATTAAAATAGAAGTTAAAAGACTACAGATTCCCTCTCTCCTGTTGTAGTCAGATGTTTGTCATAGTACAGACCCAGACCAACTCACGCCTTCTTTCCTTTCATAGCCTTCTCTGTTTATGTACAGTATACGGAATTTACAGTGTGTATAAAAGCTTCCAGAGGTTAGGTTCAGAAGACAGTAGGGATAACAGTAACTGTTAGGATACACAACTTCATTCTTCTGAATGATCCTGGAAAGAAAGTAGTGGCAATATTTCTTATTGACGTGAAGGTGGAGGTTCTTGCCGTTTGTTCATTAAGGTACATACTGAGCATATATATATACTAAGCACCTTCTATGCCAGGCAGCGTGCTAGGTGTGGGGAGAAAATGGTAAGCAGTACAGATACTCTTGCCTCCTATAAAGCATAGAGTCTAGTGGGGGATAAATACTAAACACTATTTGTACAAATAAGTCTATACGTATAAATTATACAAACATGCATTATATTATATCCAATATACATATAAGACATATATGCTGGGAAGGATATTTAAACAGTGCAATAAGAAATGATAAGAGAAGGAGAGATTTAGGTTAGGGGCAGAGAGGGCTTCTATCAAAGAGTAGAACAAGCTGAGACCTAAATGATGAGTAGATGAAGCAGGTAAAGAAGAGGGATAAGGGCGGGAAAGTGCAAAGGCCCTGAGGTGGCCACATGACCTGCAGCATGCAGAGCAGGTGATACATGGTAGAGGTAAGTCTGGAGAGGTGAGCAGGACCAGGTGATGCAGAGCTTTGTATCGAAGGATTTTAGTGGGTTTTTTTTTACATAGTTTTCCCCCAGCTTTATTGAGATAAAATTGACGTATAACATTGTGTAAGTTTAAGGTGTACGATGTGATGATTTGTGATGATTTTCACATATATATTGTGAAATGATTACCACAATAAGGTTAGTTACACATCACCTCACATAATTACCTTCTTTTCTGGTGAGAGCATTAAAGATCTACTCTCCCAGCAACTTTTAAGCATATAATACAGTAATGTTAATTATAGTCACCATGCTACACATTAGAGCCCTAGAACTTATTCGTCTTATATCTGGAAGTTTGTATACTTTGACCAACACCTCCCCATTTCCCCCACCTCCCAGAACCTGGTGACCACTATACTACTCTCTGTTTCTATAAGTATGGCTTTTTCAGCCTCCACATATAAGTGAGACCATAAGTTTTTGTCTTTCTCTGTCTACCTTATTTCACTTAGCATAGTGCCCTCAGGGTCCATTCATGTTGTCACGAATGGCAGGATTTCATTCTTTTTTATGGTTGAATAATATTGCAC
The DNA here is from genome assembly GCF_949774975.1 of Lagenorhynchus albirostris. NCBI lineage: Eukaryota > Metazoa > Chordata > Mammalia > Artiodactyla > Delphinidae > Lagenorhynchus > Lagenorhynchus albirostris. Next base: position 40,281,292 of record NC_083099.1, read on the forward strand.
TGTGTGTGTGTGTGTGTGTGTGTGTGTGTGTGTATATATATATATATATATATATATATATAGCACATTTTCTTTATCCATTCATCTGTTGGTGGACACTTAGGTTGCTTCCATGTCTTGGCTATTGTGAATAATGCTGCAATGAACATGGGAGTGCAGAAATCACTTTGAAATACTAATTTCATTTCCTTTGGATATATACCCAGAACTGGAATTGCTGGATCATATGGTACTCCTATTTTTAATTTTTTTGAAGAACCTCCATACTGTTTTCCACAGTGGAATTGGTACATCAATTTACATTCCCACCAACAGTGTACAAGGGTTCCCTTTTCTCCACATCCTCACCAACACTTATTATTTGTTGTCTTTTTGATAATAGCCATTCTCAAAGGTGTGAGGTGATATCTCATTGTGGTTTTATCTTAACTGCAATGAGAACCTGTTGAACAGTTTTACATTTTTTAAAGATTATGTTGACTGGTGTGTGGAGAATGAATTAGGGTCAAGTGAGAGTGAACAGTTCAGAGGTTATTGCTGTAAATCAGACAAGGGATGATGGTGTTTTGGAGGAGACAGGTGAAGGTGGAGAAAAATGGAAGAATTGGAAACACTTCGGAGGAAGTGTCTCTAAGACTTGTTGAGGAATTGGGCATTTGGACATTGGAGGAGATGATGGACCATGGAAGACAGTAGATTTTGGGCCTGAGAAATTGGTTGGATGGAGGAGCTACTGGAGGAGAAGTGATTTGATGGAAAGATCTAGAAATATGAACTCAGGATAACCTTTCTTTCTTTTTTTAAAAAAATTAAGGCTTTATTTTTTTTAGAGCAGTTTCAGGTTCACAGCAAAATTGAAGAGAAGGTACAGAGATTTCCCATATACCCCCTGATGCCACACATGCATGGCCTCCCCAGTTTTGAACATCCCCCACCAGAGTGGTATATTTTGCAGTTGGTGAACCTACACTGACACAGCATAATCACCCAAAGTTCATAATTTACATTAGGGTTCACTCTTGGTGTTGTACAGTTTATGGGTTTGGACAAATGTATAATGACATATATCCATCATTAGCATACAGCGTATTTTCAGAGTATCTCCTTAAAATCCTCTGTGTTCTGCCTATTCATCCCCTGCCACCCCCTCTCTGTCCCCATTTCCACCCCCACTGCCAACCCCTGGCAACCACTGATCTTTATACTGTGTCTGTAATTTTACTTTTCCCGGAATGTCATATAGTTGGAATCAGACAGTATGTAGCTTTTCAGATTGGCTTCTTTCACTTAGAAATATGCACTTAAGGTTCCCCCGTGTTTTTCATGACTTGATAGTTCATTTCTTTTTAGCACTGAATAACATTCCATTGTCTGGATGTACCACAGTTTGTTTATCCATTCACCTACTGAGAAACATCTTGGTTACTTCCAAGTTTTGGCAATTATGAATTAATCTGCTATAAACATCCATGTGCAGGTTTTTGTGTGGACATAGGTTTTCAACTCATTTAGGTAAATACCAAGGAGCATGATTGTTGGATCATATGGTAATAGTATGTTTAATTTTGTAAGAAATCACCAAACTGTCTTCCAAAGTGGCTGTAGCATTTTGCATTCCCACAGCAACGAGAGAGTTCCTGTTGCTCCACATGCTTGTCAGCATTTGGTGTTGTCAGTGTTCTGGATTTTGACCACTCTAATAGGTATGTAGTAGTATTGTTTTAATTTGCATTTCCCTGATGACATATGATGTGGAGCATATTTTTATATGCTTATTTGCCATCTGTATATTGTCTTTGGTGAGATGTCAAAGCCTTTGACCTAGTTTTTTTTTTTTAACATCTTTATTGGAGTATAATTGCTTTGCAATGTTGTGTTAGTTTCTGCTGTATAACAAAGTGAATCAGCTATACGTATACATATATACCCATATGCCCTCCCTCTTGCATCTCCCTCCCATCCTCCTTATCCCACCCCTTTAGGTGGTCACAAAGCACCGAGCTGATCTCTCTGTGCTATGTGGCTACTTCCCACTAGCTATCTGTTTTACATTTGGTAGTGTATATAAGTCCATGCCACTCTCTCACTTCGTCCCACCTTACCCTTCCCCCTCCCCGTGTCCTCAAATCCATTCTCTATGTCTGCATCTTTATTCCTGTCCCGCCCCTAGGTTCTTCAGAACCATTTTTTTTTTTGGCCTAGTTTTTAATTGGGTGTTTTGTTTTCTTATTGTTGAGTTTTAAGAGTTCCTTGTATATTTTGGGTAACAGTCCTTTATCAGATATGTATTTTGCAATTGTATTCTCTCAGTCTGTGGCTTATCTTCTTGTCTCTTGACATTATCATTCTCAGTGCAGAAGTTTTTACTTTTAATGAAATCCATCTTATCAATTATTTATTTCATGGATCCTGCCTTGGTGGTGTATCTAAAAGTTATCACTATACCCAAGATCATCTAGGTTTTTTCCTATGTTCTCTTCTAGGAGTTTTATAGTTTTGCATTTTACATTTAGGTTTGTGATTCATTTTGAGTTAATTTTTGTGAAGTGTGTGAGATCTGTGTCTAGGTGAATTATTTTGAATGTGGATGTCCAGTTGTTCCAGCACCATTTGTTGAAAAGATTACCTTTGCTCCATTGTATTGCCTCTGCTCCTTTGTTGATTATATTTATGGAGATCTATATCTGGGCTCTCTGTTCTGTTCCATTGATCTATTCCTCTATTATTTCACCAGTTCCACACTGTCATGATTACTATAACTTTATAGCAAGTCGTGAAGTCAGGTAGTGCCAGCCTTCCATCTTTGTTCTTTTTCAATATTGTGTTGGCTATTCTGGGTCTTTGCCTTTTTATATAAACTTTAGAAACAGTTTGTCAATGTCCACAAAATAACTTGCTGGGATTTTGATTGGCATTGTGTTAAATCTATAGATCAAGTTGGGAAGAATTGACATTTTGACAAGTTGAGTCTTCCTATTCATGAGTATGGAAGTATATCCTTTCTTTAATATTTAGAAACATATCTGGATTGTTTTTCAGATTCAATTTCTCATATTTTCTAAGCAGCTGCAGAATATATTTATTGAGAAGGGAAATTTACATTTTATTTTTAAAAACAAACTTGTTTATTGGTTATGTTATGTTTGTTAGTACTTGTGATGCAGATCTTGAGACAGATAGGACTATATTAACTACCACACATTCAGTCTGTTGAGCTGTGTCAAGAGAAGTGTGGGGAAATCAGTCACACTTCATAATGAAAGCAACTCTACTTGGCATTGACAGAGTTGCTGGTTAGATTTCTCATGTTATGAGAAATAAAGAGCAATTAAAGTGAAAATTTCTATTTACCCCTTCAGAATGTAAGGAAAATCATTAAGAGCCAATCATATTGGAAGATTTTTCACAGTAGGAGGAAAGGTTGAAGGCAGATCGTGTTCAGACCTACCAGAATCATTCAACAGAATCTTTCCGTACTTGGCAGCATTAGGCAAATGCCAATGGACTCCATTCATATAAGGAATATGGTACTTATTCCTTAGCTTTTGAAAGGGGCTCACAGCCCCTTTCAGTTCCACTAAAATGTTTACTTTGATGAAGAATGGTTTATTTTAATTCCTAGGCCTATGGAATTAAATAATTAATAAGCACCTAAGATTAGTGCTTATTTTCTTGGTAGGGATAAAATACATATTCTTATGTTTCATAGAAAATTTAAAAAGATTTTACTTGAACAAAACCCATCTAACTATTTAGTGTTGGGGGCAAAGTGATAGATTCAAGAGATATCTTTTTTTTTTTTTTAAGATGTTGGGGGTAGGAGTTTATTAATTTATTTATTTTTGCTGTGTTGGGTCTTTATTTCTGTGCGAGGACTTTCTCTAGTTGTGGCAAGTGGGGGCCACTCTTCATCGCGGTGCACGGGCCTCTCACTATCGCGGCCTTTCTTATTGCGGAGCACAGGCTCCAGACACACAGGCTCAGTAGTTGTGGCTCACGGGCCTAGTTGCTCCACGGCATGTGGGATCTTCCCAGACCAGGGCTCAAACCCGTGTCCCCTGCATCAGCAGGCAGACTCCCAACCACTGCACCACCAGGGAAGCCCCCAAGAGATATCTTAAAGAGAATCAGGTAACTTCATTTCTTTGCTCAAAGTGTTAATCTGAATCAAATGACATTGAAACACATTGCTAATCATACACTGAAATGTCAAAATTGGATACCAATCCCCAGAAATTCCAATATCAACATATTTGGATCATTTAGTGAGTATATTCCAAGTTTCCCATTTGTGGATTATATGTCAAAACAGTTCCAAAATATCAAGCTTAAGATCTACTCTTCACCTATTGTTTATGCAATGCAAAAGTTAAATCATTGTGTAAAATATTACGTTACTTTAATATTCAGTAGGGAGATGTTGAGAATGCCATGCACATTTAAAATCTCTTAAATTATTTAACATATGAAAATCCATCTGTGTTACTGTTTATGTAAAAAGCTTTTCCTAGTTCCTTGGCAGTAGCAATTAAGCTTTATTTTTCATGTCAAAGCTTAATAATCACAAAATATGGTGCCTGTACTCAATAAATTTACTTATGAATAATACTGAATCCTCCTTAATCAATTAATTATCTTTGAAACCCTCCTCCATGGAATTTAGAAATTTCAGATTTATAAAAGTCTATTCAAGAAATAGTAACTTTAGGAGAGAAAGAAAGAGAGTAAAGTTGTAGGACATTAAGCCAAGGTTAAAAATAGTTTTGCAATTCACCAGTCCTTTATTGAGAGTAAGCAGAGGTGATTACACTCAGAAATGAGAGACAATATTTGTTTCATTTATTATCATTACCTGGATATATTTGTTTCCAAGAGTTGCTGTAATAAGGTACTACAACCGGGTGTCTTAAAACAACAAAAATTTATTCCTTCACAGTTCTGGAGGTTCTTAAATCAGGGTGTTGGCAGGGTTGGTTCCTTCCTGAAGACTGTAGGAGAGGGTCCTTCCTTGCTTCTTCCAGCTTCTGGTGGATTCAGGTGTTCCTTCACTTGTGGTAATAAAACTCAAATCTCTGCCTCCATCTGTACAGGGCTTCTCTCCTGTGTTTCTCCTCTTCTGTGTTTTCTTTTCTTATAAAACACTTGTCATTGAATTTAGAGTCTACCTGGTTAATCCAAGATGATCTCATCTAGAGATTCCTTACTTAATTACAGCTGTAAAGACCATTTTTCCAAATAAGTTCACATTCACAGGTTCTGGGACTTCAGACTTAAGAGATATCTTTTTGGGGCCACAACTCAACCCACTGCAATTGATTAAGAGCATCTTATAAATGTTAAATTTTTGGTTTTGATAATTGTACTAAGATGCTAATATTAGGAAATCTGGGTGTGTTATTTTCATAACTTTCTGGTAAGTCTAAAATTATTTCAAAATGGAAAGTTAAAAAAAAAAGAAATAAAGCTCCTTGAACCCCCACTTCAAACTTACTGAATCCTAGTCTCCAGGGGGAGGAGATGTGCATTTAATGTTAATAAGTGCTCCAGATAATCCTTATGTAGACTCAGAAATTATAATTCCCCTTTTAGAGAAAAGAAATACAGCATAAAATAAGTGCCTTTTTTGTCCAGCATTGGTTACAGGAGATTTATAGGTCACAATTCAGTATATGGTTTTTACAGATGAAAGTGGATGATGCCCCTACCAGAGTTTGCATGGTGGCCCTGGGTTTGTCTAAGAGCTTGTCTAAGATTAAAACTCCAATGCTGCAACATATTTGAGTTTAACTCCTTTATAAGTGTTCGTTATTTTAGAAGTGCTAGAATCTACTCCATAATCTCTTGTGCAATGACTTGTGCTTACTTTCTTTCATGTCCTGACCATTGATTGATTGTTTTTGAGGTGGGATTTCAACCATTATAGAGACAAGTGTGATTCTGCTTTACTCTAGTTCCCTAATGGTAAAATTTTCAGTTTAGATGCTTTGAACTGCAGCCTGTCTGGTACTTAGTCCTTTCAACAACCTGATTCACTGACTATTGCAATGATTGCTTCTGCAAAGTTCCTAGTTGGAAAGTGAAAGAGTTTAAAACTCAGCCAGCTGCTTTGTGAACTTGATATTGACTGATGATCAACTGATGCTTTTATTTGAATAACTGAATTTCTGTGTGTCAATCGACTTGTAGTTCTGGTGTTTGCAAGCTAAGCTTTAACCTGCTCCAAAGGTGTGCACCATCTAAGTACACTGCTCATTTACAACCACCTTAAAAAGGACTTGTCCACAGAAATAGAGACACAGAGGTAGAGAACAAATGTATGGACACCAAGGGGGGGAAAGCAGGGGGTGGGAGGAACTGGGAGATTGGGATTGACATATATACACTAATGTGTATAAAATAGATAATTAATGAGAACCTGCTGTATAGCACAGGGAACTCCACTTCGCTGTACAATAGAAACAACACAACATTGTAAAACAACTATACCCACCCCCCCAAAAAAAAGAGAGAGAGGGAGAAAAATTAGGGTAAAAGAAAGCAGGGAAGAGATGAATCCTCCTGAGTCAGCCTGAGATAAACTTAAGACCTTCAACTGTATGCACCTTTGAACCCTGCTCTTAAATTTCAGCCATAGGTTCATTACTTACTGATATATTTGATCTATTTGATCACTTCTAATATCCAAGCTTGACATGTTAGTTGTTTTAAATTGCTAGGACACAAAGTTAAAACCTGTGTTTGAAGAAAACCAGCAGAAGCCTTCATAATTCTCCTCCTGGTACTTAAATGCTAATCATGAATTCTGCACTCCAATGCAGACTACAGGTAACAGTATTTTACTCACGTATAATATGCTGATGTTGAGCCTTCTTCCCTTGATGTTTATGAGCCCGGAGTTGGTGGTGTCAAAGTCTTTTCCACAGTACACAGCCTAGGATACTGCTGGGAGAGACTTATGGGGATGTCTGTTAAAAACTTCACTTTTCAGTGCCCATTACAAAATGATGATGCATACTAATTTAGGATTGAAATTAGATTATGTTAACATTTTGGCTATGAATGATGGCTTCTATATAAATGATTAATTTTATATTTTGAATCACCTCACATTAAATGTCATCTTCTATTTATTCATTCTTGTAGCACCCCTCCCCTCCTTTCTACCTGTCATAGTACTTTGCATATGGTAGGTGCTCCAATAAATATTGATAAATGTTTAGTTAAAAAAAAAAAAGAGTGGTAGTAGAAAAATTTTGAAAACTTTCTCCTACTACAAAAAGATCATATTTTTACAGAAAGAACAAGCAATTTGCTTTTAGATATTCATAAAACTAACATTTACTGTGAACTTATTACATTCGAGATTACATTGTTCCTAGGCAACAATGATGAATGGGACCTGGTCCTTGAGCTTACAGTCAAGTTAGGGAGATGGCCGGAAGTACAGAGCTGTCACCAACTACGGTGCTACTTACATATGTCTCTAGTTTGCTCAGTTAATGCACTCTCCCCACTTCCTAGGATAAGTGTGGGCTTTCTGCATTACTACCTGTTCAAGACCCCCTGCCCCTATGGCCTTATGGATTTTCTGGAGTGTGGGGAGGTTTGATGGGATGAGTACCAAGTAATGTCTGCTGGTATGGGGGTACTGGGCAGTTGAGGGTGAGGTGAGGAGAAGGAGGGGAGAGGAGAAGGACATCCTCTCTGGTGCAGAAGAGGGATCAGGTGGTATGGACCTTGGGTGCAGGACATGGGAGGCTCTCCTTGAAGATGAAAGTTGAGCTGCCCTTGGGCAATGATTCAGTTCCAACATGACTTCCATTGGTTCTCAGGCCTCAGAGACCCCAGCTCTTTCCATCTCCTTTGCCCCAGTTGCTCCCCTTTCACCTAGTCCTCTTGAGTCCTGCCCTTCCCTCTGCCATACAAATTCTCCTCTATTCTCTTCTTCCATAACAGAACTTATTGGCAAGACATCTCCTACCCTCCGATTTTTTCCTAAAACTTCCCAAGGTCAGGAATCAAACCTTCAAAGGGTCTATATTTCCTTTCATTCTTCGACTGCAGCAAAAGAGAAGACAGAACATTTCCATTTCCATATTAAAACAGATTAGTACATTGATAATCACACACTTAGACACAAATAATTATGGCAAGAAGCCAGTGAGCTTTAGTGGAGGCAGATGGAAAAGTCCATGAGGGCAAAGAGGAGGGAGCCAAAGGTGAGTGCAGCCTTCCCTGGGGGAATGACGTTGGAGCTGGGTCTTGGCAGATGTGTGGGATAGTATTGAGAGAGAATTGCAGGTGGAAAAAAGACTTACATGGACCCTCAGAGGAAAGAGCTTTGGGCAGCCTGGGATGGATTCTGTGGGGGAATGGTGGGCGCTGAGGCAGGGTGGCTTGGGAAGAGCCAGGTTGTGATCAGCTGTGTAAGATGTGCTAGGGAGTTGGGTCTTGACCTTCCAGGCAATGGGAAACTATTACCTAAATCTCACAGAGGCACCCATTCCTGCCCTCCCTCTAAATCAGTCTAGATGTTAATAGCATTCCTTAGCCTCACAATAAATTTGCAGTCGTCCTGCCAACTTGGGCTCACCCCGAGAAGCTTGTGAGCAGCTGTCATCTAGTAAATGAACCACACGTTTAGCTGGAAAGGCTCTGCGTCCTCTCATTCCTCCCAGCCTGTCTAGTTAGTCAATACTCGTATGTCAACAGAGATCTGAAGAAAAAGAAGGGAAGATAAATTAAAGTTGTTGAGTAAGATGGAAGCTTCAGAGTCGTGGAGGCCTTAGAGAGAAAAGCAGAGTCTAATCGGCATTTCTTATCCTCTTGGCTTGGCTCAGGTGATGAATGAAAATGAATTGATGGAAACACATGACAAGGCCTGGTGCTCACAGAGTGATGAACTCCTGCCATGCTTGTCTGCTCACTTTCCTGAAAAATGAGGAGTTTGCTTCACTTTTTCCTTTGTTTTCCTCTTGCTGTCAAATAATTTTAAAAAATCATTAAAAAAAAAAAGGATTAGGGTTATCACTTGTCCTGCCATGTTGGTCAAGAGAGTAAGTTTAAATCCAAAAATAGTTTTAAGATTTAAGTAATCCATTTAGAAGTAATGCTAAAAAGATTAAAATTTACCAGGAAAGACATACAAACATTAAACTTTTACCCTTTTTGGATATCACCTTGGGGGATATTTATCCTTTCAGGTCTCACTTTATCTACACAGTTTCTGTCTTGAAACCATCTTGGAGCCTTGCAGGCCTGACCTGATGTATTTACTGTGGTGAAGCTTCTGTAAATCTCGTCTGCTGATGGGTACAGCCAGCAATGGCCTAGGTGAGTTATTATGTATGTGAGAGTGAAAATGAACTGCTCACTTGAAGGGCACAAATGTTGGGAGTTACCTGAGGGCATTTTGAAAATGGCAAGTGTCTGTAACTGTGATTTCAAAAAGGACATCTCATTTAATTAAAGGCAATAGGCATCACATTAAAGTTGTAAATCATGTGCTTGGAACTGCATTTAGAATTCTGGCTGAAATTTCATTTAGGGTATTTACCTGGACATTTGAATCTGGGTGGCGTGAGAGATGCCTCTAGAGTCTATTTTTAAAGGCAGTAAGCCATCCTCTTCCATTGCAGTAACTCCTAAACTTTCCTGACAGAACTTCTCCCCAGCCTTCCCTCTGCTGTTGATTTCTCCTTTTGATGGCTGGGGGCCAGGTGCTGTCAATGTTAGGGAGAAGGCAGACATGTAGTCGACTAAGGGCCATCATTGGTGCTGGTGGGTACGAAGCCTAGGGGTAAAGAAAGAGGTATTGCTGTTTTTGTTTTTCTTTTTTTCCTTTTCCCTTCCATTTTCTTTCCTTTCTTCTTTCTTTATTTCTGTCCTCTGCCACTTCAAAATCAACATTTATCAAATGGAGTGAGGGAGACCTGGTTCGTAATTCACGTAAATTCATGATGGTTTTGTGGGCCTTGGGAAGCTGAGATTCATAGATTGCACTAAGGTCTTTTACTAAAAAGGGTAGGCAGTTGCCGGGGTGGGGGGATGGTGGTGGTGGTGTCATTGCAGGTTCTGCCCTTATTTAGAATCCTGGCATCTTAGAATCTCACATGCCTGGGCTCACGCTTGCCATTTGGATTCAGTAATTTTGAGTGGGGGAGCCCAGAAATCTGACTTTTAAATGGACATTCCAGGTGATTATTTTTTAATAGAATGTTTATTTATTAAAATTTTTATTATTATAGAAAAATTCAAGTAGCCACAAAAATAGAGTAATGAACTTCCATGCATCCATCACCCACTTCCATCAATTATCAATATTTTTCATTTCATTTATGTACCCAGTAAAAATTTTTCCCCTATATATTTTAAAACCAATCTAGACAGCAGGTTATTTCATGAGTAAATATTTAACTATTCATCTCCAACAACTGTTTTTGTTTGTACCTACGACTATGGCATGTCATACTGAACAAAATTAGTAATTCTATAATATCAATTAATACTCAATCCATTTTCAAATTTTTCTATGTCAGAAATGCCTTTCTATGGTTGGCTTGTTTAAATCTATTCAAACTAGGGTTTTACATTGCAGTTGGATGTTCTTTATCATAAATCTGTTTATTCTGTGTGACTCCCCAGTTTTTTAAGACATTGATTGGTTAGAGACCTTCTCCAAATTTAATGTGCATGTGAATCACCTGTGGATCTTGTTTAACTGCTGAGGCTGACTCAGCAGATCTGAGTTAGGTCTGAGAGTCTACGTTTCTAACCATCTTTCAGGTGATGCTGAAGCTGCTGAGGGCTGGGGAGACAGGGGGCCATGCTTTGAGTAGCAAGGCTATAAGAATGTCCCACGTTCTGGGTTTGGCTGAGTCCACCCCTTGGTTGTAGGATTTGTTCTAACCCCTGTGTTGTCTATAAATGGGAGTTAGATTTTAGATATAGAGGCTTGATTTAGATTCAGTTTCAATTTTTAAAAATTTGGCAAGAATTTTTTAGTACTTGAAGTCATCTACTTATTGTATCCTATATTTTATCATATAAAGAGACATGCAATGCTCTATTATTCCATTTTTAGTGATGCCAAGGTTGATCAATGGGTTAAATCCGAAGTGATTCTGATTCAGAAGTTCCATGAATGAGAAAATGAGAACTGCCTTGAAATAAGATTTTGGTTAAAAATGGTGGCAATATCGTCTGTTTATTATGTGCTTATTATGTGTCAGGCACTATTTTAAGTATTTAAATATATTAAATTACTTAATTCTAACAGTAACCCTAGGAGGTAGGTACTAATATTAGTTCCCCATTTAAAATAGGGAAACTGAGTCTTGGAGGAGATGTTAACTAACTTGCCCAAGATCACACAGCAAGTAGCTGGCAAAGCAGGATTCAAACCTAAGCAGTTGGGTGCTATTTGCTGCCTATCAATTAAAATACGAAAGTCTTGGGGGTGAGGGTTGCTATTGTTTATACCACCTGGTCTGACTAGTTGGCCCATTTATATTCTGCAAGCTGGTATCAATTTATACACATTCATATAAACAGATTCCCCTTGTCTTTTCCAGAGTAGGTTTTGATAAGGGGGGAGGAGAAAGATGGCAGTGAAGTTGGAAGTGGAAGAATAAATAGGAAAGAATTAAGCAAGAGGGTAGGAGAAGCAGAGAGGAAAGGGGGACACTCAGTGCTGAGAAGGATAGTATGTAGGTCACGTCTACCTAATTCAAATCTGTTGATATCTCAGACCATGCCCTGACCTGCTGTGTAAATTAGCCAACTGCAAAGTTAGAGGGAACACAGTCCACACAAGACCACTCTTACTTCTGGAATTAACTGTGAGTTTGCAGGGAGTTCCAAAACCACCCTCATGTTTGATAACTTTCTAAAGGGACTCACAGAACCCACTGAAACCATACTTGCATTTATGGTTTATTACAGGGAAGTTTACAGATTAAAATCAGCCAAGGGAAGAGATGCACAGGGAGGACAGAGTCCAGGAAAAGAACCCAACATGGAACTTGAGTCATCCTCTCTCCATGGAGTCAGGATAGCATTATTCTTCTGGCATCCACGTGTGACAATACACATGGAGTAGGGGAGCTCACATGAGTCTCGGCATTCAGAGTTTTCAGGGGCTTCCATCATGCAGGTGTGATTGATTGCTCACAGGGTTGATCTCAGTCTCTGATCCTCAGCCCTCCTGGAGGTTGACTAGCACCGCTGATACCAAAGCCCCAATCCTAAAGCGTAGTGTTAATACCTAATGTGGCCAGCCTCCACCCTGTGGCTATCTGGTGTGGCCAGCACTTACTCAAAATCACATTGTTGGGCTATATCCTATGTGACCCAAGGCCAAGGCAAACAAAGATACTCCTATGAGACATGACATTCTAAGGACTTAGAGATTATATCCCAGAATCCAAGGGCAAAGGGCAGACCTCTTTTGACCTCTTTTTGAACAAGGTTAAATTTTTTACTATACACCTATCATTATAGCAGGAGAGGAGGCCATAACCTGCTCTCCAGGGCTACCACTTGGGGTTCCTCAGGAGCCCGTTCATCCCTCCTTAGGGAGTGAAAGACCATTGTTGGGCTTGTTCCAGAGTTAGCCCAACACATGTGGGTGGGGAGAAGATGAGCCGTGTGAGAGGAAGGATTTTCCTTCTTTGTGTCCCCATTCTGTTAGCACATTGGGCAAGTGGTGTGTGTAAACATTGGGTGAACATTGCAAATTCTATATTTAATAAGTTAATTTTTCTCAGAAGGCCTGAGATACTAAGCCAAAGAAAACCAATGCCATAGTTGATCTTAGCAAAAGTGATGAAAAGAAATGATTAGGCTTGAGTTGAGGGATTATAAAATTAATGGACATTGTGGAATCTTAGTTTTCTACTGAACCCTCAGAAAAGTGGTGTAAAAAAAGTGGTGTAAAAAGATTTTACAACTGGAATTAAAAAGAACTCAAGGTCACTTAACTCTTCCTCTTGCCTACTAGAACTTCACTTAATCATCTCAGAAAGACAGCAACCTCTCGTAATTACAGAAACTCTCAGGAGAATCTGTTAGATGGGGTTCTTTGTCACCCTATCAGAGATAACTACAAAATGTGCAATAACCATAGGCCACTGAGCAGATACCCCACTGCCTGCTAGGGCAGTAGCATTTCGGCACCCAGATGGAAAGTTTTATCTTAAGCATCTGCCTTTGACCAGCAGAGCGAGCTTTGATGATGGATCCTTACCAGCAGAAATCTCGTTTTACTCATCTGCATTCTCAGTGCCCAGCTCAGGGCTTGGCAATCAGTAGGCATTGCCTGAGAGCCTTCAAAAGGAACCCTGAACATTATGGTTTCTATGTAAAGACCTGCTGTGTCCAGGTTAGCCTTAATTTGGAAAACTCTTTTTAAAAACGTATTTTATTAGTTACTGAAGTAATCCAGACTATGCAGAAAAAAAACCAAATGGACAGAGTTAAAACAAAACAGGAAGCCTGTCATGGCATAAAATGTTGGGAAATAGTAGTTTTAATTTGTTCTCAAGGTGCTGAAGTATCACTGCAATAATAGCCAGTTGAGGGGCTGATGGGAAGAAAAAGAGGAGAGAATGAAAAAATTAATAACATAATGAACATAATAGAATTATTAATAAAACTTATTAGCTTAACTAGATTAAAATAACAATTAGGGCTTCCCTGGTGGCGCAGTGGTTGAGAATCTGCCTGCCAATGCAGGGGATACGGGTTCGAGCCCTGGTCTGGGAAGACCCACATGCTGCGGAGCAACTGGGCCCGTCAGCCACAACTACTGAGCCTGCGCATCTGGAGCCTGTGCTCTGCAACAAGAGAGGCCGCGACAGTGAGAGGCCCGCGCACCGCGATGAAGAGTGGCCCCCGCTTGCCACAACTAGAGAAAGCCCTCACACAGAAACGACCCAACACAGCCAAACATAAATAAATAAATTTATTAAAAAAAAAACAAAACAAAACAATTATTATTTATTTATTTTTAGTTTTAAGAAACCTATTAAGTGATGGGGCATTTTAGCCTTCTTGGTCCTTTTATTTTAAAAAAAATTTATTGAAATATTTCACATGCAAATGAAATCATACAGTATTTTTCTTTGTCTGATTTATTTCACTTAGCATAGTACCCTCTAGATCCATCCATGTTGTTGCAAATGGCAAGATTATTTTAATGGCTTAGTAGTATTCAATTCAATCTTTTTATGGCTTAGTAGTATTCATCTTCTTTATCCATTTCTCTATCTGTGGACACTTAAGTTGCTTCCATATCTTGGCTATTGGAAATAATGCTGCAGTGGACATTGGAGTGCATATACCTTTTTGAATTAGTGTTTTTTGTTTTCTTTGGGTAAATACCCAGGAGTGGAATTCCAGGATCATATGGTAGTTCTATTTTTATTTTTTATTTATTTTTTAATTTTTTATTTTCTGCTCTCTGAAATTTTATTCTTACATAACCATCATAATTACTTACTAATGGATATATGTGCCTGTTGGGCACTACACAACTTTTAAAAAAAGTTTTATTGGGATATAATTGATTTACAATGTCATGTTAGTTTCAGGTGTACAGCAAAGTGCATCTGTTATACAAATACATTTATATACTCTTTTTTAGATTCTTTTCCCATATAGGTCATTACAGAGTATTGAGTAGAGTTCTCTGTGCTATACAGTAGGTCCTTATTAGTTATCTACTTTATATGTAGTAGTGTGCATGTGTCAATCCCAATCTTCCAATTTATCCCTCCCCCCTTACCCCCCAGTAACCATAAGTTTATTTTCAACATCTGTAGATTACATATATAAGTGGTATATGATATTTGTCTTTCTCTGTCTGACTTACTTTGCTCAGTATGAGAATCTCTAGGTCCATCCATGTTGCTGCAAATGGCATTATCTTGTTCTTTTCTATGGCTGAGTAATGTTCCATTGTCTATATGTACCACATCTTCTTTATCCATTCCTCTGTTGATGGACATTTAGGTTGCTTCTATGTCCTGGCTATTGTGAATAGTACTACAATGAACATTGGGGTGCATGTATCTTTTCAACTTACGGTTTTCTCTGGATATATGTCCAGGATGGGATTGCTGGATCATATGGTAGCTCTGTTTTTAATTGTTGAGGAATCTCCATACTGTTTTCCACAGTGGCTGCACTGGTTTACATTCCCACCAACAGTGCACAAGGTTCCCTTTTCTCCACGTCCTCGCCAACACTTGTTATTTGTTGTCCTTTTGATGATAACCATTCTAAAAGATGTGAGGTGATACTTCACTGTGGTTTTGATTTGTATCGCTGGTGATTATTGATGTTGAGATTCTTGTCACGTATCTGTTGGCCATCTATATATCTTCTTTGAAAAAATGTCTATTCAGATCCCCTCCCAATTTCTTAATTGGATTGTTTGTTTTTTTGATGTTGAACTGTGTGAATTCCCTATATATTTTGGATATTAGCCTCTTATTAGATATATTGTTTAGAAATATCTTCTCCAATTCAATAGGCTGCCTTTTCATTTTGTGGACAGTTTCCTTTGCTGTGCAAAAGTTTTTCAGTTTTTTATACTCCCACTTGTTTAGAAAATTTTAAAACAGTTTTATTGAAATATGATGCACATACCATACAGTCCACCCATTTAAAGCATTAAATTCACTGTTTTTTGATATATTTACAGATACGTGCAACTGTCACTGCAATCAGTTTTAGAATATTTTCATCACCTCAAACAGAAATTCTGTACCCTTTAATTATCATTCCCTTGTCTTCCCCTGCTTTCTCCAGCTCTAAGCAATCGCTCGTCTCGTTTCTGTCTCTGTAGATTTCCCTGTTTTGGACATTTCATATGATTGGAAGCATATAACGTGGTCTTCTGTATCTGGCTTCTTTCACTTAGCAAAAAGTCTTCAACATTTATTTGTGCTGTAGCATGTATCAATACTGTATTTGTATGGCTGCATAGTGTTCCACTATAACACATTTGTATAACACATTTTTTTTCTATTTATCATCAGTTGATGGATATTTGGGTTGTTTCCATCTTTTGGCTATTATGAATAACATTGCAGAAAACATTCTTGTACAAGTTTTTGTGTGGACATACAATTTTATTTCTCTTGGGTATATACCTGGGAATGGAATTGCTGGGTCCTATGGTAACTCTATGTTTAATTGTTTGAGGAACAGCCAGACTATTTTCCAGAATGGCTGCACCATTTTACATTTCCACCAGTAGTGTATGAGGATTCTGATTTGTCCACATCCTTGCCAAAATTTATTTTCCATTAAAAAAAATTTTTTTTCTTATTATAGCCATCCAAGCGGATGTGAAGTGGTCTCTTATTGTGGTTTTGATCTTCATTTTCTTCATGACTAATGAGGTTGGGCATCTTTTCATGTGCTTATTGGCCATTTGTATATCTTCCTTGTAGTAATGTCTATTTTTTATTTTTAATATTTGATTCTCCTTAAGCTTCACCTGAAAAATGAGGTTGTAATGCCTAGTTGTTAATAGAACTAAGTGAAATGGTATATATAACCATTTAGTTTGTGTCCAGCTCTTAATTAATGATTCTAATTATTGTTGTCACTCACAACTCTGAACCTCTGTTTCTTCATCTCTGTTGTCCTGAAAACTCTGTGATATTTTTCCTGCTATAGCACAATTATAATATAAAAGTAATCACTGGCATTTAACATTAAATCATGTTCTGTGCTAAGTCCTAACGAATAGATTTATTTGATTCCTGCAAGCTGCAATCTTGATATCTGATATTGACCCTCCCCAGCTTGAAGCATTAATGAGAGTGAAATCGAGGACATCCTGGAATTCATTCAGAGGCACAGTGTGTAACCTCAGATTCTGCATGTTACAAGGATGGTATTAAAAGCCTGTAACTGGGACATTTCCTGCTGGGCTGTGTCCCCGTGTGTGCGCTCAGCCAGAGGCTAAGGATCCTTTTGGATCGCACCTGAAGTTCTCACCTGCAGTTGCCAGAGGCTGCTAGATACTTGAGTTTTTCTTCTTTTTATATGCCACGTGCTGCTGGTGGGGGGAGGGTCGCGGTTGGAGTGGGGTTAGAGCTTTCTTGCTGGTCAGACGGGCTTCTCTTCTTCCGGAGTCTTCAGGAACCTCCCCTATCCAGCCCACCTGTTTGTGGCCTGGCCTCCTCGGAGCATTGTGAGGCCCAGTACGCGGGCCTCTCACTGCTGTGGCCTCTCCCGTTGTGGAGCGCAGGCTCCGGACGCGCGGGCCCGGCGGCCGTGGCTCGCGGGCCCAGCCGCTCTGCGGCATGTGGGATCCTCGCGGACCGGGGCACGAGCCCGCGTCCCCTGCATCGGCAGGCGGACTCTCAACCACTGTGCCACCAGGTAGTTGGCAGGGTCCAGCACATGCTTTATTTATAGTTGCCCAAACTTGCAAGCATCCAAGATGCCCTTCAGGAGGTGAATGGATAAACCACGGCCCATCCAGACAATGGAATATTATGCAGTACTAAGAAGAAATGAGAACCTTGCCAAAGGGGCAGCCGGTGGTGCCCTGCTCGCCCGCGTCAGCGCCCTGGGCTGGTAGGACCTGCTCCCTTCCCTTGCCTCAAGGCGCTCTTCAGAATCTGAAAAGGAAGCAGTTGGGGGCATGGTGCCCGTGAGCTGGGGCGCACACCAGGGACATCTTTCGTCCCCAGGTCCCTCCCCGAGCTTGAGGTCAGAACAGAGATGAGAGTCTAGAGGAGAAAGGAAACTCGCCCTTTGGGCTGATGCCCACGCCGGGAAAGCTCTGGCTGACTCTTCGTGGTGCAAGCATCTCGGTCTTCATTTTACACATGAGCAGACTTGAAGCGTAGAGGAACCCATTCATTTCTTAGTCCAACAGTTAATTAAGCACCTACTTTGTGCCAGGCCCTGGGTTAGGCTCTGGAGACACAACCACGAACAAGACACGCGCTCCTGAAGGAAGACACAAAACATAAGGGAGTGATGCCCAACTGAACTTGAGCCCGCAGAGGTCCGCATAGGGGTGCCCAGCTCTGCCACACAGGTATCAATACAGAGTGGCGGGCTGCCTCCCTGGACCTGTTTCTCCATGAGGAGGTAGAGAACATCTGCTCCCTTCCCCTAACTTTCTGGAAAGAAGGCCAGGGAGGAAGAGCCCTCTCTCCCCCAAGGTCTTGGTTCTTTTGGACAGGTCCACTTGCCAGAAGACCAAGGGGGCTTATTTCTGCCGAAGCTGCAGGGATAGGCCTCAGGGCACAGAGCCCTAGTGACCTCACTGCCGGAGCAGGTGCAGGGGGATGGGATAGTTTCTAACTCAGGGGCACAACCTTTAGACACAGGACCTCCTCCTCTTTCAAACACTGCGTGGCTGGAGAGCCAGGGCCTAGAGCTGTCTCCCTACATGGTCTCTATAAAGCAGTGCTGGATAGCTGGGGCCGGACTGAGAGCTGCTGGCAGGTAGATCTGGTTTCCCGTACCAGCCGTGGCTGTGGGCAGTTCACTTAAGCCCCTCTGAGTCTCAGTTTCATCCCAGAAATGGAGGAAATGACAGTATTTACCGTATAGAGGTGTTGGGAGATCAAATGAGATAATGCACTTAAAATGCTGTACGGTGGTTGGGGGTCCGCCTGCCAATGCAGGGGACGCGGTTCGGGCACTGGTCTGGGAGGATCCCACATGCTGTGGAGCAACTAAACCTGTGCACCACAACTACTGAGCCTGCGCTCTAGAGCCTGTGGGCCACGGCTACTGAGCCCGTGCGCCACGACTACTGAAGCCCCTGCCCCTAGAGCCCGTGCTCCGCAACGAGAGAGGCCGCCACAATGAGAAGCCCACGCACCACAACGAAGAGTAGCCCCCGCTCGTCGCAGCAAGAGAAAGCCGCGTGCAGCAATGAAGACCCAGTGCAGCCAAAAATAAATAAATTAAATAAATAAATTTTTAAAAAAAGAAGAAGAAGAAGAAATGAGCTCTCAAGCCATGAAACAACATGGAGGAAACTTCAATGCAAATGACTAAGAGAAAGAAGCCAATCTAAAAGGGCTACGTCGTGTAAGATTCCAACTATATGACATTCTGGAAAAGGCAAAACTATGGAGACAGTAAAAATATCAGTGGTTGTCAGAGGATGAGGGGAGGGAGGGATGAATAGGCAGAGCACAGAGGATTTTAGGGCAATAAAACTATTCTGTGACACTATAATGGTGAGTACATGTGGTACGTTTGTCCAAACCCATAGAAGGTACCACACCAAGAATGAACCCTAATGTAAACTATGGACTCTGAGTGATAATGATGGGTCAAGGTCATCAACTGAAGCAAATGTCCCACTCGGGAGAGTGGGGTGCTGATAATAGGGGAGGCTATGCGTGTGTGGGGCAAGTGGGAGTAAAGAGTAAAGAGGGGTAAATGGGAAATCCTAACCTTTTGCTCAGTTTTGCTGTGAACCTAAAACCGCTCTAAAAAATAAAGTCTATTAAAAAAAAAAAAAAAAAAAGCCTGTAACTGGAATGTCACACCAAGAAACCACAAGAAATAAGTATAACAAGACTTAAGTAAAACTGTAGTCATAGTTATAGATGGAAGAACAATGCCTAGCACAGCTAACTCTTGTAATAATAAGAATAATCACTTGCATAGCACTTACTTTGTGCCACGGCCTGTTATAAGCTATATATAATACACTTATTTAATCTTTACACAAAATGTGGAGTAAATGAAATGAACAAATACTTAATTACTGCCTCCCCTGTGCCAGGCCCTGTGCTAGATGCCAAAAGGACAAAGCTTCTACTTTCAAGGACTGAAGTACACTGCAGTCCTTGAAAGAGGGAAGTGACATGGCTCAAATAACCCATCAATGAATGTAGATTACACTGAGATGGGAGCCATGGAGAAATGGACATGGTGCCGGGCAAATGCATGCTGGAGGGGGATTGCTTTTCTGGGGAAGTAATAACTGAGCTGAGAGATGAAAGGAGTTCATTGGTTGGGGTCGAGGAGTGAGATACAAGAGGGAAGAGCATGAGCCTATGTCCTGTGGCTGGAGGAAGCAAGGTGAAGCTGAGAAACTGAAAGGTCAGGGTGGCTGGAGTACAGAGAGCAACGGGAGCATGCCATGAAGTGAGCAAGAGCCCTGTAAGCCTCAGGAAGGATTTTGGTCTGTATTCTGACAGCAATAGGAAATGATTAAAAGATTGTTATTAGGGGGATAACATAACCGGATTTCTGTTACTGTGGCTGCAGTGTGGGAGAAAGGGAAGGGGGCTGAAGAGGACTGGGGAGACCAGCCTAGACAAAGACTTAAGTGAGCAAGTTGGACAGGTCCACCTTAATAAGGTGGATGACTGCCGGCATGATTCACCTTTGTAAGGCTTGGGTATTCATCTTCCCAGTCATGCTGTGGGCTGTCTTCCAGGTGCCAGCCAGCATCTGACAGGAAAAATCAATTTTCCGGACACATATGCATATGCCCCAGACACAGAGCGTGGAATACTGAGCTCATCCAGGATTCTATTGTGTTATAAATCTGATAATGCCTGAGATATAGCTCCTGTCTTGGTGCCTTTTTAGCCCTAGGCATCCTGCAGGACCTAACTTTGAGTCCATCTCTTCCTTGATTTCTTTTCCCAGCTCTCTGCCCGCTTTGATCTCTCCTTCTCTGAACTCCTATCGGATTTTGTAATCTATTTCTAGTCTGGGCTTTGCAAGGTCAGGGCTTAAGAGTCTTAATTGCAGTTGGACCTCCTGCTTTCCCCAGGTGAATATACCTTTTTATGACCTCATGTTTCCAACAGCTGGGTTCTCCACAGGGAGAGTTAACTGCGAGGGATAGCAGCATCTATTTCCACTAAATGATACCCAAGAACAATAAACATTAGAATTACTTTTATTAGAATCACCGAACATAACTTCTAGCTTATATGAATAATCATTGAGTTTAGATAGATAATTACCACTACCATTGAGATAGAGTCTTCCCCGCGCCACCCCCACTTTTGGTCTATTCTCAATGCTGTAATGTGAATACCTAGAAAAGTGCCTGGCACATAGTAGTTGCTCAATAAATGTTGGTTGAATGAATGAATGAGTGAATGAATAGCTGAATGAGTGAATGGAGAACTTTCTACGTGTCAAGCACTGTTCTAGGTGCTTAACTTGGATAATTTCCCTTAACCCTTATAGCAACCCTAGGTGCGGAGTTTATTATTATCCCTCTAAAGCAGTACTGTCCAACAGAAATATAACATGAATCACGTATGGGGTTTCAAGTTTTATGGTATAGCTACATTTTAAAAAGTTTTAAAAAGGTAAAATTAATTTTATAGTCTACTTAAATTATCTAAAACATTTAACATGTAATCAGTATAAAACACTGATAAGATATTTTGCATTTTTTTGTGCTAAGTTTTTGAAACCCAGTTTGTATCTCACAATTACAGTGCATCTGTGCTCAGAGTGGACACAGTTCTAGTGCTCAGCAGCCACATGTGGCTCCCAGCTACCATATTGGCGAGCAGAGCTCTAGAACTTAGGATGGTTATTTTGCCCAAAGTTCTAAGTTAGCAAGTGGCAGAACTGGACTTCAAATCTAGGCCACTTGACTCTAGACTGTGGTCTTAATCACATGCATGATGCTTTCTAACGAGCTACCTTTAAGGGCAGACTTAAGAAACACTTAGATATAAGGCAACTTATTAATCTTTAATCACTATCAGGTTTCAGTAAATATAACCCAGTAAGTCTCTGAGGCATGAACACAAGGTATTCTTCCGGTTTCTGGTGAAACTTTTCTCTCATTGGCCTCTTCTGGGGCTTGCTGACTGATCTAGGACTTGAGGCCACCTTTCTGTAAAAGCCCTTCCAAGAGGATGCCTCAGGTGTGATTTCTCTCTGTGAAAGGTATCAATGGTACTAATGGTCTGTTCACTTTGCTTAGACGATTGGGAGAAAAGGAAAGCTTTTTTTCCTCAGGGTCCTTTATTACAGAACAAGTGATTTACCTTGAGAAAGCAAATAACATTCCAACCTGTGAATTCAGAGTTAATGAAAACAGTCTCTGTCTTTGGAAACAGTAGCGGGCAGATCTGCTCCAAGGAGTTCTCCCAAAGAGGGGGCAAGGGCCAGGCTGCTGCCAAGATGCCAGGCCACAGCCCCCAGCCCTCACCCTGATACAAAGGATCATGAGAGATTACTACAAACAACTATATGCCAATAAAATGGACAACCTGGAAGAAATGGACAAATTCTTAGAAAAGGACAACCTTCCAGGACTGAACCAGGAAGAAATAGGAAATATAAATAGACCAATCACAAGCACTGAAATTGAAATTCTGATTAAAAATCTTCCAACAACAACAACAACAACAAAATCTTCCAACAAACAAAAGCCCAGGACCAGATGGCTTCACAGGCGAATTCTATCAAACATTTAGAGAAGAGCTAAAACCTATCCTTCTCAAACTCTTCCAAAATGTAGCAGAGGGAGGAACACTCCCAAACTCATTCTACAAGGCCACCATCACCCTGATACTAAAACCAGACCAAGATGTCACAAAAAAAGAAAACTACAGGCCAATATCACTGATGAACATAGATGCAAAAATCCTCAACAAACTACTAGCAAACAGAATCCAGCAGCACATTAAAAGGATCATACACTATGATCAAGTGGGGTTTATCCCAGGAATGCAAGGATTCTGCAATATATGCAAATCAATCAACGTGATACACCATATTCACAAACTGAAGGAGAAAAACCATATGATCATCTCAATAGATGCAGAAAAAGCTTCTGACAAAATTCAACACCCATTTATGATAAAAACTCTCCAGAAAATGGGCATAGAGGGAACCTACCTCAACATAATAAAGGCCATATATGACAAACCCACAGCCAACATCATTCTCAATGGTGAAACCATTTCCTCTAAGATCAAGAACGAGACAAGGGTGCCCACTCTCACCACTGTTATTCAACATAGTTTTGGAAGTTTTAGCCACAGCAATCAGAGAAGAAAAAGAAATAAAAGGAATCCAAATCGGAAAAGAAGAAGTAAAACTGTCACTGTTTGCAGATGACATGATACTATACATAGAGAATCCTAAAGATGCTACCAAAAACCTACTAGAGCTAATCAATGAAATTGGTAAAGTAGCAGAATACAAAATTAATGCACAGAAATCTCTTTCAATCCTATACATTAACAATGAAAAATAAGAAAGAAAAATCAAGGAAACACTCCCATTTACCACTGCAACAAAAAGAATAAAATACCTAGGAATAAACCTACCTAAGGAGGCAAAATACCTGTATGCAGAAAACTATGACACTGATGAAAGAAATCAAAGACGATACAAACAGATGGAAAGATATACCATGTTCTTGGATTGGAAGAATCAACATTGTGAAAATGACTATACTACCCAAAACAATCTACAGATTCAATGCAATCCCTAAAAAATTACTAGAGGCATTTTTCACAGAACTAAAAATTTCACAATTTGTATGGAAACACAAAAGACCCCAAATAGCCAAAGCAATCTTGAGAAAGAAATATGGAGCTGGAGGAATCAGGCTTCCTGACTATGCTAAAAAGCTACAGTAATCAAGACAGTATGGTACTGGCACAAAAACAGAAATATAGGTCAATGGAACAGGATAGAAAGACCAGAGATAAACCCACGCACATATGGTCATTTTATCTTTGACAAAGGAGGCAAGAATATACAATGGAGAAAAGACAGCTTCTTCAATAAGTGGAGCTGGGAAAACTGGACAGCTACACATAAAAGAATGAAATTAGAACACTTCCTAACATCATACACAAAAATAAACTCAAAATGGATTAAAGACCTAAATGTAAGGCCAGACGCTATAAAACTCTTAGAGGAAAACATAGGCAGTACACTCTTTGACATAAATCACAGCAAGATCTTTTTTGACCCACCTCCTAGAGTAATGGAAATAAAGTCAAAAATAAAGAAATGGGGTCTAATGAAACTTAAAATCTTTTGCACAGCAAAGGAAACTATAAACAAAACGAAAAGACAACCCTTAGAATGGGAGAAAATATTTGCAAACAAAACAACTGACAAAAGATTAATCTCCAAAATATACAAGAAGCTCATGCAGCTCAATATCAAAAAAACAAACAACCCAATCCAAAAATGGGCAGAAGACCTAAATAGACATTTCTTCAAAGAAGACATACAGATTGTCAAGGAACACATGAAAAGATGCTCAATATCACTAATCATTAGAGAAATGCAAATCAAAACCCCAATGAGGTATCACTTCACACCGGTCAGAATGGCCAGCATCAAAAAATCTACACACAGTAAATGCTGGAGAGGGTGTGGAGAAAAGGGAACACTCTTGCACTGCTGGTGGGAATGTACATTGATACAGCCACTATGGAGAATAGTACTGAGGTTCCTTAAAAAACTAAAAATAGAACTACCATATGACCCAGCAATCCCACTACTGGGTGTATACCTGGAGAAAACCATAATTCAGAAAGACACATGAACCCCAATGTTCACTGCCGCCCTATTTACAATAGCCAGGTCACGGAAGCAACCTAAATGCCCATCGACAGACAAATGGATAAAGAAGATGTGGTACATATATACAATGGAATATTACTCAGCCATAAAAAGGAATGAAATTGAGTTATTTGTAATGAGGTAGCTGGACCTAGAGTCTATCATACAGAGTGAAGTAAATCAGAAAGAGAAAAACAAATACCGTATGCTAACACACATATATGGAATCTAAAACAATGGTACTGATGAACCTAGTGGCAGGACAGGAATAAAGACACAGACGTAGAGAACAGACTTGAGGACACAAGTGGTGGGGGAGGGGAAGCTGGGACGAAGTGAGAGTAGCACTGACATACATACACTACCAAAGGTAAAATGGATGGCTAGTGGGAAGCAGCTGCATAGCACAGGGAGATCAGCTCTGTTCTTTGTGACCACCGAGAGGGGTGGGATAGGGAGGGTGGGAGGGAGGCTCCAGAGGGAGGGAACATGGGGATATATGTATACTTATAGCTGATTCACTTTGTTGTACAACAGAAACTAACAGCATTGTAAAGCAATTATACTACAATAAAGATAAAACAAAAAAAAGAAACAATTACATTTATACCATTTAGTGCTCGGTCATTGTTCAGCTTTCTATTGCTGTGAAACAAACAACCACCAAATTTAGGGACTTAAAACATCCATTTTATGTATTTCGTGATTTTGTGGGTCAGGAATTTTGGAAAGTCTCAACTGGGTGATTCATCTCATGGCTGGGGAAATATCTCCTTCCAGGATAGCTTCTTCATCCACGTCTGGTGCCTCAGTACTTCTTAGCCTCTCTTTCCTTCCACGTGGCATCTCATCCTGCAGGGTTTCTCCAGCATAGCTTGGGCTTCACAGAAGGGTGGTTTCATGGTGATTGCTATTCTTGCAGGGTGATCGGCCTCTAAGAGGTAGGATGCAGAAGCTGCCAGGCCAGTAAAGGGCTGTGCTTGGAACTGGCACGGTATCACTTCCGCCATGTTCTGTTAGTCAGAGCAGTCACCAGGCCCATCCAGATTCAAGGGGGTGGAGAAATAGATTCCACCTCTTGAGAGGATATGTTGAGGTCATATTGTATAAGAGCATGTGGGGTGGGAAATACTGTTGCAGTCGTCTTTGGAAAATACTATCTGCCGGTTAAATGCCATCTTAGGTGGTGACCTTTTGTCTCATATTTGTCTCTTTTCTACCATTGAGGTTACAAGAATCTTCATATGCTTTCTTTTCTCTTGTTTTCTGTAGAGGCCAACAGCCCCATAATAAACACTAGCTAATTATTATTGATTTGCTGATAAAGCATCCAAAGATGAACTTATATTTGAAAATTTAGGAAAAATATAAATATTTTTATATTTATACTTTACATAAAAACTAGTTTTAGCCAAATAGTTCACTTAGTTTCCCAATTTAATTTTGTTTTTCCCTTACTGTGCCTGCTCTTCTTACTTCTTCCTAAATCACCCTTCTAGACTCGTATTATAGCCATCTCTTTCATGAGATCTTCGCCAGTTAACTCAGCCTGTGTGATCTATCCATTTTCTCTATCTTAGCCATTTGTGCTAATTACGAAGGTATTTTCTCTCAGTTCTAAACCCACCCTTCTATACCCTGCTTTGTGATATTGAGCCAGCATCTTGCAAACTCGATTTTTCTTCTGTAACTGTCTTCCTATTAGGTTCCACAATAGGGGGACACCAGAATGTAGGAATGGGAAGGAATGGACTTGCTTCTTCCTGTTTGCTTGTTTTTTCTGCCCAGTCCTCAGCAATGGTTGCTCACCCTGGCAGCAGTAGAGAGTTCTAGTTTCCAGATCAACTATCCACAGTGTGGTCCTTCAGGTGCACAGTGTCCTCTCCCTGGGAATCTGTATCCTAGCTGCACTAGGCCACTCCTCTGAGCTCCTACTACCAGCCCTGGAGGGTAGTGCTACTCCTCACAGGGGTCTAGGTCTCAGCTCCATGGGTCCTCTTCTCTAAGTTATCTGATATCCCAACTCCTTCCTCTTGCTCCTCAGCCCTAGGGATGTTAGTTGCTTCCTGAAGTTACTATCTGTGTGTTACAGCTGCATTCCCTTTTTGTTTTCACCACCCTTCAACACCAATCTCTTTTATTAAATTTTCTCTGCTGAAATACCTAGAGTGGTCTCTGTGTTCCTGACTGGACCCTGACTGGTGCACTGTCCACAGTCTCGATTTGACAATTGTGTACTGCTTTGTGACATGTTCTATAGCTGCCCTGAATTGTTATTTATATTTTTAAGTACTATTTTCCCACATTGTCCTTGCTTCTCCATTTTATATTTTAAACTCCTTGAGACAAGAGACCATATCTCATCGTCCTTTGTGCTTTACATAACATGTATTTTACGTGGTGTTTTGTACTTAGTGAGTGTTCCTGGCTCATAGTAACTGTGTAATAAATGTTTATCAAATTTTTGAGTGGAGTTGGCAATCCAGGATAGCAGATGTGGAGTCCAAGGCAATGGTCAGGGCAAAGGGATTGATAGCTCATAGGGTTGGAGATGTATCCCAGCCAAGCTGTTATTAATTGTGAGCAGCTGGTGGATGCGACACCATTATAGGATGGTTGTCTCAGGGTTGTGAGTTTGGGAGGTCACATTCTGTGTCAGCTGAAACACTTTAAACCAATATTTGAAAACACTAGGTTCCTTGAAATAATTTTACCCTCCAGTTGAGGCATTTCTTCTGGTTGACAGACTTCTAGGTTACTGAAGTCCCATATTTTATTTGTTCAGGTTAATTTTGAAACAGCTTGTTTTGAGTACACCTCTCAACAAGGTTGTGAAAATTGAACGTATTTAATTTAGATATTTAAATTTGGACTATTGAAGTGGATGTGGGATGACTTTTGCTTTGGTGTTAGTGACATTGTTTTTATATGAACTTAATAAGGAAAAAAACTCTCTACAGTTATGTTTAATGGTCTCTTTCAAGACAACATCTGTGATTGTTTATGTTTCAGCATTTTATGGTAAAGTGGAAATTACCTTGTTAAACTGGTTTCTATCTTCCCCCCAAGCACCCAAACTTTCTGTTTTGTCAGAGTTTAATTTCTCCAAAACATTATTTTCCTGTGTTGAACTTCCAAAGCCTGTTTTTTTTCAGTTTCTCCTAGGCTCTCATATATTTAATGGAGTTGACTGAACAGTTAGTTAAGTCCTACCTGATTCTTGACTTTGCTTTGCTCGCCTCACTGTGAGTTTTAATAAAACATATTTAATCATGTGTCAATGTTTGGATAATGGAGATTTTCATGATATCTTTTACTTTCTTTTGGTCAAGCAAATGTATTGGTTAATCTATGACATCGGATCACAAGATAGAAGGCATCAGAATGAACTTTTCTTATTTCTTTCTTGTTAATGGTTCTTGTCTAGACATATGTGTCATTTGGAAAAGGATTAATGGCCACATTAGCATCAACATTAATTGCAAGCCCAGTCTCCTGAAGAGGTGCCTCTCTGCTGAGTATCAGAATAAGCAGATAAAATTATAAACTCTAACCCACATGGCTTTCTTGGTATTAAAAAATACAAATTTAATCATCTCTTATATTTAGCACAATTTAAGGATCATGTTTTGTTTCGTTTTGTTTTAATTATATTTTAACTTGAGGAACTACGTCCATGAAACAAAACTGATTACCATTCATCAATATGCAATTTTATGCAGTTGACTACAGAATCGTCCCAGCACCTCTTCTTTTTGCCTGGAAAGGTGATTCATTTTTTGTGTTCATCAATAATTTCAATGCTTTAATAATGTTTAGTACTTTCTGATTTTAGGATCTGATTTAAAATAAATCTAATTTATTAAATATTTAGGGTGCTTACACAATTGTTTGTGAATCGGGAATTAGTAGTGTAATCCATGGAGGAGTAAATCAAGGCACAGAATGAAACTCTATGGGCTGTTTTAAAGTTAAGAAGAGATGCCTTTATAGCTTTCAAAAGTGTTTGAAAATTAAATGTTTGATTTATAAGGGCTGTGTACACACAGGGCTCAAATTATTCATGTATCATTTGGAAAATGCAAAATGCTTAATGTTCTGACATTATGTGATAATTGCTATTCTAATATATAGTGTCTATTAAATCTTTCTGGGAGTGGGTGAGGGTGGCATTGATATACAGGAGCACATGCTTCGTGTGCTAGTAAATCATTCTTCTGTTGAATTAAGGCCAAGGAGAGAGCAGTGAGTAGACCTTAAAGTGATATTACAGTATCTGGTAGTGTTCTAATCAAGAAAATATGTAGCAGTGCTAGTGAAAAATGGGTAGAAACACAAAAATCCACTAAGGAGAAAATGCAATCAGAGATTTATCAGTGATGCTTTGTGCAAGGTTTCCAGGAATCATGGTCATCACTCAGGAGAGTTGCTTTTCAGGGTTGATGCCATCTTTATTCTCTCTTTTGTGTTGGTACCCCTCTGATGACATGCATTAGAATCACTGCTCTTTGGGGGTGCTTATTTATTAATGAGCTAGAGTCCTCCTGGCTCTATCACTAGCCAGCTGGGTGAACTTGAACCTATGGCTTCACTCTCTAAGCTTCAGTTTCCATAATAGTCATAGCTTGTAGGATTCATATGAGTAAATGAGATAATTCGTGTCCAGCACCTAGCATTGGGTCCGGCACACAGCAGTCACTTGATACTGTTGCTATTACTGTTTACCTTCTGCAGATACCTGCCCACAGTTATTTTGACAAAGAGTGAAAGGGTGCATTGTCAAAGGGACTAGGGAAGGAATTAAGGAAGGACTATGAAATTGGTGACTTTATCCCCACAATGCCAGTGTAGCAAAATGGAACTCTTCAAGTAGGCATGAGGATGTAAAAGGCCCAAACCAAATTGTGTAGGAACTGGTTGGCTAATTTCAGTTCTTCTTTTCGAGTTGTAGAAAGGAGCATGTACTCTGGCCTCTACTGCGGAACTCACTTTCTGCCCTTGGCAATATAGAGCTCAGTACACAGGGGAAGGGGAAGTGCTCCTTAGCTATAATCAGTCTCTTTTCTTTTCTGGAAATCAGAAGTCAAGGAAGCGGGCAGTACATCTCAGTTTAGGAAGATGCTATATGAATGCGTATTGGGAGTGTCAGGGTGAGGAGTAAGAGGGGACAGATTAGGCTAGATATTCTGTGTCAGTATTAGGATGATGAATTCATTAAGTATCTTCAAGAATAAGGAGTATTTACTCTGTTACTTACAATATAGGAGAAAACCCAAAGATGGGAAAAAAATCATGGATCCCTTGTTCTTGAGGATCTTATCACCTAATGGATATAGGGTCTGAGGGGTTCCAGGAGAGAGGCCCTCACACACACACACAGAGGGAATGACCTACCTACATATGAGGAAGGTCATGACACTACTCACACACATCTGGATTTCTTTGTACTTCTTGCCCCTTCTTTGTCCTTTGGTGCCAGGATTGTTGAAGGCCTGGCATGTTGGTCTAGGCTGATGCTACAGGGAGAGAGACCCCAGACTCCAGTGGAGCTAAGGTTACTAGCAGATCTCTTAAAACAGTGGCTCTCAAACTTTTTATCCTCAGGACCCATTTCCACTCTTAAAAATTATTGAGGACCTTGAAGAGCTTCTGTTTATGTGTTGGATCTATTGACATTTACCATGTTAGAAATTAAAATTTATTAATTCACTTAAGATAGTGCTAATAAATTCATACTTGTTAACATTAATAGCATATTTTAAGCAAAAAAATTACATTTTTCAAAACAAAATTAGAAGAGTAGCATTGTTTCACTTTTTGTTTCTAAATCTCTATATTATTTTTTATTTTTTTGGCTGTGTTGGGTCTTCGTTGCTGCGCGCGGGCTTTCTCTAGTTGCAGCAAGCGGGGGCTACTCTTCATTGCGGTGTGCGGGCTTCTCATTGCAGTGACTTCTCTTGTTGCGGAGCACGGGCTCTAGGCGCGCAGGCTTCAGTAGTTGCAGCACAGGGCTCAGTAGTTGTGGCACGTGGGCCCTAGAGCGTGTGGGCTTCAGTAGTTGTGGCGCACGTGCTTAGTTGCTCTGTGGCATGTGGGATCTTCCCGGACCAGGGCTCGAACCCATGCCCCCTGCATTGGCAGGTGGATTCCTAACCATGCATTACCAGTGAAGTCCCTAAATCTCTTTAATGTCTGGCTTAACAGAGCACAACTGGGTTCGCAGATTGGCTTCTGGACTCAGTCCATTGTGATCTCACACATTAAGTTGGCTCTGGAAAGCTCCTCTATACACTCGTGAGAGGATGTGAGTGCAAAAGGCAAATAACATCTTAGTATTAACATGAAAATAATTTTGACCTCCCAGACCCCCCTGTGATGAAGCCTGGAAAGCCACTCCTTTAGCTAATTTCAAAGGAGGGAAGAAGGGGGGTTATTACCGCATAGTTTGGGGACCTTCAGGAAATTGGCAGCCAGTGTCAGGGCTTGGAAGTAGGGCCGTAGCTCTAGAATCACAGCCCTGATTCTGCCACTTACTTACTAGCTGTGTGACTTTGGAGTTATTTAACCTCGTATGCCTTTAAAATGGAGCTCCTGAAAGGACCTGGCTGTAACGGCTGTTGTGAGTCTTAGTGAGATAATGTAGGTAAAGTGTTTAGCTGATAGTAAGTGCTCAACATTAGCTTTGTTTCTTTGGTGTTTATCACTGTTAAGGTGACAGTCCATTATGAACCTGTTTGCACATGTATCAAATGAGGCTGTTCTGGATGGTCCCGAAATGAAGATCTCACCCGGCTCTAACATTCTGTGATTTTGCTCTGAAGCCTTCCTTTCCCACATTAGAGGTGGGAACTAGCGTGGAGGTATATACGATGCTGGTGGTAAGAAAAGCACTTATTTTTCTGTTGTTTTTGATAATCAGCCACCCTTCCCTCTACCCCTCTCCTGCTAATAAATCTATTAAAAACTTTCAAGGGCTTTAAGAATAAAACTTGGTGAAAAAAATTGTTGTTTTCTTGGGAAAAATTAAATTTAGCTCTTTCATTTGGAGCCAATACAGATAATAGAGCAAAGAGACATTGAAAAATTTGTTTCCTGGTCCCATGGTGGTTTCAGGTCAAGGTCATAATAGGGTTTATCTCATGTCTGAATTTAATTGAAGGGTAAATGAAATGATGCTGAGAGATTTTGCTGACTCCTCAGTTTACAAAAATACACAGACTAGGTAATAGACTTTTAATGGAAGAGGAAAGTAAGGAGTCTGGATTCATGGAATGGGGCAGAGGAGAGAAAATGGGCGAAAAAGCATTTTGAAAAGGCAAACATTAGACCTGCAGTTTGATTGAGGACCCAGATCAGAAGAAATCAATACAAATGCTTTGGTTTATTTTTTTTCCCTCCATTTTCACTTAAGTACCAGTTTCTAATACAGTGAAAAGCAGGAGCAAATATTAGAAAGGAGATAAGACAAATGGTCTCAGAAGTAATAGGAAGTACAGCACGTGTTGCATGCTGCTTAGTTTAAGTTTACCGGAGCCTTGCTACAGAGCCCTGAGGGAAGGCATGAAGATTTGCATAGGAGGACTTCATTAAAGGGGGATTCTTAGAGGATATCTTGAGAACATCGCAGCTAAAACGCTATTGCTTGATATGGGCTTGCAAGGACCTTACAATAGCAAGGCTTGACTTTGGTGTGAAAATGTGCTAGAATTCAAATCACAGAAACTTGTGTTGATAGCAAGGAATAGCAAGAAATATGCTATATGATAGCAATATGCTATATGATAGCAAGAAATCATATCACGATTAGCAGACACCATGGAATAATGCTAAAATTTTATACTTAGAGGTAACTGTCAGGATAGCAGCTTCAGAGTTTATAGATAGAATTGTTTGCCTGATATGATATGATATTGGTAATTTTGATACTACTGACATTACTAGAGTGATACTTAATGTCGACTTTTCTATCGAAAGCCATTTGATACGATAATGGAAAGCAGGGGTCTTGTAGGGTGAGAAACGAGCTCACGTTGAACCAGCAAACTGCTTCTGACAAAGACAGAGGTGTTTGTGCTCAAGGGAAGAGAATAACAGCTATAATCAGATAGATTGGGAACTCTTTTACTTGTGGTAATCACTGGAAAAATGAATGATATTTTTCATCTTTTTCAAAAATATGTAGATCAGAAGGAGCTGAATCTGGTTTGTTGCCATTTGCGACCTAAAACCATTATCTCTTGACCTTATCCCCTATGGAACTAGAAGTCATCACTTGCAATTTGTTTCATCATCAAAGCTGTTATCTGCCTGAGTCTCTCATCTATCTCAGAAAGTATATGGAAAAAGCCCTATCATGGCAGAGGGACACACATGCACCCCACGGGTCCTTCTTTTTGTACTGAGCAAATATGTTCCCGATTCTGGCCCCAGACAGTTCTCCTGAACTGGAGACACTAAACCTCTGGCTTATGCTTCCAGAGATCTGGGACATGGTTCTGTGGTTACCTGGTGCTATGGCACGTATGTGCCCTGATGACTGTGTCTGGGATCAGGCATCCAGGCTGGTGTCCATTAAAATGGAAAGGAGGGATGAACGGTGAGAGAAGCAGGAACGACTTTTCCCCCTGAAGGACTGAGTGAGTTGATCTATGCGGCAGACAGACTTCTGTTGATGCTATTGGAAGATGCCTAGCATTTTCTGGGCAAATAGTAGGTGCTCAAGTAACAGTTTGATTGAAGCCCTCAGATGGTACAACAGAGCAGGACACACCCATGTAATATGTTCCTCTGATGATTAATTCAGAGAAAAGGCTGCAAACTGGTTTCTTTTCTCTGTTTACACACTAGACAATCTGCTTCGGGAAGAAAATGATGACATTTAAATTCCAGTACTGTCTGTCCTTTGCAATAACTGGCACTTTAGCAAAACTCTGCTGAAATAGGAAGGATTTTAAGAATGTTTACCTCCTTGAAAATGGCGGAGAGAATTGAGAGAGGAGGGTTTCCGGTATCGACTTCAGCATGGATTTGTGAAAGTAGCTTAACTTCTCTGTCCTCACTTTTCATCTTTCAGAAGTGAGATGCTTTCTTGTGGGAGATATGGCTAATGCTCACCCATATCTAGTTCTTTTCACCTTTTGGGTGTGTAAGAGGTTTGCACTTTCCAACCCATTTTACAGTTTGGTGGGACCATGAGACCAGTATTGGCCAATGATTTATAGGCAGAAATAATGTGTGTCATTTCCCTAGGAGAGCATTTCATCGCTAGTGGGAGACCTCCAGCTTTGTCTTGTCCATGCTGCTGCAACCAGGAATGTTCCAGATGGTGGAGCTTCCATCAGCCTGGGTACCAGTGAGAAGATATGGAGCAGAGCTCTCTTCCCACCTTCACCTGTATCAGCATCAATGCACGCTGGACATATAATGTGAACAAAGAAGAAAGTTTTGTTTCAAGTCTCTTGGATATGAAGGCCAGTTGTCACCACAGCATAACTTAGTTTATTCTGACTGATACATGCCTATTGCTTGATTCTTTAACTTGAGGATTATTTCATTAGTTTTTATCCCTTTTTCAATACACAGGCATCTGGTTCTCAGGCTTTAGAGTACATCAGAAGCATATCCTGCTGGTTCAATTTGCAGATTTCTGGGCCTTATTTCCTCAGTATATCTGGTGAGAGTTCCAGGAATCTCCTTTGTAAAAACAACAACAACAAAAACAAAACGAGGGTTTTTACATGATTCTGATTCAGGAGGGAAGACCACGCTTCAAGAAATGTTGTAAATCTGTATCATGCTGTAAAGATTCTGGCTATTATTTCTCAAGTTCTCCTAGACAGACATGTTCAGATATTAGTAAAAGACTAAAGGCATTTAGGACAGCAATAAGTGTAATGAAT
This sequence comes from Lagenorhynchus albirostris, assembly GCF_949774975.1. Classification (NCBI taxonomy): domain Eukaryota; kingdom Metazoa; phylum Chordata; class Mammalia; order Artiodactyla; family Delphinidae; genus Lagenorhynchus; species Lagenorhynchus albirostris. The sequence goes on from NC_083099.1 coordinate 40,315,761, forward strand.
ATAAAATTCACCAGCTCTGTTTCAAGGCTGCATGAAGCAGAGATAAAGTGAAGACACGGCAGTGGTGATTAATAAACCTGACCACTTTCTAGATGAGAATTCTAAAGATTATAAATCATTTGGAAATTGAAGAGATGACCTGGACAACAAATCAGAATTAAGAAATATCAAGTCAGGGGCTTCCCTGGTGGCGCAGTGGTTGAGAATCTGCCTGCCGATGCAGGGGACGCGGGTTTGTGGCCCGGTCCGAGAAGATCCCACATGCCGCGGAGCGGCTGGGCCCGTGAGCCATGGCCGCTGGGCCTGCGCGTCCGGAGCCTGTGCTCCGCAATGGGAGAGGTCCCAGCAGTGAGAGGCCTGCGTACCGCAAAAAAAAAAAAAAAGAAAAAAAAAAGAAAAGAAATATCAAGTCAGAAATGGATTTGAAGAAGTAAAAGTAGAAAGCATTGAGACATTTCCCTCACAGTTGATTTGAGAGGGAGGTGGAGAGCGGGAGCCAGGGAGACGTTAGAGCAGGGGGAGGAGGAAGCTGGGTTTAACTCCACTTGTGGGCTTTGTTCTAGACCTAGATCTCTCAGTTTGACTCAACATCTTGATATAGTACCGCCATTTACAAAGATTATGGTTTTCTATGTATTCAAAGGAGGTGTTCTTTAACCCTCTAGAGGTGGGTTTTACTGAGTTCACAGAAGGAATTTGCTCCTCTAAATTTTGAAATAGAAGACTTTTTGTTAAGATAATGATTTTATTCCTTTCATCCACCCCCAGCTATCTATCATTTCTCGTAGTACTGGAGAGACTATAGACCTGTGTGCTATAGCATTGCACCAATTCCATAGAATCATTTAGGGATCCTTCCTCTTGTAGTTTATCATGGGTGATGGGGTGACTACTCACAACTAGTAGAAGTAGCAGTGGAGACAGAGCAGGCTGCAGCATGGTGTCTCCAGGCAGTGTGGTCTTTCTGAACCTGTAGGATCTACTTGCTCCAGAATTGTGTCTAGAGAAGAAAAAACTTCCCAAGGCAGAATCATCCATTAGAAATGGAGAGGGGCTTATCAGGGTTTGGGTAGAAAGAAGTGGGGACAGTACCCACCTAGGACATTAAATCAAGGAGACAGCCTAGCAAAAATGGAGGTGGTTCTGCCAGCTGATATTTGGGGTGTCCTGAAATCATGGTCTTATACATTGAGCCCCTCATCTTCCCCATCCCCTGTTATCTCCAGGGAAAATCACATGGGGTCCACTTGTCCCCACCATATCGATATGCTGCTCAGTCTGTCCTTGAGTGATTCCTTTTCCCATGCAAGGTTGCCTTTGCTGTTCCTTGTAAACAAATGTTATTTGTGTAAACATTTGAGAAGAGGGTGTAGAAGTAGTAGGCAGCAAAATTTTTTTGGGTTCTATACTGAGTGTTGGCCTGGGTCCTTCACTCTGCACCCTCACCTCTACTATGAAGGGGTTCAGAGTATAACATGCCAAAATATACTACTTTGTCATAGGATTATTTTGAGCTGAAGGCAATTGATTAAAAGCTCTCTGCCTTCCCCCTATCTGCTTGAGAGTAGAATATAAATTTCCCTTATGAAGGTGTCTCCCCCCACCACCATTCCTCATACCAGGAAGGGAATAACAACCTTATCACTGGAGATGGATGACACCAAAAAAAGAGTCTATACAAACAAACCTTACTAAATAGCCCTTATCTTCTATCAGTTTCCCCATATATTTGCCTTCCCATAATTTGCTGCCCCTAGAGGCTCAAAGTCCTCTTCTTGTCACTTCTCTAAAAAATTATTGTTCTTTGCTAAGCTTCTATATGAGCAAGTTCTAACCATCCCTTTGAATTACCCATCACTGAGTGCTCCTGTGTGTATGCACGATGCACATGTTAATAAACTTCTGTTCCTTTTTCTTTTGTTAATCTGTCTTTTGTCAGTCTAACACACAGGGCCCCAGCCTGCGAATCTAAGATGGGTAGAGGAAATATATATTTTTCCTCCCCTATAATGCCATATCCTCTTTTTTCATGCCATAATTTTAATGATTTTTAACTCATGTAATTTAGAAGGAAAATTTTTGTTGAAAGGGAGAGAAAGCCAAATCGAACTAGCTTATGCAGAAAAAAAAAGTGAATATGAGTGCACACATATGTTGTGTGTGCCTGCGTGTCTGTGTCATATACCTGAATAGTCCAGGGGTATTTGTGTTCAGTATGTCTGGATCTACGTACTCAAATGATGTTGCCAGGAATCTGACTGTGCTTTCCTCAGTCCTGCTTTCTCTTGGGTTGTTTTTATTCTCAATCAGATTCTCCTTAAGAGTTAGCAAATATTCTCATGACTTGCTTTTTTCTAGATTAGTGAAATCAATGGAAGAAGAGTACTGATTTCTCTGGAATTCCAGCGTAAGTTCTAGGGCTGACATCTGTTGGCGGTGACTTGCTTGTCTCGAGTCATATCCCATCCTTGAACGAGTTACTGTGCATGTTCAGGTGGACTCTGCTAATTGGCCAGGCCTTGACTACATTCCCACCTGAACTATATGAAAGAGGCAAGGTGGGGCTTCCCTGGTGGCACAGTGGTTGAGAGTTCGCCTGCCGATGCAGGGGACACAGGTTCGTGCCCCGGTCTGGGAAGATCCCAATTAAAAAAAAAAAAAAAAAAGAAAAAAATGAAAGAGACAAGGGGAAGGAGTGGTTCCCCAAAGAAAATATCCGAATATTCTTACCAGAGAGGGCAGAAATAGCTGCTGGAAGCCAAAACTCAGAAAACTGTCCACAGCAGAAGGTATATTGATATCTCCTGGCTAACAGTGAAATTTGAAGTTTTTAGGTTCTAATAAGCAGGTGAGAGAACGAGACTTGGGTTTACTTCTTTCTCATTCACTTTATCAACTAGTCAGTTTATGAGAGGATAAAATCTAGTTTTCAGGAGTAACATTCTTTGTTTGACCTGTTTTAGGAACCAAGAGGGAATTTGCATAATAGGATTAATGTTGCTTCTTATTAGTGCCACATAGTCTAAAGCTCTTCAGGATTCCTATTATAAACTTTCATTTTACTCTAATATCCAAACTTGCCATTTTTGTCAATGAGAGGTATATTGTCATATGCACAGTTCAACACATATATCATTTTATATTTGGTGCAAGACTCTTTACTGCTTTTTATAATGAAAGTCACTCGTTCTTAGAGGTGTAAAGCAAAGTTCACCTTGAATACATGTACCACAATGTTCATTGTAGCACTATTTACAATAGCCAGGACATGGAAACAACCTAAATGTCCATCGACAGATGAATGGATAAAGATATGGCACACATATACAGTGGAATACTAGCCATAAAAAGAAACGAAATTGAGTTATTTGCAATGAGGTAGATGGACCTAGAGTCTGTCATACAGAGTGAAGTAAGTCAGAAGAAGAAAAACTAGTACCGTATGCTAACACATACGTATGGAATCTAAAAAAATGGTACTGATGAACCTAGTTGCAGGGCAGGAATAAAGAAGAAGATGTAGAGAACGGACCTGAGGACATGGGTGGCGGGGGAGGGGAAGCTGGGACGAAGTGAGAGAGTAGCACTGACATATATACACTACCAAATGGAAAACAGATAGCTAGTGGGAAGCAGCTGCATAGCACAGGGAGATCAGCTCGGTGCTTTGTGACCACCTAGAGGGGTGGGATAGGGAGGGTGGGAGGGAGGCTCATCAGGGAGGGGATATGGGGACATATGTATACATATGGCTGATTCACTTTGTTGTACAACAGAAACTAACACAACATTGTAAAGCAATTATACTCCAATAAAGATGAAAAAAAAGTTCACCTTGATATTGATGAAATTACCCTGGAAATAATAACTGCAGAGAAGTACTCTGTGCTAGAATCCTTTACTTTCTTAAGTTCAGTATTAAGAAGATGGGCTTTGGTGAAACCCCAGCCATCCACTGAATGAGCAGGGTGACCTTGGGCAAGTTACTCAGCCTCGTCTGTAAAATGGGATAGTCAGAGAACCTCTCTCTTAATGTGGTGTGAGGATTAAGTGAACGCAGGTAAAGACCTTAGAACAGTGTCTGGCACGTTGTTGGGATTCGATAGATGTTACCTATTCTAACCTTTTAGATAGAGATGACCTGAATTGTTAGTTCCTTTCATAGAAGTCCTTTATTGGACAATTTTATGTGCAGGTTGAAGGTAGGAGCTAGTGGTTTGGGATTTGCAGACTAAATATTTCTTACCGCATTCTTTATAAAAACTTCCAAAATGGGATGAAGTTTTAAGTAAAGGAAACTCTAACTTCTAAATGGTTATAGTTATCATGAAAAAAAGAAAAATAAAGTAATTATAAAAATTGTGAAGAAAACAAAATTAATTCTCCATTACTGACAGATTATAAAAGCCTAGGCATTTAAACACGTAATTGGAGAAACTGATGAATAATTATTTTTAAGATATAAAATATTAGAAAGAATACATATAATATACTTATTATATAAGTAATTACACACTCTCACGGGGGTGAGATGGGGGAAGAAGAAAGGGAGGAGAGAAACGAGGATACTAGTTTGAGGCCTGGTTAAATCTATGCTGCTGTGTTTTCTTCATTCCAGATTCTGCTCTCTGGTGTTTCTGATCCCAGTTTTGTGATCTGACTTGACTCCTTCATGACTCCTTTTTCTAGCTTTGTGATGTTGAACTGCTTCTGAGTCTTCTTGATTCTGACATAACACCTTGAGCATGCACCCCAAAGTGGGTGTTTCAACCTAGGATCCAGCCCTGCTGAAGCCAGGAGCATGTTTGGTTCCTTTAGAGAGGAGGAAAAAATTCCTTCTCTAGTTATTTAACTAAATTGGGCTTTCAATCTAAGAGAATGGTAGGCCTGGTATTTCCATTAGGACATAATCTTATATGACCAACAGACCAGTGAAAATATTGTGGTTTAAGAATTCATCTGATATCAGCATAGCATTGCATATCATAGGACCATCCTTCAGTTGGTTAGTCTAGTCAAAACTTCAATTGGACTGAATGTTTAAATGAATTGGCCCATGAGATGTTTGCTCTTATCCTTTTTCTCCAAGGTTTTATTTTTAAAATTTGTGGAACTTCCCCAGGAGAAACATTTGATATCTTGGCATTAATGACCAGGTTACTGCAAGATCCATATAAAAGCAGAGCACAACCTGGAGAGTTTGTTAAAATAACGCGCATTTATCAATGGGTCTCTAATTCCTTATGTGGAAAATTGATTCATTATCATTATATAGGGCAGAGTTTAAAGAACTGTCTAATGTAATGGGCTTCAGTTGTCTATTGCTTATTTTACCCTGATTTTCCCAAATTTGCTTTAAAAAGAAAGCCTTTAAAAGTTATTTTAAAGTTTTTTTTTAATTATAAAAGTGATAAATTGGAACACTATGAAGCTGTTAGAAACAACAGACAAGGTTTGCACACATCATAGACAGATCTTAATATATTTCTGAATGAAAAAGTAAAAATGAAATGAAAGAAATACCACAATACCATTTATGTAATTAAAAAAATACATATCAGATCAGTCATATGCATTTTGTTACACAGTACCATGGTTTCCTGTGGGAAAGGAATGGGAGTGAAAGAGAAAAAAACAGACAAGAGAGAGGCCTTGTAAGAACAAATGGTGATACATATATATATATATATATATATATGCTCCTGAGAACCAATAAAAAACTGTAACTGTAAAAAGGCAAATAAAAACACACTCACTGGGGCTTCCCTGGTGGCCCAGTGGTTAAGAATCTGCCTGCCGGGCTTCCCTGGTGGCACAGCGGTTGAGAGTCCGCCTGCCGATGCAGGGGACACGGGTTCGTGTCCTGGACCGGGAAGATCCCACATGCCGTGGAGCGGCTGGGCCCGTGAGCCATGGCCGCTGAGCCTGCGCGTCCGGAGCCTGTGCTCCGCAACGGGAGAGGCCACAACAGTGAGAGAACCGCGTACCGCAAAAAAAAAAAAAAAAAGTATCTGCCTGCCAATGCAAGGGACACGGGTTCGAGCCCTGGTCCGGGAAGATCCCACATGCCACAGAGAAACTAAGCCCGCGAGCCACAACTGCTGAGCCCGTGTGCCACAACTACTGAAGCCCGTGCATCTAGAGCCCATGCTCTGCAACAAAAGAAGCCACCGCAATGAGAAGCCTGCGCTCCACAACGAAGAGTAGCCCCTGCTCACTGCAACGAGAGAAAGCCCGCGTGCAGCAACAAAGACCCAACGCAGCCAACAATAAATAAAATAAATTAAAAATATATATATATGAAAAGAAAAACAAACACACTCATTAATCCACTGTCCAACCAAATAATCACTGTTGGCATTTTTATCTATTCATTTACAGCCTTTCCTTCTTTTTTAAAGAGAAAAATCTTGAACACTTTCCGTTTGGTTTTCTGAAGGACTAAAAGGCATAGACTTACTCATAGCAACTTGAAATTTGTGAGCCTGTGAAGCCAAAACAAACTGCTTTATTCTATTACCTGTTTTCACTCCTTCCTAATTTACCATTCCCCCCTTTCCTTCTGTCTTCCTGTAGAATATCTGAGCTCAAGTATCCAGGGGTAATTGGGAATATGATCCAGATCTCTTGAGAAGGGCCTGAGTGGTGATAATGATGTGGATGGTGTCAGTCTTTGAAGGCCATTCATTTAACACATAATTATTAAGCAGTGAATTTATTAATTGATGTAATTAATTCTACAGTTATTTATTGAGAAACAACTATGTGCTAAGAACTGAACTAGTAGAGGGGACTAGGGGAGGATTACAAATCCTGTGATTGGTTGATTCTTTATAAGTATTTACTGTTGTACTAGCCATGTGCATAGTCCCCCTAACTTGCAATTTTTAAGGTAATCTGCAATTTTTAGAGGTAAAGTATTTGGGAGTAAAGTCAATATGAAGCAAGTCTTCTTGTTAGGAGGAAGACTTTTCTGTTGGAGGAATTTCCTTCTGAGCTCTAAAACACTTTAGTCTATAGATGGGCCATAAGTATTCACTTAAAAAGGCTATGTAGAATTTTACCTTTGCTTAAACTATGAAGAAAGGGTTGGGTAAGAAAAAATTAACCTATACACAAGATTGTGAGAAAATGTTTAAATCTACTTAAGGACATTTTCAAGCATCTTTGCTCTTTTTTTTTTTACTGTGCATTATAACAGAAAAATTACAATTTTAACCATTTTTAAGCTACAGTTCAATGGCATTAAGTGCATTCACATTGTTTGCAACCATCATGACCATCTATCTCCAGAACTTTTTCATCTTCCCAAACTCCATACTCACTAAACAAAAACTTCCCAATCCCCCTCCCCTCAGCTTCTGGCAAATATCATTCTACTTTCTGTTTCTATGAATTTGACTATCCTAGTGCTATAGACTAAATTCAGATTCCCTCCCAAATTCATATGTTGAAACCTAATCTCCATTGTGATGGTTTATGGAGATGGGGACTTTAGGAGGTGATTAGATCACAAGGGTGGAGCCCTCGTGAATAGGATTGGTGCCCTTATAAAAGAGACCCCAGAGAAGGAGACTGGTGAGGACACAGTGAAAAGACGGCTGTTTATGAACCAGGAAATGGGACCTTATCAATGCCAAATCTGCCAGTGCCTTGATCTTGGACTTCTCAGCCTCCAGAGCTGTGAGAAATAAGTATGTGTTGTTTATAAGCTACCAAGTCTATGGTATTTTGTTATAGTAGCCCAAACTGACGAAGATACCTTGGGATCTCATATAAGTGGAATCACACAATACTTGTCTTTTTGTGACTGACTTATTTCTCTTAGAATAGTGTCTTCAATGTTCATTCATGCTGTAGCACTGTTACTGAAAGTGGGGTCTGACTGCTCACCACTCAAAAGCCAATAAAGAGGCAAGGTTGGTGGAAAGGAAAGTTTGCTTTATTTCAGATGCCAGCAACAATGGGGGTGGGGGAGTGGGGGGGACTCCTGTCCAAAGGCCGACTCCCACTCAACTGCCCCACTGACAGTCAGTGGGCAAGAGCTTTTATAGGTGAAGGGGGGGGGCTACATGAAGAAACAGTACAATCAGCTCTGACAGTCATCTTGAAATTGGGCATGCGGTGGTCTAATCAGTGTCAATTTGATTGTTTTAAGTACAGTTAATCTTCAGTTCCAGGGTCAGTTTGTTTCCATTTCCTTGAGGCCAGTTCTCAGAATTGTGGCAGTTTATGTCATGGCTATTATCTGGTCATCATGTAGTTACCTTCTTCCACCTGCTGGGGGTTTCAGTATCTATAAGACAGCTCACAGGATATGGCTCAGAATTTTATCTATAGCCCTTGAGAAGGAACTAAAGTCCTTCACTGTACTTAATGACTAAACTATTATTATTTAGTCTTGTTGGACTGTTTCCCTTTGTTTCTGCATTTTCTCACTTCTCTGATTAAAGTTACTCTTTGGCTAAAGGTTTTCCACAGACAAAAGGCAGGCTGAGGACATTGGGGGCAAGGAACATAGGGCCCTGTTCTGTTTCAGCATGAGTCAGAATTTCTTTCCTTTTTAAGGCTGAATAACATTCTGTTGTGTGTATAGACAACATTTTGCTTATTCTTCTGTTGATGGACAGTTGGTTGCTTTCACTTTTTGGCTATTGTGAATGATTTGGCTGCTTTGAACATGGGTGTGCAAATATCTGTTTGAGTGCCTGCTTTCAATTCTTTTGGGTATATACCCAGAAGTGGAATTGCTAGATCATATGGTAATTCTATGTTTAAGTTTTTGAGGAACCACCATTCTGTTTTTCATAGTGGCTGCACTGTTTTATTAATACATTCCCCCCAGCAATGCATAAGCATTCTAATTTTCTACATTTTTGCCACTACTTTAAAAAATATATATATAACCCTCCTAATGGGTGTGAGGTGGTATATCATTGTGGTTTTAATTTACATTTTCCTAATGATTAGTGATATTGAGCATCTTTTCATGTCCTTATTGGCCATTTGTATATTTTCTTTAGAGAAACATTTATTCAAGCCTATTGTTAATTTATAAAACAGATTGTTTGCTTTTGAGTTGTAGCAGTTCTTTATTTATTCTACATATTAATTTCTTACCATATATATGATTTGAAAATATTTTCTCTTTGGGTTGCCTTTTCATTTACACCTCTTTCAAGCAAGTTTTTTTAAAATTAATTTTTATAGGAGTATAGTTGATTTACAATGTTGTGTTAGTTTCTGCTGTACAGCAAAGTGAATCAGTTATATGTATACATATATGCACTCTTTATTAGATTCTATTCCCATATAGGTCATTACAGAGTACTGAGTAGACTTCCCTGTGCTATACAGTAGGTTCTCATTAGTTATCTATTTTATATATAGTAGTGTGTATATGTCAATCCCAATATCCCAACTTCTTCCTCCCCCACTTTCCCCCTTGGTAACCGTATGTTTGTTTTCTATATGTGTGACTCTGTTTCTGTTTTGTAAATAGGATCATTTGTACCACTTCTTTAGATTCCACATATAAAGGATATCATATATTTGTCTTTCTCTGTCTGACTTACTTCACTCAGTATGACAATCTCTAGGTCCATCCATGTTGCTGCAAATGGCATTATTTCATTCTTTTTTATGGCTGAGTAATATTACACACACACACACACACACACACACACACACACATATGTATACCACATATTCTTCATACATTCCTCCATCTATGGACATTTAGGTTGCTTCCATGTCTTGGCTATTGTAAATAGTGCTGCAATGAACATTGGGGTTCATATATCTTTTCAAATTATGGTTTTCTCCAGATATATGCCCAGGAGTGGGATTGCTGGATCATATGGTAGCTCTATTTTTAGTTTTTAAGGAAACTCCATACTGTTCTCCATAGTAGCTGTACCAATTTACATTCCCACGACAGTGTAGGAGGGTTCCCTTTTCTCCACACCCTCTCCAGCATTTATTGTTTGTAGATTATTATAATTTTTTTTTTTTTTTGCGGTACACGGGCCTCTCACTGTTGTGGCCTCTCCTGTTGTGGAGCACAGGCTCCGGATGCGCAGGCTTAGCGGCCATGGCTCACAAGCCTAGCCGCTCCGCAGCATGTGGGATCTTCCCAGACGGGTGCACGAACCCGTGTCCCCTGCATCGGCAGGCGGACTCTCAACCACTGCGCCACCAGGGAAGCCCTATTGTTGGTAGATTTTTGATGATGGCCATCTGACCTGTGTGAGGTGATACCTCACTGTAGTTTTGATTTGCATTTCTCTGATAATTAGTGATGTTGAGCATCTTTTCATGTGCCTCTTGGCCATCTGTATGTCTTCTTTGGAGAAATGTCTATTTAGATCTTCTGCCCATTTTTTGATTGGGTTGTTTGTTTTTTTGATATTGAGCTGCATGAGCTGTTTGTATATTTTGGAGATTAACCCCTTGTCAGTCACTTCATTTGCAAATATTTTCTCCCATTCTGTGGGTTGTCTTTTCAAGCATCTTTAATGTAGCTTAGGAACATATATTTATATGGAAGTATCCAACACTGAGGCACAGAGGCAGTAGAAAAGGGGCTTTGCATCTTCTCATATTCAGGTTGCAGGAGGAGACAAACAGATTATTAGAAAACAGAGTAATAGGAAACACCAAAGGCTAGAAGAGCACAGAGGAAAAAACTCTGCTGCATTAAGTGTGAAGTGTTTATATCTGTTCATTAAGGCAGTTCCCCCAAAGACCTCCACTGTATTTCTCATCCACCCTAGGGTATCAAATATGTACCCATATACAGATGACTCCCAAGTCCCTAATAGGAGGATAAGAACCCAATTTCTACCTCTAGACTTATCATCTCTTCCTGAATGTCTTGCAGGTATGTCATAATCTTGTTCTGGTCTGTTCATATATTTAAAAAGAAAATATATGAATTTTATTCTATCAAAAAGTATAATGACTTACTTCTTCATCAAATTCTGAGTTTACTTCCTTAAAAAAATTGCTGCACTTTCATTTTCAAGGTCATTTTTGTACCTATATGATGCTTAGATAATACAGAATAAATAAAAAGTAATTTTCAGCTCACTTTGTCATTGCCATATTTTTGATGTTTGATTGAATGTGAAATATTATTCATAGATGATATTTAGAATTTCAGCAAGAAGGTTAGTATAAATTTTCTATGACTTCGGGTGATTGCTTTTAATATTCTAGAAAGATTTTGATAGAATAAATATTTCACTATTTTAAAAGCTGCAAGAGCTGTTGATCATAAAGAAAACAATATGTGTAACTTTGTGATTCTAAAGTTAGACTTAAATTTTTAATCTTATCCTTAATTTATTTTAGCCATTGAACACTCATTTTGCTCATCCATTTAATAATTGATTTTGGAGAGTGTGATTCTTTAAAGGAGATCAAAACAGAGCAGATAAGTCAGATTTTTCCAGTGCATGAATTCTTTCCTGTGAATATATTAGATGTTCAGAATCCATACAAATGCTTTTTATAAGGCTGCTTATTATTCACAGATGATGATTAAAATGATGATGAATAAGAGGTATGTGTTTTTTATAGTTTACAAAGCACTTTTGCATATATTATATCATTTTATCCTCATAGAAGATTTGTGAAATAGGCATTATTTTTATCATTTCTACTTTATAAGTGAGGAAATAAAGGCAAGGGAGAATCTAAACGACCTGCCCAAGGTCACTGAGCAAGATCTTGGATCCAACCCTAGCCTTCTGCCTACAAACTGTGTATCCTTTCCATCAGTTGCCACATCTCCCCTCATGTTTCTTGGTACATGAATTTGCTTTTCTTTAAAGTTTTCGGGATCTACTATTGACCTGCAAAAATCGCTTGTGATCATTTTCCAACGTTTCTCACGTGAAGAAGTTGACCCGTGTCATTCACAGGAGAAATTTGGTTATTATTGTAGAAGGAATGAATTCTCAGTCCACCAACTGAATTGTTTAATTTCTAGTTCATGGTCCCATGTTGCCTAGTGTTTCCTAATGGGAAAAGCTTAATCAATCAGGATACATATATTCCTTTGTTTTCTCAGTCAATTCAAGATTTTCTTTCATCACCAACCTTTGCACAAAGGCTGCTTCTGAGTACTCAGAAACTTTACAGAGTCAGGGCATCTGTGGAAGGTGGTGGAAGCATTAGGTCTCTGGGTTTCATTTGTCCAGGCTGGTATCTGCTGAACAGTCCATCAGCCCATCTGGTCCCCAAGCATCATCTCTTCCTGTCAGCATCTGCTGAGATGTCTGAGCTCCCAGCTGGCCTCTGATCATCAGCCTCCTCTGGCATCTGCTGTGGTATCCTTCTTGTTCTTACAGCAAGGCTTGCTCAGGCCTGCTTGCCTTCAGTGCCATGTCTTCCTGGCTCTTAACTACAAGGGGCAAAGGTCTTCTGCACCTTAGGTCTTGCTCAGAGGCTGTGAACCTGTGGTGGGCTCTCTGTAGACATTGGTTTCTATTCACCAGCCCTGCAAGGCAGGGAGTCCTCTCTCCAAGGCTTGCTCCTCCCTGAGCTGCACCTGGGAAGGGTGTTGCCTTACCATTATTTCCTCCTCTCTCCACACTATGCCTGGGTGTAGGTAGTGTGCAGGGGTCCTTCCTAGGGACACCCATCATTGGCCATCTATCTTCTCCAAGACTCCCTGTTCCATTCTCCAGTCCAAGGGTTTCTTTTTTCATATATATGATTCCCTTGAATATTTAATTTGTTACTTAAGTATTAATTATTTATTTACTAAATTACTTAATAGGCAATTTCCTTTTATCCCTATGCCCTCCTTCTTTCTCCTCCTTACTTACAGACAACTATTTCAGCTTGTTTAATGAGTAAAGTTTTGTTTGTGTATCTTCTTAAAAATGCATATTGTTTTGTGTGCATGCATTTAATTTACATGAATTAATATTATTCATTTAATAATAATTAATATCATAGCTAACGTTATTAAAATATTATCCTTCTTTATCTGTTTTTTGCCCTCATAGCAGGTTGGTGCTAATGGGGGATTGACACAAGAAGCAGATTGTTTCAGTTTTGAAATCTGAAACATCTGAAATATTTTTGCTTATTTGGATAATTTAGTCATTTTTAAACAGGTATTAAGGACTTCATATTAGCTCGTCAATGGCAGAAAAACAACTGCACTCTCAGCTTTGAGCAGTTCTAGTCTTGAGGACTTCAGTGTAGGTGGGTGTCTTATTGACTATGAGAAAAACCGCATGGCCTGCTTCAAATTCCATTTCCGGAGGTGTGAGTGGAGCCAGGACAGCATGACCTAGCTTAGGTTGAGATGAGATGCCATCACAGCAAGATCTGCAGACCCCTCAACTGCAGGGCCCCTGCAAGTCATTTGGTTGTCAGAGCCGCTGCTCCTGTCAGATAAGGAAGCCTGCTAGTCCTGGAGTGGCACAATCCTGGCTTAAGCGAAATAAAAATATTCCCAGAATCAGCCAGAAATCTAAAAAGACATTGGAGATCAAAATTCTTCACCATTATCAAGATACATACCCAGCCCTGAACTTGAAATCCATGCACTTCCGGGTTGAGTGTATTTTTTTTCTACTGCTGTGAATGACACTCCAAGGCCCAGTGTGAGTGTGGGGTTATTTAAGCACTGTGATGATTCACCATTTTAGCCTTATTTTCTAGCTGCCAGTACCATGGGGGTCAACATATGGCTCTTCTGTCTTTGTTACCATTAACCTTCAGCACAAGGATGGCCAGACCAGAGGACCAGAGAGGACAAGTTCCTGTAAAAACCAAACCTGTACATACACACAGCCTCATAAGACTGAGGGATGGGATTGGAGCAGGGGTCCATATGGGGGTGGGAAGGTGATGCTAAGGAGAGGTGGTGAAGAGAGGCAAGAATTGCTTCCTCTGAAGTCTTGGAAGGAATTTCTTTTTTCATTATTCCTGCTCCTTGTTTCCTGGGTCCTCTCACACCACTTGACTCTCTACTCCCGTCCCAGCAGTCTATGTTCCTGCATTCAGGCAGTGCTCAAAAACATATGGTAGACTATGCCTTATAAAAATCATATTTATTTCTTCTCTCCTTCTAGGAGATTTTACATTGTTATCTTAGGAAATGGGTATGCAGAGACCTTAGTCTATGGTGATTTGATTTGCATAAAACTCAATCACTTAGACATTTCTGAGAGATTATGCTTTGGCTAAAAAAAAAAAAAGTGTAGTCTCTGTTTTGGAGTGCAACATGGTTTCTGTAATAAGTTTCTGAATTTCTTGAGAAATTCAATTGTGAGGCCATCTGATTCAGAGGTTTATGTCCTTGTCTTGAGATAATTGTATTATCTGTACATCAGCAGTGATGTCCTCCTTAGCTAACTGAGTCATCCCACAATTTCTGAAAATATTTTGATTCGATCTTTAGTTTTGGTCAAAGGACAAGAGCAATGCCACCTGTCAAAGAATGTTCACAAAAAAGATCGAATATAGTATTTTTCTGGTTTAATTTCTTCAACAGAGCTAAGGAGGATGTCACTTACTTCTGTTGTTTCTTCCCTTCCCCAACTGTAATCCTGTTGAAAATTTTACTAGGACACAGCATAAATGCAAACTGGTAAATAGTGCCGATAGGTAAAATGATCATTGAAAAAAATTATAGGTGAGCATAGTGATGGGGAAAAAACTAGAAGAATGTAAGAGGGGTTTGCAATTTAGGCAGTCAATGAATTATGACTAAAAGAAAGAGAGACAAATATATGTATGTATGCCCAGGTGACAGAATGACCCACAGTGGACAGAACTCGATAAAGGAGAAGTAAAGTATAGAGGCGAGGTGACTAAGAAAAAGATATTTAAGAAGTGAGAGAGAAAATGAGGAGAGTTTAAAATGAGAAAGCTGAGGCTAAAACATTAGGGAAACCACCCTACAGCAATGAAAACATAATGAACACTTCAAATCAGTGTTTGTAATTAAAAGTGTCGATTTAACGAAAAGGGAAGAAATAGGAATGAGCTTGAGAAGGAAATCAGCTGGAGGAGAATAAGTCACCACAGTGATAGTCTAGTTATTCATTTATTTTCTATTGGAAACATTGCTGTGGGCCTGCCTGATATGAAAACCAGTGACCTAGAGTCTAAAGCTGTTGTATGCCATTAGCAATTTTTTCAGTCATCTTAAAGAAAGAAAATTTAAAGGGCAAATGAACATGATCCAAGATAACCTGGAACTATGAACTGAATGGGAAACTGAACGAGAAATCTGCCCTCTTGAAATGAAAGAGCATGCACCTCATGTTTTTCTCTAAGAGTTTCTTATTTGGCATGGGAAATGTGAGTGGTGTCTGGATAAATTGTTTTGGTAATGTTTCTGAGTCTCTTCTCCTACACAGTTTGAAAGAGTTTTACTTCTCACTCCTCCTCCGCTCTCCCTTCCATTTTGAGGTTTAAGTTTTGCAAATGTTATCCACAAATGTAAAGTTTCTAGCAATTTCTTTTCTAGGATTTTGTCTTATGGACAAATTCACACATGTGGTCAAATATGTATGTCCATCCCTGCAGCATTATCTGTAATGGCAAAAGAAGAAAAACATGTAAGTGTCCATCATCTGCGTAGCATCTATAAGTAAAAGAGGTAACATTTAGAAAATGTTTACTGTGCTTTTCTCTTTTTTCTTTCTGAGCCCCTGAACATCTCCAGTTAGCCTGAGAAGCCCATCAGCCTGGGAAGGGAACATAATCAGTTTTTTACGTGCAAAGGCAGATCATGGAACAGGTGATAGCTTGGAAATCCAAATCCAGGCTGTTGTGAAGAGAGGATTTTGCAAAGATCACTATTTTCTTCCTTCAACATAGGAAGGAACAGAGATGATACTCTTGACTATGATAGCAAAGCCATAGGGCTTTCTTCCATACCTTTAGTGGAAGAAGGAGCCTCTTGAGCAAGGGAAATAAGAGAAAAGATTGACCCTTTTCTACCCTGGGCATTTGGGGAAGAAGAAAGGAAGGAAGTCAGTGGAATAAAATACATGTGTCCCAGTGTTTCCCCTTCCTGATTTTTGCAAGCCTTGAGTGGGACATTAGGTAAAGGCTTCCCCTCCCCAGGTAGGACGTAGAGAGAGATCTCCCGTGCGGCCATGCCCTCATGCACCCACATGAAGCCACATCATTTTGATAGCACAGCTTCAAATTCTACGTGATTCTACCAAAGGGGGCAAAAATAACTGCAGAGTTTGACACTATCATTCTTATCTAAAAGCATTGTGCCTTGTGGCCAGTGAAGCTGAACTTGGGCAACTGACCATGGATGTGAAATTCCAGAAAGAAGCAGCAAACCACCCAATCTTGTCAAGGCTCTTTGTCGATAATTAAAGGATTATCAGAGAGAGATGGATAAAATTCCTCCCTTTATCATCTGGGGTGGAGGTGAGGCATGTGCAACAGTGAAACCAACACATTCAGACTGTTCATCCTTCCTCTCCACCTTGGTGTGTCCTGAGGACCCCTGCCCTTAGCCAGGACCCTTCCCCACCCCAAAAGGCTGCAGTGACATCTCTCCCCTCCCCGTCAGGGGAATGAAGATAAGTCACCACTTAGAACATTCCAGCTAGTTAGAGCATCACCATTCTAAGTAACTAAAAGGTTTACGCTTAGAAATAAATGGTGGTTTATCGTCATCTTTTTCTGCTGTGGGATGGCTGCAGCACACAGGCCCGACAGCAGCTGCTCTCCAAATGCCTGTACCCAGGAGTCTCAGAGAACCGGGCTCAGTGCCCAAAAAATACAAGCACGAAAAATGAAAATACACACCAAAGAAAGTTGGGCAGAAAACAGTCCTGGCTTGGAATTAATGAGCCCCAGCAAATCCCTTTTCTAACAAGAGAATTTCATGTCTATTGTGTCTAGGGGTTGATTTTTGTTTTTAAATAAAATTCTGATTTATTTTAAGGAGGACTTAGAGATTTTTTTTTTAATTTTGATGCATTGTAAAGATATATATATTTATTTATTTATGTTTGGCTGCGTTGGGTCTTCATTGCTGCACGTGGGCTTTCTCTAGTTGCGGCAAGCAGGGGCCACTCTTTGTTGCAGTGCGTGCGCTTCTCTTTGCGGTGGCTTCTCTTGTTGCGGAGCACGGGCTCTAGGCGCACGGGCTTCAGTAGTTGTGGCACACAGGCTCAGTAGTTGTGGCTCACGGGCTCTAGAGCGCAGGCTCAGTAGTTGTGGCACATGGGCTTAGTTGCTCCGCGGCATGTGGGATATTCCCGGACCACGGCTCGAACCCGTGTCCCCTGCACTGGCAGGCGGATTCTTAACCACTGCACCACCAGGGAAGTCTGAGATATTTCTGATATGCATATTTCTGAGTCTGCTGGCAAATTTCGACTCCTAATCCCTTCATTTAAAAAAAATTTTAATCAAACTCTGGAAATAGAGGAAAAGCACATACCTCCCACCCTGAATTAATATTAGGTTTTAAGACGAACACTTCATTGAAAAGTAGACTGAGATTTTATTTGTGGATTTCCCATTATCCAGTTCTGTAAACTTGAGAGAGCCACTTAACCTTTATGGGCTTCAGTTGCCTCATCTGAGAAATGGGCTCAGGTGGATTTTGATAGACTTGCTCCAAGGTGCCTTCCAACCCCAAGAACCTCTGGATCCATGCACACACCTCCCCTCCCCTTTCTGTGACCTTTTCCACCATCTGAGATGTCTTCTTACCTGTCCAGACATTGAGTAACCTAAGGCTAGAGCCTGTCCAGACCCCTCCCCTCCCCACCTCCACAGTTTTTCTGCTCCCTCTTCTCTCTTCCCACCTGGTCTCCATTGGCTGAGGAAGCCAGAAAGTACGTGAGTGTGGATGATCCTGATAGCTTCGGCACTTACCTGTGTCAACTCAAGGAAATGCAGTTTCCTTCCAGGCACTTTTTGCAATGGTCACCAACTCACCCTCTATCTCTGTGCCTGTGTACTTGATTAATGCTCTACCTCCCTCTTAGATGGTAAGCCTCACGTGGGCAGACAGCATGTGTCTTTGGCTTACCCTGAGTCCCTAGTGCCCAGCACCGTGGCCAGCGCGCAGTAGTGGCCCAGTACGTGTTTGTTTGAATGAGTGAATGGGTCCTTTCCAGGCAGGACACCTTAAATCACATTTAGAAGGCAGCTTAAGGTAGACCTTGCTGGAATCCTTGTTGGTTTATGTAGGTCCATCCTGACCCCCAATCTAAAATAGCTACCAGCTTCCGTCCCTCCCCCCTCTACCCACCCATCCACCCTTGGACTTTCTTCATTCTTGTATCCTGCTTTATTTCATTTCCCAGCACGTACTACCTGAATTTATTTATTCCCAGCTTTATCATCTATCTCTTCTATCAGAGTGTAAACTTCTTGAGGCCAGAGACCTTCTTCACCTTATTCAAGGCTGTATCCTCAGCATGTAGAATAGCGGCAACACATAGATGTCGGCTGAGTGAATGAAAAATGACATATTATTTGCAGCTTATTCAAATGACATGGACTCTCTCTGTTTTTTTTGTTGTTGTTGTTGTTTTTTGGGTTTTTTTTTGCGGTACGCGGGCCTCTCACTGTTGTGGCCTCTCCCGTTGCGGAGCACAGGCTCCAGACACGCAGGCTCAGCGGCCATGGCTCACGGGCCCAGCCGCTCCGCGGCATGTGGGATCTTCTCGGACTGGGGCACGAACCCGTGTGCCCTGCATCGGCAGGCGGACTCTCAACCACTGCGCCACCAGGGAAGCCCCTCTCTCTGTTTTGATATCAGTTAGAAACCTCTTCCTTGCAGTGTCCCATGCAGTAGTACCTGGTACTACTCTTCTCCCTGTCCCCAGGAGTATATTGCCTCGTCATATTCTTGTGATTTCCCTTACAGGACCCAAAGCAGAACCCGAGTTCTTGAATGGTGGTCAATTCAGAATAGGTCATCTTCTCCTTCACTTGCTTTACTCCCTTTGCCTTTATTTTTAATTTTCGAGAGCTCTGAGAAGAAAGAGAACAAGAGACTTGAACAGAGTGTACTAACTCTTCAATCCGATAATGTTTCCTTCACTGGGCAGGCAGGCAGGCATGCGTGGTACCCAGGCCTCTCTGGTGAATCAGAAGCATCTGCTCTAGCTAAGCCTGATGTCTTGCAAAGCACTCAAGGCTCCTAGCAGCCTTGAGCATAGTACCCAGGGTACAACCCTTGCCTGCTGTTGCTGCTGCCTATTTGGTGGTAGCTTTTCTCATTCTTTTGTGCCTTGGGGGGGTGTGTGTTTTTGTGTTGTTATCTACAAAATCTCTGAGCTTTCTTAGTGTAAAAGCCAAAGAGAGGAGCTGGATTAACAGATGTTTTTATTTTGCTGTATAGAGGAGAATTAGTATCTTCCTTGTTCAATAAAGAACATTTTCCTACTGTTAAATATCTTCCTTGCTTAATTATGTTTTAAAGTCAAATGTGTGTGTGTGTGTGTGTGTAGGCCGGTGGAGGTTTGGGGGTGGAGTCAGGGGCAGTGGCACATTTGAAATTATTTCTAAGGGAAAGACTTCCTGGCTTCTAAAGATATTGTTCTTCATGCTTCTAATAAACTCTCTTGTTTGTCTGTGTAGCAGGCCCAAATGAACTAGAATTTAATCCAAAGTGGCTGAGTGATTGACACATACTGCTCCCTAAAAGCATGATAAAATTTCTAACCATTGGGAAAATAAGAGAAAATGGACTAGGGAAAAGAAACTTCTTATGTTGTGAGACATTTATCTACAGTGAGTTTGATAGAATTAGAAGTCGCTGACTGACTGCTTTTCATATTATGTTGGGCTTTAGTACTGGCTTTTTAGAGGTAAAGCCAGCTTTAGTTTAGAAAAACATTCCACTTATAAAGTACAGTTGATTTTCATGAATGCTTGACTTTCTTGAAATGGGTTATTCTTCTTAACAATGAAGTGAATATTGAAAACAATTTCTCACTAATATGATGTGAATTTGATGAAAAAGGCATTGTTTCTATATACAGTACAGTAACTCCTTAAAAAAAAAGATTATTTAACCCATTTATTCACTTGCTTTGTATTGGAATCAGACCATATAAATTATTCCTACCAAGAATGTGCTGTTTTATATGATTCTATTGTTAGCCTTTTCCTTCAGATTTCTTCTATAGCTAATTTAGCAAAGCTGCATTTAAATCAGTCCCTGATGAGAGGACCTGGAGTTCACATTTTTGCTTTTAATAGACACATTAGTCTTCCTACATGGTAAGATTTCATAAATGGGTTCTTATTCTTTTCTTGGGAGATAGCTATTATATATAACTCAGTGCATTTCTGGTCTTACCTTAGGGAATTTACAGGGGTTGTCATTGCTTTGGCTTCAGCTGAAATACAAGAGGTTTTAAATCGGATCTTATATTTGTGTTCAGGATTGAGAAAACTCTTCGTGTACCTTTTAACAAGAGTCCTATAAAGGTTATGTTGGCTAAACCAGTTTGAATAACCAAATATTACTTTAATACTTAGTTACTTACAGGTTGCTTTTTCCCCACCCCCAGTAAGAAAAGGAAGGGAGGGAATTTCAGAAGCAGCGATGAGGTGAGGCTACTGGCAGAGTTATTTACATGTCGGCTTTGGGGCATAAAGGCTGTGGGAAGCTGTGAGTGGGGACTTATCCTGCCAGGTGAGAAGCTATGGTTGACTTTAAAACATTATACAATATAATTCATGTTCATAATAGAAAAGCAAGTAATACAAATTAACAAAAATAAGAAAAAAGACTATTCATAATCCTACCAGCCAAAGATAACTACTATTGAAATGTTGTGTATAACCTTTTATGCTTTTTTTTTTTTAAGTTTATGTTTGTCTTTTTATAACTGCAAAAAATGGGATCCTCTGACTAGGATGTTCAATTAAAAATATATATCCTTTATCGCTTAATCAATAACCCTTGTCTCATGCCACATAATACAGGTAGTGCTTATAAGGAGTAAAAGAATGTAGTCACTATTCCAGGTCCCCAAGTGACTGGTCTGAGATGAACTGAAAGAGCACATGGTAGCCCCAGGGAGACTTCAGGAGAGAGAGGAATATCATGCAAAAGCTGCCTCAATGAAGCCTTTAGTTACAATGAAAACGAAAACTCTGGTTATGCATGTTCGGGAGTCACAAAGCAGGACTGGGACATTTACATGAAGACTCATACACAGAATGGTTTGGCTGAAGGGAAGTGGGGTGGTGGTGGATGGGAGTTACAGGATCTGTAACTCCTACCCATTTACTTACCATCTGTCAAGACCTGGAAAGGGTCTGAAATTTGATCCTACTTGCAAGCTAAGAAGTTAGCCTGCTATAGTTTTATGGATGCTGTCAGCAGACAAAAGATGCCTGGATCAGAGGCCAAGGACTTTATTATTCATGGCTCAGCAAGAAACATGAGCTTCATGTTCATGTCGGTTTCCCTTGTCCCTCAAATCTCATGAGGTGACACATGGAGGCTCAGGTAAACTTTACCCATAAAAACTAGGCAAAACTTTTGGTTTTCATGCAATGGGTGTCCCAAAAAATTCAGCCCTCAATCCCCTTCTCTGTATATCTTCACACACATGTTCCCTCCTAATAGAATGTTCCCTACTCTAGTAGAATAGTAGAATTTTCCCTAAAAATTGTATATATTTTTAAAGTTTATTGGCTATACTTTGCTTAAGTCTTTTTAAAAAAATATTTATTATTTATTTATTTGGTTGCACTGGGTCTTAGTTGCAGCACATAGACTCCTTAGTTGCGGCATGTGAACTCTTAGTTGCAGCATGCATGTGGGATCTAGTTCCCCGGCCAGGGATGGAACCCAGGCCCCCTGCATTGGGAGTGTGGAGTCTTAGCCATTGTGCCACCAGGGAAGTCCCTAAAAAATATATTGTTAAAATGCAGTTGCTGCTTTTCAAAATAGCCATCAGTTTTGAAGGACAGTTTACTTAAACATCGGCAAATGCAAACAAAACTGTTCAGGTTCTTTCCCTGTTGAAAAATAATGTGCTGGGTATTGGAGCCTGGGCCTCCTGCAGAGTTTAGGGGCCTATTTCAGGCCTTGGTTGGGGAGAATCCGTGATTAGGTTACTATTTAACAGGATACTAGATCATGAAGTCTCAGAGGAGACCTGGGTATTTTACATTTTAGGCTAACTGCTCCTTTTATGACTTCAGATGGCATCTGATTTGGAGAATAAACACCTTTGTAATTAGTCTAGAGGCATTGAAAGGTATCTGATGTTTGTACCTTTGTTATCAGGATTTGGCTCTGCCAGCCATGATGAGCTTTAAAATCCTGAAGGTAAAGCCTGTATCTATTCAGGAAACTCCATTAAGGCATCTGGTAATTAGGATTAATTTCCATCCTGGGCTTTCAATTAATGTGATTAATATAGTACATTGTGACTTGGTCTGAGTATATGAACTGTAATGTTTCTTATTTCACAATGTGAATTGGAGGATGGTGTGGGTTTGGGTGGGCCTTGGGAGGTATGATTTCAGGCTTGACTGGATTCCACTTGCCTCGTTGATTAGGAGATCTTTAAAAAAATGGCGGTTAAGCTCCAGTCCTAACCTTCTTTCCCAAACTTACTGTTATTCCCACGGGAAGGATTTGCTCAGCCGGGCTGTTTACTCTGGCGACAGACAGTGGGTCATTTCCACCTTCATGACTTAGCCCATGCCTCTGCTTCCCCTCCTTCATGGAGGTAATTCCTAAGAAAGTCCAGTCAAGTCTTGATCCCTCATGAACCTCCCTCTGTTCACGCCGTTTCTCGGTGATGGCTCCCTCCTCTCAGATTCACAGCTGGGGAGTATGAAATTTGAAGGCAGGAACCTCATCTTGTACCTTGCCTAACATGCTGCCTTACAAATAGGAAGATCTCAGTGGCCACCTGGCTACTTGATCAAATTAAATCATGAAATAATAGTGTGTGGGAGCTTGACGGATGTAGGAGCTAATATAGAGAAAAGGACTACAAGAGGCAGTAACATACAACATGCTTTATTGGGTGGTGATTGGACAGGGTTGCACAAGAGGGGAAGTCCTCATGGCATGAGACCATCCAGAGGCTTATGGTGAGGAAGCCAACAACCAGAAGGGGAGGAGGGCAAGTGAATTCCGGGCCAAAGGGGAATCAAAAAGGGGGCTTGAGTGTCTACACAATGTCTCTCAGCAGTACAGTGGGAATCTCCGGGTCAGAGAGCTTTGAAGGGCAGCAGTGGCTTGGGGTATTATAGCTACAGAGTCCCATTGTATCACTAGATAACAGCTGTTGTTGAGGTTTTGTGGGGTATGCAAAGCAGACAGGCCCTGAATGGCTAGAAATTTGCTAGTTTGGGCTATTTTTTATTGAGTTATAGTTAAATGTAATATATATTACTTTCAAGTGTACAACATAGTGATTTGATGTTTTTATACATTATGAAATGTTCAGCACAGTAAGACCAGTTACCAGATGTCACCATACAAAGCTGTTACAATATTATTAACTATAGTTCCTATGTTACATCCCCATGACTTAGTTATTTTATATCTGGAAGTTTGTACCTCTTAATCCCCTTCACCCCTATTTTGTCCATCCCCCCACCCCCCATCCCTCTGGCAACCACTGGATTGTTTTCTGAACAGGCTAGAATGTATGAATCTGTTTCTGTTTTGTTTTGTTCATTTGTTTTATTTTTCAGATTCCACATATAAATTGAATCATAGAGTATTTGTTTTCTTCAGTATGACTTATTTCACTTAGCACAGTACCCTTTAGGCCTGTCTATGTTGCTGCAAATGGCAAGATTTCATTCTTTGTTTTGGCTGAGCAATATTCCATTGTGTGTGTGTGTGTGTGTGTGTGTGTGTGTGTGTATCTTGCGTCTCATCTTTTATCCATTCATCTATCGATGGACACTTAGATTGTTTTCATATCTTGGCTATTGTAAATAATGTTGCAATGAACATGGGGTACATATATCTTTTTGAATAGTGTTTTTGTTTTCTTCAGATAAATATCTAGGGATGGGATTGCTGGATCATATGCTAGTTCTATTTTTAGTTTTTTGAGGAACTCCATGCTGTTTACCATAATGTCTGCACCAATTTACATTCCCACTGACAGAGCGTGAGGGTTCCCTTTTCTCCACATCCTTACCAACACTTGTTGTTTCTTGTCTTTTTGATAATAACCATTCTAAAAGGTATGACATAATACCTTATTGTGGTTTTGATTTGCACTTCCCTGATGATCAATGATGTTGAGCATCTTCCATGTGCCTGTTGGCCATCTGTATGTCTTCTTTGGAAAAATGCCTATTCAGGTTCTCTGCCCATTTCTAATTGGGTTGTTTGTTTGTTTGTTTTTGCGGAACGCGGGCCTCTCACCGTTGCGGCCTCTCCCGTTGCGGAGCACAGGCTCCGGACGCGCAGGCTCAGCGGCCATGGCTCACGGGCCCAGCCGCTCCGTGGCATGTGGGATCTTCCCAGACCGGGGCATGAAACAGTGTCCCCTGCATCGGCAGGCGGACTTTCAACCACTGCGCCACCAGGGAAGCCCCCGGGTTGTTTGTTTTTTTGATATTGAATGAGTTTTTTATAT
Source organism: Lagenorhynchus albirostris (assembly GCF_949774975.1). Classification (NCBI taxonomy): domain Eukaryota; kingdom Metazoa; phylum Chordata; class Mammalia; order Artiodactyla; family Delphinidae; genus Lagenorhynchus; species Lagenorhynchus albirostris. The sequence goes on from NC_083099.1 coordinate 40,340,363, forward strand.
ATTTTAGATATCCACCCCTTATCAGATATATTCTTTGCAAATATCTTCTCCCATTCAGTAAGTTGCCTTTTCATTTTGTTGGTTTCCTTTGCTGTAGCCCCATTTCTTTATTTTTGCTTTTTTGCTCTTGCCTGAGGAGACATATCCAAAAAAATATTGCTAAGACCAATGTCAAAGTGTGTACTGCCTATGTTTTCTTCTACAAGTTTTATGGTTTTAGGTCTTACATTTAAGTTTTTAATTTGTTTTGAGTTTGTTTTTGTATATGGTGTAAGAAAGTGGTCCAGTTTCATTCTTCTTCATGTAGCTGTCTAGTTGTCTCAACATCATTTATTGAAGAGACTCTTTTCCCCATTGTATATTCTTGCCTCCTTTGTATAGGTTTATTGACCATATGAGCATGGGTTTATTTCTGGGCTCTCTATTCAGTCCCATTGATCTACATGTCTATTTTTTTGTGCCAGCACTGTACTGCTTTGATTACTATAGCTTTGTAGTATAGTAATACCTTCAGCTTTTTTTTCTTTCTCAAGATTGCTTTGGCTATTTGGGGTCTTTTGTGGCTCCATACAAATTTTAGGATTATTTGTTCTTGTTCTGTGAAAAATGCCATGGGTGTTTTGATAGGGATTGAATTGAATCTGTAGATTGCTTTGGGTAATATAGACATTTTAACAATATTGATTCTTCCAATTCATGAGCACAGTATAACTTTCAATTTATTTGCATCATCTTCAGTTTCTTTCCTCAATGTCTTATTGTTTTCAGACTATAGGTCTTTCACCTCCTTGGCTAAATTTATTCCTAGGTAATTTATCCTTTTTTTTTTTGTAAATCAACTCTAATTTTTATTTTATTTAATTAATTTATTTATTTTAACATCTTTATTGGAGTATAATTGCTTCACAATGGTGTGTTAGTTTCTGCTTTATAATAAATTGAATCAGCTATACATAATTTATTCTTTTTATACAACTGTAAATGGGATTGTTTTCTTCATTTCTCTTTCTGATAATTTGTAATTAGTGTGTAGAAATGCAACATATTTCTGTGTATTAATTTTATATCCTGCAACTATACTGAATTTGTTTATTAGTTCTAATATTTTTTTTTATGGAGTCTTTGGAATTTTCTATGTATAGTATCATGTCATCTGCAAATAGTGACAGTTTTACTTTTTCCTTTTCAGTTTGAATGTCTTTTATCTTTTTTTCTTGACTAGTTGTTGTGGCATGGACTTCCAATACTACGTTGTATGAAAGTGCTGAAAGTGGGGATACTTATCTTGTTCTTGATCTTAGAGGAAAAACTTTCAGCTTTTCACCATTGAGTATGATGTTAGCTGTGGGTTTGTCATATATGGCCTTTATTTATGTTGAGGTATGTTTCCTTTATACCTTCTTTGTTGAGAGTTTTTATGATGATTGGATGTTGAATTTTGTCAAATGCTTTTTATGCATCCATTGAGATGACCATATGATTTTTATCCTTTGTTTTGTCAATGTGAGGTATCATATTTATTGATTTGCAGATGTTAAACCATTCTTGCATCCCTGAAATGAATCACAGTTGATCATGGTATATGATCCTTTTAATGTATTGTTGAATTTGATTTGTTAAGATTTTGTTGAGGATTTTTGCATCTATGCTCATCAAGGATATTGGCCTGTAATTTTCTTTTTTGTGTGTGTCTTTGTCTGGTTTTGGTATTAGGGTAATTCTGGCCTTGTGAAATGAGTTTGGAAGTGTTTTATTCTTCTTCAATTTGGGGGGGAATAATTTGAGAGGGATAGGTATTAACACTTCCTTAAATGTTTAATAAAATTCACCTGTAAATCCATCTCGACCTAGACTTTTTGTTTTTTTGATGTTTTTTTGATTCATGATTCAATTTCATTACTAATAATCACTCTATTTAGGTTTTCTATTTCTTCATGATTTTGCCTTGGAAAATTGCATGTTTCTATAAATTTATCTATTTTTCTAGGTTATCTAATTTGTTGGCATATAATTGTTCATAGTATTCTCTTATGATACTTTGTATTTCTGTGGTATCATTTGTAATTTCTCCTATTTAATTTCTGACTTTAATATTTGGACTTTCTTTTTTTTCCTCAATGAATCTGGGTAAAAAATTGTTGATTTCATTTATCTTCTCAAAGAATCAACTCTTAGTTTCATTGATCTTTTAATTGTTTTTTTAGCCTCTATTTCATTTATTTCTGCTCTGATCTTTATTACTTCCTTCCTTCTACCAACATTGGGCTTTGCTTGTTTTTATTTTTCTTGTTCCTTTAGGTGTCAGGTTAGATTGTTTATTTGGTACATATATATATTTTTTCTTGTGGTAGGCATGTATGGCTATGAACTTCCCTCTTAGAACTGCTTTTGCTGTGTCCCATAGATTTTGGACAATTGTGTTTCCATTTTCATTTGTCTCAAGGTATTTTTTTGATTTCCTCTTTGATTTCTTCATTGACCCATTGATTTAGTCTCCATGTGTTTGTGTTTTTTCCAATTTTCCTTCTGTAATTGATTTCTAGTTTTATACTGTTGTGGTTAGAAAAAATGCTTAATCTTATTTCAATCTTAAATTTCCTCTTAAATTTATTGAGACTTATTTTGTGGTCTAACATGTGATTATTCCTGGAAAATGTTCTATGTGCACTTGAAAAGTATTCTGCTGCTTTTGAATGGAATGCTCTATATAGATATCTATTAAGCTTATCTGGTCTAATGTGTTATTTAAGGGCAGTTTTTCCTTATTGATTTTCCGTCTGAATGATGTATCCATTGGCGAAAATGGAGTATTAAAGTCCCCTACTATTATTGTATTGCTGTCTCCTTTTCCCTTTATTTCTGTTAATATTTGCTTTATATATTTAAATACTTCTATATTGGGCCCATAAATGTTTACTGATGTTATATCCTCTTGTTGAATTGATCCTTTTATCATTGTATAATATCCTTCTTTGTCCTTTGTTACAGTCTTTGTTTTAAAGTCTATTTTGTTTGATATGAGTATTGCTACCCCAACTTTCCTTTCTTTCCATTTACATGGAGTGTCTTTTTCCATCCCTTCACTTTCAGTCTATGTGTGTCTTTAAATCTGAGGTGAGTCTTTTGTAGGTAGCATATAGATAGGTCTTATTTTTTTTATCCATTCAGCTTCCCTATATCTTTTGATTGGAGCATTTAGTCTAGTTACATTTAAATAGGTGTGTACTTTTTGTCACTTTATTGTTTTCTGGTTGTTTTTATAGTCCTTCTCTGTTTCTGTCATCTTCTCTTAGTTTCTTTCCTTGTGGTTCAATAGATTACTTTAGTGTTATGTTTTAATTTATTTATTTTTTGTGTATACATTTTATATTTTTGGTTTGTGGTTACCATCATGTTCATATATATATTGACCTCTATATATAGCCATCTATTTTAAGCTGATAGTCACTCAAGTTGAAAGGCATTCTAAAAGCATTTGAAATATATTCCTCTGTGTCCTCATTTTGTTATTTGTTTTTTGCTTCTGTGAATTAGCTGAAACAGCTACCTCTCTGTCTTGAAGGAGTGGCCTTGTGTGGGAGCATCCCCTAAGTAGACTGTTTGCACCTGGTGGCTTTGGTAGGCCGGCTGGGGCTAAAGCAGGCCTGAGCTGGAGGCCATCCCTGGGGAGTGCTGTGCCCAAAGCCATCTTGGAAGAGCGGCTGGAGCTGGAGCAGGAGTGGGCCAAGGTCATTCCCTAGGGAGAACCACACTGAGGCTGCCTTGGCAGGGCATCTAGAGCCGGAGCAGGTGTGGGCCTGGGGGGTGTGTCCCAGGGGAACCCCTAAAATGGCATTGCTGGTCCCTCTTACCTTGAAAAGGGTCCCAGCAGTTTTCTCCTGTTTGACAGAAGCTCTAGGGTTAGTAAATGGATTTTCTTTCTGTATAGTCTCATTCATTCACCTTTAAACTGCCTTTATTTTATTTATTTATTTATTTTGCTGTGTCCCAGGGTAGGTGAATCTATGCTTGGCCCCTCAGCAATATCCCTCATTGCTGCAGGTTGCCAGGTTGGAGATGATGTTCCTGTGGATACTGTGTCTCCATCTTTCCTGCCCGTTTCTATGTGGTTCTTCTATGTGCAGCAGCTGTTCAGTCAGACCTCAGGTCTTCTTCAGGAGGAACTGCTCTATATATAGGTGTAGATTTGATGTGTTCGTGGGAGGAGGTAAGTAAGCTTAGGGTCTTTCTACACCACCATCTTGGACCTAGTTTGGGCTACTTTTAAAATAATTTAAAGTGTTAAAAATTGAGTTTGATACTGGTGGGCTTTTGAGCTAATGGGTGTCAGACGGCAGAGAATATACAGAGGCCATCTTAGGCTCATTTATATAACAGAGTGAAATGCGGCTCATGTGTTCTTCTGAAAGGAAGATTTAGGCTAAATGTGGTAGATGCTTTTGTGAGAGGAATTACTTATTCTTGCTGTTGATTGTCAGCAGCACCAAAAATTGTGTTTTTATAAACATACTCACCTGAGTGAAGGCTTTGGTGGTTGTGAGCTCTGCTAGTTCTAGGCCTTGCTATTTTTTATTATGACTCTCTGGAGACTAAGTGAAGGAAGAAATGGAATAATTGTGGGTATTGAAGGAAATATCTACTCTTGAGATGTGAGTGTTCAGGGCAGGCCTGGTAGTGGTGGGTGGTCCTGCTGTGTGATGGGCAGAGTATTGGAACAAGGTTTGGATGTAAAAGATATTACTTTTCAGGTTGTTATCTATTTTGTTTCTTGATTTCTACACACTTTTTTCTACTCTAGGAGCATGAGTAGGACAAGGCACTTGGCTTTTAAAGTATAATCTCCTCCCTTTCAAGCTATTTGTTCACAGTCTTCCTTCTGGAAAGTTAAGGTATTCTGGCTTTGACAATTGATTGTTACTCAGTGACATTATTGACATTGTATTAAGTATCTTCTCAATCTTTATTTTTTATTTCTTTGTGAGACATTAGAACTCAAGAAAAGACAACAGTAAAGAATTAATAACTCACCATTCTGTTTTGAAATGGACATCGGTTCTTTAAACAGAAGCATAAACTGAGTGTTGAACATTTCTTATTTTGAACTCCTCTAAGAATTCCTAAGGATCTCTACTCCCTCAAAAAGATAGGTGGAAGCATTTAATTTGTATAAACTTGCTAAACTACTAATAGACAAATATAATTTCTTCATATTAAAGGTAGTGGACCTAAACCTATTGCTGAACAAGAAGTAAAATGCTCACCATCTGGAGGTTAATTAGGTCTTTATGTTATTAGTATACTGTTTAAAATACTCAGTGGTCTTTACTTATGAGCATATTGTATATTAAAATGATATCTATTGGGCATCACTTCATGCACTGTTCTTTTTAGTATTAGAACTAGAGTAGTTCCTTGGAGAATATTTCAGGAGGTGTGGCTCAGCCATGGGGTTTTGAGTAGGCAAAGAGGTGTTTTCTCTGAGTCATCATCTTGTACTCATCAGTCATATTTAATTTTCTTCCTGCTCAGCCCAAATCTTTCCTCTTTTCTGCCTCTCTCTTCTCCCTCTCCTTTTCATATTAACTCCCTTCCTCCTAGTCATCTTCTGTGCTAAAATTCACATACCTAATCTCTAAGTTAGTAGTTCAACTTCTAAAGGAGGAGAATGGTCAGTTCTTATCCTTTCAGTAGATCAAAGTGATGGGGGTTGAGGTTGATGGGTGAGGTGGGGAGTGGGGGAGTAAGAAGGGGAGTAAGAATAGAGAGGGTGAGGGGATTAAAAGCTACTGTGTTTTTTTCTCGTTTCTAAATAAAGGGCCAATTGTGACAGATTACAGAAAAATAAAGATACCTGGGTACCTCTTTCATGACATGACAAATAGATTTTCATAGAATTCTGCAAGGGAGCAGGGTAAGATCACCAAGGGTAAGAGTGAAATTGAGGAGGAAAGAGAGCATCGTAGTCTTGACCCCCAAAGAGCACTTGCAGCTTAGATAAGTAGAGCAGAAGAACCCACCAAAGGAAACCAGGAGGTGGGAGTATTGGGAGGGGACAATAAAGGGTCAAGGGCTGCTGAGTCGTCAAGCCTTATGAGCTTAGAAATGCCTTCACTCCATTAGCAACATGGAGGTCATTTGTCATTTTGCTGAGTATACTTCAGAGGTACAATGGGCAGAAGACTGATTGGAGAGTGTTGAGGCTGAAAGCAAGCAAATAAATGGAGACAACTGGTATGGTCATCTACACTCATTTCTTCCATTCTAAGGCCTGCTGTTTCCCCTTTCTCTCCAACACTTAGATATTTCAGGAGATGTCTTACAATGGTTCTCAAGGGTGCCTGCTAGAAGCTGGGTGGAGGAGTGGGCTGGGACGGACTTGTCAAGGCCTCTGGCCTGTGTGGACAGAGCTTGGGCAGAACATGTTCATCCAATAATCACCTCAGTTGAGCTCGGGGATCTGATAGTACCACACTCTCCTGAATCTTGACTTAAATTCCTATCTTATTTGTGGATTAAAATGTCTTCTAAAAGGATGATACAGCGATGCAGCATTGAATTCAAGCATTGATAGACACCAGAAGTTGCTTATGGAGATATAGTCAGTGACACCGAAGGCTGTGAAAATGGCCAAATGCCCAGTTCTAGGTCACAGATTTTCAAATCTAGGAGAGTTTGAGGGATGATTTGTGTTCCTGAACACCTGCCTGTTAAACACATCTGGCTACTTTCAAGGGAAGCTGTTTAGCACTACATTAAGCATACTTTTTAAAATGAAATGAAAGTAGCATACCTTATTCATATTATGACACTCGTATTTTGAGCCTAAGTCTTCACATCTAGAGATTCTCAATTACTTTTAGCCATTTTCTGTGTTATGTTTCTTCTCAGAAGAGCATGCTAATTTTCCTAAGCTGAACTCAAGATTTTGATTTCTTTATCACATTTAAGGTTTAGCATATAATTTTTTCATATGGTAGTCTTTTCCATACAATGATGAACTTTATTGGCTAGTATTTGTTAAAGAGTTTTTTAAAATTTGCTTTTTAAGTATAACTTACATACAGCAAAGGATACGAATCTTATATGTATAGCTGACAATTTATACATATGCCTCTACCTATGTAGACAACACCAAATCAAGATATAGAACATTTCCAGCACCCCAGCAGACCCCCCACAAAGTAACTGCTATTCTGATTTTTATCACCACAGATTAATTGTGGCTATATAAATTTAAGGATACCATGGCTTCCAGTTCTGCATGTAAGGAGCTTGGAAATTGCCACTCCATCCTGATAACATGTAAAAAGCTGAACAGACTGAAAAATCAACAATTCTTATAGGAGCTGTAAGAGAAATGAGGTCAGAGGGCAAACTGCTACCCCCAAGATTGGAGAGATGTACAAATACAGGGAATCATGGCTTATCAGGGAAGAGACTCATGAGTGGAAATTGTAGCCGGAACCAGTGGTGGGGCAGGAAAATCTGAGCTATAACTGACAAATTGCTGGAGACTCAGTGTGAAGAACTCAGAGTTAAAAATTCAAGGTAGGAGGCAGATATGAGGGTCCCCTACAATATTATGAGTTTTACTTCCAGAAGCTCCATCAGGTTCTTACAGTAAATGTGAGAGAGAAATCCTCTCATGCTTCTATCAGAGGGAGAGGAAAAGGAGCTATTTTGAAATATGCCACAGCATTCTATTTTTCTTAATAAGATCTGCCTTCAGGAGAAACTATTTTACCATAGTCTAACCTGCTGGGGTATTATCAGAGTCTAACTGACCTGGGAGAAGGGAAATACTGAACTCCAGCCCACTATAGCCATCCTATCCCACCTAAGGGGAAAGAAAAAAAATCTGAGCAACACTTCTGAAGTTCACAGTCCAGAGGTATAGGCTCACTAAAAGACCTAATTATAGGACTCTAGAACATTTCCCCTCCCACACCTCACCACTACATTACTAAGGCTACTGATGACCGTTCCTTTTGACCAATAAATCATGTCTGGGTATCAAGGAAATTACGAGGCACACCAAAGAAAAAGCACAAATTGAAGAGACAGAGCAAGCATCAGAACCAGGGATATTGGAATGATCAGAACAGCATGCAAGAACAGATGGGCAATGCCAGCAGAGAGATGAAAATCCTAAGAAAGAACCAAAAAGAAATGCTAGAGATTAAAAAAACAAACACTGTAACAGAAATGAAGAATGCCTTTGATGGATTAGTAAACTGTATACAGCTGAGGAAGAAATCTCTGAGCTTGAGGATATTTCAATAGTAAACTCCAAAACTAAAAAGCAAAGAGAATAAAGACAAAAAAAGCTGGAACAGAATAATCAAGAACCGTGGGACAACTACTAAGGGTATAACACATGCGTAATGAAAATACCAGAAAGAGAAGAAAGACGAAAAGGAACAGAAGAAATATTTGAAACAATTATGACTGAGGATTTCCCCAAATTCATGTCAGACACCAAACCACAGATTCAGGAAGCTCAGAAAACACTAATCAGGATAGATTTCCCCCAAAACTATGCCTAGGTATATCATTTTCAAACTACAGAAAATCAGAGATAAGGAAAAAGTCCTGAAAGAAGCCAGAAGGGAAAAAATACCTTAGCTACACAGGAAAAACAATAAGACTTGCATGCAACTTCTCCTCAAAAGCCATGCAAGCAAGAAAAGAGTGAGTTCAGTATTTAAAATATTAAGAGAAAAAAATCACTAACCTAGAATTCTGTGTCCTGCAAAATTACCCTTCAAAAGTGCAGGAGAAATAAAGACCTCAGACAAACAAAAATTGAGGGAATTTGTTGCCAGTAGACCTGCCTTGCAAGAAATGTTAAATTCTTTAGAGAGAAGGAAAATGATATAATCAGGAACTCTGATCTACATAAAGAAAGAGCACTGAGGAAGGAATAACTGAAGATAAAATAAAAATTTTTATTTTTTATTCTTAATTCATATAACAGATAACAGGATAATGGTTTGTTTGGAATAATAATGGCAACAATGTATTGATATTTGATTATTCTTATTTATATATCTTATATATATGCATATGTATGTTTATATATAAGTGAAATGAATGACAGTAATGAAACAAGGGAAGGGAAGGAAGAATTAGAATTATTTTGTTACTATAAAGTGTACTACCTTTGAAGTGGTATAGTGTTATTTGGACTTGGATTAGTTATATATTTCAAACTCTAGGACAACCATTAAAAAAGTAAAAAAAAAAGTATAACTGATATGTTAAGAGATAAGAGGAAAGGAAATCATATAAAATGTTCATTTAAAATCACAAAAAAACAGAAAAAGAATAGAAGGCAATAACAGGAACAAAGAACAAGTGTAATCAATGGAAAAAAATACTAACAAATTTAGTAGATATTAATCTAGCTATGAATAAACACTTTGAACATCAGTGGTCTAAATGCACCAATAAAAAGAGATTGTCAGAATGGACAAAAAACAAGACCCAACTATATGTTGTCTACAAAATCCCACTGTAAATATAAGATGCATGTAAGTTAAAAGTAGATGAATGGAGAAAAACATACCATGCAAACACTAATCAAGAGAAAGCAGGAGTAGGAGTAGCTATATTAATTTCAGACAGACTTCAGAGCAAGGAAAGTTATCAAGGATAAAGAAGGGCATTACAAAATGATAAAGGTATCAATTCTCCAAGAAGACACAAGAGTCCTTAATGTGTATGCACCTAACAGTATCAAACTACATGAGGCAAAAATTGATAGAACGGCAGGGAGAAATAGATGAATACACTATTGTAGTTGGAGACTTCAAAAATACCTCTAGTAGAAATAGACAGATTCAGTAGGACAGATCCAGACAATCATAAGAATATTGTTGAATTCAACAACATCATCAATCAACTTGATATAATTGACATCAATAGACTACTTCATCCAGCAATGGCAGAATATACATTCTTCTTAAGCTCACATGGAATATTCACCAAGATAGACCACATTCTGGGCCATACAACACATATTAACACATTTAAAAGAATAGAAAACATACAGTGTCTGCTCTCAGACCACAGTGGAATTAAATTAGAAATCAATAAAGAACCATACCTGGAAAATCCCAAAATAGGTAGAGTTTAAATAACACAGTTCTAAATTACACATGGGTCAAAAAAGTAATCTCAGGATAAATTTAAAAATATTTTGAACTAAGTGAAAATGAAAATATAACTTATTAAAGTTTGTAGGATGCAGCAAATGCAGTTCTTAGAGGGACATTTGTAGCATTGAATGCATATATTAGAAAAGAGGAAAGATGTAAAATCAGTAATATTTTCTACATTATGAAGTTAGAAAGAGTAAATTAAATCCAAAGTAAGTAGAAGAAAAGGAGATAATAAGAATGAAAGCAGAAATCAATCAAATTGAAAACAGGAAATCAATACAGAAAATCAATGAAACTGGAACTGGTTCTTTGAAAAGATCAATCAGGTCGACAAACCTCTAGCCAGGTCAACCAAGAAAAATGAAAGAGGACACAAATTTCTAAATTTAAGGATATCAAATAAAAATACCCCAAATACCAGGTTTCCATGTACTTCTTATTTGACTACCTTCATAGTTTCACTTCTTTAAGTGGTTCATTCTATAACTCCTAGTTCCACCACTCCTTCCCCTGCTCAGTCACTTCTAGCTGGAAGGCAAAAGCAGAAGGGGGTTATATTCAGAGAGGTTAGAGAGGTTCCTTCAGCAGTGGAGTTTGCCCACCATTCATTGATGTCTGAAATCACTGCAGTGAAGTTTCTTTCTTTCAATTGAATAAGTTGTCTCTGAAGGGTAGCAATGCCAGTTTATAAGTGTAAAACATCATCTTCAGATTCTTTCTTATAGAGCAGCCAGGCAACAGGCCTTGATAGGGAAGAGGTGAGGGAAGGTTGGGTTCTTGGCAAGCGGGGGTGGGGTAGGAAAATGCTTCAGAAAGTGGAGAGGAGCTGGACAGTAGCTGATCATGGGTGCCCTTCCTCCCAGTCAGGCCTCCTTGGCTCCCATCTCTGATGATGCTGTCACTGGCCACCCTCCTCATGATCTTGCCTCTCTGTCTCTCATTAGGTGCCAAGCCTCCTCTATTCTTTGATTTTAGAATGGTCCTGCAGTCTCTCCAGTACCTTAGGCCCCTGTGCTCAGCTACTTGGGGTTGTAATGGCTCAACACTACTGACCATGGTCGTGGAGACTGTGGCTGGTGACTTGTGATCTTTTTACCTATAACATCTGTTAGAATCATTGGGGTAGGGGGATGGTTGGGGTGTTCCTGCTGCAGTGTGAAGTAATTGGAAATGACTTTCTTGCTCTCCAGTTATAGGGAATCTATCCTTTTTGGAGGGTGGTACTCCTTCTGGCCCAAGTTTTGCCTTATGGATCCTGGGGAGATGTGACTCATTTCTGGCTTGCATCACTGGGCATATTCATTCAGGACAGTTCAACTGTGGTTTTGGCTAGGCATGGCTGGGTAGAGGGCTCAGGAAAATTCAGAATACATCCTTGCTTACTAATATCCTCCTTCCACCCATTTCTTTTCATATTTTAATTTTGGTAAAATCTTGTTAAAATTAAGACCAAAGGTAATCTGCAGGAAAAATAAGAAGCTATACCTCAAAAAGAGCTAGAAGTCTGCATGTGAGAGGAAAGGGAAGGGACTATTCAGACTCCCCAGCACCACCGAACCCTTGCCTTGATTGTGTGAATATGAGCACTTCAGGTCTTTCTCCTTATGGTCAAGTCAAATATATGTGTTTGTTCCTGAAAACTCCTGAGAGTTGCATATGACAATTTGAATAGTAGCCATGGTAGTCTTATTCTAGGAAGGCAGAATAGGAAGGGGTTAGAGGATGGGCTCAGTGTCCCTGGGTTCAGGTGGGTAGGGAAGGAGGGCCTCCTCAGAAAGCTAAGATCTGAATAATGGAAAGGGGGAAGAAGCCATGCATGGATATGAGAGGAGAGCGTCCTAAGTGGAAGGACACAGCAAGTGCAAACGTTGTGAATGAACATATCATACTTGAGAAAGAACAGAAAGTGTGGAATGGAGCTGGATTACAGTGAATGGGGAGAGAGTAGCAGGAGGGCAGGTGGAGACAGCTTGTGTATGGCCTTGTAAACTAGGGTAGAGAATTAGATCTGACTCTGAATGCAACGAAAAGTCCCTAGAGGGTTTTAAGCAGGGAACAGACATAATTTGATTTGGGTTTGTTAAAGATCACTCTGGCTACTGTGTGTCAAATGGGTTAGGGGAAGAATAAGAGTGGAAGCAGGGAGACCAGTTAAAGGCCCATTGTAATAATCTAAGACAAGAGAAGATGTTGTCTTAGGCCAGAGTGGTTATGGTGGAGATGGAGTGAAGTGGGTAAGTTTAGATGTATTTGGATGTGCGGTCTACAATCCATGTTGCTCATAGATTGAGTGTGGGAGAAGATGGAAAAGGAGGAGTTGATGATAATCCTAATATTTTGACTTGAGCAGCAACTAAGTGGGTGATACTTAAGGTGGAGAAGATAGACTTTTTACAGGGGAAGGGACTGTAGGTACAGTTTATGGAAATCCAGAGTTCTGTTTTAGCCATAAATTGAGATGTCTTTTAGACATTAAACTTCTATGTGGAAATGTCATGTAGGCAGTTGGATATGGGATTTGGAGCTCAGTGAAGATATAGGGACTGATGCTAGAGATTTCGGAGCCATTGCTATGTAGATGGCATTTGAAGCCTCAGGAATGGATGTGATCTTGTAGGGAGTGGATGTAGAGGGAGAAGGAAAGAGGGCTGAGATCTGAGCTCTCCAGCATTTAGAAGTCAAGCAGAATAGAAGAAAACTGAGAGGACTCAGCCAGAGAGGTATATAAGGTACTCAACTTAGGGCTTGACAGGTAGTAATGGTCAGTACGATTACAACCACTACCACTGCCACTGTTTTATAAAAGAGGTAAAATACATAAAATCTCTGATTCTACTTTTCCTTGTAGACATTACCTTTGATTATACAGTGCCAGCATTTCATGTGTGTTCTTTAATTTTCTTATTTGCCTTCACTGTTGAAGACACAGGCAACTGGCTTGAGTCCAGTGAGCTACCAACTGAGCCTTAAGATTTGCTGTTTTCAGCACACCTAGTGATTTCCAAGTTTCTACCAATTGTATTAACTTTATGAGGATTGTACTTCCTATCACTAGTATCAGCACTTTCAATTTTACATTTTCCACTTGTTTGTAAACCAATAAGGACAAAATGCAATAAAGTATTCACATAATTGCACAAATTGCTGTACAAAGATAGTGACTGCCAAAATGGAGCTGGCTGCAAGCAGGCAGTGCCATGGTGTGATAGATTTAAATGTTTATTACTCAGCTGAAGTATGAAAATATGCACATGCAGGCAGTTTTGCAAGGGCCTATGTATTTTCTACAACTGCATTTTTCTTCCAAAAGTCAAATATCTGAAAGACAAGACCCACTTGTATTTGTCCACCACCAGGTACACCAACTTTCTTTTATATATCTCTCTAGCTGCTTTCTTCACAGAAGCCAAGGATCAAGAAGTATGGCCCCCATTTGTAACACTAGTGCTTGACTTAGTAATCAATAACTCAAAATATCATTTAGTTGAATAGTCCTCTTGTTTAATGAGGAGTTAGAGATTGGCTAGTAGAAAACATCACAGATGGTAAGCAACAGACTTGAAGGGAGCATGCCAGCCGCTAATCACTAAGACATATTTGGAGAGCATTGGTACTTGTCTTAACCCACAAGGGAGAACTTCCATTGCTCCAGGCTTCCTTCCATTTCCACAACTTTGAGGCATGGTTTAAAGCAAATGCTTTAGCAATTGGCTTGACTTTCCAAATATCAGGCCCACTTTAATTCTGAAGAAAGAATCCTTATTCCACAAAAGATTAAAACATTTTAATTTCTCTAAGAACTCAATTCCCTCGTCTTTGACTTAACCTGCCTTCTGCTCCCAACTGCCCTATATATATGGCTGCTTGCTGATGCATTGTTTTAATCGGTGCAGCTTTGCTTTTGGAATCTTTACATTAGTAAGAGAAGCACCTAAATTGGTGACCCATTTGTGAAGGCTGATCATTGGTAAAAGTTATTCCATTTTACGAATTCTGATGGATATTTCAGTATTTATTTACAGATAGCTGGGGATGGGGAGACGACATCTTAATGCTTCAAACACTCTTTTAAAAAACTTTTAAAGTAGGTATCACATGTCCAGTATACAGCATAATAATAAAGTGAACATTCATGAGCCCATTCCCTGTTTAAGAACTTTACCAATGCTATTGAAATTTCTTGAAGTTTCCATATATTTTCCCCCTTTCCTCCTATTTTGTTAGCTGGATTATTTTTACATTGTCAGAGCATATGCCACTTTCCATACTGTTTATTTTGCCCTATCCTTATCTTTTAACCTTAATTATACAGTTAAATAGATTCAATGCTCAGTCCATTCTTTATATGAAGTTTTCCCAGTAATTTCTTATTTGTCTGAAGCTCATTTTCCAGAAGAATACTCAGGAAAGGTTCATGGACTCAGTATCTCTGAATTCTTGCATGTTCATAATTATTTGGTTGAAGCATTTATTCTGGAAAGATGGATATAAAATCCTTGGCTTATGTTTTCTTTCTTGGAATATCTTTAAAAATATTGTTCCATTGTTTTCACCATAAAACGTTGTTGTTGAGAAGTCTGATGTCAATTTTATTTTCTGCACTTCATGTGTGACCTAGTCTTTCTGTTTGGATGCCCAAATAATTATTTCCTCTTTTTAAAAGTCTAATAGTTTTACAAGAATATATATTAACCAGTATGGGATTGTCCTTTGGTACGTGAAGTGCCCTTTTCATATAAAGGTATGTCCTTTTTAATTTTAGGCATATTTTCTTAAATTATTATTAAAAATTTTTTTCAGTTTCATGTGCTTTAGTTTTCTTTTTGGAGACTCAAATTATATGAATGTTTGAGCATTATTTTGCCTCCTTTTCTTTCTCTCGGATCCTTTTTACTGCTTTCTCTTTTTCTGTATGAGGTCTGTTTTCTCTCGTGTTCTTTTTGATGAATTTTTTCTGATTCTATGTGATTCTGATAATTTTTCACATTTTATTCTCTTGCATAGTCATTTTATTTATGACCTCATTTATTTCTGACATGTACTGTTTTTTTAAAACTATGTTTTCTTGATTTATTTTAGCTCACTTTGAAATATTAGATTATAGCTTCCATCTGGTTTGAGTCCACATTTTTCTGGTTTGTTCTCATCGTCTGTTGGGATATTTTACAGCTCATTTTAACCTGTTTTTCTAGCAATCATTTATAATAGTATGGAGTGGAAGGGTATATTCATTTCATATTCAAGTCAGATAAGTTTTCTTGGGCTATGAGGACAGGGTTTCTGAGGGGCATGGGGATTGTCCAGAGTAGCTTTCATAGCTTCATAGCTTAAAGGCTTGCTCTTCTTTGTTACCCTAAGATACTTAATATTTGGCTTTTCTCTACAGTTCTTCCTCAGTCTTTCAGAGAAAAATCTGGTTCAGGATTTTCTGCCTCCAGCCCTGTTTTTCCTAGAGCTTTAAAAACGTTGTGTTTAAAAGAAGTGCTCTTACTTTTAGATGTATCAGTAGTATTTTTGTTGTTCAGTACTTCCTGAGTTCTGCCTTCTCTGGACTCTTCTTCACTGTATAGTATTTGAAACTTCTTTCTTCATGACCTTCAGTGTCTTGCCTTGCTCACTTTCCTTTTCTTCTTCTTCTTCCTTTTTTTTTTTTTTTTTTTTACTTCCAGCAATTTTTCCCTGGGTGGGGCTCTGTTTTCCTAGGAAAGAATTTGCTATATAATCCCTTTTGTCTTAAAGTCTCTCTCTTTTTTGAAACTGATAGTAGTATAGCTACCCCAGTACCCTCTTGGTTAGTACTTGTGTGATATATCTCATTCTGTACTTTAATTTAAACCTTTCTGTGTAGCCTTCTCTTTTAGGTATATATCTTGTAAATAAGATATAGTTTGATTTTTCTTTTGCAATCAGACCACTTGTGTTTGTAACTGGAAAGTTAATTTTATTTACATTATTTTATTACTGATAATATCTGGAGCTATTTCAACCATCTTCCTTAGAGTTGATATGTGGATAGTTTCCACATTGTCTATGCTGTATTTCCCCTCCTGCCTCTTTTTATGTTTTATTTGTTTATTTTCCTTTTACAACTTTTCCCCCCTCCACGGGTTTGACCTTATATACTATATTCTTCTCTTTTAGTGTTTTTTCTCGAACTCTTATTGCATACTTAACAATCTAACAGAGTCTAATTGGTATATCAAGCCCCCTTGCAAAATAAAAAGAACCACCGTTGCACACATGAGGTACTGAAGGACACTTCCAACCTGGTCCCTCTTCTCCTGACTGACTCACATGCTGACATCTCCCGTTATATCATTCTTTTATTTGTGCTGTTAAAACCAGACTTTACGGATGTTTTTGTTACTATCATATCTCTTTGGATTTACATTTATGTTTCTACTTTGCTTACCATTCCTTCTTGCAACTTAGACCTTCCTTCTCAGATCACTTTTGTTCTGTAACAACAGGTAACTTAAACAATGTTTTTGATCAGTTATAGAAATTCTCAACCATTATTTCTTTAAAAATTGCTTCTACATTCTATCTGTCCTCTTCCTTTGAGACGCCAGTTAAATATAGCTTATCTAATCTTGATCTGTCTGTTATGTCACCTTTACATCTTTGATCATGGAACATCCAAACTGTATTCTGTAATGTCTGCTTATCAATTGTAATTCTCACCTTTCAGCTGTATCTTATCTACTGTATAACTCATTTATTAAGTGCTCAATTTCAGAAGTTTATTGATTACTCAAAGGTTTTTTCTGCTTGTTTTTCAAATTTTCTTGGTCAATTTTAGTAGTTTCTTGTTCCTTGCTCATTGTTTTATTCTAAATTTTAAAGCATTTTATACTCAGGTATTTATTTTATATTTGGCATCTGATAATTTCAACTTCAGAAGTTCTTAGAGGTCTATTTTTTTTTTACCAATTTTATTTACTTATTTGTTTATTTATTTATTTAAAAATTTTTATTGGAGTATAGTTGCTTTGCAAGGTTGTGTTAGTTTCAAATGTACAGCAAAGTGAATCAGCTATACGTATACACATATCCCCTCTTTTTTGGATTTCCTTCCCATTTAGGTCCCCACAGAGCACTGAGGAGAGTTCTCTGTGTTATACAGTGGGTCTGTTTTTTTCAGTCTGTTGAATCACACTCATGAAGTCTCGTTTCCTTGTGTGTTTGGTGGGCTTTGATTGAACTTACCCTGTGAAAATTCTGAGGGCCTAAATGTTAGTTGTTCTTCTGCAGAGAGGATTTGAGTTTGCATCTGCGGAAGGCCAGGAGGTACTGCCAATCTTGGAATGTTTCAGCCTCTTTTATGAGTCCTTGCTTGAAGTGGGAGTATGGGGTTCAGATCCTTCACCTGGCCAAGGGCAACATTCCAGATATCTTATCAGCACTGGCTCCAGGAAAGTCCTCTGACTGCTTCTTCATTGTGTTTGCTGACTGGCACCATGCAAGATTCAGCTCATCAGTTTTCTTTTATTCCCTCTCGGTTCTTGAGGATTTCTCCTAAGCCTCAGAATGCCTTAAAAAATATATTTGTTTAAGTTAATCTATAGTTTTACTTATTAGAGTATCTAGTTTTGGTCCATCATACTGTTAAAAGTGGATGTTACTTACTTTTCTCCAAAGAAAATAATTTCTCCTGTATGTAGTACTTGAAATATGTAAAACTCAGAGGGCAAATGTAGGATCTTTTCCATCAGTAAACAAAAACCTTAATGTTAAGTATTATAAAAAGTCCCATCAAAAAATGGTTCATAACATTCTTTTATTTGTTCTTTTCTTCTAGCATCCTCCAGGAAGTTAATTCAAATTATAGTTTTGTTGTAGCTTATTTATTGACTTTTTTTTTTGCTATTACTTCTGGGCATGGTTCTATAAAAGCATCTATTTTCTAATTTTTTTATTTATTTTTATTTTTGTCTGCGTTGGGTCTTCGTTGCTGCACACAGGCTTTTTCTAGTTGCAGCAAGCAGGGGCTACTCTTCATTGCAGTGTGTGGGCTTCTCATTGTGGTGGCTTCTCTTGTTGTGGAGCGCAGGTTCTAGGTGCATGGGCTTTAGTAGTTGCAGCACAAGGGCCCTAGAGTGCACGGGCTTCAGTAATTGTGGTGCATGGACTCAGTAGTTGTGGCTTGCAGGCTCTCGAGCGCAGGCTCAGTAGTTGTGGCACACGGGCTTAGTTGCTCTGCGACATGTGGGATCTTCTTGGCAGGCGGATTCTTAACCACTGCACCACCAGGGAAGTCCCTCTAAAGTTTTTTGAAAATGCATTTTTAAATTTGTTAAAGCAATAAAACATGACAGAAAATGTGTCATGACAATAAAACTATAACTCTACCTCCTTAATCTTGAACTGAGATACATGAAGTATTGGTAGAGAAGAGGTACAAGTCCTAATGAAAGGATTCCCCCAAGCACAGAGCAGTCTGCTGGGGCAAACACATGAGAGAATTCAGGAAGCCTGGCAGAAGAGACATCCAGAAGGAAGCAGAGAAAAAAATTTTCTCCTTGACCCCCAGGGACTAAGAATGTCTGTTTAAGAATGTCTATTCCTGAACCCTGTCCTAGACCCAACAATCAGGATCTGAATTTTTGACAAATTCTTTGTGATGCTCACAATGAAGTTTTAGAACAACAGACGTAAGGCATTTCTTAGCAAGGAAAAGAAACTAGATGTTGACATCAGACTTCTGAGTGCTTTTGGTTGTTCTAATTATCTATGCTCAAGTTAATATGAGAAGATGTTATGTAGTTCTTCTTCCAGACTGTGGGTTCAGTCATCCTTAAAAACATTGTTTAATACATTTTGTTGTAAGTTCCATAGACTCTTCATGTAACTGTCATTTCAAATTATAATATGATATTCTAATGTGGGGAATAAATCATAATTTTCTTAGTCATTTCTTCATTGCTGTACATTTGAGCCATTTCCAACTTTGGGCTGTAATATATGATACTGTGATGAACCTTGGTGTACATAGACTTTTTTTTTCAGTTTAAACATTATATCTCTGCACTTAGATACTTAGATTTGGAATTACTGGAAAGAAAGACATTAATGCACTTAAGACTCTTGATGAAGTTTGCCAAATTGCTTTCCAAAAGGTTATACCAATTCAAACTGCTGCCAGCAATGTAAGAAAATATTTCAGGGCATCCTAGCCAGCGTTGGACATTATCATTTATCTATTAGGCAGTTAGTGTTCTTATTGATTTTTAATTTTCAGCTGTTGGATTCCACTGAGCCTACTTAATGAGTTTTCAGAAAGGGCTGGGCTAGGTAAAGATTGAAGAAATATAGTGCACAGTGTATCCCCATTGTTTGGACATCCATCATAGAATCTCACTGGCATCTGTTTCCTCTTGGTCTGCCAAAGTGCAGGTCACTTCTCTTCTCTCGACCTCTATTTTCTCATTCATGAAATGAAGGGGTAGGGCCAACTGCCCCCAAGATTCCACCTGGCTTCTAGGTTATGATCAATACCTTGATGTGAACCTCACATTTCAAATCTGTGCAGATTTCTCTGGTTGTCTTGTCAGTGGCTGCAGGGATTTGTCTGTCTACCATGCACATTATTTTCTTTTCTTTGGTGTCTTCAGTAGAATGTATTTTAGAGTTTGTTCTTGCTTTGCTCCCCCTCCTCCTTCTGAAAATTCTGATTAAGAAAAAAAAATGCAAATATGGTATATGAATATTTAAAACATGATTTGCATTTAACAAATTACACATGATCACATAATTCCCAATGCGATTTTGCATCAGGGAAGAAGTGAGAATATGTATTTTATATTAAATGCATAGCATTTAAATACTTTAATGCAAACAAACTGCATTTGAATATTAATCTCTCCCAAAAAGACCTTGCCAAGCATATTAAATATTTAAAACTTTTCCTCATTGCAAAGTTTTTGAACCCCTTGAACATTTCTACTTTTCTCTGTTATTCTGAAGTCTGGAGAATCTTTGTATTTACTGTGAATTTTGAATCTCTACTGGTGAAGTTTTTCTTTCACAAGGACAAGGGTGAATTAACAGGCCACACTCTAACCCTCAGTGTAGAGAGTGTTAAACCCATCATGCTAAACGTAGTAGTGAAGAGAGCTGAGTATGTGGTAAAGAGAAGGAAATTGTTCAGTATAAGATGTGATAAAAACATAGATTCTGAGTGTTGGGCTTAACCTTAGAAGTCATCAAGTTGAATCATCTATCTAATGCAGAGTCCAGGTACCACATCTCTAGGTGGTTGGTTAGTCACTTCTTGAATATCTTCAGTGTTTGGGAGCTCACTACCTCACAAGCTAGCCCTGTCTATACTATAATTGGACAGTGTTCTCTTTGGGAACATTCTTATTATCTTGAATTCAATTCTACCTCTAAATGAGCCACTAATTTTAGTTTATTCTCCTGGAGCAATTACACGGGATTAGGTAATTCCCAAAGTTATTTTGTATAAAACAATTTTCTACAGGCATGTTTGCTGTTCTTAATAATAATTAAAAATAAGTTCCACAAAAAGGAATGATCTTCCCAGTATGCCTTGAGGGAACTGAACTCAAGAACATGTTAGATGATTTATTGGATTTGACACCAACAGCAAAGACAACAAAAGCAAAAATAAACAAGTGGAACTACGACAAACTAAAATGCTTCTGCACAGCAAAGAAAACCATCAACAACACAAAAAGGCAACCTACAGAATGGAGAAAACATTTGCAAATCATATATTTGATAAGGGGTTAATACCCGAAGTATATAAAGAACTCATACAAGTCAATCAAAAGCAAAAAAAATATGATTTAAAAATGAGCAGAACAAACACATACATATGGAATCTAAAAAAAACAAAAAATGGTTCTGAAGAATCTAGGGGCAGGACAGGAATAAAGACGGAGACATAGAGAATGGACTTAAGGACACTGGAAGGGGGAAGGGTAAGCTGGGACGAAGTAAGAGAGTGGCATGGACATATATACACTACCAAACGTAAAATAGCGAGTGGGAAGCAGCCGCACAGCACAGAGAGATCAGCTCGGTGCTTTGTGACCACCTAGAGGGGTGGGATAGGGAGGGTGGGAGGGAGACGCAAGAGGGAGGAGATACGGAGATATACGTTTATGTATAACTGATTCACTTTGTTATAAAGCAGAAACTAACACACCGTTGTAAAGCAATTATACTCCAATAAAGATGGTAAAATAAATAAGAATAAAAAATAAAAATGAGCAGAACAGAACAAAAAGAACACATCCTAATGGTCAACATGTAAAGATGCATATCACTAATCATCAGGGAAGTGCAAATCAAAACCTTTGAGATATTATCTCATACCTGTTTAACTATCATTAAAAAGACAAAAGGTAGGTGTTGGGAGGATGTGGAGAACAAGGAACACTTGTGCAGTGTTGGTGGGAATGTAAACTTGTGAAACCACTATGGAAAACTGTATGAACGTTTCTCAAAAAATTACAAATAGAACTACCGTATCATCCAGCTATCCCATTTCTGGGTATATATCCAAAGGAAATGAAATCAGTTTCTCCAAGAGATATCTGTACTCCCATGTTCATTGCAGCATTATTTACAATAGCCAAGGTATGGAAATAACCTGTGTTCATCAGCAGATGAATGGATAAAGAAAGTATGATCTACATATCTGTATCTAAAATGTAATATTATTCAGCCATAAAAAGGAGAGAAATCCTGCCATTTGAAACAACATGGAAGGAACATTGAGGGCATTATGCTAAGTGAATAAGGCAGAGGAAGACCCATACTCTATGATCTCACTTATATGTGGAATCTAAAAAAAAACAAACTCAAACAAACAGAAGAGATTGGTGGTTGCCAGAGGCAGGGGGTGGGAGGGTGGGGGAAATGGGTGAGTGTGATCAAAAGGTACAAACTTCCAGTTGTAAGATAAATAAGTTCCAGGGATGTAATCTACAGCATGGTGACTATAGTTAACAATAATGTATTGTGTATTTGAAAGTTGCTAAGAGAGTGGATCCTAAAAGTTCTCATCACAAGAAAAAATTATAACTGTGAGGTGATATATGTTCACTAAGCTTATGTGGAAATCACTTTGCAATATCAACATATATCAAATCATTATGTTGTACACCTTAAACTAATACAATGTTATATGTCAATTATATCTCAATAAGACTGGGAAAAAGTGATCATAAGTCAATAAAGATATCTTTTAATCAGTGATTACACAATACCACCAGTAGATTATTAGCTATTTATGGGCACACTGCTTTCTCATTAATAAATACTTAATTGATTTGTTAAAAAAATTAGGAGTTAATAATCTAACAACAATAACAACGAACACCTCGCACATAGTGTTTCCTCTGTGCCAGGCACTGCTCTAAGCACTTTACATATTTGGGCTCATTTAATCTTTATAACCATCTCTCACGTATGTACTCATGTCCTCATTTTACATATGAGGAAACTGAGGCACAGAGAAGTTAAATAACTCCCCCAAAGTATAAATTACAGTGATTGGTTTTTAAACTCAGTGCTTTCATCCAGTTTGTGTTCTTATCTATTATGCTATGCTTAGAGTGGCCACATCATTTATTATTCAAACCAAGACACTTTTGAAAGTAATAATAACGACTTCCTGACAACACCCCAGCTATACTGCCTCTCAAATAACAGGCTGACAAGAACATATTGGAAGGTCTCAATATCACCATGAGGGGCACGTCCACGTTTTCTGGGGCCTGAATGTGAGTTTGAGGGCTGTTTCAGAAAAAGAACATGAAGCTGTGAATACATTAAATATCAAAGTGAATTTGTTTTTGGATAAGAAAGAAATCACAACAAAGTGATGGAAACTTGGGGATCCTGGTCCCTTTCTTCTGAGATCTATTTGGGAAATATACTAGAAACCTGTGATTGCAGCTTGGCTTCCCTCTCCACCCGGAACATTCTGTAACTTCCAGATATCACAGGGTGGTGCAAATCAGGGGCTTTGAAATCAAAGTTTCATTATGTTTATGATAGATCTACTTCCGCTCACCATTTTCAGGTCACTTGCAAAATAGATTGAGCACCTAGAATGTTTGTGGTGCTCACTGCTTAATAAGATAGACAGCATTTTAAAGTAATGTGTCCGAAGATCACCATAGACACATCAGAATGGCTGCTTTACAATTCTCTGATCCCAGCAAGGCACCGTTGAGATCTCCTGGAACCTACAAGAACAGTTCCTACCTAGGCAGGTGGTTGGGTGACTCTCTGTGAATGGGCTGAGCTCCTGGTTCTGAGTTTTTGGTGTAGGTTCAGCACTGGCCGGTGTGTTATTTTGACATGACCCTCCCTCTCCCTGTCCCTATTGACCTTTTTGACCCTCTCTTCTAGGTCAGAGATGACTTCATAATCTTTGGTTCCCAGCCTTAGAATACCTGTTTCTGTGAAAATGTTGTGATCCTGCAAGGTCTGGTCCCCTCATATCTAGGAATCTCATGGTGCCATATGTATTAGCAACATTAGATTACCAGTAATAAAGGATACAAAAGGCAAACGCTCACTGCAAAATGATCACTCGTTTGTGGTTATGTATGGATTTGAATGCTCTCAGAGGTATAAATTAGATTCTTGTTAATGTTCTCCTATCGTTCAATGCCAACTCCACTTGCTTCCTCTTCTCCTTTGCTCCAGTCCTCCTCATCTTTCCTCTCCCCCCTGCCCCTTAAACTTCTAGGACAGCCAGCAACCAGTGCAGGAGTTTGGGTTAGGAAATCATTTCAGGTTTCTTCTTTTTTTGGAGATGGTGAGGAGAGGAATAATGGCTACCCTGTCATGCATGAATTTTTTCTATGATCACCCCCACTGTTTCCCTGCAAAAACAAGTATTAGAAATGGGAATTGAAAAAGTTCCTCCTAACAGTTCTAATAAAGAACAGGAAGTCTGAAATCTGAAGCTAGCTACGACCTATTAGCCCAAGTTGTTCATTGTATCCCTGTTTGTCTTGTTTAGATTATACATCCCCTGGGCAAGAGGCCAGGTGGTTTTATTACAGTACCCATTGGTCTGTCAATACCATCTAAATTAAAGCAAACACTTTTCTCAGATGGCACTTTTTGATCACATCTCCCTATACCCAGACTGCTTAGGACTGAGAGGTTTGAGTTAGCTATGACACCATCAAAATGGACTGAACCCAAAATGACTGGGATGTTCTTAAGAAAATTCATTTTCTCATCCCGACATGGGCTGCAGAAGACACATTGAAGCTGTAAACCACAGCTTGGAAATGACTAGGCTAATTTTAGAACCCGTTTACACAGCTGCTCCACTGAAAAGCTGACTTGCATTGTAATTCTTGCTCTGGGAGGACTTGCCTTGTATTTAATTTAAAATGATCGGCAAGGCAGCCTTTTGATATAGCAAGGTCCATGGTAAAACTGCAAGGCGAGTGTAGTTGCAGTAGCTCTGACATTCTGCTTTATTGGATGTCAGTTTGTAATTAAAAGTTTGAGTGGCAGAACTCTGAGTACCCGGGAAATGGTTTTGAGGATCTTAATTATTTCCAGCTGTCTTCCTAGCAAACATATGAGACTGTGAGATTCAACATGGAGGGAGACATTTAGTATTGCCCAAACATTTGCTTTGAAAAATGCAGAAATAGAAAATGCTCTAGGGTATAGAACCCAGGAGAGAGAAATTCATATTTTGAAATGCAATTGAAATCATTCCCTGCTAGGTGAAGGAGTTTTATGTTTGAAGCAGTAGATATTAGAAACAAAACAAAGGGAATCAAATATCCTAGGGAAAGATATCAGAGTTGGTTATGAAGTTAATTAGGAAAATAAAAGTGCTTTTCCCTTCCAGTTATGCTTGTTATTACTTATGCCATGATACTCATTTTATGGGAATGCTTCTTAGAAATATCTAAATTATATTTAAAAATGTTTTAAGATTTTTTCCATTTGTGCAAACTGATATAACAATTTATTGAAAACCGGGAGTCATCAAACGCTATATTATTTTTTTACACCTAGGTGCCCAGAACTGAATTAATCTCAGCCATCAAAAGTCTTTCTCATACAAGCTATTTATAATATGTCTGAAACTTGGCATTTCAAAAGTTAGGAATAGGAATAACAGTTAGGAGTTTCTGGGGAACCAACTAACTCAACTGTAGTCTTATTAGCAAACTACGTAATATAATAGTCACATGTACTTTATATCAGTAGACTCAAAGCTTTTTGCAATTTACTTAAGATTGCTACCTTCAGTACTACCACATTTTAAAGATCAAGTCAAGTTTAAATAATAAATCAACAAGACTGCAGTTGAATCTACATCAAGGCTATTTCAATGGATCAAAATTAGGTTCATGGACTTCATTACTTCTTGTTACCTGGTACTGTTTAATGTAAAGACTGATTAACTGATAAGGCAGAAACGAGGTAAAGAGTGATTACATATTCCAAAAGGCAGTAGGTCCGTTTGATGTTTTGGAGTCTTTGCATCCTTGTTTTCTCGAAGGAAATAGTAGCAAGCAAAGAGAAAATATCCATTTTCTTTTGCAGTCATATTAACAAGTGGCTGAAATTTCTGCAAACTCAGTTTGAAAGCCAAGTTCAGAAAATATTAAGCCATATTAGTTTCCAACAACCTCAGACTGGCACATTTTTAGAACTGTCTGGTAATTCAAACATGAGAGGTAAATTAGAGATTTAAATGAAGTACCTGTGGTGTTTGGAGATGACTTTTTTAGCATGCAAGTTCTCCACTAATTAGCTCCCAGGAGGTGAATGAGAGTTTTTGTTGTTCTAGGTTCAGCTTTAAACAAAGTGAACCAGCAAAGTTAGTCACCTGTGGGCATTCAGAGAAAGTATTGTTTAAAATACCCTCCCCCATCAAAGAAAAGAAGAGAGAATATATTATATAGGAGATAAACTAACTTTACAAAATATACTTTAAAAATATTGTTTATTACATCATCTCCTTAGAATCATCATTGCCTTTTTAGAATCATAAAGTTAAATAATATATTTTCTTTTGAAAAGAAGTCTGGCATGACCTTTCAAAATATTTTAACTTGAGAGTAAGTCCAAGTTGCATCGTGTTTGGGAAACAAGCTCTGAGAGTCCGAGGCGGCAGAATTATGAAAGCTGGAAAGACTATTAAATATGTTGACAGGGAGCCTCTCAGCTGGCTGTTGGAGAACAATGTCCCTCATCAAGTCCTTATCCAAATTCTGTACTGTACTAACCAGCTTGGCTAAGTCCCTCTCATCAGGCTAATTAGTAATGTTGGGAAAAATAAAGGGCTATGGAAGTAATTATCTCTGCAGTGTGTGTATGAAAGACCAGATCGTGCTTTAAAATTCTTGGCACAAAGCAGTACCACTCTGTGCAATCCCCCACTCCTTTCTCTTTATCATTTTTTTCACCTTAAGGCACAATATGTGCTTTTAATTTGTTTCCTTCAGTTCCATAAAAACAATACTCAAGCCCTATTGGGATGAGTTCAGCCTTTTCCCTTCTTCCAGTTTTAATGATTACATGCCTTAGTGTATCCTCTAAAAGTAGTTGGGCTGTATAGTGATGAGAATCACTGTAATAGCATTGGTCTGTTAATGAATTCATTCAAGAAGAATCTATTAAGGTCCAGTCGGACCTTAATGGGTTGTTCAAGGTTCTGGAAATAAGAATGAATAAAGCACAGTTCCTGTCTTTTAAGGGACCAGTGAGGCAGAGCAAGACCTGCAAATAGATAAAGACGGTACAACGTAGTTGTGCTACAATGATAGACAATATAAGACACATGCTATGCTGAAGGGATGATGGTGGGCACTTACATGTCTTAATGTTAATATAATCCCCAGAGAAACCCAGTGAGATAGCTATCATTAGCCCCATTTTATAGCTGAAGAAACTGAAGCGAACCCTAACCCTAACTTGTCCAATGTCACATATCAGCAAGTAGCTGACCCAGCCAGCCTGGAACATGAGTTACTTAATTTCTGCTCAGGAGGACAATGCCTCCCCTTTGAGCCCCATAATTTACTGTGCGTCCACTCCCTCCCTACTCCCTACCCCAGCACACACACAACAAGCCATCCCCCTGCAAGGCCCAGAGCAGTTCCTGTACTTTCATGACTTTTCTTGTCTGGCCTGGCTTCTGCCACCTCATTCCCTACCCCACCTTTTCCTTTCTCCTGATTCATACCACAAGAACTGGGTTGACAGATTATGAGTATGGACATCCCCCTTCTCATACCTTCCTGATTGGGCAAAGATAGATAATGCATGCCAGTAATAAAATATCCCTTTGACTTACAGGTTTGAGCTTTCAAGTAGTATTGAAATAGTATTGCATGGCTTGGGAGGAACTTGAGTTCTGAGACAATGACTGAAGAGGTTTATCTTTCTAACATTCCCAAGGGTGTATAAACTATAAAAAGGGAAACCATATGTTTACACTGACTTAGGTGTGGCTTTAGATCTAGGATTCTCTTTAGGTCCATAAACATACATGTAAGAGAAGCAAGGATCCAGTTATTCACTCAATACACAATAATGAGACACATGTTGCTTTTCCTGGCTTTGGGCAATTATTATTTCTTTTCTGGAAATGAGGTATGTATATATTAATTCAATAATATGGGCTTCCCTGGTGGCGCAGTGGTTGAGAGTCCGCCTGCCGATGCAGGGGACACGGGTTCGTGCCCCGGTCTGGGAAGATCCCACATGCCGCGGAGCAGCTAGGCCCGTGAGCCATGGCCGCTGAGCCTGCGCGTCCAGAGCCTGTGCTCCGCAACGGGAGAGGCCACAACAGTGAGAGGCCCGCGTACCGCAAAAAAAAAAAAAAAAAAAGAACAATTCCAAGAGTTATCTTAGCAACTAAATGGAATAGAAGGTGCTTCAGTAAGTTACCTTGATAGTAGAGGCAAGGTTTCTGATCACTGGCTCAGAGAGTGAGTGATAGAATGGGAAAGGATCCTAGAAATGATTTAATTCACCATTTTTCAAACTTCAAGTCAGTTGGATACCTCCTTTTCAAGATTTTTAAAAATACTGGTGTAACTAGCACTTATATATTATTTAGTTAATATTTTTCTTTAAATCAACTTCTTGTTTTTATTTAAATAAATTACATTATTATTTATATATAAATGAAATCAGTTTTATATACCATAAATTGAAAAAAAAGTATAATTAAACACAATAAAGGTAAAACAATATATTAATTCTAGCTAATGACTTTGTCTTTGAAAGGCTCTGAACTTAAGGCTTGCCCTCTCTTTGTTAAAAACCGAGATTTGCTTTTATTAGGGAGGTGTCAAAGCTCTACTAGCACCAAGCTGAGACGTTATCCTTGACCTTTGTAGAAAAGTGAAAAAGGGCATTGAAACGGAAACAACTTTCTTACTTTGAGATTCAGTATTATTTAAAACTTTTTACCAGCTCGCCTACTACTTCCACCATTATAGATCCCAAACTTTGGAACACATTAACTTAGTTTAATCTCCTTAATTTTCAAAGTAGAAACCTAGATTTCACAAAGATCAATTATTGGGCAAGTCAACCCTGGACCTTGGGTCTCTTGATCCCCATTCTTTTCCAAACATCCTCTCCCTGCAATTAAAACAGCAACAAAAGTGAGATGCTTTTTAGAGGTAACCTGTCAACTTAGGGCTTGGTCTAGCTGAACTCTGCTATAACGAGTTATGGATCATGCTTTTGGTAATGGAGCGATGTTGCTTTCCTGCCTTCTTTGAGTAGGTTTACTATTCCCTTTACATATCTGCTTGCTTATTTGTATATACTTATTTGTATTTGAGCACAGCATATGCGGAATTTGAATTTTGGATGTTCTCAAAATTATAAGACTGAATTCAACTCAACATCAGCAATTAGCAATAACGATACGTGCGAATCCTGCCCCCACCCTCCACCCCTGCTACACTGCCTGTGATGAAGTGATGAACAGCTGGAGTTTTGCTGTTACCCTGGGAACAGTTTATTTTGACCTTGTCAGAGTCTACCTGCTTGCTATTCCTAGTATAGTACCTCTTCTCATCAGAGAACTTGAAGCAAATATTGTATTATGCTCTTTAAAATTAAAGTTAAAGTAGGGCTTAGGGCCACACCAAAGCAATCCACTGGGGGTGGGGGTGGAGGGCTAAGGCACATTATCATTTTCTCTGAGACACATTTCATCACATTTTTCTTAAGGAATTTTACAATTTACACCTCACTGTGAAAGAAAAAGAGCTACATAGCTGCCCAAAGAAGGCAGGTTTAAAATCACAAAATGCTTCTGAGTTTTAGGTTTGTTTTTTTTTTTTTTGAAAATAAATATTATTCTATTTGGGTCTTATTGTTATTGTTACTTTTATTGTTCTTGTTTTTGATTTACTTGTTTTATTGATGCTGCAAACTTATTTTTAAAAGTGTACATTTTATTTCCTTACATTTTTTAAGGTGCATTTGAGATATAAATTGTAGTCTAAAGACTTTTAAAATGTTTGGCCTTTGTATTATATAAGTACTATAAAAAGTCACCACAAACTTAGTGTTAAAATATGTTGACTTAAAAAAAATGCACAACGTGAGAGTTGTGAGTTAAGTTTTCTTTGGGGCAAAATGAGGACTGCCCGGGAGACAGCATCTCAGACAACTCTGAGAAACCGCTCCCAGGAGGCGAAGCGGGAGCCAGGATATATAGGAGTTTTGAAACAAAGAGAAGGTGATTGGGAACATCAAAAGACTATTGTTAAATAAAGAAAACCAGATATCTCAAGTTAAGGAACTTAACGCTTTTCTATGTATGGGAAGATGCAAAGAGTCTGGGCTCACTGAAATCATTCCTTTGATATACACCTTAGCTGTCTTGGGCCTGTATTTTCACATCCTGAGTTTCCTCAGGGCTCACCAGCTCACATTGGAGGGCTGCAATCATTGGTGACTGTGACATACTTTGTTTATTGATATGGCAGGAAATATTTCATTATAAATATCCATTCCATTCATAAATATTCCATTTATCAAATAACATAAATTTATTATCTTACATTTCTGAAGGTCAGAAGTCTGACATGTGTCTCACTGGCTAAAATCAAGATGTCAGCTGACCTGCATTTTTTTTTTTAAGCTGCAGGGGAGAATCCATTTACTTGTTTTTTGCAGCTTCTAGAGACTGCCTGCATTCCTGGGCTCATGGTCCTCCTCTTCCATCTTCAGGCTGGTTGGGTCTTTCTCATATTGCATCACCCTGACATAATTCTTCTTCCCACTTCTTCCACTTTTAAGGACCCTTATGATTACATTGGGCTCACCTGGATAATCCAGGAAACTCTCCCTATCTTAAGGCCAATTGATTAGCAAATTTAATTTCATCTGCGACCTTAATTCCCCTTTGCAATTTAATGTACCAAAGTTACAGTTTCAAGAATGTGAACATCTTTGGGGGGACATTATTCTGCCCAGTACAGTCTTTTCTTCAAACTTATGTCTTTATACATTTAAAAATAAAATTATATATGGAACAAAATATGAATTGATTATAAGGTGATTATGAATTAATTTTAAAATCAAATATACCTCATTATATAAATTAACATTTTCTGGAGACAGTATATTTGCACTTCAAAGGTTTTAATTAACTACAAAATCTTTTTTTTTTTTTTTAACAATTAGGATGGTATTATTAAAAGCCTTTTCTGGCCGACCATTCACTCTTAATCTTTCATATGTTTTTGGTATTTGGGTGTGAAATTTACAGAGATATTAATCAACTCTTTGGTAGGTGGATTTTATTGAAGTTTGGTTGTGATGTGCTTTACAATCCACTGCTCTTTCCTTCCCTCTCCTAGTCCATTCTCTTCACATTGTCCCTGTATTTCCTTCTACTCAAAGCTTTTCCTATAATTACTGATAAAAACCTCAACACGTGCAATAGAGGCTTCAGGCCCTCAGTTATAGGGAGAAGACTATTCTACCTTGGGTTTACTTTTAATTTGTTCTGGCCTAATCTAAAAAGATTCACAGATTCTGAATTCAGTCATTACATCAACAGATATTACAATTTGGCACCTATGTGTGCAAAAGTGCTTTCAAATAAGTCAAAACATTTTATATATGGTTTCTCTTTTCAGAGAGGCAAGATGAAGAAATTAAACCAGCAAAAGAATAGTATATTAATACAGATTGACCAGACAGGAAATGTCAGAGGCAGCACATGATCAATGATTAATGGGCAAATCAGTGGAACAGGAAATAATTATAATGAGTTCTGACAAAGGATCTCTCTCTTTGTGTCGTGTGTACCGCATGGCCATATATTACCGGTTAACACTTAACTCCATCAAGCATGCCCCCAAAGCCATGGCGGTTCTCCACGTCATCGTTAACCTGTCCTTATGGAAGGCAAAATTTTGGTGCCAGATGCAAGTAAGGTTATAAAATTCATGCTGAGATTTGGGGAATTATGACTATTTTCAGAAATCTGGGGCTAATAGGGTTATATTCAGGAGGTGGTCAGCATAAAGTGCTCATGGTGAGTGCTCAGTAAAGACTTATTAAATGAAATGATATGACTCAGCTCTTACTATTTTTTCCAAGTTGATAGGCACTTTCCTAATTTTTTGCTATAGGTTATCTTAATCTTTTTATGACTTTATCAAGGGTTTTTCAAGTTGTTACCTGCATGACTCAATTTAAAATCAGGGGTAGATTTAATTTACATGGTGTTTTCTAGTCATTAATGAGCATTAAATAAAATTCAACCTTATTTTAATTTATATTTTCTGTCAAAGGACCACTTCATTCATCTCAAATTGTGAATGTCTGTATGGGATGGGTTCATTTGACTTTAATTATATAATTTTAGCCTATCCTAAGAAATTTAAAACTAAAGAAGACTATTTTTTTAAAAAGGCTTTCTTTGCCTTGTTACTTTAAGAAAGGGTAGAGTTTTCAAAGCTCGGACTTTGTACATTAGCAGTTATTTACATCCTGACTTATTCCCTGGTAATCATGTTTTTCTTTTTTAACATCTTTATTGGAGTATAATTGGTTTACAATGGTGTGTTAGTTTCTGCTTTACAACAAAATGAATGACCTATATATATACATACATTCCTATATCTCCTCCCTCTTGCGTCTCCCTCCGTCCCACCCTCCCTATCCCACCCCTCCAGGCGTTCACAAAGCACTGAGCTGATCTCCCTGTGCTATGTGGCTGCTTCCCACTAGCTATCTACCTTACGTTTGGTAGTGTATATATGTCCATGCCTCTCTCTTGCTTTGTCATAGCTTACCCTTGTCCTCAAGTCCATTCTCTAGTAGGTCTGTATCTTTATTCCTGTCTTACCCCTAGGTTCTTCATGACATTTTTTTCCTTAAATTCCATATATATGTGTTAGCATACGGTATTTGTCTTTTTCTTTCTGACTTACTTCACTCTGTATGACAGACTCTAGGTCTATCCACCTCATTACAAATAGCTCAATTTCGTTCCTTTTTATGGCTGAGTAATATTCCATTGTATATATGTGCCACATCCTCTTGATTCATTCATCCGATGATGGACACTTAGGTTGTTTCCATCTCCGGGCTATTCTAAATAGAGCTGCAATGAACATTTTGGTACATGACTCTCTTTGAATTATGGTTTTCTCAGGGTATATGCCCAGTAGTGGGATTGCTGGGTCATATGGTAGTTCTATTTGTAGCTTTTTAAGGAACCTCCATACTGTTCTCCACAGTGGCTGTATCAATTTACATTCCCACCAACAATGCAAGAGGGTTCCCTTTTCTCCACACCCTCTCCAGCATTTATTGTTTCTAGATTTTTTGATGCTGGCCATTCTGACTGGTGTGAGATGATATCTCATTGTAGTTTTGATTTGCATTTCTCTCATGATTAGTGATGTTGAGCATTCTTTCATGTGTTTGTTGACAGTCTGTATATCTTCTTTGGAGAAACGTGTGTTTAGGTCTTCTGCCCATTTTTGGATTGGGTTGTTTGTTTTTTTGTTATTAAATTGCATGAGCTGCTTATAAATTCTGGAGATTAATCCTTTGTCAGTTGCTTCATTTGCAAATATTTTCTCCCATTCTGAGGGTTGTCTTTTGGTCTTGTTTATGGTTTCCTTTGCTGTGCAAAAGCTTTGAAGTTTTATTAGGTCCCATTTGTTTATTTTTGTTTTTATTTCCATTTCTCTAGGAGGTGGGTCAAAAAGGATCTTGCTGTGATTTATGTCATAGACTGTTCTGCCTGTATTTTCCTCTAAGAGTTTGATAGTTTCTGGCCTTACATTTAGGTCTTTAATCCATTTTGAGCTTATTTTTGTGTATGGTGTTAGGGAGTGATCTAATCTCGTACTTCTACATGTACCTGTCCAGTTTTCCCAGCACCACTTATTGAAGAGGCTGTCCTTTCTCCACTGTACATTCCTGCTTCCTTTATCAAAGATAAGGTGACCATATGTGCGTGGGTTTATCTCTGGGCTTTCTATCCTGTTCCATTGATCTATATTTCTGTTTTTGTGCCAGTACCATACTGTCTTGATTACTGTAGCTTTGTAGTATAGTCTACAGTCAGGGAGCCTGATTCCTCCAGCTCCGTTTTTCGTTCTCAAGATTGCTTTGGCTATTCGGGGTCTTTTGTGTTTCCATACAAATTGTAAAAGTTTTTGTTCTAGTTCTGTGAAAAATGCCAGTGGTAGTTTGATAGGGATTACATTGAATCTGTAGATTGCTTTGGGTAGTAGAGTCATTTTCACAATGTTGATTCTTCCAATCCAAGAATATGGTATATCTCTCCATCTATTTGTATCATCTTTAATGTCTTTCATCAATGTCTTATAATTTTCTGCATACAGGTCTTTTGTCTCCTTAGGTAGGTTTATTGCTAGATATTTTTATTCTTTTTGTTGCAATGGTAAATGGGAGTGTTTTCTTGATTTCACTTTCAGATTTTTCATCGTTAGTATATAGGAATGCCAGAGATTTCTGTGCATTAATTTTTTATCCTGCTACTGTACCAAATTCATTGATTAGCTCTAGTAGTTTTCCGGTAGCATCTTTAGGATTCTCTATGTATAGTATCATGCCATCTGCAAACAGTGACAGCTTTACTTCTTCTTTTCCGATTTGGATTCCTTTTATTTCCTTTTCTTCTCTGATTGCTGTGGCTAAAACTTCCAAAACTATGTTGAATAAGAGTGGTGAGAGTGGGCAACCTTGTCTTGTTCCTGATCGTAGTGGAAATGCTTTCAGTTTTTCACCATTGAGGACGATGTTGGCTGTGGGTTTGTCATATGTGGCCTTTATTATGTTGAGGAAAGTTCCCTCTATGCCTACTTTCTGCAGGGTTTTTATCATAAATGGGTGTTGAATTTTGTCAAAAGCTTTCTCTGCATCTACTGAGATGATCATATGGTTTTTCTCCTTCAATTTGTGAATATGGTGTAACACGTTGATTGATTTGCATATATTGAAGAATCCTTGCATTCCTGGAATAAACCCCACTTGATCATGGTGTATGATCTGTTTAATGTGCTCTTGGATTCTGTTTGCTAGTATTTTGTTGAGGATTTTTGCATCTATGTTCATCAGTGATATTGGCCTGTAGTTTTCTTTCTTTGTGGCATCCTTGTCTGGTTTTGGTATCAGGGTGATGGTGGCCTTGTAGAATGAATTTGGGAGTGTTCCTCCCTCTGCTATATTTTGGAAGAGTTTGAGAAGGATAGGTGTTAGCTCTTCTCTAAATGTTTGATAGAATTCGCCTTTGAAGCCATCTGGTCCTGGACTTTTTTTTGTTGGAAGATTTTTAATCACAGTTTCAATTTCAGTGCTTGTGATTGGTCTGTTCATATTTTCTATTTCTTCCTGATTCAGTCTTGGCAGTTTATGCATTTCTAAGAATTTGTCCATTTCTTCCAGGTTGTCCATTTTATTGGCATAGAGCTGCTTGTAGTAATCTCTCATGATCTTTTGTATTTCGGCAGTGTCAATTTTTACTTCTCCTTTTCATTTCTAATTCTATTGATTTGAGTCTTCTCCCTTTTTTCTTGATGAGTCTGGCTAATGGTTTATCTATTTTGTTTATCTTCTCAAAGAACCAGATTTTAGTTTTATTGATCTTTGCTATAGTTTCCTTCATTTCTTTTTCATTTATTTCTGATCTGATCTTTATGATTTCTTTCCTTCTTGTAACTTTGGGGTTTTTTTGGTTCTTCTTTCTCTAATTGCTTAAGGTGCAAGGTTAGGTTGTTTATTCGAGATGTTTCCTGTTTCTTAAGATAGGCTTGTATTGCTATAAACTTCCCTCTTAGAACTGCTTTTGCTGCATCCCATAGATTTTGGGTCGTCGTGTCTCCATTGTCATTTGTTTCTAGGTATTTTCTGATTTCCTCTTTGATTTCTTCAGGGATCACTTCGTTATTAAGTAGTGTATTGTTTAGCCTCCATGTGTTTGTATTTTTTACAGATATTTTCCTGTAATTGATATCTAGTCTCATAGCGTTGTGGTCCGAAAAGATACTTGATACGAGTTCAATTTTCTTAAATTTACCAAGGCTTGATTTGTGACCCAAGATATGATCTATCCTGGAGAATGTTCCATGAGCACTTGAGAAGAATGTGTATTCTGTTGTTTTTGGATGGAATGTCCTATAAATATCAATTAAGTCCATCTTTTTTAATGTATCATTTAAAGCTTGTGTTTCCTTGTTTATTTTCATTTTGGATGATCTGTCCATTGGTGAAAGTGGAGTGTTAAAGTCCCCTACTATGAATGTGTTACTGTCGATTTCCCCTTTTATTGCTGTTAGTATTGGCCTTATGTATTGAGGTGCACCTATGTTGGGTGCATAAATATTTACAATTGTTATATCTTCTTCTTGGATCGATCCCTTGATCATTATGTAGTGGCCTCTTTGTCTCTTCTAATAGTCTTTATTTTAAAGTCTATTTTGTCTGATATGAGAGTTGCTACTCCAGCTTTCTTTTGGTTTCCATTTGCATGAAATATCTTTTTCCATTTCCTTAGTTTCAGTCTGTATGTGTCTCTAGGTCTGAAGTGGGTCTCTTGTAGACAGCAAATATATGGGTCTTGTTTTTGTATCCTTTCAGCCAATGTGTGTCTTTTGGTGGGAGCATTTAGTCCATTTACATTTAAGGTAATTATCAATATGTATGTTCCTATTCCCATTTTCTTAATTGTTTTGGGCTCGTTATTGTAGGTCTTTTCCTTCTCTTGTGTTTCTTGCCTAGAGAAGTTCCTTTAGCAGTTGTTGTAGAGCTAGTTTGGTGGTGCTGACCTCTCTCAGCTTTTGCTTGTCTGTAAAGGTTTTAATTTCTCCATCAAATCTGAGATCCTTGCTGAGTAGAGTAATCTTGGTTGCAGGTTTTTCTCCTTCATCACTTTATATATGTCCTGCCAGTCCCTTCTGGCTTGCAGAGTTTCTGCTGAAAGATTAGCTGTTAACCGTATGGGGCTTCCCTTGTGTGTTATTTGTTGTTTTTTCCCTTGCTGCTTTTAATATGTTTTCTTTGTATTTAATTTTTGATAGTTTGATTAATATGTGTCTTGGCATATTTCTCCTTGGATTTATCCTGTATGGAACTCTCTCTGCTTTCTGGACTTGACTATTTCCTTTCCCATATTAGGGAATTTTTCAACTATAATCTCTTCAAATATTTTCTCAGTCCCTTTCTTTTTCTCTTCTTCTGGAACCCCTATAATTCGAATGTTGGTGCGTTTAATGTTGTCCCAGAGGTCTCTGAGACTGTCCTCAGTTCTTTTCATTCTTTTTTCTTTATTCTGCTCTGCAGTAGTTATTTCCACTATTTTATCTTCCAGGTCACTTATCCATTCTTCTGCCTCAGTTATTCTGCTATTGATCCCATCTAGAGTATTTTTAATTTCATTTATTGTGTTGTTCATCATTGTTTGTTTCCTATTTAGTTCTTCTAGGTCCTTGTTAAATGTTTCTTGCATTTTGTCTATTCTATTTCCCAGATTTTGGATCATCTTTACTAGCATTATTCTGAATTCTTTTTCATGTAGACTGCCTATTTCCTCTTCATTTGTTAGGTCTGGTGGGTATTTATCTTGCTCCTTTATCTGCTGTGTGTTTTTCTGTCTTCTCATTTTGCTTATCTTACTGTGTTTGGGGTCTCCTTTTTGCAGCCTGCAGGTTCATAGTTCCCATTGTTTTTGGTGTCTGTCCCCAGTGGCTAAGGTTGGTTCAGTGGCTTGTGTAGCCTTCCTGGTGGAGGGGACTAATGCCTGTGTTCTGGTGGATGAGACTGGATCTTGTCTTTCTGGTGGGCAGGTCCATGTCTGGTGGTGTGTTTTGGGGTGTCTGTGGACTTATTATGATTTTAGGCAGCCTCTCTGCTAATGGGTGGGGTTGTGTTCCTGTCTTGCTAGTTGTTTGGCATAGCATGTCCAGCACTGTAACTTGCTGGTCGTTGAGTGAAGCTGGGTGTTGGTGTTGAGATGGAGATCTCTGGGAGATTTTCGCCGTTTGATATTATGTGGAGCTGGGAGGTCTCTTGTAGACCAGTGTCCTGAAGTTGGCTCTCCCACCTCAGAGGCACCGCACTGACTTCTGGCTGCAGCACCAAGAGCCTTTCATCCACACGGTTCAGAATAAAAGGGAGAAAAAGTAGAAAGAAAGAATTAGTAGAAGTAGAAAAGAAAGAAAGAAAGAAAGGAAGGAAGGAAGGAAGAAAGATAAAAAGAAGGGAGGGAGGGAGGAAGGAAGGAAGGAGGGAAGGAAGGAAAAAAGAAAGAAAAGATAAAGTAAAATAAAATAAGATAAAATATAATAAAGTTATTAAAATAAAAAAAATTATTAAGAGAAAAAAAAAAACAAAAAACGGACGGATAGAACCCTAGGAGAAATTGTGGAAGCAAAGCTATACAGACAAAATCTTACACAGAAGCATACACATACACACTCAGAAAAAGAGGAAAAGGGGAAAAAATCATAAATCTTGCTTTCAAAGTCCACCTCTTTAACTTGGGATGATTGGTTGTCGATTTAGGTATTCCACAGATGCAGGGTACATCAAGCTGATTGTGGAGCTTTAATCCGCTGCTTCTGAGGCTGCTGGGAGAGATTTCTCTTTCTCTTCTTTGTTCTCACCCCTCCCAGGGGCTCAGCTTTGGATTTGGCCCCGCCTCTGCGTGTAGGTCGACAGAGTGCGTCTGTTCTTCACTCAGACAGGACGGGGTTAAAGGAGCCGCTGATTCGGGGGCTCTGGCTCAGTCAGGCCGGGGCGGAGGGAGGGGCACGGCGTGCGGGGCGGGCCTGCGGCGGCAGAGGCCGGCGTGACGTTGCGCCAGCCTGAAGCGGGCCATGCACTCTCCCGGGGAAGTTGTCCTTGGATCCCGGGACCCTGGCAGTGGCGGGCTGCACAGCCTCCCCGGAAAGGGGGTGTGGATAGTGACCTGTGCTCACACACAGGCTTCTTCGTGGTGGCAGCAGCGGCCTTAGCGTCTCATGCCCGTCTCTGGGGTCTGCGCTTTTAGCAGCGGCTCGCGCCCGTCTCTGGAGCTCCTTTAAGCAGCGTTCTTAATACTCTCTCCTCGCGCACCAGGAAACAAAGAGGTAAGAAAAAGTCTCTTGCCTCTTCGGCAGGTCCAGACTTTTCGCCGGACTCCCTCCCAGCCAGCCGTGGCGCAGTAACCCCCTGCATGCTGTGTTCACGCTGCCAACCCCAGTCCTCTCCCTGCGCTCCAACCGAAGCCCGAGCCTCAGCTCCCAGCCCCGCCCGCCCCGGCGGGGGAGCAGACAGGCCTCTCGGGCTTGTGAGTGCTGGTCGGCACTGAATCTCTCCGCTTTGCCTCCCGCACCCCTGCGGCTCCGAAGCTTTCCCCTTCCGCCACCCGCAGTCTCCGCCTGCGAAGGGGTTTCCTAGTGTGTGGAAACTTTTCCTCCTTCACAGTTCCCTCCTACTGGCGCGGGTCCCGTCCCTATCCTTTTGTCTCTGTTTTTTCTTTTTTTCTTTTGCCCTACCGAGGTATGTGGGGGGTTTCTTGCCTTTTGGGAGGCCTGAGGTCTTCTGCCAGCGTTCAGTAGGTGTTCTGTAGGAGTTGTTCCACGTGTAGATGTATTTCTGGTGTATCTGTGGGGAGGAAGGTGATCTACGCGTCTTACTCTTCCGCCATCTTCCCCCATGTTTTTCTTAGATACGTATTGCTTTTGAAAGTTTTAATTGGACCGTTTCTGATATTGAAAAAGACTTTCTGTAGAATAACCCAATTCTGTTGTATGACTCTTAATTTCTTGCCTCCCTAACAAGGATATTTTCTTTCCATTATTTATAATTGCATTTTATAACAACAGTGATACCTCAGTTTTATAGTTACATATGTAATCTCTACATGATCCTCACAACAATCTTGCTGATGTGAATGATAGAGTGAGAAAATTCAGAGAACAACTGGTTGTCAAGTTGCAGCTAAATCTTATGAACCGGTGGAGGTGAAGTGTGTTAATAGATTTTCTCTCTACGCAGTCTTCCTTCCCCATCACAACATATCTCTGCCTGATCCTTCACTCCATTATATGTATCTTTCTCCAGTGTTCTCATCTCAATAAGATTAAACTACTTGACAATGGAATGTGTTTTGGCTGGTAGCAGATACCTAGAAATTCTTTTATCTCGTGTCTCATTATTATTAGCACCAACTATCACTTAGAGACCACTTTATAGAGAACATTATTTTCACCCACACGTGTGTATTTTCATGCACGCGTTTGCAAAGGAAGAAAATAAAGGGCTAGGAGGAAGGTGATTTGTCCTGGTAGAGCCTGGCTAGCTGCTCACCAAATCCTTTTTTCTCATCTTCCTGCTAGACTACATATTCCAGTCTCCTTTGTGGTCAGTAGTGGTCAAGTAACTAAATGATAGCGGATGCGTGTTCGTGGAATTGATGTGTACCACTTCTAGGCTGGTGTATTATTAACCTCTTATATGTGATCCTCTATAATCTCTTCCTATCAGACACCAGAGATTGCCACCCCAAACGAGCCTGGAAACGTGGTATTAAAGATGGCAAAGACAATATGGAAGGAGCCTTGGTCTCTGAGTCACCGCTTGGAGGAGATTCCCCTGCTGCTCTGGAATACTGGTATTGTAATTTACATAAACAAGACATATACTTCTCTTGAGTTTGAGTATTTGGTCATTTTGTTACAGCAGCTAAAATTAACTGGTACACTTGGGTCTGCCAAAATTATTTCTCTAGCCCTCAATTTCCTCTTTTATAAAATGAAGGAATTTGCCACACTGGCCTCCTTGCTCTTCCCCAAACCCACTGAACACTCGGGACTTCTGCGCTTGCTGTTTCCTCGGCTTGAAAACTTTTCTCAGAAATTCACATGGCTTTCACTCCCTCCTCAGTTCAGCTTAAATGTGATCTTACAAGTGAGGCCTCCCTGGCCAGTCTAATAACATTTCCCCTCCTCCATTGCTCTTTTCCCCTCTTATCTTGCTCTGTTTTACCTTATAACACAATTACCAAACAATGATCAATATTTATTTATTTATTTGGAACTCAGTAAAATATTTGTTGAAGAATTGTGTGAAGAGTCTCCAAGGTGCCAAACTGTTATGAAAGATTATGTTCCCTAAATTGGAGAATTTATAATCTAAGGGAAAGAATATAACAGATTAAAAAATCGATCTTAAATACGCAAAAGGCATATAAACTTTGTCAACATTATATTACCAAAAATGTAAGGGAAGATAGGGGTTCTAGTAATTACTGAGTACTTATTAAGTATTGTATACTAAAATTTTCAAAACTTTTTTTCATTTGATGACTCTGCAAAGTCAGTATTATTTTACCCATTTTATAGCTGGGGAAACAGGTTAAGAGGGCTGGAATGGAAGCTTCATGAGAGTAGAATCACATCTGCCTTATTCACCATTGTGTCTCTGACATTTAGGAAAGCTTCTGATAGATAGGAAGAAATAAAAATTTTTAACAGAAAATAAGTTAAATAACTTGTCCATTATGAGACGATTGGGATTAGAACACATACTTAGCTGAATACAAAGTCAATGCCTTTTTTTTTCACTGTCTGAGGATGGCAAATATGCGGCACTCTCATCCAGTTCCTGACTCTGGGCAGTTGCTTTGTCTGTTCCCACTGATGAGAGGCTGTTCTCTTAGTAAGCAAATGTCTGAGTTGTTTCTGTTTGTTAAGCCTCAGCCCAGCCATCACCTCAGTGGAAAGGCTTTCCTTGACCACTTGGTTGGAAGCAGCCCTCTTCAGTTCCTCTCTATGCATCACCTGTTCGTTGCCTTTATAGCCTTCACAGCCCTGACCACTATATAAAATTATCTTGCTTATTTGTTTGCTTTTTAATTGTCTTTCTATCCTAATAGAATGTAAATTCCATGGGCATAGGGACTTCCTCTGTCTGTGTTCATAGTGCCTGACACATAGTTGATGCTTAGTGAATCTTTGTTGAATAAATCATTGAATCAATGAATCACTGATCATTTGATCAGTGTTGCCATTGTCTTCCCATGCTCATGGCAGACAGTACTAATCAATCATGTCACTCTCTCCTTCTAAATCTGAACTCATTCTCAGAAAATTTTGGAATACAGCTCTCTACTGTATCAGAATCTGCATTTTAATAAGATCCCGGAATGATTCCTGTGTACATCAAATTGTGAGAAACATGACTGTGGGAATATAGGTAATAACAGACAGTTAGGCTTGGGAAATAAGAAGAACCTGCTTTACCATCTCTGTGTGCTCCTCCATGATACCCATTCAGAGATAGACCCTCAGCTTTCGCATCATTATATATTATCTGGAGGGGTTAGGTCTGAGTGGACTTAATGTGGAGATGTTTCATAGAAAAGATGAGCTTCAAGTGTTTAAAAACAAAAAAGAGATTTGGTTTGCTGCAAAGGGAGAGAGAAGCATTCTGGGTTGATGAAAATTGAACAAGTCCATTTGGGATCAGCTAACCATGGGAAAAGATGAACATCTATGTGTTGAGTTGGAAGGATACTTTGTCCAGAGCAGTACTTAACCTCCAGTGAATTGA
This sequence comes from Lagenorhynchus albirostris, assembly GCF_949774975.1. Classification (NCBI taxonomy): domain Eukaryota; kingdom Metazoa; phylum Chordata; class Mammalia; order Artiodactyla; family Delphinidae; genus Lagenorhynchus; species Lagenorhynchus albirostris. The sequence continues at coordinate 40,382,608 of NC_083099.1, forward strand.
TGTAGAGGAAGGGAAATTAAAGTAGTTGCAGAGGGAACAGATGAAAGTAGCGTGAAAGGGGCACAGGGGCAGAACAAGGCTAGAGAGGGTCCAGGTGGAGAATGATGTTAGCAGTTAAAAGAGGGTGCATTGGTGGTAGGGGAACCTTCCAGGTGTGATTGAATTTGAAAAGAAGAATGTTGTGAATGTTCTTAGAGAAAATAATTATACTGGGTAGTGAGGACACAGATTATAACGAGAGAAGTTGCAAAATTAAAGGCTTTAACAAAAAAAAGGCTGATGAATAAATGAACCGTGGATGTAGATTACTTATTCATCAAGTTTACCATTAAGGGAATCACAGGGAGAAGAGAGTTTAGCTGGAAGGGTGATGGGCTCAAGGATTACCTCCTTGGATCTGGGCGACTGGAGTCCTTGCCCTGAGTCTTAGAAGGCTTGACTCGTGTCCTTCTCTGGTTGTATGCTTTCCTGTTAGATGAAGGAGTGAGGAACCAAGGGGACATACCCACCTGGAGTCTCTGGTCCCCTTTTTTTTTTTTTTTTTTTCCACTTACTTTTTTTTTTTTAACATCTTTATTGGAGTATAATTGCTTTACAATGGTATGTTAGTTTCAGCTTCACAACAAAATGAATCAGTTATATATATACATATATTCCCATATCTCTTCCCGCTTGCGTCTCCCTCCCTCCCACCCTCCCTATCCCACCCCTACAGGCGGTCACAAAGCACCGAGCTGATCTCCCTGTGCTGTGCGGCTGCTTCCCACTAGCTATCTACCTTACGTTTGGTAGTGTATATATGTCCATGCCTCTTTATCGCTTTGTCACCGTTTACCCTTCCCCCTCCCCATAGCCTCAAGTCCATTCTCTAGTAAGTCTGTGTCTTTATTCCTGTTTCACCCCTAGGTTTTTCATGACATTTTTTTTTAAATTCCATATATATGTGTTAGCATACGGTATTTGTCTCTCTCTTTCTGACTTACTTCACTCTGTATGACAGACTCTAGGTCCATCCACCTCATTACAAATAGCTCAATTTCGTCTCTTTTTATGGCTGAGTAATATTCCATTGTATATATGTGCCACATCTTCTTTATCCATTCATCCGATGATGGACACTTAGGTTGTTTCCATCTCTGGGCTATTGTAAATAGGGCTGCAATGAACATTTTGGTACATGACTCTTTTTGAATTATGGTTTTCTCAGGGTATATGCCCAGTAGTGGGATTGCTGGGTCATATGGTAGTTCTATTTGTAGCTTTTTAAGGAACCTCCATACTGTTCTCCACAGTGGCTGTATCAATTTACATTCCCACCAACAATGCAAGAGGGTTCCCTTTTCTCCACACCCTCTCCAGCATTTATTGTTTCTAGATTTTTTGATGCTGGCCATTCTGACTGGTGTGAGATGATATCTCATTGTAGTTTTGATTTGCATTTCTCTCATGATTAGTGATGTTGAGCATTCTTTCATGTGTTTGTTGGCACTCTGTATATCTTCTTTGGAGAAATATCTATTTAGGTCTTCTGCCCATTTTTGGATTGGGTTGTTTGTTTTTTTGTTATTAAGCTGCATGAGCTGCTTATAAATTTTGGAGATCAATCCTTTGTCAGTTGCTTCATTTGCAAATATTTTCTCCCATTCTGAGGGTTGTCTTTTGGTCTTCTTTATGGTTTCCTTTGCTGTGCAAAAGCTTTTAAGTTTCATTAGGTCCCATTTGTTTACTCTTGTTTTTATTTCCATTTCTCTAGGAGGTGGGTCAAAAAGGACCTTGCTGTGATTTATGTCATAGAGTGTTCTGCCTATGTTTTCCTCTAAGAGTTTGATAGTTTCTGGCCTTACATTTAGGTCTTTAATCCATTTTGAGCTTATTTTTGTGTATGGTGTTAGGGAGTGATCTAATTTCATACTTTACATGTAGCTGTCCGGTTTTCCCAGCACCACTTATTGAAGAGGCTGTCCTTTCTCCACTGTACATTTCTGCCTCTTTTGTCAAAGATAAGGTGACCATATGTGTGTGGGTTTATCTCTGGGCTTTCTATCCTGTTCCATTGATCTATCTTTCTGTTTTTGTGCCAGTACCATACCATCTTGATAACTATAGCTTTGTAGTATAGTCTGAAGTCTGGGAGCCTGATTCCTCCAGTTCCTTCTTTCGTTCTCAAGATTGCTTTGGCTATTCGGGGTCTTTTGTGTTTCCATACAAATTGCAAAATTTTTTGTTCTAGTTCTGTGAAAAATGCCAGTGGTAGTTTGATAGGGATTGCATTGAATCTATAGATTGCTTTCGGTAGTAGAGTCATTTTCACAATGTTGATTCTTCCAATCCAAGAACATGGTATATCTCTCCATCTATTTGTATCATCTTTAATTTCTTTCATCAGTGTCTTATAATTTTCTGCATACAGATCTTTTGTCTCCTTAGGTAGATTTATTCCTAGATATTTTATTCTTTTTGTTGCAATGGTAAATGGGAGTGTTTTCTTGATTTCACTTTCAGATTTTTCATCATTAGTATATAGGAATGCCAGAGATTTCTGTGCATTAATTTTGTATCCTGCCACTTTACCAAATTCATTGATTAGCTCTAGTAGTTTTCTGGTAGCATCTTTAGGGTTCTCTATGTATAGGATCATGTCATCTGCAAACAGTGACCGCTTTACTTCTTCTTTTCCGATTTGGATTCCTTTTATTTCCTTTTCTTCTCTGATTGCTGTGGCTAAAACTTCCAAAGCTATGTTGAATAAGAGTGGTGAGAGTGGGCAACCTTGTCTTGTTCCTGATCTTAGTGGAAATGCTTTCAGTTTTTCACCATTGAGGATGATGTTTGCTGTGGGCTTGTCATATATGGCCTTTATTATGTTGAGGAAAGTTCCCTCTATGCCTACTTTCTGCAGGGTTTTTATCATAAATGGGTGTTGAATTTTGTCAAAAGCTTTCTCTGCATCTATTGAGATGATCATATGGTTTTTCTCCTTCAGTTTGTTAATATGGTTTATCACATTGATAGATTTGCGTATATTGAAGAATCCTTGCATTCCTGGAATAAACCCCACTTGATCATGGTGTATGATCCTTTTAATGTGCTGTTGGATTCTGTTTGCTAGTATTTTGTTGAGGATTTTTGCATCTATGTTCATCAGTGATATTGGCCTGTAGTTTTCTTTCTTTGTGACATCCTTGTCTGGTTTTGGTATCAAGGTGATGGTGGCCTCGTAGAAGGAGTTTGGGAGTGTTCCTCCCTCTGCTATATTTTGGAAGAGTTTGAGAAGGATAGGTGTTAGCTCTTCTCTAAATGTTTGATAGAATTCGCCTGTGAAGCCATCTGGTCCTGGACTTTTGTTTGTTGGAAGATTTTTAATCACAGTTTCAATTTCAGTGCTTGTGATTGGTCTGTTCATATTTTCTATTTCTTCCTGATTCAGTCTTGGCAGGTTGTGCATTTCTAAGAATTTATCCATTTCTTCCAGATTGTCCATTTTATTGGCATAGAGTTGCTTGTAGTAATCTCTCATGATCTCTTTTATTTCTGCAGTGTCAGTTGTTACCTCTCCTTTTTCATTTCTAATTCTATTGATTTGAGTCTTCTCCCTTTTTTTCTTGATGAGTCTGGCTAGTGGTTTATCTATTTTGTTTATCTTCTCAAAGAACCAGCTTTTAGTTTTATTGATCTTTGCTATTGTTTCCTTCATTTCTTTTTCATTTATTTCTGATCTGATTTTTATGATTTCTTTCCTTCTGCTAGCTTTGGGTTTTTTTTGTTCTTCTTTCTCTAATTGCTTAAGGTGCAAGGTTAGGTTGTTTATTCGAGATGTTTCCTGCTTCTTAAGGTGGGCTTGTATTGCTATAAACTTCCCCCTTAGAACTGCTTTTGCTGCATCCCACAGGTTTTGGGTCATTGTGTCTCCATTGTCATTTGTTTCTAGGTATTTTTTGATTTCCTCTTTGATTTCTTCAGTGATCACTTCATTATTAAGTAGTGTATTGTTTAGCCTCCATGTGTTTGTATGTTTTACAGATCTTTTCCTGTAATTGATATCTAGTCCTATGGCGTTGTGGTCAGAAAAGATACTTGATACAATTTCAATTTCCTTAAATTTACCAAGGCTTGATTTGTGACCCAAGATATGATCTATCCTGGAGAATGTTCCATGAGCACTTGAGAAAAATGTGTATTCTGTTGTTTTTGGATGGAATGTCCTATAAATATCAATTAACTCCATCTCGTCTAATGTATCATTTAAAGCTTGTGTTTCCTTATTTATTTTCATTTTGGATGATCTGTCCATTGGTGAAAGTGGGGTGTTAAAGTCCCCTACTATGAATGTGTTACTGTCGATTTCCCCTTTTATGGTTGTCAGTATTTGCCTTATGTATTGAGGTGCACCTATGTTGGGTGCATAAATATTTACAATTGTTATATCTTCTTCTTGGATCGATCCCTTGATCATTATGTAGTGTCCTTCTTTGTCTCTTCTAATAGTCTTTGTTTTAAAGTCTATTTTGTCTGATATGAGAATTGCTACTCCAGCTTTCTTTTGGTTTCCATTTGCATGAAATACCTTTTTCCATCCCCTTACTTTCAGTCTGTATGTGTCTCTAGGTCTGAAGTGGGCCTCTTGTAGACAGCAAATATATGGGTCTTGTTTTTGTATCCATTCAGCCAATCTGTGTCTTTTGGTGGGAGCGTTTAGTCCATTTACATTTAAGGTAATTATCGATATGTGTGTTCCTATTCGCATTTTCTTAATTGTTTTGGGTTCGTTATTGTAGGTCCTTTCCTTCTTTTGTGTTTCTTGCCTAGAGAAGTTCCTTTAGCAGTTGTTGTAGAGCTGGTTTGGTGGTGCTGAACTCTCTCAGCTTTTGCTTGTCTGTAAAGGTTTTAATTTCTCCATCAAATCTGAATGAGATCCTTGCTGGGTAGAGTAATCTTGGTTGCAGGTTTTTCTCCTTCAACACTTTCAATATGTCCTGCCACTCCCTTCTGGCTTGCAGAGTTTCTGCTGAAAGATCAGCTGTTAACCTTATGGGGATTCCCTTGTGTGTTATTTGTTGTTTTTCCCTTGCTGCTTTTAATATGTTTTCTTTGTATTTAATTTTTGATAGTTTGATTAATATGTGTCTTGGCATATTTCTCCTTGGATATATCCTGTATGGGACTCTCTGTGCTTCCTGGACTTGATTAACTATTTCCTTTCCCATATTAGGGAAGTTTTCAACTATAATCTCTTCAAATATTTTCTCAGTCCCTTTCTTTTTCTCTTCTTCTTCTGGAGCCTATAATTCGAATGTTGGTGCCTTTAATGTTGTCCCAGAGGTCTCTGAGACTGTCCTCAGTTCTTTTCATTCTTTTTTCTTTATTCTGCTCTGCAGTAGTTATTTCCACTATTTTATCTTCCAGGTCACTTATCCGTTCTTCTGCCTCAGTTATTCTGCTATTGATCCCATCTAGAGTATTTTTAATTTCATTTATTGTGTTGTTCATCGTTGCTTGTTTCATCTTTAGTTCTTCTAGGTCCTTGTTAACTGATTCTTGCAATTTGTCCATTCTATTGTCCATTCTATCTCCAAGATTTCGGATCAACCTTACTATCATTATTCTGAATTCTTTTTCAGGTAGACTGCCTATTTCCTCTTCATTTGTTAGGTCTGGTGGGTTTTTATCTTGCTCCTTCATCTGTTGTGTGTTTTTCTGTCTTTTCATTTTGCTTATCTTACTGTGTTTGGGGTCTCCTTTTTCGCAGGCTGAAGGTTCGTAGTTCCTGTTGTTTTTTGTGTCTGTCCCCAGTGGCTAAGGTTGGTTCAGTGGGTTGTGTAGGCTTCCTGGTGGAGGGTACTAGTGCCTGTGTTCTGGTGTATGAGGCTGGATCTTGTCTTTCTGGTGGGCAGGTCCACGTCTGGTGGTGTGTTTTGGGGTGTCTGTAGACTTATTATGATTTTGGGCAGCCTCTCTGCTAATGGGTGGGGTTGTGTTCCTGTCTTGCTAGTTGTTTGGCATAGGATGTCCAGCACTGTAGCTTGCTGGTCGTTGAGTGAAGCTGGGTGCTGGCCTTGAGATGGAGATCTCGGAGATTTTTGCTGTTTGATATTATGTGCAGCTGGGAGGTGTCTTGTGGACCAGTGTCCTGAAGTTGGCTCTCCCACCTCAGAGGCACAGCACTGAGTCCTGGCTGCAGCACCAAGAGCCTTTCATCCACAGGGCTCCTTAATTTGGGATGATTCCTTGTCTATTCAGGTATTCCACAGATGCAGGGTATATCAAGTTGATTGTGGAGCTTTAATCCGCTGCTTCTGAGGCTGCTGGGAGAGATTTCCCTTTCTCTTCTTTGTTCTCACAGTTCCCAGGGGCTCAGCTTTGGATTTGGCCCCGCCTGTGCGTGTAGGTCGCCGGAGGGCGTCTATTCTTTGCTCAGACAGGACGGGGTTAAAGGAGCCGCTGATTCGGAGGCTCTGGCTCACCCAGGCCGGGGAGTAGGGAGGGTCACGGAGTGCTGGGCGGGCCTGCAGTGGCAGAGGCCGGCGTGACGCTGCAGCCTGAGGCGCGCCGTGCGCTCTCCCGGGGGAGCCGTCCCTGGATCCCGGGACCCTGGCAGTGGCGGGCTGCACAGGCTCCCCGGAAGGGCGTGTGGCTAGTGACCTGTGTTCGCACACAGGCCTCCTGGCGGCGGCAGCAGCGGCCTTAGCGTCCCATGTCCGTCTCTGGGCTCCGCACTCTTAGCCGCGGCTCGCGCCCGTCCCTGGAGCTCTCTCAAGCAGCGTTCTTAATCCCCTCTCCTCGTGCACCAGGAAACAAAGAGGGACGTAAAAGTCTCTTGCCTCTTCGGCAGGTCCAGACCCCTCCCCGGACTCTCTCCCGGCCAGCCGCGGCGCACCAACGCCCTGCAGGCTGTGTTCACGCCGCCAACCGCAGTCCTCTCCCGGCGCTCCGACAAAAGCCGGAGCCTCAGCTCCCAGTCCCGCCCGCGCCGGCGGGCGAGCAGACAAGCCTCTCGGCTGTCGGCTGGTGAGTGCCGGTCGGCCCGATCCTCTGCGCTGGAATCTGTCCGCTTTGCCCTCCGCACCCCTGTTGCTGTGCGCTCCTCCGCGGTTCCCAAGCTCCCCCACTCCGCCTCCCGAAGTCTCCACCCGCGAAGGGGCTTCCTAGTGTATGGACACTTTTCCTCCTTCACAGCTCTCTCCCGCTGGTGCAGGACCCGTCCCTATCCTTTTGTCTCTGTTTAGTTTTTTTTTTTGCCCTAACCAGGTACATGGGGGGTTCCTTGCCTTTTGGGAGGTCTTAGGTCTTCTGCCAGCGTTCAGTAGGTGCTCCGTAGGAGTTGTTCCACGCGTAGATGTATTTCTGGTGTATCTGTGGAGAGGAAGGTGATCTCCGCGTCTTACTCTTCCGCCATCTTCCCGGAAGTCTTCCTCTGGTCCCCCTTTTTAGAACATGGTTCCATAACCAGACTCCAGAAATCCCTACCTAAATGACCCCAAGGTGATTTCTAGAGCTCATGAAGACCTCTGCCTTTGGTCCAGTATCTTACGGCAGGACTGCATAACTAGTGTGCACATATCTAAGCGCAAGGGGTGTGTAGTGGGGGTGTTTTGGGCCATGGGACAGGGGTGGTCTGAACAGAACTTGCACTTGTCTTCTGAGTTTCAACATATCAATATATGCCTATGAGGCCCCCCATGTTGCTGGTTGGAAGTGGGGATGTGAAGAGAAGGGGGGTAGGCCAAGGGGAGGCGGGGGCAGCTTCCAACTGCATTGTTGCCCTGGGGCTGCTATTGGACTCAAGTGATGTTGTTGTCACTCTGTTCTATACTCCATAAATCCTTTTTTCCCTCTAAGGGGAAAAGATGTTTTCATAACCTATGAATTTAATTAATTTTGCTTGAATCTTCAATTAAGGAAGTCGAATGATACACAGCTGAATGCAGTATATTTACTGATTCTTCAAGCGTTCATTCAGAAGGCACCAATGTGGTATCTTCAATAAATATTTGCACTCCCAGTGCAGATGTGGGACTAATCAGAGTGCTATAGGGGAAAATATAGATTAGGCCCAGCCCCTACTTCTAATGTACTTCCATTTTTAGAAAAGATCTTGTATCACGAGAGCCATTTCTAGTATACTAAAGTTAACCACCATATGATTGTAGCATTTACAGTAACATCATGCTTGTGTCTGGCATCTGTGCTTGTCTCCTTGTTAATTCCTCAACCTTTGCATTTATTTTTCATGTTCACAAAGGTTAATTGACATCGACTACTGTCTATATGAGGAATTCCTTGGTGAGTCTTAGTGGTGGCCACTTTGCAAAGTTTCAGTTCAGTTGAGCAGAAACTTTAATAGTCAATCTGCAGGGCTCTTTGGAAGCCTAACGCTTAATTGTAGTGCACTACCCCTGACTGGGCTGGATTATTAGGCATGGGGGGAAGTTTGATTTTCTTGGCCTCTCTCTTTCATATGGCTTAATCCTCTGTACACTGACTCCCTCTTCAGGTTCTTATAGGAATTTTCTCCCTTTGCTAAGACGTATGTGGACAGAACAGTAATGATTTACGAGTGGTACTCTGATGCCTTGGGCTGAGGTAGGGCAGTAAGACCACAGTACATTTGTATACTGTTTTTCAATTGGTATACAAATTAATATACATAGTGGTGTTTTCCATACATCAATGCTATAGAGTAGGCAGGGCAGACATAATCCCCACTGCACTGACGGGAGATCTGAGGCTAAGGTCACAGTGCTAGGTGATGGAGCAGCAACTGAGACCCTGGATCTTCTGACTCCTGGTCCAGTACTTGTCCCCTACTTGGACCCATTTCCCTCGGAGTGAGGATCAACCCCCCCATACTCTGCACATTTTGAGAATGAGTGACTCTCAAAGATGTCACTGCTTTATTCTGAGTTGGTTAATTGACTCCTAGTCACTCACTTTCTATACCTTGAATTTCTGTGGGTGGTGCTTGCACATTGTTCTCATTTTCTTCCGCTGGCTAGCCTTTTGGAGCTTGAAAGTATTGTCACTTAAGGAATACAATATATTTGTCTTACAGCAAAATATATAGCGATAAATACAGAATTACATGTGCCTGTGTATTATATTGTGATTTTATACCTATTATCACCAGCTGGAATCAATGTAAAAAGCCAGGTTGGGGGTAATTCAGCCTAAATTGTTGATGGTTTACCAGAGGCAGAGAAATCATATCAATTTTTTCTCAGGTGAGTAAGGGTTTAGGGTTGAGATGTCTATCTAGCATGGCACTGTTACCTTCTCATAAAATCACCTCCTTATCCTTTGCCATTTGATCCAGAGAAATAACACCCATAAGGTTAGGAAAATGGGACTAATACCACCCCTCCCCCCCAGCTTCCTGTTGCACGTCCACAGGCTCAGTAATGGTGCCCAGCCTGTGTCTTGTCTGAGGCTTCATGCAGACCCAGGGCGGTCTGTCCCTGCCTGTCTGTGCAGAGCACCATCTGTGGTTGCTGGCCCCATGGCAGTGTCACATCTCCAGGGATGGGTAGACATAAGAAGCCTCCAAGCCTCCAGCCCTTCTGCCTGAGGTGGACTGCCAGCTCCTAACACGTCTTCCACTGATGCCTCAGTTTCACAGTATCTAAGGACCCCAGATGGGCCCCAGATGGACACGGGTGCACCCCTGCCCACACTCCGGGCTTTTCAGGTTCATGGAAGAAGCTGTGTGGCTTTGGAGCTCACTTTCTATAGCCCCTGACTGTCTTGATGGGTGGAGATTATCAGAGATTTTCCATGCAGCAAGCATGAATTTACAAAACAAAACTCATAGGTGGAATAATCTTGCCAAACTCACAGTTATGATATTGGGGCCTCATTCTATTTTAAATTCCTTTGCCACTGAGCATGAGTTGTGTGGAATTGCAGTATCCCATGTGGTCTCTCCCTGGATTAGGTGTATGTAGACATCTGCTGACCAGCACTTGCAGAGGTTGAATTCTTACCTAGTGCTGCTTGCAGGGAGTGTTGTAGCCAAAGCCTTTTAAATCAAAGGGAATCATCAGGGAGAACAGAACGTAATCTCCTGCCCTTAAGAGACAGGCTCTAATGTTGTTCCATTAACTGTCTGCCTTAAATATCTGAATGGTTTAAGTAACTAGAGTGCATTTGTCTCCCTGACTTTGTCCTCATTAGGCAGGATGAGCATTAAACACGCACACGTGTGCACACAAACGCACACGTGCACACACATGCAGTCTGCGGTCTGGTTCCTGTGAGCGTTCGGTACATGTTGCTGCTTATCACTCATTGAAATATATGAGATCTCTGTTATGAAATGTTCTGTCTCCAAAAACAGCTATTGCTTCTCTTTTAGGAAAATATCCTTGGCTGGATCCCTGGAACTTTAAAATCATGGCTGCTCTTTAAAAAAACGTTATTGCATTGCAGACAGCTTGGGTGTAAAACAATGAGGCCGGGAACCAGAACGTTTTGCTGGTGGGATGGAAGGGCCGATGAGCACAGATCAAAGGGCCGCCTGGGCTAGCTAGTCTGATGGGTCTCAGGGGACAGCTCCTGGGGAGAAACCTGTTACTTGATGAGGGCCAGCCCATCAGCCCTGATACCCCAGTTTGAAGGTGATTATTGGAAGCAGTCACAAATTTTCTTCCATTTGTGCCCTTGACACTGTCTGGGCTATTATAAACAAAAAAATAAAACTAAAAAGATCGCCATTAATTAACTAGTTAATTCATTTATATATTGTTATGGATTGAATGTGTCTTTTAAAAATTCATATGTTGAAGTCCCAGCCCTCAGTGTGATGGTATTTGGAGGTAGGACTCCTGAGAGGTGATTAGGTTTAGATGATGTCATGAGGGTGGAGCCCCCATGATGGAATTAGTGTCCTTGTAAGAAGAGGAAGAGACACCAGGCTACAGCTGTCTGCAAGCCAGGAAGAGGGCTCTCACCAGGAGCCAAACCTTTAGGCACCTTGATATCAGACTTCCTCGACTCCAGATCTGTAACGTTTAAGCCACCCCGTCTATGATATTTGTTATGGCAGCTTGAGCAGGCATATATTTTAATTAGCACTTAATTTAACTTACATATTTTAGTTATCACTTAATTTTCATCTTCCTCACTGGACTGTGAGCCACATGAGGGCAGGAGCCACCTGTGTCTTGTCCACTGCCGTGTTCCTGGCACCTACCTGGGAATGTGGGAGTGGTAGATGCTCAAAGAAAACTTGTGTAATGGGTGAGGAGGCACATGGCAAACTAGGGATGAGGCAGATGACTAAGACATAGTCCCTGTCCCCACAGGTTAATGGGGGTATTGAAGGTGACTGGACACTTTTGATTATTATAATGTGAGTTACTATTTCTTTTTTTTTTTTTTTTAATTTATTTATTTTATTTTTGGCTGTGTTGGGTCTTCGTTTCTGTGCGAGGGCTTTCTCTAGTTGTGGCGAGCGGGGGCCACTCTTCATAGCAGTGCGCGGGCCTCTCACTGTCGCGGCCTCTCGTTGCGGAGCACAGGCTCCAGACGCGCAGGCTCAGTAGTTGTGGCTCACGGGCCTAGTTGCTCCGCGGCATGTGGGACCTTCCCAGACCAGGGCTCGAACCCGTGTCCCCTGCATTGGCAGGCAGATTCTCAACCCCTGCGCCACCAGGGAAGCCCGTGAGTTACTATTTCTTAAGTAACTTACGATGCACCCAGCACTTTTAAAAGTTTTAACTCTAGAAAGAACTTGATCAGGTAGGTATTTTTTCTTTTACAAAGGAGGAAGCAGTATGAAGGAACTTGAATGGCTTACCCAAAGACCCACTGAGTAGAGAATCCTGTCTTCAAACTCAGGTCTGGGTCTCCAGCTTCTCTGCAGTGCTGCCGTCTTCGAACATTTGTGCTTTTCCTTCTCTTTGTGCTTTAAGGCCAGGCTTTTCTGATTTTCTTAGCTAGAGAACTAGAGGAGATAGAAAACATTTAATTTTAAGTAGAATTGTTACATGAAGAAGTTTATATTTTAGTTGGTCACATGAGCTTTGTTTTCAAAATACCTGCCACTATTGGTTTCTTCCTGAGTGGATGCAGGTGTTGCTGAGCTCAGAGCAGTCAGTGGGGAGAAGAGGCTGAGTGAGCCCTCCCCCTTGAGCTATTCTTATTGTCACCGTGGGTGGGCTTGTGGGACATAGAGTGAGCCTGTGCTGAAAATCAAGGAGGGGTGAGGTGGGCAGGCAGGCTGGCCAACTGAGGGTGGTGTGGCTGTTCTCTTCTTACAGCTCTGAGGAGTGACCTGGGATACTCCTCCACCACCAGAGGTTAGGAGCAGAGTCTGGAGGAGCTGTTCTAGATAGCCCTAAGCCCAGTTCCTCAAGCCCTCACACTCATTAGAAGGGGATCAGCCATGGAGGTAGGGGGCCAGGGGGCAGCCTGGCTTCTGGCTGTGTGACCACTCTGCCCGAAGGTTCCCGGAATCCCCACTCACTCGGGCGTCTGGAGCGGAGCTGAGGCAGTTGCTGAAGCAAGGAGGGAGAGAGCCGGAAGATAACGTGTTTGTTTCCGTGCTCTGAATTCCTCAGTGTTCCACCCACGGAGAAGGAAAAGTGTACGATGCTGGGTCCCCAGCTCCTCAGGCTGAAGATTCACCCTCGTGAAATTTGATTTGCTGAGTAGGTGCCTTTAGGCAGTGAGATGGTAGAGTGGAGAATTCTGAGTTCCAGCCGCAGGCTTGATCTTGTGTAGGTGCCAGCGTAGCATAGAGCTGACTCCCTCAGAGAGGGAGCTCATACGTTATGGCTGAGGCAGAGAAATCGCAGACTCGAAGCCTGCCCTGCCCTCTCATTCCACAGATAAGGAAGCAGAGGCCCAGAGAGGTTAGATGAATGAACCCAAATATTTGGGCTCTCTTTTGCCTTTAGCTTTGGCTTCCAGACCCATTCAGAACCAGCAGACCCAGGCTCTAGGGCACACTGACTAAGTCTGGGCCTTCCCCACAGTGGAGGGAATGAGCAAAGACACAGGGGGCAGGTTAGCTTGAGTGGCTCTGTAGCTGGAGTGTATGTGCAGCGGTGCATGGGACACCCTCCTCTCAATTACTAGAGGGCTGATAACAGTTGTCTTGAATTGCCTTTACTCCTGTGGGGTAGAGGAGGGGACTTCATCAGAATCACCTGGGGAGATAATTCCCCAAAGCCCGTGCACAAACTCTGCTTGCCTCTCCCCACCAAAAGTGAATCCAAAATGGAAGAAGGGATTGTGGTGAGCCTGGGTATTTGTAAGTACTTTGGATGTGCCCCTCCCTTCCTGAGACCTGTTGCGGTACTACCTGGCGATGGTAAGCTCCTTGAGGGAGGGTCTCGTCTTAAGTGTCCACAGCATCAGATGGAGGGTCCAATTCACTAGACATGTGTTGAATGGATGGATGAAGCAGATGGCACTGTAGAGATGAGAAAAGATCTAGACAGAAAGGACTGGGCCCTGGAATGTGAGGAGGCCGGGAAGCTACTTGGTCAGTACGTATTTATTGAGCCCGGCCATCTTCAGCCATCTTGCTGTCGACCCTCTGTCGATAAACATAAACACTGTTTTGCCCTTGACCTCAAGAGTTAAAATAATAAATAGCTTAATTGGTCATCATTAATTCTACTTTGAATTTGTTATAGATAAATGTGGCCTTGAAAAGAATCACTCCTACGCTGAGCCCATGCATTTTATTCGGATCCTCCCAAAGGTGCACGGGTAGTAAAACAAATAAAATTGGCCTCCCACCTCCACCCTCCCATCGATAGCGCATTTGCTGTTGAGTCCAGGCAAATAAATAGCCATTTGCAGGGTTGGATGAGTAGTTAAGCCACACAGGCACAATGTAATATGACAACATTCTTCATGGTAATATCGTCCTTCCCCTCATTACATTTGAACCTAGATTGCCAGCATGTGAGGCTTCCAACCTTGCTCTCTATTCGTGAGTTGAGTTCTTCAGATAAGGTGAAGCCCAAATGTGCTCCCCAGAAATTATTAGCCTATTTGTAAGCCTAAACAAAATCACAGCTATTGTCTCTAAGAACTTAATTTGCCACAGCTCTTTTCTTCCTATCCTTAATTATGTATATATTTATAGACTTGAGCCACCTGCCTGCTCGATGCTCCTGTATAACCGTATGTCTTATGTGCTACTTAATAGCTCAGGGCGCTTCCTTTATACTCTCTTTGCTTCAAACTCTACATTTAAATATCTGTATTCAGCTCGGCTTCTGAGTATTAAAACATTTTTTCTCCACTTCCTTAAAAAGCTGCAAACAAGACTTTCAGCATTTTATCTGGACCAAACAGTAGTGGTTTTACACAAGAAACGAGAACTCTAAGTAAATCTATGTATTTATGTGACTAAAGTGCATTATAAAAAGAAGCAATAAATCCAGTTTTCTGCATAAAAGGGATTAGATTTTCCAGTTTACCTCTGCACTGGGATTAATAAAATGTGCAACAAATAGCTGATGGAATGATCCATTTGAAGTTTGTAAAGGCATCTTGGGAAGCTGGCGGGAGTAGCCTTTTATTTTTTCAGCAAAAGGATGCCTGTTAATTTTTTGATTCAGTCTTGTTCCTGAATGACTGTTTTAAAATGAGCTGAGAGACTGTTACCTGCCCATTTCTGCATGGCTGAGCAAATTCCCCCCAAATCCAAGTTTCTCTTCATTTCCATCACTATACATCTCCAAATTACAGAGAATTCATTCCTGAGCTGGAGAGGTGCCAGAAGTTTCTCATCTAGCTGTCTGTTGGGCTGCCTTTTTCTTTCCCCTCTTTGAGGCTTTCTGATGCCTAGAGTGAGCTCAACTCAAAGGTTTCCAGCCTCACACTCGCCTCACATTCCCCCACAGTCACACCGAGCTCTGGGATTCAGAGGAATACCGTGTGCCAGCAACCGATTCACAGGCTCCTTTTACCTGCAGGTGTTCCAGAAACTTCAAAATGCGTCTGGTAATGTATTTGCTCCTCTAACATGCCACTTTGGCATGCATTATGTGCAGCTGCTTATTATTTTAAAAAAATCTGTCTTCTGAAAAACATGCATGCTAAAATGTCAAAGGGGGCTTAGAGGACCGTGTAAGCTTAATTATTGGTCTAGGTACGTGTGTGTGTGTGTGTGTGTGTGTGTGTGTGTGTTTGTGTGTTGTTAATGTAGGCATGTTTGCATAAATATGTATTATTTATGTACACACTTGTCTGCATAGACAGATTTCACTAAAGGAATCTCATTGAAAGCACTACTTTTTATGTACATCCAGGTTTTCTAATCAGATCTGTAAACATCTTACACAGCAGCAAGTAGAGGAAAAATACATTTTTCATCCCTATGCAAACGGCATGTTGTAGGCACCTATTTGAAAAACCCTCCTTTCTTCCTTAAGAAAAGGTGATTTTGTGTGTGTATGTGTGTGTGTGTGTGTGTGTGTGTGTGTGTGTATAGGGAGTGTTGGTTTTTGAAAATTTGGAGAGAAGAGTTATCTTGCTGCTGCACGAGAATCTCTACCCCATGTTACCTGCCTTCTTAAAACTCAGTAATCACTGAGGGGAAGGGATGTGGTTCTGCTTCAGAGTAACCCCACGGGGACGTTGAGCCGCAGTGTTCAGCAGGCATTTTAGCTATTCTAAATACTAGTGCTTGAATAATAAGTAGATGGGGTAGATTTGCTATCACCGAGTCCTGCTATGTTTCCTGGCTTGTAGAAATTGCATTCACACTGTACATTTAGAATGTGCATGTGTTTATTGAACTCTAGTAAAGCAGCATGAGAGTGTGGGTTCATAAACCACATTATTTATTTGCCAGTGTTGGGTGCTAGATTCTAAAATTAAGAAATTATTTAGCAATTAATAATACATTCAGCTTCCCTTGTCTCATTGGGTGAGATTTACATCCTGGGGACTTGCTCTTCTAGTTATAGAGACAAATGATTTAAGGTTCAGACTTAATTGCTGTTTCAAATCCTTAAGCTAGAAAGATGCTTGCAGTACTTTATTTAAAAGACTTATTTTGAAAAATGTGTATGTATATTTCTAACTGTGGTGGTGAGCTAATTATGACTCTAATGTGCTATGTGTAAGATAAACAACTTTTCTTGAGTATTGCTCACTTGCACAGTAGAATTTGCTTTCTTGTCTTCATATTAATTTTACTTTGCATCCTGTCCTTGCTTGAGAGATCAGTAATTACTAATTGTTGTGAAGATGAGAAAATAATGTAGTAACTCAGAATTCACAAACAGAAGTAGGTTGAATTAGCAGTTTTCTGAGAAATTAAATGAAACATATTTTCACAAGTAAGTTTTCTAAGTGTGCAGTAGGTATTGATATTTGAAAATGGAAACAAATATCAACTTAAGTAGAACAGGTTAGGATAGTGTTAATGCCCTCTTGTAGTTCCCCACTATATTTAAAATGAGGTAGTAAATAGCTTATTTTATATTGGCTATTAATGACTTTTGCTTCATGATATTGATTATAGAACAAACAAATTAATTTTGATTTGCTTTGAAGTTGAGATGACTGTAAACTTTGGTAAAATAGTTTACTGAACTGTAACAATAAGAAGGCATATTCTTGAAAATCAGTGTGAAAACCACTTTACTTTTTGGTGTTTGAGATCCAATATTTTATCACTTATAGAGCTGCATACTTAAGAGGATTATATGTATTTCCAAAAGAATTTACATAACTTTTAATGCTGATTTTTATCACCCATGTTCAATTCATAATTACTCAAAGCAGTACAGTAAAAATACATTTCAGTATGTACGAATGGTTCCTTGAAAGGGCATATTATATTAGAAGCCATTAAAAACCTGTTTTGGCTATTAACGTTATACTCATGTATTGCTCTGTGTGTAACTGATTTTAATTTAGGCACTATGCATTTCCAATATTTAAATACACCTAATATTGTAACCTGTTTGATGTAGGGATATTGCCTTTGAATGTGAATAACTTGATGAAGCTTTCAAATTGAATGTATAGGATGACTGAAGATTTAGTAGTGCTTTTTTGGCATGTAATGCAATGTGCATTAATGTAAATATACAGATAATGAGCTATGTAAAAACATTCATTGCATTCAACCACATTACAGAACACTTTCATCTTACTTTTGAAGTTGGTTATTTTGTTTGGAGTTAGTTTCATAGGCATAAAAAGAAGTTTTATTTTTCTGAGTTTATATGGTGCTCTGTGGTAACAGGAAAACACTCAGTGCCATTTTGTAGGGAATATCATATGTACCAAATAGAGGAAAGAGTGCCACGTTTGCCATCTGTCTCTAATTATGATTTCCTACTGGCTTTTAGATTATAGAACAGGCCTTTATTTTTATAAAGCAGATTTATATTACCTACAATACCTAAGATGATTGTAAAACACTTCCCCCATACAATAGTTTCTCCATTGCATGACTGAGATTGTCTTACGAAACATTTCATTTTGTAAGGCTCACATATAGAAAGAGGCTATAAAAATATAATTTGTAGACTGACCATGCATCCACAGCTGAAACATTCATCCTTTAAGTAAGCATTTATTGAGCATCACTTTGCCAAGCCATCTCCTAGCCTTGAGTAAATGGGTGGGTTGGCGGGGGTAGGTCTTGTCTAAAGAAAGAGGAGATGCTGTTCCTGCTAGTTTGTTATTAATAATTATTTATGAAGGCACAGATACCTTCAACGTAGTTTGAGAATTAGATTATTTTTTGTTCTACCTAGCTTCAAAATGCTTCCATTCTTAGGGTTTGCAAGTAGAGAGGAATGATCACAGTTGGGACAGGTAGGGCAGGCAGGTTAAGGAAACTGGAGAAGGTGAGTTCTCAACCAAGTTTTGAAGGAGGTTATTAGCAGCAGCTGATAGAAAGGAGAGAAATAGACATATTGGGTGGATGGAAAAGAAATATGGGAAGAAACAAATCATGTCAGGAGAAAAAAGGTGATGATATTATATGGAGAAGAGGAATCATTAGGAGTAACAACAAGAGAAATTAAAAAAATTACAGGGTTGAGTTTGAAATATTTTTAGTTAATCTTCACTAGCCGTATTATATCCTATGGAAAATTCTTTGAGCAAGTGAACATTTCTTCTCTTTTATCCTATCTATCAACATCTGTAAAACAGCATTTCAAAATCTATGCAGTAATGTTAATTAATATTTCTTGAGCATTTACTGTGGGCCAGGGACTGTGCTAAATACTTTAAATGCTTTATCTCATATAGTCCTCATTTACTCATTAAAATCTTCATTCTGTATATGAAGAAATTGAGATACTGAGAATTTCTGTAATTTGTCTAAGGTTGTACAAGGTCAAAAGTGGATGAACTGGGATTTAAACCTAGAATCCGGAGCCCAGCCTTCTAACCACTACATGACAAAGCCACTTCTGCTTATCACTTCATCTCTAACTCCAGATCCAGACTGGTGTGACCAGTTGCTGACTAGATGTGTCATTTAGGTCCTCTGGGAACAGATGCTGAGACAGAATTATTGAGCGAGTGTTTTATTGGAGGGTAAAGATAAAAGAGGGAGGAAGCAGAGTTGTGCAGGGAAAGGCTTCAGACCACAATGCAGATCTGACACAGCCTCACCCAACTTGATGGCGATCTCCAGAGGGAAGGCTGCCTGTTAGAGGAGCCCCCTGTTGGAAGGAAATGGCCAGGCCAAGTACCGCTAACCTGCTTGGTCACCGACGGGAGGTTCCCAGGAAAGGCATGGCTGTGACTCAGAAGTTGGGGCAGATTCTGAATGTTCTGTAGCTGGAGGCTGTCAGCTATCTGCACTTACTGCAACTGAACAGCAAGTTCTTTCTCAAAGGGAGATCTGAGATGTGTACCTCCTTGGCTGCAAAGGGGATGTCTATACAAAATATACCATCGGAACCCAGGGTGAGGCAAGTTAGGTACCCAGGGCAAAGAATTTAAGGAAGCCTTCACTTTCAGGGTCATGCAAGTGCAGGGTAGGCACCTGAGAGTGAGTGTCTCTTTAAGTCTACACCCTGTGTGCTTTGCCAGTCTCACCCTAGTCCTCAGAACCTCATCTTCAACACACTTAGAATTTTGCTCATCATCCTCCTCTCCAAAACATGCCCTTCTTTCAGTCTTCTCTCCC
Source organism: Lagenorhynchus albirostris (assembly GCF_949774975.1). Classification (NCBI taxonomy): domain Eukaryota; kingdom Metazoa; phylum Chordata; class Mammalia; order Artiodactyla; family Delphinidae; genus Lagenorhynchus; species Lagenorhynchus albirostris. The sequence goes on from NC_083099.1 coordinate 40,401,731, forward strand.
AGGCAGATCCAGTAACTGCTTAATGGGTCCTTTTATCTTCAGTGTCTTTTCTACCATCCTACTCAGGTCTATCCACTGCCACAGCATCATCTGAGTTAAATGCAACCCTGGTTTATAATTCCAATGCTTAATACTGTTCGTTGGTTCTCTGTAGCCTAGAGAATAAATTCCAAGCTTCTTTCTATGGCACAGAAAGACCCTGTATGATCTGACTGTGTGGACAATTTGGACCCAAAGCTGGAGGAATTTCATCACTACAGCTAAGGAATAGCAAAAGTGTTTACTTATATATATAGAAAGGTTGTATTTAATTTTGGTGTGGAAGGATGGGTAGGAATTTGTAGAGTTGAGAAGCTATTTCATACAGAAGAAGCAGAATGAGGTGATTTGGGGGTGATTAGGGGAATGGAAAATTTAGCTGGAATTTAGAAAATATATAAGAGGTTAATGCGAAATATGCCCAGAAAAATAACTCAGAATCGATCGAAGAACTGTAGCCATGGAGTTTAAGTTTCCCGCTACAGGTTTTGGAGCAGAGAAGTGACATGATGGAAATGATCTTGTGTGAAGGTGAATGTGGTTATGGTGTCGAGGCTGCATTGGATGGAGAGCAGTCAGGAGTCAGGCAGATCAGTTAGGAGGGCCTTTTGCTACTCCAGGCAAGAGGAAGTGAGATCTTGAACCCAGTGTGTAAAGGATGGAAAAGATGTGGGAAAATATGAAGTCAGGGTGGACAGGACTCCAGGATTGATTAAAGGAAGGGGTTCAGGGAAGAGAGTACTCAAAAGGGACTTAAAAGTTTGAATTGGGTTCCAGGAGGCTGGTGTATGGGAACCAGAAATGGACAGGAGGAGGCTCTTGTTAAGGGAAGACAACAGGAGTCCAAGAACTGTGTGTGGGTGGACCATCTCACTGATTTCCCCAAATAAATGACGTACAACTATTTTCATTTTTCTCTCTCTCAAGCACTGCTTATTCAGCTCCTCAAGTTTTGCCTAATTTTTAATTCACTGTCATAATCCTTTGAAAAAAGATTAAGGCATAGAAGACAAAAGCTATGTTTATAGACACCAACCATTCTGACAGAACTTAGGTTCCTTTTTCTAAATTAAAACGTAAAAATACCTGTTTTGGATCCACACAATTTCTAGCAGCCAGTTTGAGTGAATTATTATTATACTTTAATTAATTAATTAATTAATTTATATTTTTGGCTGAGTTGCGTCTTTGTTGCTGCGCGCGGGCTTTCTCTAGTTGCGGCAAGCAGGGGCTACTCTTCGTTGTGGTGCGCAGGCTTCTTGTTGTGGTGGCTTCTCTTGTTGCAGAGCACGGGCTCTAGGCACGCAGGCTTCAGTAGTTGTGGCACGTGGGCTCAGTAGTTGTGGCACGTGGGCTCTAGAGCTCAGGCTCAGTAGTTGTGGCTCATGGACTTAGTAGTTGTGGCTCACAGGCTCTAGAGCGCAGGCTCAGTAGCTGTGGCGCACGGGCTTAGTTGCTCTGAGGCATGTGGCATCTTCCCAGACAGAGCTCGAACCCATGTCCCCTGCATTGGCAGGCGGATTCTTAACCACTGCGCCACCAGGGAAGTGCCTAGACTTTATTTTTTAAGAAGACGTCTTGGCTCTGTATACACCTGATCCTGGCCAGCAGGACTGGCCCATTTCATTGAAGGTCTTTGTTCACAGGGTAGATAGAAGAGCCGACATTGTTTTCATGAGATGCAGACGCCTTCTCAGAGAGAAAACCTGAAGCCGCTGCCTCCCACTGCCTCACAAAGGGACAGAGGCTATTGATTTAACATAAACAGAAAAAAAGACTAAATTTCTTTGCAAATAAATTGACATAATATAGGATTATGATGTATAATTGAAAACCCAATTTTCAGTGAAAGAGAAATAATGGCAAAGACTTAATGCTAAATAAGCTTTAGGTACAGAAATGATGGTAAGTTTTTTATGGATTTGCAATGTAATGTGAGGAGCTCAAAGCAAATATTTAATTGCCCTTAAAACTGAACAACATAATAGTAAAATTTGCATATTCTTCCAAGCTTTCTTATTTTACTGTGTAGTGCTGGAAAACACTTGTGGTAATATTACATTAGCATCCATGGGGTACAGAAAAGTAAACTTTGAAGAACTGATCAAATTAACTTCCAAAGGCCACTGCATGGCCATATACAGACAACCTGTTGCCTAACAGGCGGTGATAATCAAAAGATAAGCTCTGGTAATGTGTGTTTTGTGACGATGATAACATAGATCTGATGCCCATTCATAACTAGGGTTGCCAGACGCAGAAATACAGGATTTACATACTCTGACCACTAGAATATGAAGCTATATAAGATGTGTAGTGATGAATTGGGAGATTGGGATTGACATATATACACTAATATGTATAAAATGGATAACTAATAAGAACCTGCTGTATAAAAAAATAAATAAAATTCAAAAATCCAAAAAAAATTTTAAAAAGTATTTTAAGGTGAAAAAGAGTAGAAATCTTCTCTGTTCCAGATGTAGATATAGGAAAGTATGTTTTCTTGATTGCATTAAACGAAAAAAGCAATAAGACTGCAACATGAAAGGGAGGGGGATCTGTCTATGTGGCCTTGGGTGATTCTGTACTGTACTCTCAAGCTTCAGGGCAGCGATCTGTACTGGATGATAGTTAATCTTCATGACAGGCTAATGAGCTAAGTACTATTGGTATTACTCATTTTTCAGATGAGGAAACTTGGCTAGAGAGGTTCAGTAACTTGTCCAAAGTCATACATCAGGTAAGTAGCAGAGCAGATTTGAACCCAGGGCCTGAACTCTCACACACTGTGCTGGGCATGGTGGGTGTGAGCATAGCAGTGATTGGCCGGCTTTCGTACCCAGAAGCTTCTTCTCTAAGCTCTCCTCCTTCTTGCTGCTTTTCTTATCTCCCTTGGGTCCTTTCTGTATACAGTAAGGAAATACAGTTGTAAACTCAGGAACCAGCGCCAAACCTAGTTTTCTGATGGACTGATAGTGAGTTGCTCTCTGAGATAAAAATAATGTTGCTACCATAGTCTAGGGATGTATGTCCCTGCACTGTGGGCATCCATCTGCTCATCCTCACCCAACTATGTCACTTTTCTTAAATGGGCTTTGTTGATATTTGGAATTGGAAAAATTTAATTCTGCCTTTGATTTTGGTCTACACAGGACAATTTGAGCTCGCACTTTATGGGAGAGAGCAAATTGCCACTATGTGATCACATGCATACTATTAAAAGTGCATGAACATTCTAAGCATACAGAACTCTGATGAAGGAAGGATTAGGTGTGATACAGCCCCTGGTAAGCTCTGTTTATTCACATAGAGCTGTTTAGCCTCCTTATGCATCTCATTCTGAAGACATGATGTAGTGGAATCAGTACAAGCTTCAGAATCAGACATGCCTAGGTACAAGTCCTCCTTCTGTCACTGGGGCAAGCCATGGTAATATCTCTGAGGAATGGGGATAATTCTTTGTATTGATGTGAGGATCAAGTGGTGCAGTATCATTTCTGGCATAGAACAGGTATTTAATAAATGTGTTTAGCTCATCAGTAGGGGTAGTTGCATAAGTGGTTAAAAGTACCTGACTCAGGACCCAAACTTCCTAGGTGCAAATCTGAGCTCTGCCACTTAGCAGCTGAATGACGTTGGGAAATGTATTTAACTTCTCTGTGCCTTAGTTTTCTTGTCTGTAAAATGGAAATGCTGAAAGTACCCTCCTCATAGGATTGGTAGGAGGAATGCATGACTTAATGTAAATAAAACACATAGAACAGTACCTGGCATGCGGTAAGCACTCCATGACTGTTAAGCCCCTCTCTATGAGCTTCAGTTCACTTCTACCTTGTTTCTTCTCAGAGCGAGGAGGCTGGCCATTCACAGGAAGTACACTTAAAGGCAGGCATTTCCAGTTTCTTGGTATCTAAGACCTACAGATATGTATTTTAATCCAGTGTCCACTGAACCATTAATATCATATACCTCAGTCTAACGGTTTCTTGTAGAATCCATACCCATCATTGGTGAAGGATGGGCTCCCACATACCAGTTGTGGGGGGAAGAGTAAATTAGTACAGCCATCTTTAGATGGCAGTTTGTAATATCAGCATTTTAAAGGCACATCTCTCTTGGCCTATCAATTTTACTTGTAGGAATTTTCCTACAGGGCTTCCCTGGTGGCGCAGTGGTTAAGGATCCACCTGCCAATGCAGGAGACACGGGTTCGAGCCCTGGTCCGGGAAGATCCCACATGCCACAGAGCAACTAAGCCCAAGTGCCACAACTACTGAGCCTGAACTCTAGAGCCCGCGAGCCACAACTACTGAGCCTATGTGCCACAACTACTGAAGCCCACGTGCCTAGAGCCTGAGCTCCACAACAAGAGAAGTCACCGCAATGAGAAGCCCGTGCACTGCAACGAAGAGTAACCCCCCTCACCACAACTAGAGAAAGCCCACACACAGCAATGAAGACCCAACACAGGCAAAAATAAATAAAATAAAATAAATAAATTTATAAAAAAGAATTTTCCTACAGATGGTCTCATATAACTGAGCAAAGACGTGGTGGAATCGTTGGTTGCAGCATTGTTTATGATATTAAAAACCTATAAACAACTAAGTATATACCCAGCAAAAAATACTTAAATAATTTATGGTATATCTATGCAATGGAGTACTGTAGAGGAGATTTTAAAACTGTTAGAGCCATACAAGTGGATATGAAAAACTATACAAGCATATTTTTAGGAGAAAAAAACATCTTTCAGAGGAGACCGTATAGTATGAATGATACTGTTTGTGTTAAAAAAATAGATTAATGTATATATATCCATTTGCTTATTTAATCATAAAAATATTTCAAAATATATATGAATGTCAGTAGTGATTGCCAGTGAGAAATGGAAATGTGCATTTTACGTTTCACTGTATGTGTACTTACTATTTGAATTGTTTAACATAGACATGTATTTAAAAAATAGTCAAGACAAGTCCCTTTCTTCCTCCTACCCCGAGATATTAGTTTTTAAAAAGATTAGTCCTTCATGCAAGTATAATCCTAAGCCTTGGTATAATATTTTTGAATTATTGAGCCAAGTATCATCCTAAGTTAAAACAGAATGTGTATCAACTCACTGCCAAAGCTCTAGTTTGCTCCCAAGGAGCAGAAACCAAAATTACTAAGGAGATTTCCTAACATCAAGTCACAGGAGAGCCTTAAGTCCTGCGGCATAAATTCCTGCTGTTTAAAAGTTCATGTACTTAGAGAGTAAACATTAAATCAAAGAGCATTAGATGGGAGAAGGGAACGTTGAGTCAATAACTTTTCCTCAGGACTTATTAAATTGAATGCTAAACATAGGGAAATATTACACATGGGATTTTTTTGCATTAAGGTTTTTCGGTATTTCTAAAGCTCCTTGCTCCGTCTTTTGCAAAATGCTATGCAAAAGTTGCACTGCTTTTGGGTTTTGAGGACAGAAGTAATTTGCATGCAGGGGTTAATCAAGATTCCTTGCTCTTTGTACTTTTAAAAGTGCTTACACACACATTGTCTCCTTTGATACTCACAGATGAGGTGTTTAAGACAAGTATTTTAAAGCTCATTTTCTACATAAGGATCTGAGGTTTGGAGAGGTTAAGTGATAAGCTTAAGCCAGTCAGTGTGGAGCTGAACACACAAGGATCCTTGGTTATGTCTTGGTTGTCCTTTCCACCACCAGTCAAGGGCACAGCTGCAAAGCAGAATCACTCCTATGGTTGTGAAGTTGGTTTAGTATTTTTGTGGAATCACTGCTATTCTGGTTTAGGAAGACCCAGGAATGCCCAATTGAACTTCCTCCCCATTGTGAATAATAAATACGTGCATTTAAATGGTTAAGGGACATCTAATAAAATCCAGATGGATCCAGGTTCCCATTCCCCTTACTAGCTACATACTAGCTATTGTTCCCTCATCTATAAAATAGGAATAATGATAGCTTTAATCTTCCAGGGCTGCTATTAGAGTTTCAATAAAATAATGTATGAAAAGTGCAGAGTGCATGAAGCATAGCAAAGGGTCAATACATACATTTACAATAATCATTATTAATAATATTATAAATAAGTCAGAGTCCAGGTCAGTGCAGCAGGCAAGGCTCTGATAGAGGCCAGAGCTTTTGTCCACCTGGTGGTGACTGCAGGAGCTGCATCCCAAAGTGGGCACCAATCAGTTTCTTTCCTTTTGAAGGAAACCTCCTTGGAACCACAAAGAACTAAGCAAGAGCAGAAAAGTTGCCTAAAACTTCACTGAGCCTCAGTGCTCAAGCAACGGCTTGATCTAAAGAGATCACCCCCAAATTGAAATAGAGCCCACCAGTTTTCCAGTTTATGGTCAGCAGTGAGATGAAGTAGGTAAAAAGACCCAGTCACCCAGGGCTTTAACAAAAGGATAGTCACCTCCCCTAAAAGAGCATCCCTAAGATCTTCTTGCTCAGGGACTTTGTCTTCAGTCTCTTAAATTTCAACTTCTTAAGTCAGATTTTAGGGGAAATCCAAAAAGCCAGAGCTCAGAATTCACACAGTGAATGATGAAGGACTCTATTTGCTATTTAGCTGAAAAGTACTTTACTAATTCTTCTTTTGAGTTTTTTAAACTTATTTTCCTTTACTATGCAATAAATATATGCTTACTGCAGAAAATGTAGAGTCAAAATAGAAGAAAAAAGTCCTTAGAAAGAAAAGAAGCATTATTCATATTTATTTTGGTATGTAGTTATTGAAACTTCTATAAATAAGTATATTTATTTTTATGAAAACTGTAAAGCACTGTACAAATAGTTTATGGCCTTTCAAATCCTAGCAGAATATTATGCACATATTTTCACGTCAACAAATGTTTTTCTATAACTCCGTTTTCAATGGTTGCATAGTATTCCTTTGGGTGGATATTTCATTATTTAATCTTCTAATGTTGAATGCTTAGGGTTTTTCCTTCCTACAAGAAAAATTTTCTTGAAAAATCATTGTATAAATCTTTAATTAATTTTTAAAAATAAATTCCTAGAAGTGGAATTTCTAGGTTTATGTGTAAATGCATTTTTAAGGCTTTTGGTATCAAATTGCCTTCCAGTTAAATTTTTACCATTTTTATCCTTACTGTTAGTGTGAGTGCAGCTAGATCAATGACTGTTTCAGTAAACATGACTTCTATTCATTTATTGTAAAAGACGAATACGTTTACACTAGCCTGTATTGCTATGCCAAGCATAGAGTCCTTCTTATTAATGCCACCTTCTGGTTTTGTTGTTATACTCCAAACATAATATATCCATAAAATAGTTTGTTAATTGTATTTGGGAGGTTGGTGATGATATCAGTATAATATGATTAGCTTTTGAAAGAAAATGTTGTAACAGAAAATGTTGAGATAATTTAGAGGAAAGCTTACTACAAGCAAACTTCCACTGGAGCCGATTAATTCCACCCACATACCCTTTTCAAGGTGTGAGAATAAAACAATCGAGGGCGTGTAAACTCTTCCACTGTGGTTATCATCACATCAATTTTCTCAAGGGTTGAAAGTAACCCTGCCTGATTTTTTCTGTATCACACTAGGATTCACAATAGAAATGTTAGGATTGGAACATTTTCAGTAGAAATTACTCTTGACACCAGCCTTGCTGTCAGAGTAATTCCTGCTGGAAAGAAAGTGTCTGAACTAATGGTCTAATGAACTGAGTTAGTGTTTCAGCTTGGCAAAGGATTAATTAGGGGAAGAGAAACTAACATTTATTTGGGTTCTTTATTTGACAAGCCCTTTATTATTACATTATTGCAATTAATACTCCCTAGAAACCTATGAGGTGGGTATTACCATGGGCATTTTACAGTGAAGGAACTGAAATTCAGTCAAATGAAGTGTCTTGCCTAAGGCCACATAGCTGTTGAGCTGTAAAGGTGGGATTTGAACCTGGGTTCCCTGCTTCTGGAGCCTGTGCTCTGTATACTGCTCCTTTTCACCAGTTACACAGCCGGCCCGACTGTTTTCTCTTCTAGAATATTCATTGTAAGCACAACTACACTTTTAACCAACTAACCTGCAGTTTCCCACTTAAAAAATCACTGTGTTAGGCAGACTTAGAGACTCAATCCACTTATAAGTGCTGTGTCAGTCAAGGTACTTTTGTAGGCCAGAAACAGAAAATTTGCTGTCTTGTCTAACCAGATATCCTGAGACAGAGGGCTTCTAGGTTTTTCAGAGGCTCAGTAATTATGTTCAATGGGAGAAGAGTATACTGTTGCTTTTCTAGAAAGTTTTTTTTTTAATATAACCACCATCTAGAAATGAACATATCATTTTTTAAGTGTGGTCCACCAAATCCTTCTCGTTTCCATCACTTTTCTCTAATAGAATTCTTATTTTTAAGAATTTTTTATTATTTTTTATATTTTTTTAGTATTTTTATTCTTTACCCAAATGTTCAACTATTTTAACTCTTCTGCTCTATTCCTTCTTGAGACAACTTCTAAGAATGAGGAGAAAGTAAAATTTTAATGGAAAGTGAAGATAGCTCCAATAGTGCCTGTGTACTAGACTTAGATCATTTTTTTGCTTAAAAAAAATCAGTGATGTCTTATAGGGGAGCATTAAGTAAAAGAGACCTGCATTTTCTATCATGAATGAATACTCTGATTATCTCTTATTTCAGAAAGTTTAAAAAGCAAGTTTTTTTAATCTTCAGGCTTGTATTAGCATAATTGAAACAAAAATTGAAGTGGTGGGATATCCATCAATTGCCAAAGTAATTAGTTCAATAAAATTATGTGTTGATTCAAGGGGGAAAACAAGTTAAATAATTTCTAAATTGAATTGCCTTATTAATTGAATTGAAACAATCAATTCAGTTCAATGAATTATGAAGAACCTACAGTGTACTAACAGAATAAGTAATATATGCCATAGAAAGTCTTACAACCTGGTGGAGAAGAGGAGTACATAACCAACATAGAAAAAGTATCTGTGATAAACTACTACATGAGATACAGCAAAGGTATATAATAACAGTGATAATAACTAACACATTGAGCACTTATTATGGTCTGTAGTATGCTTTTATTATGCTTTACGTGTATTAACTCATTTAATTCTCACAACAACCTTAGAAGATAAATTTCTTTTGATTAGCCCCATTTTCAGATGAAAGAACAGAGGTAATAGGCAGGGATAAAGAGAGTCTTGTGGGGGTGCAATTAATTCTGCCCGAGGAGGTGCGGGGCTCATTTTTTGGGGAAAAGATATGGAAAAAAGGTGACCTTTTAACTAGGATTGAGGGAAGAAGTGTAGATAAAAAGGCTTAGCAGTGGGAAAAAATGGTGTCTGCAAAAGCATGTTCGAAAGACCTTTTCATGTCACACTTTGGTGTGGCCGAAGTACTGTGATGTGGGGAATAAGTGGAGGTGAAGACAAGGAAAACTGTGGCTATATTGTCTGGACCACGTATGTCAAGCTAAGGAGCCAGGGCTCTGTCTGTCATTGGTCAACACTATCTAAAATCTTTAAGAAGGATAGTGACATGATAAAATGTGGCTTTAAAAAGATGATTCTGGAAAAGAATGGAGAGAAACAGATTGAGATAAGAGAGGCTGGTGAGAGCAGGAGTGTACAAGATCATTGCAATGATCCAGAACAGAGACAGTAAGTCCTGGACTAGGAGACAGGGGAGGAGACCCACAGGGCTTGGTAACTTCTCAGTGAATAGTGATACCATTATGGAAATACAAGAGAAGTTGAATATTCCTAAGCAAAAACGTGAACTTTGACCAAAACACATAGCTTATAGAAAATTTACCTCATAATGGAATATAGACTTGAATGTAAAACTTACAGAAGAAAACATAGGAGAAAAATTTTAATACCTAGGGCTAGGTGAAGAATTTGTAGACTTGACACTAGAAGCATGATTCTTTAAAAAAAAAAAACTTACAAATTGGATCTCATTAACATCAGAAACTTTTGTTCTATGAAAGACAAAACATCATTTCATCAAGAGAATGAAAAGACAAGCTGCAGACTGGGAGGAAATATTTGCAAACCACATATCTGACAAAGAATTTATCTACAATATATAAAGAACTCTTAAAATTCAAAATTCAACAGTAAATAAATGAAACAATCCAATTAAAAAATGAGCAAAATACATAAACATACATTTCCTTAAAGGTGATATACAGTTGACAAGTAAGCATGTGAAAAGATATTCAACATCTTTAGTAAAATGCGAGTTAAAACAATGAGATATCATTACCTATCAGAATGGCTAAAGTAAAAAGTAGTGACAGTACCAAATGCTGATGAAGATGTCAAGAAACTGGATCACTCACACGTTTCTGGTGAGAATGTAATATGGTAAAAACCGTTGTGGAGTAAATATGGCAGTTTCTTACAAAACTAAACATGTGCTTACCATACAAACTAGTGGTTGCATGGTTGGGCATTTTTTCCTGAAAATGAAAACTATGATGACACTAAAAGCTGTACACAAATGTTCACAGCTTTATTCATAATAGCCCCAAACTAGTAACAAGCCAAATGTACTTCAGTGTGACTAGTTTACTAAACTGTGGTATGTTGTATCATAGAATACTACTCAGTAGTAAAAAGAGAAGAATAATTGATATACACAGTTTGAGTCATCTCTAGGGAATTATACTGAGTGAAAAAAGTCAATATCAAAAGGTTACACACTATATGATTCCACTTATATAGCATTCTTGAAATGACAAAAGGATAGAGACAGAGAACAGATCAGTGGTTGTCAGGAGTTAGGGAAGAGGGAAGACAGTGGGTATAGTTACAGAATGGTAGCATGAGGGATCCTTATGATGGAACATTATGTTATTTTGACTGTGGTAGCAATTACTCAAGCATATACATGGGATAAAATTATGTAGAACTAAATATACACACATACACACAGTGCATGTGAAATTGGTGAAATATAATTAAGGAAGGTGGATTGTATCAATGTCAGTTTCCCTGTTGTGATATTTAGTTATGCAAGATGTTATCATCGGGAGAAGCTAGGTAAAGAATATGCAAGATCTCTCTGTATTATTTCTTACAACTGCATGTGAATCTACAATTATCTAAAAATAAAAGTTAAAAGAATAAGGAAACTAAGGCCTAGAAGGGTTAAGTAACTTTACCAGGGCCACACAGCTGGTAACCAGAGGAACTAGTCTATGTGACTCCAGAGATTACCCTGCCTTCAGCAGTTGAGAAGAGCTCAGGGTAAAAGCACAAGGAACATGGTCATTGCAAGCCTTGACAGGAAAAGAGAAGCTCATAGAAGTGACAGAGATGGTAATGCCATTTTGACCCAGTTTCTATAGCCTGAGATTTAATGGGGTTTTATTCTAGTCCTGTTCCTTAGATTTCAGATGCATCCTTGCAATGTATTATCAAGGGAAAATGGATAGACACTGTTTGCATGAGGTTGTTGGATGGGCGGTTTGGTTCTTATAAGCATGTGGTCCTCAGAGCTGGTGGGTAGGGCTGGTACCGGGTCTATTCACAGAGTCAGTGTTAAAGGACCAAGGGAGGGAAGTAAGACTACTGATCAGGAGATTTGGCCAGGGCTGAAAGGTGGGAGGCATGTAGTGGGTGTGTCATAATGGAAGATCTGGGAGGAGGGGAATGGAGTGAAGTGAAGGTCAGCTGTAAGAAAATCAAGGTGCAAGTGTGTGAAATGAGATGATTCTGGAGCTGAGTCCAGGGCTGAGGAGAGCCTGCAGGAAAAGGTCACTACCTTCCTTTTCACAAGGCCTGGGACAGCCACGGCCCCTCCCTCCGAGAGACAAGAGCTGGGCCCAACAGAGCCCATTTGTCTGACTTAGTCTCAGGCTTCTACCCATTCTTTTCACTAAATTGTCCAATTGTAAGGAATTGATCGAAGTGATCAGCTGTCTGGGTTCATGTGGGCATGACCTAAAATCCTCACCAGCTTTTAGGAAAAAGGAATAAATACGTTTCTTCTTTCTTGAGTGTTCTGATTTCCCCAGTTGATTTGTATCATAATTCCTACAAATGTAGCTAAAAAGTTAAATTCCTAAGGAATAGTGAAAAACATCAGTTGAGGAACTTTAAAAATTATATTAATAATTAATGTTGACACCTAGCAACCTTAATTTGAATTTGTCCTAGTGCATTTCTGAGTACTTCAGCAGTGTCATCTTTATAGTTCATCAATTCATCAGTTTTGCTACTGTAACATTAATTAAAAAGAATACACCTGGGATAAATAGATGATTATAGGTGTAGGGTAGGGAAAATACAAAGTGAGTCTGTAGTGCCAGAAATCTAGGCAGTTCTCTTCCTGATCTCAAACTATATTACAAAGTTATAGTAATCAAAACAGTATGGTAATGGCATAAAAACAGGCACATAGATCAGTGAAACAGAATAGAAAACCCAGAAATAAACTCATGCATACATGATCAATTAATTTTCAATAAAGGTCCTAAGAATACACAATGGGGAAAGAATAGACTCTTTAATAAATGGTGCTGGGAAAACTGGATATTCATATGCCATGGAATGAAATTGGACTCCTATCTTACAACATACACGAAATCTACTCAAAATTGATTAAAGACTTGAATGTAAGACCTGATGCCATAAAACTCCTAGAAGAAAACATAAGAGGTAACTATTTTGACATCAGTCATGGCAATGATTCTCTTGGATTTGACACCAAATGCAAAGGCAACAAAAGCAAAAATAAGTAAGACTACATCAAACTAAAAAAATTCTGCACAGCAAAGGGGACAATTAACAAAATGAAAAAAGCCTATGGACTGAGGAAAATATTTGTGAACATATATTCAATAAAGGGTTAATATCCAAAATATATAAGGAACCCATACAACTCAATACCAAAACCCCAAATAACCTGATTTATAAATGGACAAAGAATCTGAATAGACATTTTTCCAAAGAAGACATGCAGATAGTCAATAGGTATATGAAAAGGTGCTCTACATCAGTAATCATCAGGGAAATGCAGATCAAAACTGCAATAAGATATTACCTCATACCTGTTTGACTGTCATCAAAAAGACAAGAGATAACAAGTGTTGGTGAGGATGTAGAGAACAAGGAACACTTGTGCAGTGTTGGTGGGAATGTTAATTGGTGCAGTCACTATGGAAAACAGTATAGAAATTCTTAAAAAGATTAAAAATAAAACTACCACATGATCCAGTAATCCCACTTCTGCATATTTATACAAAGGAAATGAAATCAGGATCTTGAAGAGGTATCTGTACTCCCATGTTCATTGCAGTATTGTTCACAATAGCTAAGATCTGGAAACAACCTGTCTATCGATAGATGAATGGATAAAGAAAATGTTTTATATATACATATGAGTATCATTATATATATATATATATATACACACACATATATATATATATATATCTATCTCAGCCATGAGAAAGAAGGAAATTCTGCCATTTGTGACAACATGGATGGATCTTGAGGGCATTAGGCTAAGTGAAATGAGTCAGATGGAGAAAGACAAATACCGTATGGTATCACTTATGTATGGAACCAAAAAAAAATTCAACTCATAGAAAAAGGTAGCAGAATAGTGGTTGCCAGGGTCTGGGGGGAGGGAGTAATGGGGAAAAGTTGGTCAAGGGATACAAGCTGTTATAAGATGAATAAGTTCTGAGGATCTAATGTACAGAATGGTGACTATAGTTAATAATAATGTATTGTATACTTGACATTTGCTAAGAGAGTAGTTCTTAAGCATTCTCGTGATTATGTTAGGTGAAGGATGTGTTAATTAACTTGATTATGAGAATCATTTCACAATGTATGTGTAACAAATTATCACATTATACACTTTAAAATTTTACAGCTTTATTTGTCAGTTATACCTCAGTAAAGCTGTAAAAAGAAATAAAGGCAGCTCTCAAAACCTAAAGGAGTCATTAAACACACACACACACACGCGCGCACACACACACACACACACACACACACACACACACACACACACACAAGACAGCTTGAAGGGCACCCCCTGGCAAAATTTGGGACAGTTTAAACATCAAAATAATAATAACACTAAGGGATTATAACTCATTAAATGAAATTTTAAAAAGTCCATGGGTTCATAGTGATTATAAAAAGAAAGGAGGAAAAAGGAATGAGGAAAACTGTTCTTTTTTTAAAAATTAAGTAATTTATTTATTTATTTATTGCTGTGTTGGGTGTTCATTGCTGTGTGCGGGCTTTCTCTACTTGTGGCGAGCGGAGGCTACTCTTCGTTGCGGTGTGCGGGCTTCTCGTTGCGGTGGCTTCTCTTGTTGCAGAGCATGGGCTCTAGGCGCATGGGCTTCAGTAGTTGTGGCACGCGGGCTCAGTAGTTGTGGCTCGCGGCCTCTAGAGTACAGGCTCAGTAGTTGTGGTACACGAGCTTAGTTGCTCCAGGGCATGTGGGATCTTCTCGGACCAGGGATTGAACTCGTGTCCCCTGTAATGGCAGGCGGATTGTTAACCACTGTGCCACCAGGGAAGTCCTGGAAAACTGTTCTTTGAAGAATGTCAGCCCATTAATGTGGAAGAAATAATGGCATTAAACAATCACTATTTTGAAATTTCTAATAAATTAGGCAAAGATCATCAATGGATGCTAAAATCATTTTGGAGATAAAGGACATTCTTATAATCTTAACATATCACCCCTCAGATGACTTAAATTATTACAAAAAGGAATATGTGCCTGTATAGTGAAACAACCCACAGGACACCACCTTACCGACTTATCATCCCTGGCATTGTCTGCTTCCTCACATGTAAGAGGAATACAACGTCACCTACCAGTACTTTTGCAAAAAATGTTAATTCAGAATATAATCATAAGGAAACAATCTGGCAAATTCAGAATCCATTTTATAAGTGGCTGGTATTTGTCTAAAAGTCAGTGTCGTGAAGAACAAACAGACAAACAAAAGGCAGTGGGACTGTTCTAGTTGTAAAAAAGACTAAAGAGAAACACAGCATCCTAATACACTATGTGAATATTGGTTGGATACTAGACTCTCTTCCCCACCACCCACCTGAAGCAAAGACTGTAAAAGACATTTTAGAGACAACAGGAAAAATTTAAATACGGACTGTATACAAGATTATATTCTTGAATTAACCTGATTGTTTTTTCTTAGCTGGGATACTGTACAGCTGGTCTTCCTTATCTGAGGGTTCTACATCCACAGATGCAGGGCCGACTTCAATACGCCTTTTTATATAAGGAACTTGAGCACAAGTGGATTTTGGTATCCGCTGGGGTCCTGGAACAAATTCCCTGCTGATACAGAGGGACGACTGTATTTGTGGTCATATAAGAGATACCCCTCTTCTTAGGAGATATATGCTGAAATATTTAGGGATGAAGTGTCATGATATCTACAATGTACTTTCAAATAACTAAATTTTCTGGAACTTATGATCTGATACAGTTGGTTTAGATCTTTAATTTAGTGGTTATTAATTTGGACTTTTTCATTTCTCAAAGTTATGACAGTTCATTTAACATCCCTCTCTGGTGGTTCGAACTTTGCCTCCCATTTCATCAGCTGTTTGGTTTCTTTTCAACTTTGTACCTTCTCAGTAATGATGAAGCAAATGCCTGGATTTGTATTAATCTCCTGTGTCCTTCAGAATCCTCTACCTGCATCTCAGTCAACGGTGTACGTTAGCATATAAGCCTGCATGATCCTTACCATTTTTTAGGTTCTTGTGACAATTTTGCAAGAGGCATTTATGTCTTTTCCTGGTTTCCATCTAGCCTTTGTCTGAAACTGAATCTAGACCACTAGTTTCCTAGAGAATAGTCATTTAGAAAAGAGAAAAGTCAGGGTCTCCTATATTACCACTTCCAACCCCTTTTGTGAACTAATTCTTTAGATTATCGTTATTCACATAGATATATCATTCTTCATATAGATGATGTATATATGAAGACTTTACATGTTTTTATCAAGATTTGACTCCCCCATTTTCCATAAAATCCTTCACCTTTATATGGTAGCCAGAGTCAGCTGTGTTGTGTGCTGCCCTCCAAATGGAACTTCGCCAAAACCTGGTGAGGCTGGCAGGACAGGGGCCACCTTCCTTCTTTTCATGATGGGGAGATGGAGGCTGGGGAGAAGCCTGTGTCACACAGGTAATTCGTGGTTGAGTGATGGGAACAGGACAGGATCTGGGCCTCCTGGTTCCTTGGGGCTTTTTCTCCTTTACATGTGTCCTCTTGGCAATGCCCCAAACCTGTGCTTCCTACCATTCCTGCAGTGGCATTTCCTTCAGTCCTAATTGTTGACTGAGAATCTGTTGTATGTCCAGGCCAGGATCCTGGGGGCTGGGGCGCTGGGGAAAAAGACAATTGCTTTATAATTTCTGGCTTCAAAGTGCTTATTGTATGGCAAGAAAGGAGTAAGTATTAGATATTAAATATATCAGAGATATTAGATATTATCTTAAATAGGGATTAGCTGTTATAGAAAAGGAGGTGGAGAAGTTGCTCAGAGGTATTTCTGTGGTCTTCAGCATCTTATTTTTGCAATTCTCTGGAATTTTACAGAGAGAATATGCTATTTCCTTAAACAGGGGGTGTTTCTACTTACTGTTGGAAATTGTGGATAAACACGCATCCCTGATGATTCCCTTAACTCTAGAATCAAGCACAGGCCTGGAGAAGTATCCAAAGAATAGATCTCAATCCCCACCTCACACTGTCCTCTACTTCACTGTTGTCTCTCTTTGCACATCTACAAAATGCAGAGATTTTTGTAGATGTGTCACCACTGGGTGTGACACCAGTGGATGGGCTCACTAAGGAGCAGAGAGTAACAGAGGAGGCTCTTGTGAACCCTTTAGAGTGGGAGGATGAGCGTAAAGCTGCTAAAAGATATCTGATCTCTGTCATGTCTTTTTAAGTTCATGCAACTGTGTTTTGGGAGCTAGGATTTGATCTTGGATGGGTCAGATCATGAATGATATTTTAAAGTCATCTTCCTTATTATCAACTGTTAGTTGACATAAACTCATATTCATTAGAACTTTGCTGGTATTTGTCTGATATGCACTGTACAGTGGGATCAGTTGTCACAGTATTGAAATACTTTTACACCACTTGGTGATAACCACTGCTCCATGAGAACGCTCACCTCCACTCTCTCAGCATCTTCTCCAGAACTGGCTCCACCATCCCCATCTCTAAAATCCAGCAACCAAAGGATTAATACTTGGCACAGCAGGGAAACTGGTTGTTACATATTTTGAATATCTTCTTTGCCCTAGTTATTATTATAGTTCCTGACTTCATGACAACCAGTTATAAAATTCTTCCTGTAAAATATTTTATACCTTAGAACTTGGCAAACTGACTATTAAAAACTATTTCAAAATCACAACATCAAGTGAAAGTTACAGTCTCAGTAGGTTTCTAGTTAAAATAGTAAAAGTAAATGTATACGGATAGTGTTCATATTCCTGAATGCTTGAGAGAGAACTTGCCTCTTTTTGGAATACAGAGACCATAAGTCAAGAGGAACATTAAGATGGAATCAAGCACAACGCAGCTGTGCATACTAGAGGTACTCCGTGCACGTTGGTAGGTCATCCTGTAAGGGATGAGGCTGTTCCATGTGGAGGAGAGAGCTCTTCAGTGGGTATCAGCTATCGTGCCAGTGTGCTTTGTTATAATGTCAGCCTTCACCAGCTATTGACTTCTCTTGATTCCATCTTTGTCAGGAGAGGTCCTGCTAGTGACCTCCCAGGAGTTGTCCTTAGCTGTCCTCTATGATGACTTCTCTTGGTCCATGGCCTCAAACCCATTTAATATCCTCTAGACATTACACTTTCTTTGTCTTCTGGTTTCACTAGGTACAGCCCCAAGTCTTTCTGGGATCAATACTTTTCTAATGCCAGTATCCGTCATCTCTAGCTCATGTTCTGTTGAATATGTTTTTTTTTATAAGTGTAGGAAAGGCTAAACTCATTAAATTATTTTGTAGTTCAAGTACAAATATTTCTATCCCATGAGAGTATATTTCTGTATACAATTTCATTTATGTACTATTTACACAGAACAGCTGCACGTTTTTAGCTTCTAGGGTGTTAGATTGCCTTTCAGATTTAGAAAAAAAGTAATCACAGCTGGCTTGAATCTACAGAATGGCTGTCTTTGATTATATTTTCTCCTGCTCTTCTGTTATGATGAATGTCATACTTGTAGCCAGTCAAAAGCATGTTCACCTGAAATGGTTCTTTTTACAAACAAGAAACATGACTTTGAGTGCTGTATATCGGTTGCCAAGCTAATAAGATAATCCTCTTTTCATTTCAAAGTCTATAATCTTAAAACAGAAGTCTCCTTTTCTCTTCTCTTTGCACCAGTCACTGGATAGACATTCTGTTACCATAATCCTATTAAAATGTATTGGCTTTTGCAGTACACCTTGATAATAGTATTTATCCTTCTAAGCACCTAGAGAGTAGAGTAATAAAAGACCAATCTATTCAGAATTTCAGGAAACAATAGTTGCAGAGAAGAGCAGGTATTTTAAAAGCTTAGAAATTATTAGCAACTAATATCCATAGCTGGACAGAACAATCATTAATTCCTGAATTAGGCTTCTATTTAGAGTCTGACTGGGATAGATAGTAATTTTCCAGTTCAGATGCCCTGTACTGATCACATGTGTCCACACAGGCAAATGTTGGCTAGACTGAATTTCCTGAGCACTGAACTAGATACCAGCCCTCACCTGTGGCACTTCTAATACATAAACTTTATTGGCATTAATGGTTTTGAAGTTTCTAGCACCATTAAAAAAATAAACAAATAATTAGCTTTGACAGGATATGTGCAAACAGAGCCAAAATAAATGAATTGATTCTGCTGAGAACAATAGCTGGTACTCAGTCTTTTAATTTGTATAGGTATTGTGCTTTCTTCTCTTCATTGTGTGGGAGCAATTAAAAGTCCTGGTGACTAGTGACATTTTTTGCCTTGAATGAGGGGATCTCTCTCTCTCTCGTTTTCTTTTTTTTGGAAAGAACTGATAGCAGTAAAGTTTGGTTCTCTATTCCTGGTATGATCATCCTGTAAAAACTATCAGTACATGAAATGATGCAACTTCATTTGTGTAAGAGCTGCATGAAATGATTTGCCATTTCCACAGGTTTTCCTCTCTCTCTTTTTTTTTTTTGTTTCAAATCAAAGTGCACTTCCAAGCATCTATGTATCTTACCTCTAGCATTAGGCTTTTCACTTATTTTTACACCAGAGATAAGGCTATCATGTATTGATGGTATGTTTCAGGTATGTCTGTAGTTCAGATTACTGAGAAAATATCCACTTTTGTTCACAAAGATTCCACCTGAAAGTTACTTACAAGTTAGTATAAACTTAATTTTTAATATTATTAAATGTCTTCTCAGTTGCAAAACATGTACATAATTAAATATTTGCAGAAAATGTATAGTGTCATTTTATGTTTTAAAGCCTTGGAGAACTACTTCTTTTGTAGGTAAATTGACTTGACTTATGCTTTCCACTCTGAGGCACTGGTATGTGATTTGATAGGCATTTATAAAGCTTCTTGAAATGTGTCATATTCCACTCTTGAGGTGTTTGGTGAGTAAGTTAAACAGAAAATGGACTTGTAATAGCTTATGGCTTGATTTAAGTATGTTTTAGGATCTACATACTCCTTGATGAAAGAGCAAGTATGTTTTATAGGGCAGTTTAGGGCAAAAAGTCCAAACAAAACTCACCATTCTGAAATAAAATATTTGTAAAGCAAGTTTTGTATTTTCCTTCTCTGGGCTAAGTTTAAAATTCCATAATGCTAGTATTTCTTATAGAAGTCTGTGGGGGAATCTTCTAAGAGCATTTAATCACTCGTCTGCAGTGTTTTACATCTAAGTTGTTGGTTTGCTGGAATGAATGCAGTGCTCATTTCTCTTTACACCAGACAAGGGCACTTTAAATTCCTAATAGCTGCTGAGGCGTAAATATGGAATAGATATAGTTTCAGTTTCCCATTTTTGAAAAGGAAACCCTGCAATGATTTCATGTAATACATATTAAAATCGTACAAACCTACATGGGTTTCTTTTTTTTTATTGTTGAAGTATAGTTGATTTACCATATTATATTAGTTTCAGGTATATATCATAGTGATTCAATATTTTTATAGATTATACTCTACTGAAAATTATTGTGAAATAATGACTATATATTGCTATCTGTACAATATATCCTTGTTGCTTATTTATTTTAACATAGTAGTTTGTACCTCTTAATTCCCTGCCCATATCTTGCCTCTCTCCCCTTCCCTCTCCCCACTGGTAATCACTAGTTTGTTCTCTGTGCCTGTGAGTCTGTTTTGTTATATTCATTTTGTTTGTTTGTTTATGTATGTATGTATGTTTCATTTTGAAGCCAGGCTAGTGAGGCTGAGAGAGCCTCTATCCAGTCTCTTTGCTTCTTGGCCTACAGGCCTCAGCAGGTATGGTTGTTAGGGAGTTGACAGTTTAGAAATGAGCAAAGCAAATGTAGCCTGTGACCTCAGAGAGATATGGAGCCACACAGGACCACTCGCTGTTCCCCAGGCATGCCTTAAGTGTTCTCTCCTTGGCCTCCTGGTGATCTGGTCTTTGGCCTTCTCCCACTCCCCCCGTCCTTTCGTTCCTTCCCTTTGTACTTGGATTCAGAATTGAGCAATTCCCATTCCTCAGTTCATCGGACACTCTTTTCAACAGTTCGTGTGAGTTCTCTTTTTTGTTTTATGAAACTATTTTCCTCTTAATCCCTGGTCACCATACTCATTGTCCCTCCCCAAGACATCCATTCAAATGTGTGAGATGTAAATGTGATGGTGTGTGATTCCTTATAAAATATGTAGTCTTTGTGTGTGTTTAAATTTGTATGTGTTGTTGTGTCATAGTTCTTATTCTTTCTTGCCTTTTCCCCTCAACACATTTAAAATATCTATCCATATGTGTACAGCTAGTTCACTGCTTCTAATTCTGGACAGTTTTCATGGTATAAATTCACTGTACTTATCCGTTCTCCTAGAGCTCCTGCTCCTTCAGTGGCCTCCCACCATTCTCCACACCTGAAACCAGGTCACACTGACTTCTTTACTTTCCTCTAAAGTTGCAGAAGTCTTTGTATCTCCTGTTTGCTCCCCATGCTCACCACATGAATAACAGCTACTATTATATATTCTTTACAATTTTCTTTAAATGTATTTTGATTCAAGAAGCCATTCCTGATCTCCCCTCCAGAGTATGCTTAGCTCCTGTTCTGAACTCAGTACTTCCTTTATTGAATCCAAGATGGCACTTTATTATAATGCTCTGCTAACCAATAAGCTCCCAAGGGCCTGGATCATGTCTGCATTGCTCACTGTTGAATGGTTAACTTCTCAGTATCTAGCTCAATATCTAAAACATGGTAGATATTCTTTCAAAATGTTGTTGATTGAATGAACAAGTGCATGAATGGAATCAAGGTATGACCACTGAATCCAAGAAGCTCTTAATGCTCCCAACGACAGTCAGTTAGTAGTAGCATTCCTATTTTACTGGAAACTGAAGCTCAGAAAGATGAAATAATTTATTAAAGTTACATGCAGATGAGTCACGGAGATGGGCTTCAAACATATACCTTTGTCTGTGTATGGTGGTATTTAAGATCCAGAAGCCTTTTGGGACAAGTCTAGGACGTTATCTCATGGATGATTCTGTTATAATCAATACTCTCTTAACTGCTGATACCTAGCCCACTTCTAGAGCTCTCAGCTCCTAAGACAGAGCCTGGAATGTAGTAGGAGCTCAAGAGAGATTAATTAATCTGCTATCTTTCCCTTCAGCCTATAGCTCTAGAACAGTAGTGGAGGTAATAAGCAAAATCTCTACCCCAGTGGAGCTTACACTTCTCATGGGAGAGACAATGGGCAAGTAAATATACAGTTTCAGGTGGCTTTAAGGGGCTTAGAGTGACCTTCTGGTGGTAGTGGATAATTTAGACTGGTTGATCAGGACATTCGAATAGGGAGAATGAGAAAGAGCCAGTCACAGAAAAATCCAGAGCAGGAGCGTTCCAGGCAGAAGGAAGAGAACATGTGAAGGTTAGGAGGGGAGAAGAAGCTTGGTGGTTTGAGGAACAAATAGGAGGCCCCTGAGGTTACAGCTTGGTGACCAAGTGGGGGGAGCTGAGGTAGATGGTGTCTTTGTTCATTCGGGCTGCTGTAACAAAATACCACAGACTTGGTGGCTTATAAACTGTGGAAGTTTATTGCTCACAGTTCTGGAGGCTGGAAGTCCAAGATCAGGGTGCCAGCATGGTCAGGTTCTGGTGAGGAACATCTTCTGAGTTGTAGACTACCAACTTCTCATTGTATCCTTATATGACTGAAGCATGAGAGAGCTCTTTTAGGCCTTTTTTACAAGGGCGCTAATCCCATTAATGACGACAAACTCTCATGACCTAATTACCTCCCAAAGACCTCACTTCCCTATATCATCACCTTGGGGGTTAGGATTTCACCATATGAATTTTGGGAAGACACAAACATTCAAATTATAGCAGACAGATAGGCAGGTGACACATCATATAGGGCCTTATAGGCCATGAAAAGGACATCATGAGTGTGTGAGGAAGCCACTGGCAGGTTTTAAGAGAGGGAGCTACTTGATCTCACTTTTGTTTTAAAAAGATCACTTTGGAGAGGGCAGATGGTAGAAGCAAGAAGAACTACAATTCTGCAGCCTGTGGAACAAAACCCACATTCACAGAAATAGACAAAATGAAAAGGCAGAGGATGAAGGAACAAGATAAAACCCAAGAAAAACAACTAAATGAAGTGGAGATAGGCAACCTTCCAGAAAAAGAATTCAGAATAATGATAGTGAGGATGATCCAGGACCTTGGAAAGAAAGGAGGCAAAGATTGAGAAGATGTGAGAAATGTTTAAGAAAGACCTAGAAGAATTAAAGAACAAACACCTAGAAGAATTAAAGAACAAACAAACATAGATGAACAATACAATAATTGAAATGAAAAATACACTAGAAGGAATCAATAGCAGAATAACTGAGGCAGGAGTGACCTGGAAGACAAAATGGCGGAATTCACTACTATAGAACAGAGAAAAGAAAAAAGAATGAAAAGAAATGAAGACAGCCTAAGAGACCTCTGGGACAACATTAAATGCACCAACATTCACATTATAGGGGTCCCAGAAGGAGAAGAGAGAGAGAAAGGACCTGAGAAAATATTTGAAGAGATTGTCGTCGAAAACTTCCCTAACATGGGGAAGGAAATAGCCACCCAAGTCCAGGAAGTGCAGAGAGTGCCAGGCAGGATAAACTCAAGGAGAAACACACCAAGACACATAGTAATCAAATTGACAAAAATTAAAGACAAAGAAAACTTATTAAAAACAACAAGGGAAAAACAGCAAATAACATGCAAGGGAACTCCCATAAGGTTAACAGGTGATTTCTCAGCAGAAACTCTACAAGCCGGAAGGGATGGCACGATATATTTAAAGTGATGAAAGGAAAGAATCTACAAACAAGATTACTCTACCCAGCAAGGATCTAATTCAGATTCGACAGAGAAATCAAAAGCTTTACAGGCAAGCAGAAGCTAAGAGAATTTAGCACCACCAAACCATCTCTACAACAAATGCTAAAGAAACTTCTCTAAGTGGAAAACGAGAGAAGAAAAGCTCCTACAAAAACTAACACAAAACAATTAAGAAAATGTTAATAGGAACAGACGTATTGATAATCACCTTAAATGTGAATGGATTAAATGCTCCAACCAAAAGACACAGGCTTGCTGAATGGTAACAAAAACAAAATCTATATATATGCTGTCTACAGGAGACCCATTTCAGACCTAGGGACACATGCAGGCTGAAAGTGAGGGGATGGAAAAAGATACTCCATGCAAATGGAAATCAAAAGAAAGCTGGAGTACAATACTCATATCAGACAAAATAGACTTTAAAATAAAGAATGTTATAAACAGACAAGGAAGGACACTACATAATTATCAATGGATCAGTGCAAGAAGAAGATACAACAATTATATATGTACCCAGTATAGGAGCACCTCAATACATAAGCTAATGCTAGTAGCTATAAAAGAGGAAATCAACAGTAACACGATAATAGTGGGGGACTTTAACACCTCACTTGCACCAACGGACAGATCATCCAGACAGAAAATTAATAAGGAAACACAAGCTTAAATGACACAATAGACCAGAAAAATTTAATTGATATTTACAGGACATTCCATCTGAAAACAGAAGATTACACTTTCTTCTTAAGTGCACACAGAACATTCTCCAGGATAGATCACATCTTGGGTCACAAAGCAAGCCTCAGTAAATTTAAGAAAATTGAAATCATATCAAGCATCTTTTCTGACAACAGGCCTATGAGATTAGAAATAAATTACAGGGAAAAAAACGTAAAGAACACAAACACGTGGAGCCTAAACAATATGTTACTAAATAACCAAGAGATCACTGAAGAAATCAAAGAGGAAATCAAAAAATACCTAAAGACAAATGACAACAAAAACACGATGATCCAAAACCTATGGGATGCAGCAAAAGCAGTTCTAAGAGGGAAGTTTATAGCAATACAATCCTACCTCAAGAAATAAATAAAATCTCAAATAAACAATCTAACCTTACACCTAAAGGAACTAGAGAAAGAAGAACAAGCAAAAACCCAAAGTTAGTAGAAGGAAAGAAATCATAAAGACCAGAGCAGAAATAAATGTAATAGAAACAAAGAAAGCAATAGCAAAGATCAATAAAACTAAAAGCTGGTTCTTTGAGAAGATAAACAAAATGGATAAACCTTTAGCCAGACTCATTAAGAAAAAGAGGGAGAGGACTCAAATCCATAAACTTAGAAATGAAAAACGAGAAGTTATAACGGAAACTGCAGAAATGCAAAGCATCATAAGAGACTACTGCAAGCAACTCTATGCCAATAAAATGGACAACCTGGAAGAAATGGACGAATTCTTAGAAAGGTATAACTTTCCAAGACAGAACCAGGAAGAAATAGAAAATATGAACAAACCAATCACAAGTAATGAAGTTGAATCTGTGTTTAAAAATCTTTCCCGGCTTCCCTGGTGGCACAGTGGTTGAGAGTCCGCCTGCCAATGCAGGGGACACGGGTTCGTGCCCCAGTCCGGGAAGATCCCACATGACACGGAGCAGCTGGGCCCGTGAGCCATGGCCACTGAGCCTGCATGTCCAGAGGCTGTGCTCCACAGCGGGAAAGGCCATGGCAGTGAGGACCATGTATGGCAAAAAAAAAAAAAAAAAAAAAAAAATCTTTCAACAAACAAAAGTCCAGGACCAGATGGCTTCAGAGATGAATTCTGTCAAATATTTAGAGAAGAGCTAACACCCATCATTCTCAAACTCTTCCAAAAAATTGCAGAGGAAGGAAAACTCCCAAACTCATTCTATGCGGCCACCATCACCCTGATACCAAACCAGACAGAGATAGTACAAAAAAAGAAAATTACAGACCAATATCACTGATGAATATAGATGCAAAAATCCTCAACAAAATACTAGCAAACAGAATCCAACAACACATTAAAAGGTCCATACACCATGATCAAGGGGGTATATCCCAGGGATACAAGGATTCTTCAATATATGCAAATAAATCAATGTGGTGCACCGTATTAACAAATTGAAGAATAAAAACCATATGACCATCTCAGTAGATGCAGAAAAAGCTTTTCACAAAATTCAACACCACTTTATGATAAAACCTCTCCAGAAAGTGGGCATACAGGGAAACGACCTCAACATAATAAAGGCCATATATGACAAACCCACAGCAAACATCATTCTCAATGGTGAAAAACTGAAAGCACTTCCTTTAAGATCAGTAAAAAGGCAAGGATGTCCACTCTCATCACTGTTATTCAAAATAGTTTTGGAAGTACTAGCCATGGCAATCGGAGAAGAAAAAGAAATAAAAGGAATACAAATTGGAAAAGAAGAAGTAAAACTGTCACTGTTTACAGATGACATGGTACTATACATACATAATCCTAAAGATGCTACCAGAAAACTTCTAGAGCTCTTCAATGAATTTGGTAAAGTTGCAGGATACAAAATTAATGCACAGAAATCTCTTGCATTCCTATACACTAACAACAAAAGATCAGAAAGAGAAACTACAGAAAGAATCCCTTTTACCATTGCAACAAAAAGAATAAAATACCTAGGAATAAGCCTGTCTAAGGAGGCAAAAGACTTGTACTCAGAAAAGTATAAAACACTGATGAATGAAATCAAAGATGACACAAACAGATAGAGAGATATACTGTGTTCTTGGATTGGAAGAATCAATATTGTGAAAATGACTATTCTACCCAAAGCAATCTACAGATTCAGTGCAATCCCTATCAAATTACCAATGGCATTTTTAACAGAACTAGAACAAAAAATCTTAATATTTGTATGGAGACACAAAAGACCCCAAATAGCCAAAGCAATCTTGAGGGGAAATATGGAGCTGGAGGAATCAGACTCCCTGACTTCAGAGTATACCACAAAGCTACACGAATCAAGACAATGTGGTACTGGCACCAAAAGAGAAATATAGATCAATGGAACAGGATAGAAAGCCCAGAGATAAACCCATGCACCTGTGGTCACCTTATCTTTGATAAAGGAGGCAAGAATATACAATGGAGAAAAGACAGTCTCTTCACTAAGTGGTGCTGGCAAAACTGGACAGCTACATTTAAAAGAATGAAATTAGAACACTCCCTTACACCATACACAAAAATAAACCCAAAATGGATTCAAGTCCTAAATGTAAGACCGGACACTATAAAACTCTTAGAGGAAAACGTAGGCAAAGCACTCTTTGACATAAATCGCAGCAGTATCTTTTTCAATCTGTCTCCTAGAGTAATGGAAATAAAAACAAAAATGAACAAATGCGACCTTAAAAGCTTTTGCACAGCAAAGGAAAGTATAAACAAGACGAAAAGATGACCCTTAGAATGGGAGAAAATATTTGCAAACGAATCAATGGACAAAGGATTAATCTCTGTTTATACAGCTCATGCAGCTCAATAGTAAAAAAACAAACAACCTAATCAAAAAATGGGCAGAAGACCTAAATAGACATCTCTCCGAAGAAGACATACAGATGGCCAGGAAGCACATGAAAAGGTGCTCAACATCACTAATATTAGAGAAATGCAAATCAGAACTACAATGAGGTATCACCTCACAATGGTTGGAATGGGCATCATTAGAATATCTACAAACAACAAATACTGGAGAGGGTGTGGAGAAAAGGGAACCCTCTTGCACTGTTGATGGGAATGTAAATTGATACAGCCACTGTGGAGAACAGTGTGGAGGTTCTTTAAAAAACTAAAAATAGAACTACCATATGACCCAGCAATCCCACTACTGGGCATATACCATGAGAAAACCATAATTCAAAAAGACCCATGCACCCCAGTGTTCATTGCAGCACTATTTACAATAGCCAGGTCATGGAAGCAACCTAAATGCCCATCGACAGAAGGGTAAAGAAGATGTGGTACATATATACAATGGAATATTACTCAGCCATAAAAAGGAATGAAAGTGGGTCATTTGTAGAGATGTGGATGGACCTAGAGACTGTCATACAGAGTGAAGTAAGTCAGAAAGAGAAAAACAGATATCGTATATTAATGCATATATGTGGAATCTAGAAAAATGGTACAGTTGAACTGGTTTGCAAGGCAGAAATGGAGACACTGATGTAGAGAACAAATGTATGGACACCAAGGGGGGAAAGTGGGAGGGCGGTGGTGGTGGTAGTGGGATGAACTGGGAGATTGGGATTTACATATACACACTAATATGTATAAAATAGGTAACTATTAAGAACTTGCTTTATAAAATAAATAAATAAAAGTAAAAAAAAATCACTTTGGCTGATTATGGGGGCAAATAGAGTAGAAGAGAGATCAATTAGGAGACCATTGTTGTAGCCCAAGGAGGTATCTGTGGGAATGGTAAGAAGTGGTCAGTTCTGAAGTATATTACAAAGTAGAGCAAATAAGATTTGCTAGTTCATTTAATGTGTCTGGAGGAAGAGGGGAGATTGGGGTGGGGAAGGTGAGAGAAAAGAAGGTTGACTGTAGGGAGCAATGGTGGGAAAGACTGAAGAAGGAGCAGATTTCAAGAAGATAGCCAGGAGCTCTATCTTGGATGTGCTTGGTTTGCGATATCTGCTGGAAATTCAGGGGACTTGTCAAGTAGGGAAGCAACCCAGGGCCTGGAAGAAAGATTAGACCTTACGATATAAATGTGAGAACCTTCTTTGTATAGGTAGTTCTAAAGCCAGTCCCCAGGGAGTGAGGGGTGCTAGAGAAGGAAGAGAAAGGGTGAGGGATTTAGCTCCAGGGTACCTCCACACTTGGAAGTCAGGATGAAGAAGAGGGCCCAGCAAAAGAGACTGAGAGGGAGTGGAGAGGGAGTGGGCAGTGAGGTGGGAGGGGAAAGAGAGAGTTCAGGAGGGAGAGTGGTCACCTGTGCCAGATGCTGCTGAAAACTTGCACAAAATGAAGACACTGGTCACTGAATTTGGCAAAAACTGGGCTCATCAAAGACTTTCCCAAGATCCATTTCCCACAGTGTAGCTGAAAAGCAAATGTACATAGTTTTTTGTTTATTGTTAGTATTTTTATAAATCAAGTTCTGCTTTATAGGCAGCAGAGGATCCTATTACTCAGAATGATTTTCCAGAAGTGAGTCCTTTTGTGAAGTCAAATATTCTGTTTTACTGCAAATTATCACCCCCTAATTTTTCTAAGAGTTGCGATTCATGTACCAGGCATCTTTCTTTTTTTTTCTTTCTCGTATAGAACTCTCATTCCTTTATCTAATATACCTAACCACTTGGTGTACTTAAAGTCTTTAAATTTATTTTCTATTTTTTAGATTAACTTTAATTTTATTTAAATTAAATTGCCATCTACCAGCTAATGAAACTTCTGTCCAGTTTGTTTAAGGACAGTGCTACTGCGTATGAGAGTAATATTAATAAGCTGACAAGTAATATTAATAAGACTGGGAACAATATTAAAAATAATTTATTGAGCATTTATCATGTGCCAGACATTGTTCTGAGTGCCTTACCTTTATTTACTCATTTAATCCTCATAGCAACCTATGAGCTAAGTACTGTTATTACTGCATTTTATGGATGAGGAAACTGAGGCACAGAGAGGGTAAGCAAATTGCCAAGGTCAGGCACCTAGTAAGTGGAGGGCCTAAGCACCCAAGGCCTGAGCTCTCTAACCATCAACATAGATTGTCTTCATTCATTCATTCTTTCATTGGATGTTCCTGAGGTGTTGGGCACTGGTGACAGACAGGGACAGCAGGCTTCTACAACCTGAGAACTTGCTGTCATCCCCAACTCCTGCTTACCAGGGCTTTCCCAGATAGCTGTGTGAACTGAGAATGTGCATGTTGCATGTGTGGTCTTCCAAAAGATTTTCTAGGAAACAACTTGATGGGCATGGAAAGAACTTTAATATTGAGTTGATGGAGACAACATTCATCTCTAGTTCAAGTTAGTGAAATGAGAATTTACGTAATGTAAGTGCTTGCCAGGAGCCCTGAGAAACTGCCATTGTGATTGCTGTTTTATTTAGAGATTGTAAATATTGACAAATTGAGATTAAATTTCCCAGCTCTCCTTTTTTGTCCGCAGTAAAGATACTGAAGATCTGGTTAAAATTAATTGATTTGCATGCATTTTGTTCATCACTTATTCCCTACAAACCTGAATATTTTCTCATCTTGTACAGCAAAATAAAAAATTTTAGACGGCAACAAGACTAGAAGAGACAAAGGCTTCAATTTATAATAGTGTTTGCTTATTTAAAAGTAAAGGCAGTTCTTGACCTCTTAGGTGTTAATTTTGGGGAGTTAAAGAGGACTGTCTTCTTCCCTACATAAAATAGGTGATGGGGAAAGAAAGCAGAAGGGAGGTTTTTTGATTTGTTTACATAAACACCTTGTATTCTATTTGGTTACTTACATCAAGTCTTTCCAAAAAAGACTCTCAAATGTGATTTACATAACTGTATTAGCTATGAAACTCTGCTGCAATAATTTATTGGTGAATTTCATGCCCCAACATGGATCTCAGCAGTAGATCCCTGTCATCTTGATACCCTCACACGCCTACCACTTAGTCACAGAAACAACTATTTGAAGTTGCAAAAACATCAAATGATTATGCTATAAACTCCTTGTGTTTTATTGGTTTTTATTTTTTTCTTCTAATTTCTAAGAAAGCACTATAATGAAAAATGCTGTTGTTTGGCAGTCTCCACCAGAGGATAGAGAGGGAGTGGGGTTTGTGTGTGAAAAGGGATGGGATCAACCCATATTGGATGCCTCCCAGGTCAAAGATTGTGTTAGACATTTTAAGCATATTATCGAATTTAATCCTCCCAATAACTATGTGAGGTGGGTATAATAGCTCTTAATTTACCAATGACAAGCACTGAGCTCAACCAGGAATCTTTAGACATGGACGTTTCTGCCTGTCTGCAGTCTTACGGCATCCTTGAGCTGAGTGGAAGCCTGGTGGAATGAATCTTGCACCTGGCACTTACTGAGTAGGTTGATGGAAAGTTGTTTCCATGCCTGCTGTTTTTGTTATGATTTTTTCCTTTTGTAGGGTAGAAGGGATTAGCTCCCCTACAAGGGCTTTCTCCAACTGTGGCATTTGAATACGTAAATCCACCCTTTCTGTTGGGCTCACTTGAGGAGAGCAGGACATTTATAAGGAAATGATCACACAACCCACAAAAGTTAACTCTTGATTTACTAAGAGCCTTATGTTAATGATATTCACTTTCTCTCAACTAAGAAGACAGCCTCTCTTTAACTC
The DNA here is from genome assembly GCF_949774975.1 of Lagenorhynchus albirostris. Classification (NCBI taxonomy): domain Eukaryota; kingdom Metazoa; phylum Chordata; class Mammalia; order Artiodactyla; family Delphinidae; genus Lagenorhynchus; species Lagenorhynchus albirostris. The sequence continues at coordinate 40,432,814 of NC_083099.1, forward strand.
TCAAGTCAAATTAAAAAAAAACAGCACTTAAAATTTCTCAAAGACTAAGAAAGCATGTTATACTATTTTTAATTGTATTAACCGAAAACCATGCCAGTTATAATTGTTATCATTTTGTGTTGTTTGCCAATTAAAGGCCCTATATTTTCAGCAAGAAATAATCATATTCTCTCTTATTTTACTAGTTTCTAGAGACAGCCTCAGGATTCTGTGTTTGGTGTAGCTGGTGTATGTGTGTGTGTTGATTTCTAAACATGAAATTGGGGTATGTGGACTGGTAAAGAATTTTGTCTAATCTGTGAATTTATTTACACATGAACATCTTATAAACACGTTCATCATATCCACTTGAGTATTTAAAATCAAAAGTAAACAAACAAAAATTCCACCTTTCCTGAGAAGAATGAAATCAGAGATTGGTATAACGAAGATCTCTAATACATATAAACGGTAATAACATAGTTTGTGTGTGAAGTGTCAAACGTATCCTTTGCAACAACGTTTGAGGACGTTTTACAATATTTCATACTCATCCATATAAAGGTTGATAGAAATGTATAGTATTTTAGCAATCAGTTATGTTTTTCCTCTCTACCTTCTACTTCATGCTCTAGCCTTCTGAACAGTAGAGTGGAGAGGTGGAAAACATTGGCTGTGCGTATCTTGTTCCTAGTTTGACCTGAACTTTGCCCCTTATTAGCTGTAGGATCTTGGGCAGGTGAATCTCTCTAAGGCTCAAATTTCTTATCAGTAAAATGGGGATAAATCTGTTTTGACGATTGAATGAAAGAGAGCCCCTAAAACGTTTAGCACAGTGCCTGGCACCCAGAACTGCTCAGTGAAGGTTAGCTAAATGATTATCATCCTGTCATCACATTCTGCTGTTTGCATCTGTGTTTCTTCTGCATCTTCTCCCCCTTGGCATTTTTTCTAATGAACTCCTTTTCATTGTTTTCAAAGCCTGGCTGGAATATCCTAGAATATTACTCTAGGAAGCCTTTTCTCTCTTCCAGCCTAGACACAGTGATTGTTCCTCTTCTGTGCTCCTTCCTCCTCTTGTGCTTGCTTCTGCTGTAACATTAGATGCCCTGCCTGGATGGTTGTTTACTGAGTCAGTCTCCTCTCCTTGTCTAGACTATGACCATTATCAGGAACTGTTCTTTCTTACTCACCGTTGTATCCTCCGCACAGTACCTGGCAGGCAGTGGGCGCTCCATGGATGATACTCAGTTGAATTTCTAATAGACATAGGCTGTGCTGCATCTGGTGAAAGAGTCCAGGGACTGAGAATCTGAGGATCAAGGGTGTTTAACAGTAAATGTTCTTCTCTTCACCTGCTTCATCAAGTTAAGATCTGTTTGCAGACTCAAAAAAAAAAGCACATCCAATCTGAAATTGTGGTTAAAGGAATTTTAGTGTGACATTGTACACGATAGAGCTTAAAAGAAAATGACCTGTTTCAGAAAATGACTGGGGCCCTTATGATAATAGAAAAGGCTTACAGCAAACTTTATTGGTGTGGTTTTGCAAGTCATAGTTTCAGATGTTTGCCCTGGGCCTCCCTGTTCTTGCTGCAGGCCTCCATGCTGCTGAGATTCCCATCTTGTGGCTTAGCCCTCATAGGGGACTTCTATGTAACCGCCACACAGTTTTGATTTACATTTATGATTTTCATATTCCCAGAAAGCTCCAGGACAAGCCTTTATGAATACAGAGTGTCCTCTAATCCCTTACCAGCAAATGGATGGAGTACATTCATCGTAGGGGATGGAGTTCAAGTACTAAAATGATGCTCTAACTTGAAATGATATGAAACTATCCAATAAAACTCTTTTGTTGTGATCATATTATACTGAAAAATATTTCTGTTTGAGCCAGCTTTCTCTTCTGATTATATGACTTTAAATGGAAAACAGTGAAAAAATAACTAAAAATGATAAATTGCCCAGTATCTCTCAGACCGATCTGGGTCTGTGTTCTTGAGGCTACAATGCATGTTCGTGAGAATCTTTAAAATTAGTGCTTTTGTTTTGATGACAGTCTGCAAATTAAGCTAAGCATCTCCTGGGCCATCCTGTAACTGAACAGTGGGCTTGTGTGCCTGCTCGTGTTGGTGCCAAATGATCCCAGCTTCCTAGTCTGGGCTAAGGAGGAAGACCAGAAGCTGGCCAAATGGTACCCTCCCCACACATGGTGGAATGGGTCTGCTCAGCCCAAAGAACCTGCCATTATCCATCAGCACCCCACGCATGTTCCCAGCGGTAATTTGGTTTTGGCAAAAGCACATAAATTTGTCACATTAAAGTAAGGCTATTAATTGGATTTTGTTGGTTTTATTTGCATTTAATTTGAAAATTTGTTCTGGTTTGATAGTTGCTTAAAAGAACAGTAAGTATAGGGGTTTAGTTTTACATTTATACATATTTAAATAACATTATAATTTTTTTAATGTAATGCAATATTAGGTGTTGAGTTTTTTTGCCTTCCAGTTCTTTGAAAGCAAACCATATAATTAGTCCATTTTGAGGAATGCTCTAATGGGTCCTACTTATGATGCTGATTTTGGGGGTAGAGTTTGTCGGTGACCTAAGAGCCCCTTGTTGTATGGCATACTGCATGCCATAGGTGCTCAACAAACTCTTAATGACCTGAGGAGAGCCATAGGTTCTTGCCCTCATTCTGCCACCTCCTTGTTGGGCAAGTGTGAGCAAATTGCAGACTCGGTTTCCTGACCTAACTGACTTGGTGCTTGAATTTCAGGATCTCTTTTAGCTCCTTCCTCTCTAAAATTAGAGCCTACAGAGCCTGCAGATTTTTGCCATTTGTTTACTTTTCCACTACATCACCCAACCTGACCCATCAAATTGGATTTTTTTTTCAACTTCTTAGACATCACTGACAACACTGCCATGTTTGAGTTCATTCAATCAGTTTTCTTGAAACATGAACTCACCTTTCTTACTGGAAGTTGTAAAGTCTTCTTTTCCCATTGAAAGAAAAGCAATATAAAAGGAGAGCACTTAACCCAGACCTTTGGGCTTATAGAAATAATATATCCCCTTTGAAGGGACTTTAATATCTCCAACAAAGGCTGCTGGACAGAATGCTGAGGAATGTTGACTGTCCCCTCCCTCCCTCTGCTCCTGGGGCCATTAGTTCTCTTAATTGGTTGGAAATCTCTCCAGCACTATGACAGACCTGGGACCTGATCCACAGCCTTGCATACTCTTACGCGGGGCCCTGGGGGAGCAGGAACAACTCAACTGTGGGCAACACAGCTGTGGTACTTTGGGCAGACCTTGTTCTTAATGAATGGGGGAGCTTGTTTGAGCAATCTTAATGCAGTTCCAGATTATTAGCTTCTTCATCTCTCTGGTGTAGAACCTGCAGAGCTGGAGGGAAAATTACAAAGAGAAAGAGGGAACGCTGTCCTGATGGAGTAGAGTGGGCCCACCTCTAGCCCCAACTAGAGGCCTAAATTAACTGTCAGAATTTCCTGAAGAAATGGCCCATTTAAGAAAATTCCTCTCTAATGTGTGATTAATTCAGGCTATTGTGTGCTGGGTGGCAGACTGGAAAAGGGGAATGTAATCTTATAATAACTTTTTGGTTGATGGGCTGTAGATGAACTCACGTTTGATTTGAAGCAAAAAAACATGCCATGAAGAAAAATGTTTATAGTTGTTGTTTAGTTTAAAGAGCCCTGGGGCTCCCGTCTTTCTTATGAAATATAGTCTTAGAACAAAAATATTTAGCTGAGCTTCTGTAAATTAAAATCTAGTTTCTCCTTAGGCTTATGATTTGAAGTCAAGTTTCTGACTGAAGTGAGGTAATTAATTAAAAGGAAAACAGAAGCAAGAGGATGATAGATGTGGCCCACAACCTCGGCATATAGAAAAGCTCCAGCTATTTTTCTTCCGCTCAGCGTAGACTGTAGATTTATCATCAGGACAGCAAACATATTCAAGGGGAGGAAAAGAAAGAGAAGTTACATATGAGCCTCGTGACAGCATCTGTCACAGAGAAGGAAACAAATATTCTTAATAGGGACATTCCATTTAAAGAATTGCTTCTTATTGTCCTTTGAGTTGCTTTATGTCCATTTAATAAGCAACACTGAGTTCAGAGATAACTCTGCTCTTACAACGTAACTCAGGATATGAAGAGATATTCTTGGCACCTCGATATGATGGCTGAGATGGTAATTACATCATCGGTACCTGTCAGAAGCTGGGGCCGTGAGTGCAGGGGCTGGGTGGGGCAAGCACTTACGGATGGAAGACACACAACTCTAATTTACTACTGCTTACTCAGTGATCTCTGACGATATAAATTGTACTGACTCTGTGCAGACTGAAGTAGTGTGTAAGACGAATGGTGCTGTAATAAGGGGAAAAGTAAAAAAATATATATTTATTTTTATACATTGAAATATTAAGAGGCAGCAATAGTTGAAGAATAAATGTAAATATTTGAAGGCACAAGCTTGCTAGAAACGATAGAAAGTCAAATAACAGTTCTAGTTGATTATTCCTTTCAGCTCCATACTTGGCTGCTGGGAGTAATTTTGTTATTATTCCCTTCTCCTCTCCACCGTGAAGGAAAAGAAGAAATGAGTCAGAGGTCTGTGTACTTCAGATTGGCACGTGTTAATTTTCTGACCTCGTTTTTATGAGTTGAGGAGTGGTTCACATAGGCTCCAGTTCTCTGAATGCACTGGATTTCTGGGTAGTCTCGCCACAGAAACAGTACATGGTATTTTCTGGGGTTCTTTGGTGTGTGAATAATTCTTTTATATTTTGCACTTATCAGTAACATAGGTTTAATTTCATGCAAGACTTCTTGTTTCTAAATGGTTTTAAGTAGTTTCTTTGGACTAAATTCTGAGCTCCTTTGTACCCTCAACTTAATGAAAGAGGAGCTGAAATATTGGTGAGCAAACCATGGCCTCTGCTTGGCCTCTTTGTACCTCTGCAAGTAGAAGCCCGGGATGTCGAAGCTGCACGTGGTTTCTTAAACTGCCCAAGAAACAATAATCACGTTGTCTTGGCTTTGCCATTTCCTCTCGTTTTCTGCCTCCTCCTGCTCTGTTCCTGACGCTTAGATAAAGATGAAGAAATTTGGCAGTAGGATCAAGCAGAGGTAGGTGGTCAGGTCTCCTAGCTCTCTTTGCCTTGGATGAAGAGCCAATGTATAAGTGACCCATTCAAACCAATTCAAACCAAGAAAAAGGAGACTAGAGATATGTCAACTGTAAAGGTCTTTAGAATGTTGTTACTATTGCTTTGTTCCAATAGATTTTGTAGAGCGCAATTGTTTTTAAAAATTAAGCAATATGGGGCTTCCCTGGTGGCGCAGTGGTTGAGAGTCTGCCTGCCGATGCAGGGGACATGGGTTCGTGCCCCGGTCCGGGAAGATCCCACATGCCGCGGAGCGGCTGGGCCCGTGAGCCATGGCCGCTGAGCCTGCGCGTCCGGAGCCTGTGCTCCACAACGGGAGAGGCCACAACAGTGAGAGGCCCGCGTACTGCAAAAAAACAAACAAACAAACAAACAAAAACAACAATATGATCCTCTTTCTAATCAAAATCTTATGCAAAACCTCAATACTGATCCTTCTCCTCCTTCCCCTATGTGGCCTCATTCCTTCTGGAGTGAGGCAGAGAGACGTAGGGTTTGGAGCTCCCACTTTCATTAACCAGAGCAGCAAAGCCATCACCTCTTTTTCTGTACTAGGCTCACGAGGAAGTTCTTATGTGAAGATTGAGTTTTTGTCTGGGTTCAAGTTGGCTGCTGAGATCTCTTATTAACTGACATTATAAATTAAGCTATATTTGCTTTGAGATCGAAATTCTTTATATGTGTATTTCCTCTTAAAATATAGACCTTTTAAAACATATTTTCTAGTTAACAGAAGCACAAGCACTTAAAGCTCAGTCTTATGTTGGTTACCAGATGCTCCAGGATAAACTGATGTGTGGCTGAGAGCATCAGAGACTAACTGGCTATCCATATTCTGGGTTCCCTAATACTGCTCCCTGTAGCAGTCCAGTTCTTCAGGAAGCATGTGCTCGGCAGTAGCTTATTCTTTTTTTTTTTAATTCTTTTTCGTTTAACTTTTTATTTTATATTGGAGTATAGTTGATGAACAATGTTGTGATAGTTTCAGGTGCACAGCAAAGCGACTCAGCCATACATATACATGTATCCATTCTCCCTCAGACTCCCCTCCCATCCAGCCTGCCACATAACTTTGAGCAGAGTTCCCTGTGCTATACAGTAGGTCCTTGTTGGTTATCCTTTTTAAATATAGCAGTGTGTACATGTCAGTCTCAAACTCCCTAATTATCCCTTCCCTCCACCTTTCCCCCACGGTAACCATAAGATCATTCTCTAAGTCTTTGAGTCCATTTCTGTTTTGTAAATATGTTCATTTGTATCATTTCTTTTTAGATTCCACATATAAGCAATATCATATGATATTTCTTTCTCTGTCTGACTTACTTCACTCAGTATGACAATCTCTAGGTCCATCCATGTTGCTGCAAATGGTATTATTTCATTCTTTTTTATGGCTGAGTAATATTCCATTGTATATATGTACCACATCTTCTTTATCCATTCCTCTATTGATGGACATTTAGGTTGCTTCCATGTCTTGGCTATTGTAAACAGTGCTGCAATGAACATTGGGGTGCATGTATCCTTTTGGAACATGTTTTTCTCTGGATATATGCCCAGGAGTGGGATTGCAGGGTCATATGGTAGCTCTATTTTTAGTTTTTTAAGGAACCTCCATACTGTTCTCCATAGTGGCTGTACCAAGTTACATTCCCACCAACAGTGTCGGAGGGTCCCCTTCTCTCCACACCCTCTCCAGCATTTATTGTTTGTGGATTTTTTGATGATAGCCATTTTGACTGGTGTGAGGTGATATCTCACTGTAGTTGTGATTTGCATTTCTCTGATTATTAGTGATGTTGAACATCTTTTCATGTGCCTCTTGGCCATCCATATGTCTTACTTGGAAAAATGTCTATTTAGATCTTCTAACCATATTTTGATTGGGTTGTTTGTTTTACTGATATTAAGCCACATGAGCTGTTTGTAAATATTGGAGGCTAATCCCTTGTTGGTCACCTCATTTGAAAATATTTTCTCCCAATCTGTGGGTTGTCTTTTCATTTTGTTTATGGTTTCCTTTGCTGTGCAAAACCTTTTGAGTTTAATTAGGTCCCATTTGTTTATTTTTGTTTTTATTTCCATTACTCTGGGAGATGGATTGGAAAAGATATTGCTGCAATTTATGTCAGAGAGTGTTCTGCCTATGTTTTCCTCTAGGAGTTTTATAGTGTCCGGTCTCACATTTAGGTCTTTAATACATTTTGAGCTTATTTTTGTGTATGGTGTTAAATAATGATCTAAGTTCAATTTTTTTACATGTACCTGTCCAGGTTTCCCAGCACCATTTGTTGAAGAGACTGCCTTTCCACTATTGTATAGTCTTGCCTCCTTTGTAATAGATTAATTGACCATACGTGCATGGATTTATTTCTGGGCTTTCTATCCTGTTCATCGATCTATAGTTCTATTTTTTGTGCCAGTACCATACTGTTTTGATGACTGTAGCTTTGTAGTACAGTCTGAAGTCAGAGAGCCTGATTCCTCTGGCTCCATTTTTCTTTATCCAGATTGCTTTGGCTATTTGGGGTCTTTTGTGTCTCCATACAAATTTTAAGATTTTTTGTTCTAGTTCTGTGAAAAATGCCATTGGTAATTTGATAGGGATTGCATTGAATCTGTAGACTGCCTTGAGTAGTATAGTCATTTTGATAATATTTATTCTTCTAATCCAAGAATATGGGATATCTTTCCATCTGTTTGTGTCTTCTTTGATTTCTTTCATCAGCATCTTATAGTTTTCAGAGTAAAGGTCTCTTGCCTCCTTAGGTAGGTTTATTCCTAGGTGTTTTATTCTTTTTGATGAAATGGTAAATGGGATTGTTGAATTTCTCTTTCTGATCTTTCATTGTTAGTGTATGGAAATGCAACAGATTTCTCTGTATTAATTTCCTATCCTGCAACTTTACCAGATTCATTGATGAGCTCTAGTAGTTTTCTGGTAGAGTCTTTAGGATTTTCTATATATAGTATCATGTCATCAGCAAACAGTGACAGTTTTACGTCTTCTTTTCCAATTGGTATTCCTTTTATTTCTTTTTCTTCTCTGATTGCATAGCTAGGACTTCCAAAACTATGTTGAATAAATGTGGTGAGAGTGGGCATCCTTGTCTTGTTCCTGATCCTAGAGGAAATGCTTTCAGCTTTTCACCATTGAGCATGATGCTATAGGTTTGTTGTATATGGCCTTTATTATGTTGAGGTAGGTTCCCTGTATGCCCACTTTCTGGAGAGTTTTTATCATAAATTGGTGTTGAATTTTATCAAAAGCTTTTTCTGCATCTATTGAGATGATCATATGGTTTTTATTCTTCAGTTTGTTCTTCAGTTTGTTTTATTCTTCAGTTTGTTGATGTGGTGTATCACACTGATGGATTTGTGGATATTGAAAAATTCTTGCATCCCTGGGATAAATCCCACTTGATCATGGTGTATGATTCTTTTAATGTGTTGTTGGATTTGAATTGCTAGTATTTTGTTGGGGATTTTTGCATCTATGTTCATCAGTGATATTGGCCTGTAATTTTCTTTTTTAGTGGTATCTTTGTCTGGTTTTGGTACCAGGGTGATGGTGGCCTCATAGAATGAGTTTGGGAGTTTTCCTTCCTCTGCAATTTTTGGGAACAGTTTCAGAAGAATAGGTGTTAGCTCTTCTCTAAATGTTTGCTAGAATTCTCCTGTGAAGCCATCAGGCCCTGGGCTTTTGTTTGCTGGGAGTTTTTAAATTACAGTTTCAATTTCAGTGCTTGTGATTGGCCTGTTCATATTTTCTAATTCTTTGTGGTTCAGTCTTGGGAGACTACCTTTCTAAGAAAGGTAGTCCATTTCTTCCATTTTATTGGCATACAGTTGCATATAGTAGTCTCTTATCCTTCTGTGGTGTCAGTTGTAACTTCTCCTTTTTCATTTCCAATTTTATTGATTTGAATCCTCTCCCTTTTTTTCTTGATGAGTCTGACTAAAGGTTTATCAATTTTGTTTATCTTTTCAAAGAAGCAGCTTTTAGTTTCATTGATCTTTGCTATTGTCTTCTTTGTCTCTAATTTCATTTATTTCTGCTCTGATCTTTATGATTTCTTTCCTTCTGTTAACTTTTGGTTTTGTTTGGTCTTCTTTCTCTAGTTGCTTTAGGTGTAAGGTTAGGTTGTTTATTTGAGATTTTTCTTGTTTCCTGTGGTAAGATTGTATTGTTATAAACTCTCCTCTTAGAACTGCTTTTGCTGTATCCCATAGGTTTTGGATCGTTGTTTCTCTAGGTATTTTTTGATTTCCTCTTTGATTTCTTCAGTGATCCATTGTTTGTTTAGTAGCATATTGTTTAGCCTCCATGTGTTTGTGTTTTTTATACTTTTTTTATAGTTTATTTCTAATCTCATAGCATTGTGGTTAGAAAATATGCTTGATATGATTTCAATTTTCTTAAATTTACCGAGGCTCGCTTTGTAGCCCAGGATGTTCCATGTGCAGTTGAGAGGAATGTGTATTCTTCTGATTTTGGATGGAGTGTTCTATGAATATCCATCTGGTCTAATGTGTCATTTAAGGCCTGTGTTTCCATATTGATTTTCTGTCTGGATGGTCTGTACATTGACGAAAGTGGGGTGTTAAAGTCCCCCACTATTATTGTGTTACTGTTGACTTCTCCCTTTATGGCTGTTAGTATTTGCCTTATATATTGAGGTGTTCCTATGTTGGGTGCATATATGCTTACAATTATTATATCTTCTTCTTGGATTGATCCCTTGATTGTTATGTAGTGTCCTTCTTTGTCTCTTATAACAGTCTTTATTTTTGTCTATTTTTTTCTGATATGAGTATTGCTACTCCAGGGCAAGAGCTTATTCTTAACAAATATGTCTTCTTGTTACCCATTTAGGTTATATGCAGGACTAATAATGAAATGGAGAAATTTTTACAACCGTCAGTGTTGCTACTTGGAAGTACTGTTTGATATGACTTTGGTGGCAGCAGGAAGTGTGTCTCTTTTAAAGAACTTGAGAATATGCTCCTTAACAGTCTTTGAGAAGTATGTGATCCTCCTCCCAGTTTTTTTTTTTTTCCCTTGACTGCTGGGAAACTCGGAGCCAATTTAGTGCTCATATGAATAATGTCTGATTTCAGATTCATGATTAAATTATTTCTTTCCCTCTAAATAGCTCCTGAGATATTTTTCTTCACTTCACTCTTAACTATCTGCTGCTGTATATGGATTTTTATTATAAGCTGCCTTTTGAAATATAGAGTAGAAATTACAAATAAATAAAGTGAAAATAAATGAGGAAAATTCAGATTGTTTATTAATGTCTTATTCTATCAAAACCATTTCCTTTGGTAGGGAGTAATTTAGGCTGTCAGGTTTGTCTTAAAGTCTTTGGGTTGTAGAATGGCACTTTCACTTTGGAAGTAAATAAGCTACATTCTTCAATCTGTTCATCTTCCTGCATTTTAACTAGAGTTTAAATCTTGAGGGGGGTTGGCATGAATGGTAATTACCACTGAGATGAATGGTGACGATGTTTATTATTATGATGATTTTTCCTTTATTTGAGCTTTCAATGGGAAAGCAGCGTTTATCTCAGTCATCAGATTTGGAAAGGTAGGGACATGACATCTTCCCCCTTATTTCAAAATAGTAGATTTTAAATGTGACAGTCAGCAAGTAAGTTATGCTCAAAGTAATACAGTAGTGGTGCTAATGGAGAGTGTAATTGAAATAAAATAAGCACCAGGTGGGAGAAAAGTTCACACCAGCCCCTTGGAATACATGTCCCTCTTACAGCCCTCACTGCAGATGACCAGGATTCTGGATACTCCTGCCCACTTGGCATCTAGGATCTGTGTGGGGGTGGCCAAGGGACAGCTGCTTTTCCTGGGGGTGGTGATGGTGGGTGGGAGCTTGAATGAGTGGGTTGGACTGTCCATAGACGTGCACTTGAGGTCCTTCATGGCACAGGTGGGTTTGAGGGTGAGAATAGAAGGGGCAGGTAGGCCAGATCCTGGGGCTGACTCTCCCCACATCTCTACATTCAACTACCAAACTCCAAGAGTTTGAGAAGTCTAAATTTTAACCTTCCAGTCTCAGGTTCTTTTAAAAAACGTAAAAGGGCATTGCCAACAGGGCTGAGAAGCTGTAGACCCCTTGAGGGTAGAGGTTGCCTGTCTTTGAGTTGGTGGGATGAAGAAAAACTTTAGGATATATGGAATTAGAAGCTATCTAGACTCTTGCCTTGGGCCAAAAGAATGTCAGGAACAGGCCAGCATAAAATGTTCCTGTCTTTCCTAGGTCTACTGTACGAAGTACAAACTCCTTCAGGTGGTCTTTAGGGTCCTACACCACCTGGCCCCCCAATCTCTTTTACACTCTTGCCTCATCCTTTCATTCACTGTGTCTCCTTTCAGTGTCCCACTTTCCCTAAACATCACTGCCTGCCATCTAATTCCCCAAGACAGAAAGGTAGAGCCAGGCTTCATACTCTGGCTCCCTCCCCTCTCATTTCCAGTTTGTGACTAGGTGCTCCGGAGTCTTTCCACTTCTCATTTCTTTGTGGGCACCCATCTGGTGCAATTTACCATCACTCTCACGTGGATTACTGCAGCAGCTTGGTCTCCCCACATCTACTCTGACACCAACCAATCCCAACTCTGCTCTGTGGCCAGAGTAATCTTTTTGAAACTGATATCGAATCACATCACTCCTTGAAAATCTGTAATTCTTGAAAATCTGCAATTCTTGAAAGTCTGCAATGGCTACTATGGATAAATACCAAAGGTGTGGTCCACGGGCTCCACCTGGTCTGGCCCTGCCTACCTGTCCAGCCTCCCATCATGCCACCCTCCACCTCACTCTCTACACACTAGTCATCCTGTCCTTCTCACAGGTGCTTCCTTAGTCATGTGTCCCCCAGGGCTCCATCCTTCAGCTGCCTGCTCAACTGTCACTTCTTCAGGGGAGAAATAAGTAGGTTCTCCTGAAACATGCCCTCATAGCACCACGTGACTTTTCATCATTGCACTTCTCACTATTTGGAAGTATATGTTCATTGGTGTGATTACTTCATTAATCTCTCTCTCTTTATGTTCTGTAGGTCAGGAGATGTATTTGGTTTTGCTCAGCATTGTAACCCCAGGGTCTAGCACTGTGCCTGGCACATAGCAGGTGCTCAAAACATGTTGGTTAAATGGATGAATGAATAAATATATGAATGACTATTTCAGTGTGCTTTTCTACAAGGAAGCTGGTATAAAAAGAATATAACAATAAGAGCTGTAAATACTTACTCTTTATTCTGTGCTGGACACTGTTCTAAATGCTTTACATGTATTAACTCAATCTGTGCAACATGTCTACAAAATACGTTCTGTTATTATCCCCAGTTTTACAAATGAGGAAACTTAGGCACAGAAAGGCAAAATACCCATTCTTTTAGCATGGGCTACACATAGGGACTTCCTTGGAAAGAGTCCATTGTGGAGAAGGGGAGAACAAGAGTAGCCGTATAGTAGAGAAACCTGACAAACCCTACCTCAGCCAGGTGGTCAAGGCCAACATCAGTAGTCATCAACATGAATAAGTCATACTGACAGTATGTTCCCTTGGTATGATGTGATGAAAATGGTGCTTTACCTCTGTGATCTTCCTCCCCCAAACAAAAGACTAATCATGAAGAAAACGTCAGCCAAATCCCAACTGAGAGACATTCTACAAAATAACTGATTAGTCCTCCTCAAAACTGTCAAGGTCATCAAAAACAAGGGAAGTCTGAGAAACTGTGACAGCTAAGAGGAGCCTAAGGAGACATGAAGACTGACTGTACTGTGTCATCCTGGATGGGATCCTGGAACAGAAACAGGACATTAAGTAAAAGCTAAGGCAATCTGAATAAAGCATGAGCTTTCATTAATAAGGATGTATCAATATTGGTTTATTAATTGCAACAAATGAACCATACTAATGTAAGATATTAATGATAAGGATAACTGGGTGTGGGGTATATGGGAACTCTCCGTTCTGTCTTTGCTTTTTTTTTTTGGTAGACCTAAAACAGTTCTAAACCTAAAGTTTAAAAGAAAAGGCAAGGTCACAGATCTGGTAATTGACATAGCCAAGATTCAGTCCCCTGTTATCCGACCATACTCCCTGTTCTAAACCTCTGCAGTACCATGTGAGGTGTTTCTTAAGGCTGTCCTTGGAAGGTATAACAACATTCCACATTTCAGGATACAAATTTGACTCAGCCAGACCGAATCTGGACCTGATTCATGGCAGTCTTGACACACAGTGGGACCACCAATCTGGGGGATGTCCAGCTGTAGCAGGGCCACCAGGGTAGGAAGAGTATTCTAACCAGGCGGGAGTAGGATTGTAGGCAGAGACTAATGGAAAGTGGGGACACTGCTTACACTCAGACCTGGGGTGGTCTGAGGCTACATGTATGGCAACACCTTATTCTGAGAGAAAGATCGGCTCATTACTGATGTCTGAACAGCCCTTTCCTCAACCTCCTTCTTTTGAAATCTCACTTATGAATCTGACACCCGTGTCATTCGTGAAACCATTCTTTTTTTTTTTTAGAGTAAGTTCTGATGGGAAAGCCAGATACTGCTATCTTTTCTTTTTCCCACACACACACTGTATTTTATTTTTACAAGAGATAAATAAACTGACACCAAGCATTCTAAATGGATGACCACAACAAAAGCAACAATGATTGCAATTACCAAACACGAAACACACTCATACTATGTCATAATATTGACATTCAGTCCAGTAATCCTCCACTGTAACAACTCCTTTACTTAACAGTGAAAATTGATTTGTATATTTTTTATTTCTGAGTCCTTGTGGGATTTTTTTTATTCAAACAGAAAGTCAAAAAATTATAATCATCCTCATCAGTTCACTCAGTCCCATGTAATTAATTTTTTTCATCTTGATCTTTTGTTAGCACTTTTCTGAATTCATCAGTTTTCCATTAGAGTTCTGAAAATGCTTATTCATTCAGTTCAGCAGTATAGTCAGTTACCAGAAACCTGTACTTGTCAGAGTCTTTTCCATGAAGTCCTTGAAGATGAAACCCTTTTATAGGAACATTTTTGCAAAAGCATCAGAGTACACCCAGAACTGTCTGTAAATGACAAAAGACTTAAAAATGACCACAGTTAAAGATTTGATGAAAGTTCATAATAATGTAATTGACAAGGAAATTTAGTTATTTCTGAGATATACGTTTTAAAGTAATAACTAGAATTATGACTTATAACATTATACCAGAACATGTAAGATTTTTAGTAATTTCATGTAATGTCTGAAACATTTATATTAAGATATTTCCATACAAATAACCCAAAGAAAGTTTAGTATTAGTTGTTTTTTTGTTTGTTTGTTTTATATTACAGGTTATTATCAGTCATCAATTTATACACATCAGTGATTACATATCAATCCCAATCACCCAATTCATCACACCACCATCCCCACACCCCCATGGTTTTCCCCCCTTGGTGTCCATACGTTTGTTCTCTACATCTGTGTCTCAACTTCTGCCCTGCAAACTGGTTCATCTGTACCATTTTTTTAGGTTCCACGTTAATATACGATACTTGTTTTTCTCTTTCTGACTTACTTCACTCTGTATGACAGTCTGTAGATCCGTCCACGTCTCAACAGATGACTCAATTTCGTTCCTTTTTATGGCTGAGTAATATTCCATTGTATATATGTACCACATCTTCTTTATCCATTTGTCTGTTGATGGGCATTTAGGTTGCTTCCATGACCTGGCTATTATAAATAGTGCTGCAATGAACATGGGGGTGCATGTGTCTTTTTGAATTATGGTTTTCTCTGGGTATATGCCCAGTAGTGGGATTGCTGGATCATATGGTAATTCTATTTTTGGTTTTTAAGGACCCTCCATACTGTTCTCCATAGTGGCTGTATCAATTTACATTCCCACCAACAATGCAAGAGGGTTCCCTTTTCTCCACACGCTCTCCAGCATTTGTTGTTTGTAGATTTTCTGATGATGCCCATTCTAACTGGTGTGAGGTGATACCTCATTGTAGTTTTGATTTGCATTTCTCTAATAATTAGTGATGTTGAGCAGTTTTTCATGTGCTTCTCGGCCATCTGTATGTCTTCTTTGGAGAAATGTCTATTTAGGTCTTCTGCCCATTTTTGGATTGGGTTGTTTGTTTCCTCAATATTGAGGTGCATGAGCTGTTTCTGTATTTTGGAGATTGATCCTTTGTCCATTGATTCACTTGCAAATATGTTCTCCCATTCTGAGGGTTGTCTTTTAGTCTTGTTTATGGTTTCCTTTGCAGTGCAAAAGCTTTGAAGTTTCATTAGGTCCCATTTGCTTATTTTTGTTTTTATTTCCATTACTCTAGGAGGTGGATCACAAAAGATCTTGCTGTGATTTATGTCAAAGAGTGTTCTTCCTATGTTTTCCTCTAAGAGTTTTATAGTGTCCGGTCTTACATTTAGGTCTTGAATCCATTTTGAATTTATTTTTGTGTGTGGTGTTAGGGAGTGTTCTAATTTCATTCTTTTATGTGTAGCTGTAAGGTTTTCCCAGCACCACTTATTGAAGGACTGTCTTTTCTCCATTGTTTATCTTTGCCTCCTTTGTCATAGATTAGTTGACCATAGGTGTGTGGGGTTTATCTCTGGGCTTTCTATCTTGTTCCATTGATCTATGTTTCTGTTTTTGTGCCAGTACCATATTTTCTTGATTACTGTAGCTTTGTAGTATAGTCTGAAGTCAGGGAGCCTGATTCCTCCAGCTCCTTTTTTCCCCTCAAGACTGCTTTGGCTATTTGGGTTATTTTGTGTCTCCATACAAATTTTAAGATGATTTGTTCTAGTTCCGTAAAAAATGCCATTGGTAATTTGATAGGGATTGCGTTGAATCTGTAGATTGCTTTGGGTAGTATAGTCATTTTCACAATATTGATTCTTCCAATCCAAGAACATGGTATATCTCTCCATCTGTTGGTATCATTTTTAATTTCTTTCATCAATGTCTTATAGTTTTCTGCATACAGGTCTTTTATCTCCCTAGGTAGGTTTATTCCTAGGTATTTTATCCTTTCTGTTGCAGTGGTAAATGGGAGTGTTTCCATAATTTCTCTTTCAGATTTTTGATCATTACTGTATAGGAATGCAAGAGATTTCTGTGCATTAATTTTGTATCCTGCAACTTTACAAATTTATTGATTAGCTCTAGTAGTTTCCTGGTGCCATTTTTATGATTCTCTATGTATAGTATCTTGTCATCTGCAAACAGTGACAGTTTTACTACTTCTTTTCCAATTTGTATTCCTTTTATTTCTTTTTCTTCTCTGATTGCCATGGCTAGGACTTCCAAAACTATGTTGAATAATAGTGTTGAGAGTGGCCATCCTTGTCTCATTCCTAATCTTAGAGGAAATGCTTTCAGTTTTTCACCATTGAGAATGATGTTTGCCGTGGGTTTGTCGTATATGGCCTTTATTATGTTGAGGTAGGTTCCCTGTATGCCCACTTTCTGGAGAGTTTTTATCACAAATGTGTGTTGAATTGTGTCAAAAGCTTTTTCTGCATCTACTGAAATGATCATGTGGTTTTTATTTTTCAGTTTATTAATATGGTGTATCACATTGATTGATTTGTGTATATTGAAGAATCCTTGCATCCCTGGGATAAATCCCACTTGATCGTGGTGTATGATCCTTTTAATATGTTGTTGGATTCTGTTTCCTAGTATTTTGTTGAGGATTTTTGCATCTATATTCATCAGCGATATTGGTCTGTAATTTTCTTTTTTTGTAGTATCTTTGGTTTTGGAATCAGAGTGATGGTGGCCTCATAAAATGAGTTTGGGAGTGTTCCTTCCTCTGCAATTTTTTGGAAGAGTTTGAGAATGATGTGTGTTAGCTGTTCTCTAAATGTTTGATAGAATTCACTGTGAAGCTACCTGGTCCTGGACTTTTGTTTGTTGGAAGATTTTTAATCACAGTTTCTATTTCAATACTTGTGATTGGTCTGTTCATAGTTTCTATTTCTTCCTGGTTCAGTTTTGGAAGGTTATACCTTTCTAAGAATTTGTCCATTTCTTCCAGGTTGTCCATTTTATTGGCATAGAGTTGCTTGTAGTAGTCTCGTTGGATGCTTTGTATTTCTGCGGTGTCTGCTGTAACTTTTCCTTTTCTTTTCTAATTTTATTGATTTGAGTCCTCTCCCTCTTTTTCCTGATGAGTCTGGCTAATGGTTTATCAATTTTGTTTATCTTCTCAAAGAAGCAGCTTTTAGTTTTATTGATCTTTGCTATTGTTTTCTTTGTTTCTATTTTCTATATTTCTGCTCTGATCTTTATGATTTCTTTCCTTCTGCTAACTTTGGGTTTTGTTTGTTCTTCTTTCTCTAGTTCCTTTAAGTGTAAGGTTAGATAGTTTACTTGAGATTTTTCTTGTTTCTTGAGGTAGGCTTGTATAGCTATAAACTTCCCTCTTAGAACTGCTTTTGCTGCATCACATAGGTTTTGGATTGTCGTGTTTTCATTGTCATTTGTCTCTAGGTATTTTTTGATTTCCTGTTTGATTTATTCAGTGATCTCTTGGTTTTTTAGTAACGTATTGTTTAGCCTCCATGTGTTTGTGTTTTTTACGTTATTTCCCTGAATTCGTTTCTAATCTCATAGCATTGTGGTCAGAAAAGATGATTGATATGATTTCAATTTTCTTAAATTTACTGAGGCTTGATTTGTGACCTAAGATGTGATGTATCCTGGAGAAAATTCTGTGCACACTTGAGAAGAAAGTGTAATCCACTGATTTTGGATGGAATATCCTAAAAATATCAATTAAATCTATCTGGTCTATTGGGTCATTTAAAGCTTCTGTTTCCTTATTTATTTTCAATTTGGATGATCTTTCCATTGGTGTAAGTGAGGTGTTAAAGTTCCCCACTATTATTGTGTAACTGTCGATTTTCTCTTTTATAGCTGTTAGCAGTTGCCTTATGTATTGAGGTGCGTCTATGTTGGGTACATATATATTTATAATTTTTATATCTGCTTCTTGGATTGATCCCTTGATCATTATGTAGTGTCCTTCCTTGTCTCTTGTATCGTTCTTTATTTTAAAGTCTATTTTATCTGATATGAGTATAGCTACTCCAGCTTTCTTTTGATTTCCATTTGCATGGAATATCTTTTTCCATCCCCTCACTTTCAGTCTGTATGTGTCCCTAGGTGTGAAGGGGGTCTCTTGTAGACAACATATATACGGGTCTTGTTTTTGTATCCATTCAGCCAGTCTGTGTCTTTTGGTTGGAGCCTTTAATCCATTTGCATTTAAGGTAATTATCGATATGTATGTTCCTATGACCATTTTCTTAGTTGTTTTGGGTTTGTTTTTGTAGGTCCTTTTCTTCTCTTGTGTTTCCCACTTAGAGAAGTTCCTTTAGCATTTGTTGTAGAGCTGGTTTGTTGGTGCTGCATTCTCTTAGCTTTTGCTTGTCTGTAAAGCTTTTGATTTCTCCATTGAATCTGAATGAGATCCTTGCTGGGTAGAGTAAACTTGGTTGTAGGTTCTTTACTTTCATCACTTTAAGTATCTCATGCCACTCCCTTCTGGCTTGTAGAGTTTCTGCTGAGAAATCAGCTGTTAACCTTGTGGGAGTTCCCTTGTATGTTATTTGTCATTTTTCCCTTGCTGCTTTCAATAATTTTTCTTTGTCTGTAATTTTTGACAATTTGATTACTATGTGTCTCGGTGTGTTTCTCCTTGGGTTTATCCTGTATGGGACTCACTGTGCTTCCTGGACTTTGGTGGCTATTTCCTTTCCCATGTTAGGGAAATTTTCGACTATAATCTCTTCAAATATTTTCTCTGGTCCTTTTTCTCTCTCTTCTCCTTCTGGGAACCCTATAATGCGAATGTTGTTGCCTTTAATGTTGTCCCAGAGGTCTCTTAGGCTGTCTTCATTTCTTTTCATTCTCTTTCGTTTAGTCTCTTCCACAGCAGTGAATTCCACCATTCTGTCTTCCAGGTCACTTATCCATTCTTCTGCCTCAGTTATTCTGCTATTGATTCCTTCTAGTGTATTTTTCATTTCAGTTATTGTATTGTTCATCTCTGTTTGTTTGAACTTTAATTCTTCTAGGTCTTTGTTAAACATTTCTTGCATCTTCTCGATCTTTACCTCCAGTTTTTTTCCGAGGTCCTGGATCATCTTCACTATCATTATTCTGAATTCTTTTTCTGGAAGGTTGCCTATCTCCACTTCACTTAGTTGTTTTTCTGGGGTTTTGTCTTGTTCCTTCATCTGGTATATAGCGCTCTGCCTTTTCATCTTGTCTATCTTTCTGTGAATGTGGTTTTTGTTCCACAGGCTGCAGGATTGTAGTTGTTTTTGCTTCTGCTGTCTGCCCTCTGGTGGATGAGGCTATCTAAGGGGCTTGATGGGAGGGACTTGTGGTGGGTAGAGCTGGCTGTTGCTCTGGTGGGCAGAGCTCAGTAAAACTTTAATCCACTTGACTATTGATGGGTGGGGCTTGGTTCCCTCCCTGTTGGTTGTTTGGCCTGAGGCAACCGAACACTGGTGCCTACGTGAGCTCTTTGGTGGGGCTAATGACAGTCTCTGGGAGGGCTCACGCCAAGGAGTACTTGCCAGAACTTCTGCTGCCAGTGTTCTTGTCCCCATGGCGAAACAGAGCCACTCCCTGCCTCTGCAGGAGACCTTCCAACGCTAGCAAGTAGGTCTGGTTCAGTCTTCCCTGGGGTCACTGCTCCTTCCCCTGGGTCCTGAAGCACACACTGCTTTGTGTGTGCCCTCCAAGAGTGGAGTCTCTGTTTCCCCCAGCCCTGTCGAAGTCCTGCAGTCAATTCCCACTGGACTTCAAAGTCTGATTCTCTAGGAATTCCTCCTCCCGTTGCTGGACCCCCAGGTTCAGAAGCCTGACATGGGGCTCAGAACCTTCACTCCAGTGGGTGTACTCCTGTGGTATAAGTGTTCTCCAGTCTGTGAGTCACCCACCCACCAGTTATGGGATTTGATTTTACTGTGATTGCGCCCCTCCTACTGTCTCATTGTGGCTTCTCCTTTGTCTTTGGATGTGGGGTATCTTTTTTGGTGAGTTCCAGTGTCTTCCTGTCGATGATTGTCCAGCAGCTAGTTGTGATTCTGGTGTTCTCGCAAGAGGGAGCGAGAGCACGTCCTTCTACCCTGCCATCTTGTTTCCTCCTGATCTCGTGAAGCTATTCTGATACTCCCAGAAAAAATCCTGGCTGTGTGAAGTCAGCAATGGAAGAGCATGTGCTTTAGAATGAATGGGTGGGCATCCTGGCTCTGTCAGTCATAGTCATGTGACCACAGGCCAGGTATTCAACTGCTATGAGGCTTATTTTGCTCCTCTAAAAAATGGGATAGAAATTGTTACCTCTTAGGGTTGTTGTGAAGAATGAAAGAGAAAGGTGAATATGAAAGCACCTAGTTCAGTGCATTGCACATAATAAATTCAATGTAAGAATTAGATCCTTGTATTCTTCCCATTGTCCTCTTTTTGGGATCATAGCACATAGTTTCTGATGTTATTATTAAGCATTGGTTTCAATCTCCCCTATTAGTTATAAACATGACTGGGTCCCTACAAGACTACAAACTCCTGAAAGGGAATAATGTTTAATTCATCTTTGTATTTCCAGTGTCTGAAACAGAGCCAGGTGGGTTGTGAACACACGATCAATTTACCTGAACTTAGTTGAATTGAAGTAAACTGAATTGAGAAGGCTGGGTGTTTTTCAAGAGGTGTTATTCTTAGGCAATTAGATAAAAGTGAATAAGCCCACCTGATGACCCCACGGAGCTACCTGAAGCTTTCTTTCAATCTAGTTAAAGATCGTCTTGACCAACATACTTGACATTTGTTTTCATTGGTTGTTAAAGGACTTTGATCATCAACTGTTAAAAAATGCTTCGAGTTCACAGAAATCAGCTCGTCACTACCCTAATGCGTCTGTTTCAGCCTGGACTGATCCTGCTGGGAACGCAGAAAACTAGGTCAAGCTGAATACTGGTGATTATCGCAGGTGGGGTGGTCAGTGGTTGACCACCCCTAACTGGAAGCCCTGGGCAGATTCGCTTGGTCACTGGCCACGCTGGGCACTGGTGCTGTGTTTGGCCCCTGTGCAGTACAGAGTAGAGGGCACAGAGGTGAGGCGAATGGGCATGGTGCTGGTACACTTCTGTTAAACTGGTAACTAGGAAGTCCATACAGTTAACAAACATGTTCTGAGTGCCTCCTGCTGGCAGAGCACTATCATAGACAAGTGGATGTGATACCATCCAAGCCATGGTTCATCTGGAGCCAGCTCCTGTCTTCTTCATTCTTCCAGTGAGTGGACAAAGTTCCTGTCCAACACAGGGAATTGGTGAGCTATGGAAAGGGCACAGGCTTTAGGGCTCTGGCTCCACTGACTAGCTGTGGGACCTTGGGCCAGGTAGCTAGTTTCTCTGTGTCTCAGTTTATGCCTCTGTATATTGATTCTTATTTACAGTGAACACTCATGACAATGCTTCTTCCACAGTGCCTGATACAAAAGAAGCACTCGGGAAACTGTAGTTGTTTTGAATCTCCGTAGTACTTATTCCTTTATCAGCAGAGCAGTCTGTTTGTGTTTCAAGATTGAACTTCCCAGTTGTATATTATTCTCATCAATTTCACATGATCTGTTTTTATTAAGGCTCTAGAAATAAAAAGACTGATTGTTCTTGGACACAGAAGGAGAAGTACATTCAGTTGTTAGTCAAGAAGAGCGTGGCAATTAGAGAATTTTATCAAACCTATTAACAGTAATTACAAAATATAGCTTGAACAATTATTATCAAAACTTTAAAGGAAAATCACATTATTGATAGCATGCTTATTAACTCAGTGGGAATGACACTTAATTAAAAACCAGTGGGCGGCTGCCTTTGGGTTTTCTGTACAATGTGTACCAAACATTTTACTGCAATGCAGAAGTGTAATAAATGCTTCTCATTTAATCTGGGAGTTCTGTAACTCCACAGTGCTTATTTATGTGATAAGTGGTTATCACTGATCTCTTATAAGTTATTAATGCTGTCTATTTAAAAAGAGACCTTGGTCACTTTTATTATAGTGTATTTGAAAGGCTGTAGAGGGAAATATTGGAAATTATTGCTTCCTGGTTACCATCTTCATAAACCTATAAAGCAACTCAGAAAAATTTTTTATTTCATTTTGGCTGAATAAACCATAGTCTAGTGTGATATGGTTCTGTTTTATTTTCACGCAAAGGTATGTGTTAAAATTCACGGGACAATAAATTGATATTACCAGAGAATACAATCGTAAGAGAAATTTTGGAGCCTGTGAATTTGAAGTACATTCTAGGACTAAAAGTTAGTAATAACTGAGCTTAGAATTGGTTTTAGATGTGTCTGTATATGAGCTAGAGGAATGGATAGAAATCCAGACATCAAGTATTAATTTCCGACTACCTATGTCATTTCACCTAGTGTAGACATGAATTTTCTTATCCATCTGATAACAGAATGGAATTTAGAAATATGTTTTTTGCTCTGTTCTTATCTAGGAATACACATGTAGATTTCACAAATATTTTTCTAGTGATACCTGTTGGAATTTCCCTTCTCAAGTGGGAGTTTCATCCGCACAGTCCACGTTCTTTGCAGTGTTGGCACATTGGCCCC
The DNA here is from genome assembly GCF_949774975.1 of Lagenorhynchus albirostris. NCBI lineage: Eukaryota > Metazoa > Chordata > Mammalia > Artiodactyla > Delphinidae > Lagenorhynchus > Lagenorhynchus albirostris. Next base: position 40,455,716 of record NC_083099.1, read on the forward strand.
TTGTTTCTAGACTTAATCCCTTCTTGTTAAGTCTTGCCTGGACATTCATATCTTCCAGACCACAAACATTCCGGTCTGTCCTGCCCAACCGTGTGGTCAGACCTCTTTCCCCAGAGCTCCACCCTGAACACATCACTCCCCTGCCTCTCCCCATGCAAGTCACTCTTCTTCCCGCAGTGCCTTCAGAACAGACTACTTCTTCATGATACAACCCTACTCACCTTTTTCTACCTACCTCGCCCAGGCTCCTCACATACTCCTCCTTCTGTGCACATGGGGTTTTCTTTGTTTCCTGAACACACATGCCCTTTGCTTTCCTGCCTCTGTGCTGTTGGTCCTCCTCCTCCTTCGGTCTGAAATACTTTTCTTTCTTATCCCCATCTCCATTTGCTAATGTCCTGTCTATTCGTAAAATCAACTCACATGTTCAACAACACATTGTTTTTTACTTTAATTAGTAAAGCCACTAAAAAATATTACTGGTAATTTGGAGAATAGAGAAGAAAAATTACAACAAAGGCTATGATGTAATTATTAATATTTCCATTAAAATTTTTGAGATAATTGTATGTTCTCACGCAGTTCTAAGTTATAATACAGAGAGATCCCATATGCTCTTCACCCACTCTCCCCCGGGTGGTAACGTCTTATATAACTATAGTTCACTTTTACAACCAGGAAATTGATGTTGCCGCAATCCACTGATCCTCTTGGGATTTTACCAGTTTATCATACATTCACTTGAATCTGTGTGCACGTGTGTGAGTGTGCAAGTGCTCATGAGTGTGTTTAGTTCTGTGTACTGTTATCACATGTATAGGTTGGCGTGACCACCACCAGAGTCAAGACACGGAACAGTTCCATTATCAGGATCCCTAGTGATGCCTTTCCAGCCACAGTCCCCTCCCTCCTTTCCCCCTCCCTAACCTCTGGGAACCACTAATCTGTTCTCCAGCTCTGTGATTTTGTCATTTCAAGAATGTTATATAATGGAGTCATACAGTAAACAGAAACCTTAAATAGGAATTTTTCAGTTGTTTGCTGGGAGGTTTTGTGATGTAAGCACCTCCTCCATCTTCCTCATGTCATCTTCAAGACAGTCTGTGTTGCTCACAGTTGCCTTTACAACTGAGGCCCTATAGACACTGTGTGAGAGAGAACGCAGGTTCCTGTGAATTAGCAAAAGGTTCAGGGAGAGCTTTGACTTAAAGACCACAGATTTGGTGGATCTTTGAGCCCAAGACACCTAGATCTCTGAGAGGCAAGAGGGCTACAGATGACACTGTATGGAATGCATCCTGGCCACACCACTTGCTAGCTGTGTAAGCTCAGCTTCCTCATCTGTGAAATGGGGATGATAATAATGTCAACCTCATAGGGTTGAGGAAAGGATGAAATATATATGTTGTGTATCTTCTCTGGCACATAGAGTTTGAAGCATAGTAGTTCCTCAGGTGTAGACTTATTTAACAAAAATTTATGGAGCATTTGGTATATGCCAGGAGGTGCCAGGGTCAGATGCAATGGTGAACAAGGCTAGGTGGACCTTTATGCCGTGTCTACTTTTAGTTAAGTGGGGTATTTTTTCAGATAACATATGGAAGCAGGACTAGAGCATAATGTAGTCTGATCTACCTTTCTACAAAAGTAGAGCTATTTAGTAGAATCACACTTCTCCTGGTTAAGGTCTTTTTTTCTTAAATAAATTAAAAGTATTCCTCCTTTGATACCTTTTAGCAATCCCTTCCATGTTGTTAATCATGGAATCTCCTTGCTCCTGAGTCGCTAGAGAGTGTGAGATAATTTTGCATCACACCTTTAAAATCACGTAGTCTGCAGCTTTTCTGGGTGATGTTTGTTTAGAAGGCACACCATTCAGATAGCAGCACTCAGTTGACCAGATGTTAACTCTTATCTTTGTTTATATATTCTTAGGGAAAAATAAAATTTAGACTAATGGTGAAAGACATATGTAAAATTAAAGACTGTAACAGTAAATACCTGTTAGTGCCTTTCTCATTTAAAATTTTGCAAATTATTGATCTGTGCTTAATCTTTTCTATTTTGCTAACTCAGTATCAGGCAGCTCCCACCCTCTGTTGCCTGTTCCCTTCTGCTGTTGGATCAAAGCCATTTATTATTGCCTACCTTTTCGAAGAAAAGTGTTAATTTCTTCTTTGATCCTTAGCTCCTTCATCTGTAAAACAGAACTGAAGTCTGACTTTCTTACCCCTCAGCTCCCTTGTGCTGGTTGTGTGACCTGAAACAAGTACCTTAACTACTCTGAGCCTCAGTTTGCTGACATTTCAAACAGAAATGCCATTACATACATATGTCTCTCTTAAGGTTGTGCTCTGGTTATTTTCTTTTTTTAAAAAAGTTAAAATTTGTTTAATGTTATGATGCTAGAACGTCAAGTAACCATACAAAGTTAGAATTATGATATAATCTAATCTCTATCACTCTGTCTTGTATTTTTTTAACATCTTTATTACAGTATAATTGCTTTACAATGGTGTGTTAGTTTCTGCTTTATAACAATGTGAATCAGTTATACATATACATATGTTCCCATATCTCTTCCCTCTCGCATCTCCCTCCCTCCCACCATCCCTATCCCACCCCTACAGGCGGTCACAAAGCACCGAGCTGATCTCCCTGTGCTGTGCGGCTGCTTCCCACTAGCTATCTACCTTACGTTTGGTAGTGTATATATGTCCATGCCTCTCTCTCGCTTTGTCCCAGCTTACCCTTCCCCCTCCCCATATCCTCAAGTCCATGCTCTAATAGGTGTGTGTCTTTATTCCCGTCTTACCCCTAGGTTGTTTATGACTTTTTTTTCCCTTAGATTCCATATATATGTGTTAGTATATGGTACTTCTTTTCCTCTTTCTGACTTACTTCACTCTGTATGACAGACTCTAGGTCCATCCACCTCACTACAAATAACTCAATTTCATTTCTTTTTATGGCTCAGTAATATTCCATTGTATATATGTGCCAATCTTCTTTATCCATTCATGTGTTGATGGACACTTAGGTTGCTTCCATGTCCTGGCTATTGTAAATAGAGCTGCAAGGAACATTTTGGTACATGATTCCTTTTTTTTTTTTTTTTTTTGCGGTACCCGGGCCTCTCACCGTTGTGGCCTCCCCCGTTGCGGAGCACAGGTTCTGGACGTGCAGGCTCAGCGGCCGTGGCCCATGGGCCCAGCCGCTCCGTAGCACGTGGGATCCTCCGGACCGAGGCACAAACCCGTGTCCCCTGCATCGGCAGGCGGACTCTCAACCACTGCACCACCAGGGAAGCCCTACATGACTCTTTTTGAATTATGGTTTTCTCAGGGTATGTGCCCAGGAGTGGGATTGCTGGGTCATGTGGTAGTTCCATTTCTAGTTTTTTAAGGAACCTCCATACTGTTCTCCATAGTGGCTGTACCAATTCACATTCCCACCAGCAGTGCAAGAGTGTTCCCTTTTCTCCACATCCTCTCCAGCATTTATTGTTTCTAGATTTTTTGATGATGGCCATTCTGACTGGTGTGAGATGATATCTCATTGTAGTTTGGATTTGCATTTTTCTAATGATTAATGATGTTGAACATTCTTTCAGGTATTTGTTGGCAATCTGTATATCTTCTTTCCTGAAATGTCTATTTAGGTCTTCTGCCCATTTTTGGATTGGGTTGTTTGGTTTTTCTGTTATTGAGCTGCATGAGCTGCTTGTAAATTTTGGAGATTAATCCTTTGTCAGTTGCCTCATTTGCAAATATTTTTTCCCATTCTGAGGATTGTCTTTTCGTCTTGTTTATGGTTTCCTTTGCTGTGCAAAAGCTTTTAAGTTTCATTAGGTCCCATTTGTTTATTTTTGTTTTTATTTCCATTTCTCTAGGAGGTGGGTGAAAAAGGATCTTGTGGTGATTTATGTCATAGAGTGTTCTGCCTATGTTTTCCTCGAAGAGTTTGACAGTGTCTGGCCTTACATTTAGGTCTTTAATCCATTTTGAGTTTATTTTTCTGTATGGTGTTAGCGAGTGTTCTAAGTTCATTCTTTTACATGTAGCTGTCCAGTTTTCCCAGCACCACTTATTGAAGAGGCTGTCTTTTCTCCATTGTATATTCTTGCCTCCTTTGTCAAAGATAAGGTGACCATATGTGCATGGGTTTATCTCTGGGCTTTCTATCTGTTCTATTGATCTATATTTCTGTTTTGGTGCCAGTACCATACTGTCTTGATTACTGTAGCTTTGTAGTATAGTTATAGTCCGAAGTCAGGAAGCCTGATTCCTCCAGCTCTATTTTTCGTTCTCAAGATTGCTTTGGCCATTTGGGGTCTTTTGTGTTTCCATACAAATTGTGAAATTTTTTGTTCCTGTTCTGTGAAAAATGCCAGTGGTAGTTTGATAGGGGTTGCATTGAATCTGTAGATTGCTTTGGGTAGCATAGTCATTTTCACAATGTTGATTCTTCCAATCCAAGAACGTGGTATATCTCTCCATCTATTTGTATCATCTTTAATTTCTTTCATCAGTGTCTTATAATTTTCTGCATACAGGTCTTTTGTCTCCTTAGTTAGGTTTATTCCTAGATATTTTACTTTTTGTTGCAGTGGTAAATGGGAGTGTTTTCTTACTTTCACTTTCAGATTTTTTATCATTAGTGTAAAAGAATGCCAGAGATTTCTGTGCATTAATTTTGTATCCTGCTACTGTACCAAATTCATTGATTAGCTCTAGTAGTTTTTGGGTAGCATCTTTAGTATTCTCTTTGTATAGTATCATGTCATCTGCAAAGAGTGACAGCTTTACTTCTTCTTTTCCGATTTGGATTCCTTTTATTTCCTTTTCTTCTCTGATTGCTGTGGCTAAAACTTCCAACAATATGTGGAGTAACAGTGGTAAGGACTTCCCTGGTGGTGCAGTGGTTGAGAGTCTGCCTGCCGATGTAGGGGACACGGGTTTGTGCCCCGGTCCGGGAAGATCCCACATGCCACAGAGCGGCTGGGCCTGTGAGCCATGGCCACTGAGCCTGTGTGTCCGGAGCCTGTGGTCCACAACGGGAGAGGCCACAACAGTGAGAGGCCTGCATACCGCAAAAAAAAAAAAAAGAACAAAGAGTGGTGAGTGTGGGAAACCTTATCTTGCTCCTCATCTTAGTGGAAATGGTTTGAGTTCTTCACCATTGAGGACGATGTTGGCTGTGGGTTTGTCATATATGGCCTTTATTATGTTGAGGAAAGTTATCTCTATGCCTACTTTCTGCAGGGTTTTTATCATAAATGGGTGTTAAATTTTGTCAAAAGCTTTCTCTGCATCTATTGAGATGATCATATGGTTTTTCTCCTTCAGTTTGTTAATATGGTGTATCATGTTGATTGATTTGCGTATATTGAAGAATCCTTGCATTCCTAGAATAAACCCAACTTGATCATGGTGTGTGATCCTTTTTATGTGCTGCTAGATTCTGTTTCCTAGTATTTTGTTGAGGATTTTTGCATCTATGTTCATCAGTGATGTTGGCCTGTAGTTTTCTTTCTTTGTGACATCTTTGTTTGGTTTTGGTATCAAGGTGATGGTGGCCTTGTAGAATGAGTTTGGGAATGTTCCTCCCTCCGCTATATTTTGGAAGAGTTTGAGAAGGATAGGTGTTAGGTGTTCTCTAAATGTTTGATAGAATTCCCCTGTGAAGCCATCTGGTCCTGGGCTTTTGTTTGTTGGAAGATTTTAAATCACAGTTTCAATTTCAGTGCTTGTGATTGGTCTGTTCATATTTTCTGTTTCTTCCTGGTTCAGTCTCAGAAGGTTGTGCTTTTCTGAGAATTTGTCCATTTCTTCCAGGTTGTCCATTTTATTGGCATAAAGTTGCTTGTAGTAATCTCTCATAATCCTTTGTATTTCTGCATTGTCAGTTGTTACTTCTCCTTCTTCATTTCTAATTTTAGTGATTTGAGTCTTCTCCCTTTTTTTCTTGATGAGTCTGGCTAATGGTTTATCAATTTTGTTTATCTTCTCAAAGAACCAGCTTTTAGTTTTATTGATCTTTGCTATAGTTTCCTTCATTTCTTTTTCATTTATTTCTGATCTGATCTTTATGATTTCTTTCCTTCTGTTAGCTTTGGGGTTTTTTTGTTCTTCTTTCTCTAATTGCTTTAGCTGCAAGTTTAGGTTGTTTATTTTAGATGTTTCCTATTTCTTAAGGTAGGATTGTATCGCTATAAACTTCCCTCTTAGAGCTGCTTTTGCTGCATCCCATAGGTTTTGGGTCATCGTGTCTCCATTGTCATTTGTTTCTAGGTATTTTTTGATTTCCTCTTTGATTTCTTCAGTGATCACTTCGTTATTAAATAGTGTATTGTTTAGCCTCCATGTGTTTGTATTTTTTAAAGGTCTTTTCCTGTAATTGATATCTAGTCTCATAGCATTGTGGTCGGAAAAGATACTTGATACAGTTTCAATTTCCTTAAATTGACCATGGATAGATATGTGACCCAAGGTATGATCTATCCTGGAGAATGTTCCATGAGCGTTTGAGTAAAATGTGTATTCTCTTGTTTTTGGATGGAATGTCCTGTAAATATCAATTAAGCCCATCTTGTTTAATGTGTCATTTAAAGTTTGTTTCCTTATTTATTTTCTGTTCTGGATGATCTGTCCATTGGTGAAAGTGGGGTGTTAAAGTCCCCTTCTATGATTGTGATGCTGTCAATTTCTCCTTTATGGCTGTTAGTCATTGCCTTATGTATTGAGGTGTTCCTATGTTGGGTGCATAAATATTTACAGTTGTTATATCTTTTTCTTGGATTGATCCCTTGATCATTATGTAGTGTCCTTCATTGTCTGTTGTAATAGTCTTTACTTTAAAGTCTGTTTTGTCTGACATGAGAATTGCTACTCCAGGTTTCTTCTGATTTCCATTTGCATGGAATATCTTTTTCCATCCCCTCACTTTCAGTCTGTATGTGTCCCTAGGTCTAAAGTGGGTCTCTTGTAGACAGCATATATATGGGTCTTATTTTTGTATCCATTCAGCCAGTCTGTGTCTTTTGGTGGGAGCATTTAGTCCATTTACATTTAAGGTAATTATCGATATGTATGTTCTTATTACCATTTTCTTAATTGTTTTGGGTTTGTTATTGTAGGTCTTTTCCTTCTGTTGTGTTTCTTACCTAGAGAAGTTCCTTTAGCATTTGTTGTAGAGCTGGTTTGGTGGTGCTGAACTCTCTCAGCTTTAGCTTGTCTGTAAAGGTTTTAATTTCTCCATCAAATCTGAATGAGATCCTTGCTGAGTAGAGTATTCTTGGTTGCAGGTTTTTCTCCTTCATCACTTTAAATACGTCCTGCCACTCCTTTCTGGCTTGCAGAATTTCTGCTGAAAGATCAGCTGTTAACCTTATGGGGATTCCCTTGTGTGTTATTTGTTGTTTTTCCCTTGCTGCTTTTAATATGTTTTCTTTGTACTTAATTTTGGATAGTTTGATTAATATGTGTCTTTGTGTGTTTCTCCTTGGATTTATCCTGTATGGGACTCTCTGTGCTTCCTGGACTTGATAACTATTTCCTTTCCCGTATTAGGGAAGTTTTCAACTATAATCTCTTCAAATATTTTCTCAGTCCCTTTCTTTTTCTCTTCTTCTTCTGGAACCCGTATGATTTGAATGTTGGTGCGTTTAATGTTGTCCCAGAGGTCTCTGAAACTGTCCTCAGTTCTTTTCATTCTTTTTTCTTTATTCTTCTCTGCTGTAGTTATTTCCACTATTTTATCTTCCAGGTCACTTATCCGTTCTTCTGCCTCAGTTATTCTGCTATTGATCCCTTCTAGAGTATTTTTAATTTCATTTATTGTGTTGTTCATTGTTGTGTGTTTCATCTTTAGTTCTTCTAGGTCCTTGTTAAATGTTTCTTGCATTTTGTCCATTCTATTTGCAAGATTTTGGATCATCTTTACTATCATTATTCTGAATTCTTTTTGAGGTAGACTGCCTATTTCCTCTTCATTTGGTAGGTCTGGTGGGTTTTTACCTTGCTCCTTCATCTGCTGTGTCATTTTCTGTCTTTTCATTTTTCTTATCTTACTGTGTTTGGGGCCTCTTTTTCACAGACTGCAGGTTCGTAGTTCCCGTTGTTTTTGTTGTCTGTCCCCAGTGGCTAAGGTTGGTTCAGTGGGTTGTGTAGGCTTCCTGGTGGAGCAGACTAGTGCCTGTATTCTGGTGGGTGAGGCTGGATTTTGTCTTTCTGGTGGGCAGGTCCACGTCTGGTGGTGTGTTTTGGGGTGTCTGTGGCCTTATTATGATTTTAGGCAGCCTCTGTGCTAATGGATGGGGTTGTGTTCCTGTCTTCCTAGTTGTTTGGCATAGGGTGTCCGGCACTGTAGCTTGCTGGTCGTTGAGTGGAGCTGGGTCTTGGTGTTGAGGTGGAGATCTCTGGGAGATTTTCACCGTTTGATATTACGTGGAGCTGGGAGGTGTCTTGTGGACCAGTGTCCTGAAGTTAGCTCTCCCACATCAGTGGGGCAGCCCTGGTGCCTGGCTGGGGCAGCAACAGCCTGTCCTCCACATGGCTCAGAATAAAAGGGAGAATAAATAGAAAGAAAGAAAGAGGATAAAATAAAATAAAGTAAGATAAAATAAATTATTATCAAGGAAAAAATTTTTAAAAGTAAAAAAAAAAAAAAAATGAAACGGACAGACACAACCCAAGGACAAATTGTGAAAGCAAAGCTATACAGACAAAATCTCACACAGAAGCATAAACATACACACTAACAAAAAGAAGAAAAGGGGAAAAAATAATCTACCTTGCTCCCAAATTCCCCCTACTCAATTTGGGATGATTCGTTTTCTATTCATGTATTCCACAGATGCAGGGTACATCAAGCTGATTGTGGAGCTTTAATCCGCTGCTTCTGAGGCTGCTGGGAGAGATTTCCCTTTCTCTTCTTTGTTCTCACAGCTCCCAGGGGCTCAGCTTTGGATTTGGCCCCACCTCTGCGTGTAGGTCTCCGGAGGGCATCTGTTCTTCGCTCAGACAGGACAGGGTTAAAGGAGCCGCTGATTCGGGGGCTCTGGCTCACTCAGGCCGGGGGGAGGGAGGGGTATGGATGTGGGGCGGGCCTGCGGCGGCAGAGGCCAGCGTGACGTTGCACCAACCTGAGGCCCGCCGTGCGTTCTCCCGGGGAAGTTGTCCTTGGATCCCGGGACCCTGGCAGTGGCGGGCTGCACAGCCTCCCCGGAAGAGGGGTGTGGATAGTGACCTGTGCTCACACACAGGCTTCTTGCTGGCGGCAGCAGCAGCCTTAGCGTCTCATGCCCGTCTCTGGGGTCTGCGCTGTTAGCCGCGGCTCGCGCCCGTCTCTGGAGCTCCTTTAAGCAGCGCTCTTAATCCCCTCTCCTCGTGCACCAGGAAACAAAGAGGGAAGAAAAAGTCTCTTGCCTCTTCGGCAGGTCCAGACTTTTCCCGGACTCCCTCCCGGCTAGCCGTGGCGCAGTAACCCCCTGCAGGCTGTGTTCACGCCGTCAACCCCAGTCCTCTCCCTGCATCCCACTGAAGCCCGAGCCTCAGCTCCCAGCCCCCACCCGCCCCGGCAGGTGAGCAGACAGGCCTCTCGGGCTGGTGAGTGCTGGTTGGCACCCATCCTCTGTGCGGGAATCTCTCTGCTTTGCTCCGCACCCCTGTTGCTGCGCTCTCCTCCGTGGCTCTGAAGCTTCCCCCTGCCAGCCCCCCTCTCCACCAGTGAAGGGGCTTCCTAGTGTGTGGAAACGTTTCCTCCTTTACGGCTCCCTCCCACTGGTGCAGGTTCCGTACCTATTCTTTTGTCTTTGTTTATTCTTGTTTCTTTTGCCCTACCCAGGTATGTGGGTAGGGCAGACCTTTTGGGAGGTCTGAGGTCTTCTGCCAGCGTTCAGTAGGTGTTCTATAGGAGTTGTTCCACGTGTAGATGTATTTCTGATGTATCTGTGGGGAGGACGGTGATCTCCGCATCTTACTCTTCTGCCATCTTCTCAAATCTCCCCCTGTTCTGTTTTTTTTCCATGCCCCCTACCTCATTGCCCCAATCCATCCTCTGCTTTTCTCTGTGCCCCAGGTGTCTGATCCCAGGGAATGCATCATCCAGGCTCCCTTGCCTGTTGGCTACCAGTTGAGTTGGCCAGTAGGAGGCACTGATGGTGACAGGAAAGAGAGGCTGGCAGTTCTTTGCTCTCTCCTGCCTCAGTGCCGAGTCTCTAGTAAGGAATATGTTCATCGCTGATCTCAGCCTCCTGGACAGCCCGTTCCTGGCAGTTCTAGTTTTCACTGGGCTCCAGGAACACTGTTTTTTCCTTCGGGGGTGGTGACTGCTACCTACTGTTGCTAGTCTCTGGGTTCCCGGCTGCCCCTTATTGGTTCCCTTAACCCTGTCTGCACCTCTGTGCCCTTCATTGAGCTCTGTTCTTTGAACCAGCTGCACTGATTATTACTCCTGCTGAGATCCCAGCCGGTACAGGTGGGAAGGGATTACATTTAAACATAAATGAACATTACTTAGTCTCTGACCTGGCACATAAACAGGGTTTCTCAGGCACTCATTCGTCTACGTTGTTTTGCCTCATTTTTGTACAGAGAGTAACTTTCTTTTATTCCTCATAACTTACATAAAATCCACTCTTTTACACTAAACCCACAAAAAATAGACTGAGCCTGGTGCCCCACACAGAGACTACACTGTCACTCACTCTCCTCTGCCCTTCCAGCCAGTCTATAGATCCTCACCCCCACTCTGGTTTGGAAGCTATGTATTTCTTGTGCCAAGTGCTCAAGAACATGTGCTAGTTAGCCAAGCTCCTCCTGGCGTTTTTACAGTCTTGCCTTTTGGTTGAGAACATTCTGTTGTTGTTGCTTTTAAGATTCAGGCTGAGAACTGGAAGCTCCTGTGGGGTCATTTCCTTCAGCTTCCCTTCTAGGTAAAATCTGCAAAGCACTCATGGCAGATGGCCACCCAGGCCTTTCAAGCTCTAGGTATTAAGAAATATGAGGGAAAAAAAAAAAAAGTAAACCAGTCCCTTCCCCCATGATATCCAAGTATGGATTAAGATGGTGCCATTTGAAGACCTTTCTGATTAGATTTGTCTTCCTCCCAAATGGTTGAGTGAGCACAGTTAATTTTACAAGTCTCTTTTGGTAATCACAAAGGATTTTTTTTATTATATAATGTCCAGGAGGAGAAATATTGGTGAATGATGAAGTTGTGTGCCCAGAGACAACATGATTGTCAGTATTCAGGGTCTAATTCAAGTCTGTTTCCTGCCTTTGGATACTTAGACGCCTAGGGTTTTAGAGATGGAAAGAGCCTGACTGACTACCAGTCAATTCCTCCTAGTTACAGATAGGACCACTGAGGCTCAGAGTTAGGAAATGACTTGCTCATTTGGAAAGATTTCGTTTCTGGTTTTTTAGGGATAGTGAATTCAAAAGCATAATCTCAGTGCTGCTATTGACCTGGGGACCTTAAGTAGAAAAATGTCCCATTTCTACTGCCTTTTTTGGAAAGAAAAACAGAAGCTTGAGTACGCTGATCCACATGACCCTAGTTTAAAATTAAGAAGAAAATCCTGATGTGTGTTTGTACGTGTGTGTGCGCGTGTGTGCTTGCTTTCTTTGTTTTTGTTTTTCACTAACAAGCTCTGAGAACTGTAATCTTTGGTTTCGGTTTTCCCTACAGTTATATGTGTGCATTCTTTTATTCTTTACTTTTTCTTTAATAGCATTATCTTTAACCTATCCATGGCATTTGCTTGTATGAAAAATTATAGATTTAATTTAAAAAAGATGTATGGGGCTTCCCTGGTGGCGCAGTGGTTGAGAGTCTGCCTGC